>NC_044302.2:53189741-53863029 GCF_004027225.2 Strigops habroptila | reverse complement strand
GAAAATCCTCTTAACACCAGTGTTTCGGATGTTTTCACATGCTATCCAATGCAGCAGCAGCATCACCAAGGTTGGTGGATGTCTGCCTGGATCAATATCCTCAAAGTTGTTCTCATGCCTTCCAGATGTCAGAAATAAGGAGCTGCCACGTTAAAGTACGTTTTCATTAGATTCCCCCCCTCTCCCCTCCCCAAAAATGCATTGCTGGTACAAATTGATCTAAAAATTGCAAGCGCAAGGAGCCTCTCACAATTCTGTATTTACACACTCATTACCTACTAGGCAGTGAAGCATCCCGAAGTGATAGTTTTATACACTACCCAGGAAGCAAATGTGCAGTGGCTTGTGCACGTTACAGGGAAAACAAGCAGGTTTTAAGGTGTCTAGGCAGAAATTACACAGGAAGGTTTTAAAAGGATTCCATTGCAAGTCTAAAATGCACACTGATTCTACCTTCTTTTACTGCCGGTGGATTCGTACAGAGTTCGCACCTTCATTCCAAAGGAGGTAGTGACATCTGATTGTATTCAGCCTAACTGAACACATCTCTGTAATTAAAAAATACTTTTTAAAGGGTAAATACACAGTAAGTTCTGTCCATCTGGATTCTGATTGAACCTGTCACATCTGTGACAATATTTAGCTGGGAAAAAAGCAATTTTCACCTCTAGAAATTCATATATGGGAGCATGCAGTGAAGTATATACAATTCTATTCCACCTGCCAGCTATAAAAATATCAAGCAGACAGGGTTCAGGGCTTACTTTAATTCTTTGTCCATGCTTACTGTTCTGCTACTTTAACTTATGAACACAGCCGGTCGTTAATGCTCTTACAATAGAGGCATATGGGGTGAACAATTTTATGGCTCACTCATTAGCTGACTTGAATCAGCTCCAGTTTTCTGAGAGGAAAGGTGACAAATTGAATACTCAGTGAATTCTGTTTAGTTTCTGTGACTTAAATTGGTTTCCAGTTCTTAATTTGTACTTTATTTTAATTGAATGCAGTTCTAAAATTCAATGTATTTTTAAAACATAGCATGGGTAGTGGTTTTGCTGATTAATGGTGTCTTAAATGAGCTTCTTTTTTCCATTATAGCAAGATAGGACTAACTGTATTAACAAAATACACTATAGCAAGTTCTTACCTTTCTACAGTTGTTGTCTACAATGAATACATTTGAATACAAATTACTCAGTTATTATGTAGAATACATAATTGATATTTTGGTAAGTTGGCCAGATTCAAGCTTATTTAAATAACAGAAAACTTTTGCTAACAGGGTTAGATTTAAGCAACGGCAAGGAAGCAGTACTGGGATTCATCCAAAATCTGGACAAGGAGGGGCTCTTCTACTGCAGCTGACCATTGACTCCCTCTATCTCAGATCAAGGAACAGGAAGGGAGATGGACACAGACATGCAGAGTGAGGGCTGCTCCTCCCTCCCTGTCCAAGGTCTTGCAGGCAGAGGAGCTCAACTGCCAGATCCCTGTTCACATAGGAAGGTAAAGCCTGATAGCTGCTTGCTTTACCATGCAACCCATCTGACCTTGCCAAGTGACACCTAACCTTGTTTTTATTTGCATCTTAACTCCACTTGTATCGTACTATACCACCCTGGATCTTTCTACATTTTGAATTGTCTCTCTTCACCCAGGCACTCCACAAGTCTTTTCATTTGTAGTTTAGTTTTAACTCTGAAAGCTCTTAGGTCTTTCTGAATGGCTGCCTGTGCTTGGATGGTACTGTCCCATAGAGAAAGACACTTCTCATGGAAGCAGATCGCAAACTATGATTTTTTTTTTCCCCACACTCTGGTCATCTGCAGTTTTCAAAGTATCATTCCTGAGACACAAACTGAGGAAGGGACTCTTTCCAAGCATCACCAGCTGGGTGCAAGTTAGATTCACTGACTTTTCATGTGCTTTCTAATTGTTCAGCTCCTGTGGCAGTGACAGATCAGGCTGCTTTTAATGAAGTTGCAGAGGCATGGCACCATCACAAATATGAGGCTCTAGCACACCTGGAAAATCCAGCATAGCATTTTTTGCTTCACTGAAAGAGAAGGGTTTGATGTGCTGCACAGGGAAATCATCCAACAATCCACATTGTATTGGACTAAATCAAAGCTGTCCTTTTTACCCAGTTTGAACAAGAGATGTGTGTTAGAGAATTTGTAACACATCTGTTTGGCACTTCACATTGCAAGCAATGTGTGATTGGTTCTTGAGCACAATCAAGAAAAATACATCTTCTAGAAAGTCAGTGTTCCTGATCTCCAACCATGATTTGGTTTGGTTTTTTTTGGTGCTGCCAATCTCACACTTAAAAGCTCAGCATATGCTAAAATCATAAAAAGGTGGATATAATCACAGCAAGTATGCCTTTTGGGTGGTACATACAATAACACACTATGAAGAAATTTACTGAAAACTACTGAAGTATCAGAGATTTTAAGTGAAGGCCACATTTCCTTAGCACAATTCTGAAATTTCAATCTATATCAAGTCTTCCTATTAGCCAGTCCATTGGCATTCTGTTCAGATACAAGGCTCTGCCTGCCGCATGAGACCTTCCTTTCCTGCAGCAGAACTGAACAAGGGCATCTGATCTCTATCATCTGGAAAGCATTTGTTTGTTTGTTTGTTTTCAGCAGTTAAGGAGCACATCCATTAAGTGCTAGGGTGGGTAAAGTGAAAGAGATGGAAGCTGATACTTAAAATGTAAACTTCTTAGTATGTAGAGGGAAAAGAATTCATATTTTTGTCAGAGAAAACCAGTTCAGTATTCCAACTTTTGAATGAGGGTTTATCAGTTTCTCAATTCAAAGTTTCAGAAGTATATTTTCTGTCTGGAAATTTCATTTTACTTGATTGTTTCAGTCTGCCTGGAAGCCTGTCATTCGGTCATTTTCTGTAGAACAAAGTGCAGTGTTCTACATTTGAATGACTCTACTAAAATTACACCCTCTCCAAACTACTCCATTGAAAATTACAGTTAAATCATCTATAGTGTAAGCCCTAGGGAGAAAAAAAAGTAAAATATTGCTCTGGTGATGCCCTCTCTATCAGTCACTAAAAATGTGAATGGTGAGGTATGTCCTGTGCAGTTTTGTGCTTTGGAAGTCCAAATTGAGGAGGTAGCTTTAAAATCTGAGAGAGACAACAGATTTCTTACAGTTCAAAATCCTCTTTGGCACAGCAACTGCCTGAAATTTACACATCTGCAACAGGAAGGAAGTCAAAGAAAAGGGAACACCCATACTTCATAAATTTACATCCATAAATACACTGCCTTTCTGCGCGGTTTCATTGATTTTCTATTATATCAGTGTTACTCTGTTCCCCTGTGATATTTCAGAATTATTTTCATCTCATGTCCAAATTACTGCTTTTATTTCCTATGAGGGCATGTCACAGGTAACATTGTTAAAACAATAGCGTTGCCACAAAAACCTTTGTTAGATATTTCATCTTGTCCTGCAAACCTGTATTAAGCTACCTTGTTGTAGCCTTGTAACCACATTATCGTGCAGCTCACCACAGATAGCTTAGTTCTGCAGTCCTGGCTTTGTAGTCCCAGCTGAACTCTCTGTTGACTTCAATATATCTGGCTAGATCTGCATTGTATTTTAAAACTACCCTTGACACTGGGCTTACAGCCAGATTTGCTTGCTATCTATGCTAAACACCTGAGATAGTGCCCCTTGTGCTGGCTTTGTAGCAATTCTGCTGATACTGCTGGAGTACATACTGCAGGTACGTACTTTGCACTACAGAGTTGTGCCAGCTGCAGTGTGGGTTGCCTCAGCACTGTGTACTTGGCACGGCCACTTCTGTTTGTCTCATCTGCAGGAGCATTTTATTAACATTGCACAAAGTCCTTTCTAAGAGACACCTATATTTCTGCTGCAGTTTTCTATAATGGCCATCTGTGTATGAAGTGATAGTCTTTGGGCATTCTGGGTGTCAAACTGACCCTGAGATCAGACAACCCAAAGATTACTCATATGTGAGCTAGTTATCTTACAACTCTGTTGATACTGTGTGTTCAAATGACAGACAGGTATTTGCAGCAGTATGGATGGAAATAGCTGTGACTGGCAAAGAGCTCCTGGAATTTCCTGGGAGAATAAAGCACTCTTCATTTGGTTGGATTTGCTTCCTTGCAAGGTTTGGAAATAAGTTAATAGTGATAATGTTTTTAGCTTTACCTCTAATGTAATCTGCCCATGTCACTCCTTTTATCAAGAATTATCAGACTATTTTATTTTTTGATTTTTAAGGCTGCCCATTACATAGAGATTCCTCAAAGTAAAAAAGACATTACGGGGACAAACCTCTGCCCAACATCTAATTTTGCAGCTTGACAGGTGTTTTAAAGCTAAAAACCCTGTTGATTCAATACCATGTCTCTTGAGCTGTGTTTTAAGATCCTAAATTCCTTTCATGTATAACAGCAATGGGAACAGGATAGTGGAATGTGACAATGGTAACCATATTGATAAAATACATGAATATGTAAGATAGAATAATAAAAAAAAGGAGCTTACTGAATAATCATGTGATTGTTTTCTCTGTGATATATGCAAATAAAATGCCTTATATATTTTTTTTTGGATGTGGTAGTCCTTGCGTTTCTGCCAATGTGAATAATTACATCCTTCTTCATTACTGGCATTAAATGTGGTATGGCAATTCTGTTAAAGCACATTCTTAATGATTATCTTTTACCTTTGTCTGAATCACAAAGTACAACAGACAAAGTTGCCAACATTTTGCAATTAAATCTTCAAGATCAAGTATTGCTGCTATATCTTGTTCAGGGCACAGAATTACTTGGAATTACAATAGTTGTTGATCCAAAATCTTACTTAGGTTTCCTTTGAAACAGGTTTATTACCTTTTTTTTTTTTTAATGTTAATGTAAATGTACAAGCATATGCTTTGCCAGTCAGACAGAATCTCACCAAAGAGAAGAGGGTTTTTTTCATCCCCTGGCTTCAAGCTGGCTAATGACCATGGTAGAAATGTTAAGGCGTACCTGGTAGAATCCGTTTTGGTGACTGAAGGTTGATGAACCTGAGAGCATTTCCTTAGTGATATAATTAATCTGCATCTCTTGCAGTCACTCTTCCATCACCCTTATATGCATTAGGTTTTATGGGTTATTTAAGGTTTCTGTTTAATTTTTCCTTTGAATCAATAATGTTTAGTCACACGGGACACCACTTGCCATAGTGAAGGTAGTTTTGAATATTGGCTGTACTATGCCTTTTGCTTGACCCACAGTTTATATTTGTTTTTTATCCAAAAATGGTTTGCACATTTTTGAATCAAAGAAGCTACTCTTGAAAGAATTTTCAATGCAAATCCTTTGCATTGTGTAGTTTCTCTCCAATTCAGCAGAACTCTCTTAGTTCCTGTAATCCTGTTGTATATTCAGAAGTCACTGCGTGTAGTTTTGGGTTTTATTTGTTTGTTTGTTTATAAGACAGAAATATTTTATAAACAGTTGCATTTGGGGGATCTGTAGTTTCCGTAGTCGCAACAAACCTTTTGTGCTCGTACTTGGAAGAGTTCATACACTACCCAGCAGGCAGTATCTTTCCATGTAGTCACATGTCTAAAGTGGCACCTTTTTCTCTTCATTCATGCTGTTAGCAATTCTGGACCTTTTCAGTTTGTCTAATTAGCTGGACAAAGATGTAGGGAGATATCAGACTAGTCTAGGTTCCCCAAGTAACCACGTTTTTTAAAGAATTAGCGTTTTTCTCTTGCACTTGAGCTGTTTACTCACGAATGAGTGGCTTAGCTCGCTTCCCAGTTTTGTTACCATCTCTGCCATCACATGCTGCTTCATTGACTTCATGCTTTGGCATCATGTCTCTGTCCCCAGCTGTCGTGGCTTTTTATTTTTTTTGCACAATAGGTGTAATAAATGTATACATGTGTGTTCACATTACTAATATCTGGTAGTACACACTTGGCTTAATACTGTATACATAGCTGCTGAATGTAGCTGTGGTAGAAGGGACAAAATTTTCTGAGCAGTTGTTTGTGTGGAGCATGAGAACCATGAGCCATGGAAATTCACCCGTGACTCGCAGTCATGCTAAAGCATCATCCTGGCGGATAGGCTTCCCTTGTCAGCAGGAAGGATTCCAGAAAAAGCAGGTCACGTTTACGGGTGGAAGAAAAGAATTACGGTGAGATGCCTGATTCCTTGCAGAAGTACCGGCCTTTCTCCATCACTAAGCGGTGGTAGCCTTTTCCACACTGGAAGATATACATTGTGCTCAAGGACTTTTCATAGCACAAATGGGAGCAGTTCAATTTTTTGAACTCTACAGATTTATTCTTGTAACTGATGTGCATGGAATCACAAATGCTATTCATTTTCTCAGACAATCACTGTTTTATTATGTTAAGACCTACTTTGCTTCCAATTTTAAGCTGTGACCTTTTTGTAATAACTAAAGAAATAGTTTACATTTACTGATAAAAAAGGAAAACATTTCATGCATTTTAATAGTCAGGACAATGAAACACTTCTTCAACTATTGAAGATGTTTTGAAATCACCTCTGTTGTTGTGTTCTGAGAACATGACTGAGCTTACCATTAACTGTCCTTTTTCTCTCCGGTTTTATATAGTTCTTCTTATTCATCTCTTTGAAGACATTGAATCCAGCCAATGCCAATATTGAAAGTAAAAGAAGCCTCAAGGAATAGTAACTCAAATTATTTTTCTTACTGGTCCTGTCCTTATAGGTTGTAAAGCCCCCTGAGCTGTCTGTTTCAGGATCCTAAAAACTGAAGGCATGTGAAGGGTTTGCTGTGTACAAGAGGGCTATTCCACCAGGGAAATATTGCTGGGGTACTAGAGGTGGTGGCAAGACAGCCGGAGACAACGCTTTCACCATCAAGGACACCATCAAGGTCCTGCAGTGGTCAGACCAGAAAAGCAAAGCAGTTCGGGAACAGCGAAGTCTCTACTGACGAGGGAGATCCGAGGTCAAGCCAGGGAAGTTGAGACAGCAGACCAGGGTTGGGATCAGCAAGGTATCTGCCTGGGCAGATGTATCATCAGGTGAGTAAGTTAGCCTTTAACCTTTAAAAATATAGTATTTAAAAAAAATATTATTTAAAAATATATTATTTAGAGCTAAACTCTGCAGTGTAATTTAAATACAACTGAACTATTGTCCTTTCTGCTCCTTTCTCTGCATGAATAGCTACCTGAATCAACAAGGTGTTTCTATCACGTTTTGCCTTGGCTTTTTCTTTGGAAATGCTTTCTGTCTTGGCATGCTTTCTGACTACATTGGAAAGTGTAGTTTCACTCTTACGAAGAGTACCAGCAAAAGCAGAGGAAACAACTAGGGTTTTTCAGGAGAAAAGAAATATCTTCTGTCTGCTCTTTCACTCTCAGCATTCATCTCCACCATATCTATTTTTAAATCAACCACTTCAGTCCTCAGTTTCCCAGTTCTAAATATTTTATTTTGAGGATGTAATTTACTAACTCAAGAGCTCTTTTGAAAGCTTTCTAACTTGATCATTGTCATTTGGAACATCTGCCTGGCAAACTTCTGCATTAGCAGCTACTGAATGAAATGTGGTTTTCATTCCTCAGGAGATTCATTGGTTTAATTCCAGGAATCCTTAATCCATGAGTGATTTTGCATTAACTAAAGAATTATCCCTTGACTCCCATTACCTTAAAATTAAGGGGTTTTTTGTTTTGTTTTTTTTTTTAAGTGAAATAACAGAATGCAGGAGAGAAAAAACAGGTCCAAAGCACAGATATTTTTAGCCAGAATCTATTGTCAGTATCTTTGAGAGACTAGAATGAGTAGCCTCATCATCAGTCCAGGTCTGGCAAGACTTGCGCAATTAATAGATTATACTAATAACAGTGAAGCCGAGTGACAATTGACCCAGTTTGCAAACAAATACATAAATGTGTCTGAGACATTTAGTAGTTACAAGACTAGTAATTTCTTGAGTTTGGCTTCAGCGCTGTAGCATCCAAATAAAAGCAAAAGATAAAAAAAAGCTGCAGAAAAAAAAGAGAAGGTGCTTTTTCTTTTCCTTAAAGGTCTTTGTCTTTTCGGGGATTTCCGCTAATAGGAGTAGGGCTTGCGTGACTATTTGTTCGATGATATTCTGTAAAATGAGTAGCTCTTGAAAGCTGAGGCTAAAAAATCAGTAATTTGAACAGGGGGTTATTAATAAAGAATGATGTAATGGAATATGCAGGGCCAAAATTACTGACTGTTTTTTCAGTGGGTTCAACTCAATGGCATTGGCAGCGTTACTTAAAGTTTCAATATCTGAAATCCTTTCCCTATTTCCTAATAATCCTTGAGGGTTACTTCAAAGTGTAATGACCATATGAATTATTTGGGGTTTAGAAAAGGAAAGGGAAAGCAGAAGTCCAGTGCCAACTGCAGGATTATGGCTTTGAGATGTCTGTGTTGAGAGGCACAATTCCCTATCCTCCGTAAGAATTTGCAGTGAGGAGAAAAGCTCCATGAGGACCAGCAGCTGCAAGATGTGGGAATTAGCAGTTGTAATACAAAGTCTAATTGTTCAGAAAAACTTCAAGTAAGATTAAAAAACCCTGCAGTTTTGGAAACTGGACATAAATTTTTCAAATACCTGCTTCTGGGTGAACCCAGTCTTGTCACATCAAATACCTAATTCACTTGCAGATCAAAAAATATCTATGTAGAACTATTTTTTAACAGAATGACATTAAAATCAGTAATACATTTATTTTTTAATACTTTACTAAATGCAGCAAGCCCTATGCTATCTAGTCTATTGCTTCTGTTGATTTCACTGTACAGTTTCAAGGTCCTGCTGGCTCCTGTAGTGATAAATGAGCTTTATTAAACAGACACAGGATGGTGGTGGCACAAGGCAAGATACTGTGGTTCATGGAATGAAGAAAGAATTACTTCCTTTCAGATTCTGCAGACCCATGAATATACAGGAGCTGAATGTAACTGTGGGAATTGCCAACAGAACGTTTCCAGTGCAACTAACATGAAGGGTGATTGTCATCCACTGCCTGGCTGTGTAAATACTACTGGTAATATGCCAACAATCATCATTCAGTCATTTTCCAGAGAAAATTGTTTTTCTCTGGAACACTTTTTAGAAACTCCTTTTCTGACACTGGTCTTTGTCTACCAAAGCAAGGCAGAGATTATCTTAACTACGTGAGGTATTGCCTAAGAAGAACAGTACTTGTGCTGAACATCGTGTAGCGAGGTTCAAGAAACATGCAGACTATAGGATCAACATTTCAGTCAGGGAGGGCTACTTTTCATTTAATGTTATGAGCTAGCTGAACAAAGTGAGTGATCTCAAAAATATGTGACAATATGTTGCTTTCTTGTGTACCACATTTCTCTAAAGAAATTTAGTTTTCATATAGCACAAGGGAAGCCAAAAGGTCTTTGAAAATAATCTGTACATCTGGGGAAGACTTAATACCTCAAGCTAGTTCAGAATATACCCAACAGATGGCATACGCACTCCTCAATGTAGCAGAGATACGCCAGTATAAAAACAGACTAAGACAATGGTGAGTTATACTTAATGTTGAACTACAAATTTCCCAACAAAAACAATTTGTTACTGGAAGATTACAGGTATTTGGGTAGATGTAAGCTTCTCTTCACAAAAACTGGATTTTTGTAGGCAGCAAAATGGAAATAGTCATAGAATCATAAAATGATGGAATGGGTAGGATTTGAAAGGACCTTAAGATCATCTAGTTCCAATCTCCCTGCCATGGGCAGGGATGCCTCACACTAGACCATATTGCCCAAGGTTCTGTCCAGCCTGGCCTTGAACACTGCCAGGGATGGAGCATTCACAACTTCCTTGCGCAACCCATTCCAGTGCCTCACCACCCTCACTGTAAAGAATTTCTTCCTTATATCTAACCTGAACTTCCCCTGTTTAAGTTTAAACCCATTACCCCTTGTCCTATCAGTACAGTCCCTGATGAAGAGTCCCTCTCCAGCATCCCTGTAGGCCCCTTCAGATACTGGAAGGCTGCTATGAGGTCTCCACACAGCCTTCTCTTCTCCAGGCTGAACAGCCCCAACTCTCTCAGCCTGTCTTCATACGGGAGGTGCTCCAGCCCCGTTATCATCCTCATGGCCTCTTCTGGACTTGCTCCAACAGCTCCATGTCCTCCTTATGTTAAGGACACATAAGGAACTGCTCACAGTGCTCCAAGTGGGGTCTCACGAGAGCAGAGCAGAGGGGCAGGATCACCTCTTTCAAGCTGCTGGTCACACTCCTCTTGATGCAGCCCAGGATATGGTTGGCTTTCTGGGCTGCAAGTGTACACTGCCAGCCCATGTTCAGTTTCTCATCGACGAACACCCCCAAGTTGTTCTCTCCAGGGCTGCTCTGGATCACTTCTCTGCCGAGCCACCCAGCGAAGAATCCACCTATCTAGGCCATGAACAGCCTTTTTCTCCAGGAGAACGCTGTGGGAGCCAGTGTCAGATGCTTTACTTAAGTCCGAATACACAATGTCCACAGCCTTTCCCTCATCAGCCAGGGGTCACCAGTCAATCTCCTCCTCAGATGCTCTTATGCTCCTTACCTATTCCACCTCTTCCCATAACTCTGCCACCATGCAGAGCAGATCATCAACCTGATGGCATCTTACACAGCCACCACCTAACATCACCGACAGGCTGTGGCACTCACTACAGCCAGGTGCCAGGACATCTGCATGTTTATGAGGGACCTCAGTCTCTGTCTCCATGTCCTTCCTGGCCAGCAGAGAGCACTTAGTTTGCTTTGCTTTCTGCTGAGAGGATGCCATCCTAGAGCACTCTCTTGACGACCGCTGGCTGAGCTCACTTCTGAAGGCTACTGGGTTCTGCCTGCATGAACTGCCACACAAAGTGTTGCTCTGCGCCCTGTTTGCCCACTCTCTTCACCACACTCCTGGTCGCTCGCGCTCCCAAGAGCGGTGTTTCGTCTGCTTGGGATATGTTCTGTACTTTATTTACTTTTTTTTTTTTTTTTTTTAATGGGAATGCAAGTATATTTTGTTATTAACAAGGAGAAAAGAATGAATGAGAAAGGAAGAATAAAAAGAAAATTGAATGGAAATTGTGCTAATCACAACAACTTGTTTTTATTGAATCACAAATAACACTATAGTTAGCATTACTCTCATACTCTTCACTTAGTTTCTCTGCTGTCCATCACTACAAACAGGCACCTTTTCATCTTTACATTTGTATTTATTCAGGTTGAGTAACTTTAATCAGAAAATATCTTAATGCCCATGAACACTTCCAAGATCTGCACCTGTATATAACCATCTGAATAATTATTTCTAGCATGAATAGTGTTGATGTCAGAGTTTGACAATTGAAGATACCTTCCATGTAAACCAGATTAAATTAGCTTGTCTGATTTGGAAACCAGTGATTATATTTTGGCCACATACACTTAACATTAAGATCCACAAATACTTGGCAAAAATGATAAATAATGATTTTTACCAGACAAAGAACTGTGTACCAAAGTAAGTTGTCTTTCTTTTGGATCAAATCTGCTTTTTTTCAGACAGATTTTAAAACCAAAGGTATGTCCTGCTATAGAGTAAGCACTGTAGAACACTGACAACCGTGTTTATCTGTACTCAGCAGGTTGCACTGAATCAGCAGGACTCTTTTCATATTAGAATTCCCATCAAAGGCATTCACTGCTTTATTGCAAAATATGCTTCAAATAGTTGAGTACTGAGTAGTCAATTTGTTATGAAGTTTTTTGGTTTTGTTTTGTTTAAGTATGTTGAGCCATTTAGTTAAATTCTAAACCGAGAAGCACCACAAAGAGCAACTTACCAAAGATAACCATCCCTGTGCTGGTACCACAGTCTGTATATGCTTGCAAGAGCTATTAGTTTTGTCAGCATAGCAGTATCAGTTACTTGAAGAAAAGGAGGTATCAAAAAGTGGGATTTTGCCACTCTAAGTGTCCTTTTTATAGATAAGAATTATTCCTGTTTATGGTACAGCTGACACAATGCAAAACTCCCCACTTCTAATGCAGGACTGTAATAACAGGAACTATGCAAACCATATAAAACTCGCAGTGCCAGGAGCAGCTCCAGGTGGAAATAGGTCAGTGTATCTCCTGCTGCAAGCTAGCAATGAAGACTGCTTTGTTATACTGCAACAGCAATTCTAGACTGTTTGATTTGAACTTTGTCTGACGCAGTCTTTGGAGAAACTGAATGAAGGCTATTTTGGTAAAGGATTCTCAGACTGTGGAGAACTTGTGGATTTATTAGTGATACAGGAATTTCATTTCACTCTTATAATGACCTAGTTTATTTAAAACTTGCATTGTCATCTACATTGTATAATCTATTTGTATAATTAATGGTATAATATGTAAAGGTATTATGTCCTGAATACCAGGACACAGAGGACTTAATGATCGTCTGTTACCCTTATGGAAAAAAGAATTACCAAACTATGCTGTCAGTTATTGATAGTACTGTTAATAATATACTTCACACTGTATGGATTCCTAAACTACTACTATTCATGTGCAACTTTCTTTGGCTGTCTGCTAAATCTTTGCGTCTAATTTTACTGCAAATAACATTTTTTGAGATAGCAAATTCTAAACAAAAGGACATTCTTTGCTTGAAATTAGTTTTGACTTAATGAATATTTCATAAATACTGGTATGTGTCTTACAATTTGTGCTGTGTGTGAGAATGCACATTAGATTAGTAGTTGCATTGTTAGCTGGGGTCAGGGTACTGAAAATTAATCAAATTTTGTGGGTTTGGGGTTTTTTGGGTTTTTTGGGTTTCTTTTTTTCTAGGTAGAGTGTCTTTTTTGTCTTTCGTCCCATAGCCATCCACTATTTTTTAATTAAAAAAATGCAAACAAGCCAAAAGGGTAGAAGATGATTTCTGTGTCATGTGCGGGTATGGGAATGCTGGTGGGAGTGTGAGGTCCAGTTCAGATGCTTCATCTCTTGAAAAGCCGTGTCCACCTGACTTGGGTGAGGTGGATACAATTCAGGACATGATCTGCTTAGAAACCTTGTATTTTTTTACTCTTTCCTAGGGTTTCCAAGGAAGATTTATGAAAGCTAATCCAGACTAGCTATATTAACTGTACCAGATTCATTAGGACAAGAGAGTGGATACGTGTTTACACTTGCAGAATTTTACCTTCCTTAAATGATAATTCCAATATAATTTCTTAAAAATCAACATTTCTTTCATTGTTGACAATCCTCAGTTGCAGAGGAAAACTTCAAGACATAGATACTAAATCTAAAAAATAATTACCTTTATTGATTTTAATCTCATTTTTTTTTTAATATGAGGTTAGCAGTATAGCTCTCCATTCACACCCCAGCCATTCTCAGCTGCTTCTTTACCCCTGCTCTGTGAAATTAAACTTCCCAGGCAAATACTGGGGAAACTTCAATGCCAGTTCAACTATTTACATATCCATGGGAAATGTGATGTTTTGCTGCAACATGCTTCAGTGCATCTGCTGGCACTTAACGTACTGGCTAAAAGAAAGAAAACTACTGGATTGAAAATGATACAGTTTTCCCCTTAGGAATATGGAGCTATGGTTCTGTAGATTTTATCTTTATTATTTCGTTGAGGTCATGAACATCCTATCTCTTGAGATAATGCATGGGACAGGACCTTTCAAAACAGGCAGATCTCCCAGGCGGTCTTGGTTACGCTGAGGAATACAGGGGAGTAGCTGGAATTCTGTACTTCTAATGGTCACAGCTGGGAAAACAACACCTATAGGCTGCTCAAGACCATCAAGGTAGAACTGAGTCCTGCTGCTGCTGAAATATACCTCAGAGCTCAAAACCACCAATTGGCTGCCCTAGTAGTGGACAGAGCATGGAATTTAGCACACATGCAGTTTTCTAGCTCTAACGCTCTCTCCACCCTAACCACTCTACACAAAAACCACTCTACACTCTACACAAAACCAATCTGCCTCATGGAAAGGTATTTACTTGTTTCCTCATCTTGTTTTCCATAGCTTCCCCGCCATTTCTGTTGCATGGAAGAGGTAGAATCTTTTCACTAGTCATAAATCGTATCAAATGTTTTAAAGCAAACTAAACTGTTACAAGATTAAACATGCTATTGTAGATCTCAGGGTACATTTTTTTTTAATTATTTTTTAAAATTTATTATTTGCCATAGGAACAGCGTAATTTTTGATGTTCTGATAAAAGAAGGGCGATCCTGAAGTATATTCAGCACAAACTTATTTTAAGATGGGCTTAAACCAGGTTTGATTTCAAAAACCAATCCTTTGCTCAAAATTATAACCTGACTTGCAAAGTTGGGATTAACTTTATGATGAATACTTAATTATTAAATTTGTAGTTCTTGACCAGGAAAGTGCAACTATCTGCAGACAGAGCAATGGTACTTTCATCTGCCTGAATAAGTAGTAACACCCAGCCTCCACCCCCCATCTTTTTGTCATATACAGCCATTTTGGGAACTACATAAAGAAACAGAAAAAGTGGGACAGCTCAGGAAGTGTTAGACCATAGTGAACCGTTCCATCTGTACCCAGAAGTCCTCTACTTTCCCCATCATGTACTTAACAATTACAGTAACATCTACCATAAAGCATGCTGTTGGTGCAAGCACAGCTTGGTCTTGCTGCTTTGTAAATTGTAAACTTGCAAACTTGCTTATTTATACTGGAAGTGCAATAATGAAGATGGTATTCAGAAATACAAACAAGCTATGAATCTTTGTATTTTTTACTGCATCCTTAGTTTGGGTTTTTAAGGAAAATCAATGAAAGTGATGATCAGAGAATGAAAAGTTGACAGAAGTTCTAATCTCTTGTTAGATGAACAAAGTAGAAAGAAACAAGAAATGATAGTAAATTTTCTAAGAATGATACATCCAACTTCTTATGAGAGCTGGGTTCTCACCACAGCTGTGACAGAAGAGAGACTTATGACGCCCAGTATTGAAATCACCCTTTCAGTATTCCATGATGCTGCCTCTGGCTGGTCAAAGCTGGCATCACAGTCTGTTAGAGAAGGACACTGTGCAAGTAATGTATGACACTGTGCAAGTAATGTATAAGAACAGGCTGCAAAATAGACTTTATTCAATCAGACTTAAGTCAAACTGAGATGGTAAAGAATTTGCTTTAAGTAATTTTATACTTTATTTTAAAGCTTGTAAAAAGCAATCTATTAGAACATATGATTTAGAATTTTAAAATTTCTGCTATATTTTATACTTATAAAGTAATTATATCTAGCAGTCATTAATAAGAGCAGGGAAGCTATTTGTTAGTCAATATGCATGACAAAGTGCTGTAATAATTCTTTTTATGCTATATAAGTGATTTTCCCCATTAAGTGTTTACATTTTCTCTGGCTATTGTTGATCTTCCACTAAACATGTCACAAAAGTTTGCACTGTCTTCAGAACTTGACACCTCAAACAGCCAGTTTAACAAATGAAAGAGCATGGATTATGACAAAAAAATCTCAGCAGTGATGTCAGTACAAACCTCTTAGTTTTGGGTTTGAGGGCTTTCTTCTGTGTGACTCTCTTTAATCTTATGTTTTACCAGAAAAAACTGTAGAAAAGTTGTGTTTTCATCCAACCACTGCCAGGTCTTTATTTCTTAAAATATATATTCAGAGTAAATATAAATGTAAACTACATGAAAAAAAAGCAGCAAATTTTCTCTCTCGAAACAACTTGTGTCACAATACTTTTATGTTGAATCTTTTTTTTTACTGTGTTTCATACCACATATCATTCATGTTCATTTTGTACTAAGAAAAAACATCAGACTCAGCATTTATATTCTAAGATTGAGACAAAACAGATTTCAGTCATGTTCTACAGATCATGTACTTAGAAATTGGTCTTAATAGATAAAAAATGATTAATAATAATGATGAAGTGAGGAAAGATACAAAACATATTTGAATGTAAGTATCAAGTACATAAAATATTATTCTGGATAACTATGTATAAATATTGGTAATTAATGTTACTGTTTTCTCATGCTGTAGCTTGTATAGACTGTCCTTCAATAGCCTATTATTAGGTTAGTTAAAGTTTAATTTTCCCAGATAAGATCATTTCATGTACTTCTTTGGTTAACAAGACATACGCTTTTTTAGAATTATCTAAAAAGTAAAGAGGATCAGTAATTGTAGATGGATTAAAACCTTCATCCACCAGTCGAAATTTTTGCTGTTTGAATGTTCCAGTCATTTCCATTTTATCCTATAGAAGAGAGAAAGATTATTATTCAGTAGAATAACTTCTTTTCTTTTGCTCACATTCACATTTGGTTTTGAAAATCTTACTTGATGTAAGGTTAATACTGTTTATTCTCATTATCCTGGAACACTAGAACTTCTGCGCTGCTATGGACCAACACCTGAAGATGTGGTGGAAAAGAGTTACAGCCCATTGCTTTCTGCATTGCTGTGCAGCGTCTCATCACAGTGTCCCACCTGGTATAGCCCCAGCCTGCCCAAGGCAATCTAGCTTCCTCATTTGTGTGCACTTATAAAACTACACATTGTAAAGAATCTGGGAGTAAAAACTGCCATTATCAAGAACTTCTTGATGGAACTCAGGAAATTCTAACTATTGTCACCTTAAATAAATGGTTTAAAAAAAATCACATATGTAATCAACCATACTCATACTCAGCCAGGTCTCAATAAAGGTAGATCTTTACCGTACATCTTGTAATGTTTCACGCTTCTTTTCAGTGTCACTGTATCCCTTAGAAAAAGTAGTGGGAGGCATCTCTAGGGATATTCCTACATATATATATACAAACAATCTCCAAAAACTAAAAATTAAGTATTATCTCCAACAACTCAGAGAGCAATTGGATCTACCTGCTTTGGTTGGTCTAAGGTCTGATATCTTCTAAAGTATGATTAAATGTCAGATGAAGAGCAATAGGTCTTCATCTTTTTCTCTTGAGCCTCTACCACTACCTTATTTCTTGGTTAACGACAGCAGTACCAACAGCAATTAGTCTGTAATGTAGGCATTTAAATTCTAATAGAAGGTCTAGATACTTGATATCCAGGCTACATCCAGGAGGCAGATTCCCTTTGCCCTGCATAAAGACTTTCTTGTACATCTGTATAGCAATAAATCTGGACTAAGCAACTGTCATTTTCATCAATCTCTGATTGGCCCATTGATCCAACTTCCATCATTTCTCCTTTCAAACAGTAACTATTTTTTTTCATCTTCTCTTCAGATTTAGGAGACTTCCTTCACAAGCGTCTTCAAAACCATTTTTCTCTTTGCCTTTGTCATGGTGTTTTTAGAACACCAGCAATGAAGATGCATGACTTTGATGATTATGGTGGTGACAATAACAAACTACATTTTTAATTCACCTTTTCAATTTACCTAGTACCTTTTCAAATGCTTTAGCTTTTGTCATTAGTGTCACTAATGTCAATGAAATACCATTTTATTGTGCACAATCAGTATCTTCTGCTTTAGCTCTACATCTCTCTTCTCTCATTTCCACTTAATAAAATGGATTTTAGATTTTTTCCAGATGCAATTGTCCACAGTTTACTAATCTGTATCTTTTTGTTTTCCCATGGTTGTGCTTCTAATCTCCCTAAATCCTTTCGTATGATCTCTATCTTTACTCATTTGTACTCAATTCCTCCCATTTAACATAATCTGCAAATTTTATTGATTTTTTGTGTATTTCCTTTCCCAGGTCTCCATTAATGAAGACAGCAAATAGGACCAGCTCTAAAACTAATCAAGTGATATATGAACAAGCACTTTCTGTTATTCACTTAGCCATCTCTGTGTTCAAATGATGCAGATGTTTGTATGTACTGTGCAATAATGCAGCTTACCTGAACTCTCAAAAAAAGAGGACAAGCATAACTTGGTAGATAGGTCACTACTTGCTTATATATTTGCTCCAAATCCAACGACGTATTCTGCTTTAGAATAAGAGAGGCCATTCCTGCTTTTCCTTCATGATCTGGGCAGAAAAAGTGAAATAAGAATTTTGAAACATGGATGAAGTTGACATTTTGTTGATGAACCTTACAAAAAAGAAATTAATGAATCAATAAAATGACAGTCATATATCATCTTCTGCGTTTTAGTAAAGCTAGAAGATTATATTAATATATTATATGGTATTACATATATTTGGAGATCACTCAAGTGATCGATTAAGCAATAATGCTGTAAATGAGTTAGGAGTCCCATGCTCAATATAAATCAATAAAGGTGGAAAACATCAACACCATTCTTCTCTCAGAAACAAGAGGGCTGAGCCTCTTTCCTGGATCAGATAATTATGTCTTCTTTTCAGTTTTAGCCTTTCTCTCTTGCCGTTATCTTCTCTCAAAACTGTGGGTCTGAATGTCCTTAACACAGAGAGAGATTGCAAGTTCTGACTTGTTTAGGTGGAAAGAGAGAGCACTGTGGATCTATGGGAAAGATCAAAATCGGAAAAATATAGAAGCAATGAACTTCAGCAATCAAAAATAACCACACACTTTGACTACCAGGTAGTAATAATGGCAAAGACATTCTGCCAATGATATCTTTTGTCTCCTTTCCATATATATAGGGGTTTTTTGTTTTGTTTTGTTGGGTTTTTTTTGCTAATGCTACAAAATCTGTAATGAACTTGATTTGTGTCTGTTTAACTGCAGTTATCAATAGAGTCACATAAACTGGGTAGGAATCTGCAGATAAGACTTGTATAGGAAATGAGAAGCTCTCATATTTTTGCGTCCAATTTTCGATCAGTCTGCTTTATTATGATCTTTCTTATTGTGTGGCTTTAAATTAGAGGTGGCACTTTTTTCACATTTTAAACTCTTTTTATCATTTTGCAGTGGGTTCAGCCTGCATCCAGCCAGCTTCTCACTCACTCCCTTCTCCCATGGAATGGCAAAGGAATAGAAGGAAGACAAGAAGATTCACGTATCAAGATAATGGCAATTTAATAGGGAAGGCAAAAGTTACATGCAGAAGCAAAGCAAAACCAGGACTTCCTTAGTTATTTCGCATTGTCAGGCAGACACAAACATCTTACCCTCTTCCTTTCCCAAGCTTTTAGCACTGAGCATGGCATCATCTGATATGGAATATCCCCTTGCTTAGTTTAGGCCCAATGTCCCATCTACATCTGCTCCCGATTTCTTGCCCACCCCAGCATACTTGCTGCAGGGAGAAAGCCTTGATACTGTGCAAGTTTTTTTTAGTGATAGCCAAGCATTGGTAAGTTATCAACACGGGTTTAGCTACTCATGCAAAGCACAGCACCATACGGACTCCTATAAAGAAGCTTATCTTTAACCTAGACAGATATAATACACATTTTAAGAAAAGATTTAGCATGAATGAGAATAAAGCTCAGATGATCTCATGAAAATTAACAAAAAAAAAAAAGTATATTTTATTTTTTAATTTATTTTTCTCTTTGTTTTCTTATTTTTTTTAATTTTCTTTTTGACCTTGTCCTTGGTTTTGTAATACACCTGTTTACAGATGATTTATGAGGCTAAGTGGAAAGTAAAATAATACAGACGAATGTCATTGCACACTTTCCCTTAGAGTTACTTTACCTACAACTCTTACCTTGTTGACATTTTATTTTGACACATAGATGTGTAGATTTTCCATGGATATGAATTTAATAAATCTTTAAACTTTAATTTATATTATGTAACTATAGAATCTTTTGGGTTGGAAAGACCTTTAAGATCATCGAGTCCAACCATTAACCCAGCACTGGCAAGCCCACCGCTGAACCATGTCCCCAGGCACCACATCTCCACCTCTCCGCATATTCATGAAAGGTTACTTTTAAAAAATACACATTACTGCATGCACATAAAAATGTATGATTCAATGGCTCATTCATAATCTGGTAGTATTTTCAATATTTCTATGTAAATTTTTATTAGGTTTAAAACATGAAATAAAAAGTTATGAGGGTTAACAACTAACGCAGGCGAATGAAAACATACAGCTAAAGCTTTTACCTGGCACAGATACACCATACACATTTGCTTCTTGTATGAAGTCCAACATTACAATGATATCAGAAACTTCTGTAGTTGCCACATTCTCCCCTTTCCATCTAAAACACATTAGAAAATAATTTACTCCCATGAAAACATAGGGACACCTCTTCTTGAAAAAAACATTAACTTTATTAGGAACTCCATTCCTTTCAGACTAACACCACCTCAAATTTGTTCCCACTTATCACACTGGTATGTTGATCTGATCACCGGAAGGCTTGCAATTCAAATGGTACTGAATATTAGCTATTACTATAAAGCACAGTGAAAGCTGATTATAATCTGATATAATGGTTTTCAAAATTTTGATGTGTATCTAAACATATAAAATGTGACCAGTTTTCAGTATTTGATAAATTTTTTTCCACTTCAGTATCCAACTTCCTTGCTCACAGCAAAACCATCACTAGTTACTATGCTTATTGGAAAGACTGTTCAAAGAGTTAATTCCTACAAAACTTTCTGGAAATGAGCTGTCCAGCTCTACAGGAAGAGTTTTTAAAGAATTAAGCTCCTATTGTCCACCATAAGATCATTATAAACTACATCACAGTAGTAATAAGCTGAACACTTCAGGCTGAAAACAAACAGAACAGTATTATTCTATTCTGCATGTCCATTTTTTTTTAAATGAAGGAATGTTAAACGAAACAATGATCATACCTGAAGGTATCTCCAATTCTGTCCCAAAAATAAAGAAAATTCTCATGATCTTGAACCATTAGATCTCCAGTATTAAAATAAAGATCTCCCTTCTTAAATACCTCACAGAGTAATTTCTTTTCTGTGTGTCTCTTATTGCCAGCATAACCAAAAAAGGGGTTCTTCGCACTGACTTTGGAAATGAGAAGACCAGCCTCACCTGTACAGAGAAGTTGAAAGAATGTAAACTTGGGATATCATTGCACATTTCCTGTACTTTACATTAATATTAATTTGGTACTCATGATTTTACAAGACCAGGAACCAAGTACAGCAGGGTTCCATACGTAAGACCCAAAAATAACAACTAACCATTTCTACTGTGTTACAGTTCCTGCAGTCACCTCTACATGCAAAGTGACCATACAGACACAGTACAATATTGTCTACTCAAATTCCCAGTCTTTTGTATTTCTTCCCGATGACTCATCATTGTTCTCCCATTCTCCCAGAACTGTCAGCTGTCGATTATAAGTTCACTAGTAGGTTTACTAACCTCTCAAAATGCACACTTCAAATTAATATTCCATCCCACTCCCCACACCTTACTGAATTTAGAGTGATGAGTCTCAGCTTCACCCGCTTCCTACTGAAAAAACAGTATTAATAAAAAACAGGTATTCAACCCAGGCATTAAATCCCTGTGTAGTCTCCTTTCTGAAGTTCTGAGAACAAGTCTTAAGAACTTTCATTGATGTGATACAGCCTCATTGCTTTCTTCTTGGAGTAAAATATAATAGTCTTAATAATTTTTTTCTCAAAAATAGGGAGAGATGGGGCTAGGATTATCCTATTATGCATGTAGAGTATCTGGGTATTTAGTTTGCTGAAAGTGGAATAGTACAAACTTCATACATTTTTAGAAGCACATTCTGAACAATAAAAGTTCAAGACTTACGTTACTTGGTATCAGAAACAAGCATTATAAATATGAAAACATATAAAAATAAGAAAGTGTCTAAAGGTATGCACAATTTTTATTTTAAGACTGCCTCATAAATAGATATGTGCCTTTTCCCATAAATTGGTAGTTTTTAAGGTGAAAGCATTTAGTTCACTGGTAGTGTCACGACAGATATGATGCTCTGAAGATACAGGGTATTGGTACGAAAAAGTCTATATAGAGAGATAGTACTATTTATTAGACTGACTGGTATAACTGGAATAAAATTAGACCAACTGTCTAATTAGAGAATGTGTTCCCTTCACAGGCTAGTCTGTCATCCCTACAGATAATTTCCTATAAAAATTCATGTTTTGGGGACCATATTTTCCTGAAAGTGTCCATCTTTGATTAAGACCTACTAGAGAATCTCTGAACTCTTCTGAAAAAAATGCTTCATCTCCCTGTTAAAGCTGTCTGCCTGACCTTTAGTATGAGGTTTTTTTGCTTCAGCTTCCAGGCATTAATTACAGCTACCTTCCTACAGTACAACAGAGATGCTTCAGTATCTGATAAACACTTTGAAAATAGGTATAATCAAGAGATACCAGATGTTTGCTAGGTATTTTGAAGGCAGGCTATAATCAAGCAACCTCTTAAAAAAATAAAAAAAAAAATATCTTAATCAACTTGCTTAGTTAGGAACACTTAATCTCTCACCAAAAAGCATTTGTTTTAATTGACCAGTCTTTCTCACAGAACTCTGAGGCAAACATCTCACTATGTTAACTTCCTTTAAAAACGAGAGATGTCATTATCTACATATTCAGAGATAATATCACATCATTAGTTTTGAACATTGCTCTTCTGTTAATATATTCCGGGATCTTCTGAGTTCTTCTGATGTCAGCACTGGAATGTTTAATAGTGTTCTGTCTTTTAGATCGAAATCGCATTGCTTTTGTCAGAGCAAAGAGTAATAGTTGATGTTGGCAGAGGACAGTAACACAATAACAGAGTTCCTTAAAAAAAATTATCTGAAGTATTTCACTCAAAGGCCATTATATCCTATTAAAATACATACTTACCTTTCTTAACTTTTTCACACCAACCATGCTTATTTCTGATTGGTTCAGCTTTTTGGAAATCATACTTGATTAAATCAAATGGGAAAAAAAGCTAAAAAAGGGAAAAAAGGGTCATCAGTTATTCATCTACACAGTGACAACTGGTGGCAGCAGGTATAAGCAAGGAAACTTTTACCCCAGTCTTGCTTGTCTAAACACAGAATGTAGTTTCATTTAAAACTGAAAACACTCTGTATGTAAACTTACACCATATCCTGGAGTTAAGCAACATCAAAGAATTTTATAATAATGTAACTTTCAAAAATACTTGATGAAGACATAGAGCTGTAATTTTGTTAATTTTTTTAAGAGTAATTTATGGGATTCACCTAGCAGTGGAAGAGCCTACACAAATCAGCATAATAGAAGCATATCCGGAATTTAACTGACGTTTAATGCTGGTAGCTGGTATGAAAAGTATTCTTGTGATCTTCTGGCACATAAAACAACTGGCAAAGCAAAGACCTAAATCTCCTTACAAAGGGAAATATGCTTCCTGTTGGGCTTTAGTATTGCTTACCTAGCCTCAGTTCTTCCCTCAAGCTTTCTCAGGCTGGTGTATCAAGCATCAACAGAGGGATACATACTCCCATGCCATTTGACATGGTCATGTAGCTGTGCGTGTTCCATAGTTATATCAGGGTTAGTTCTGTATTTTTCTGAAATATTGTGAACACTTGAGTCCTGACACTGCTGATCTAACTGATCCCTTGGTTACATTTTACAACTAACCTTCCTCTTGTGTAGGGATCACCAAGAATGTGGCTCTGAGTAAGCTGAAGGAGAGGGAAAAGTACTCTTATCAACACTAGAACTTGCAGTAGTTTTTTTCTCCAACATAGAGGGCCTGAATCTTACTTCACTTCATTTTTCTTCTGTGATATAAATCCAAATAAGACCTTTGAAAGGCACTGACAGATACCATGTGACTGATTCTACATGGACGACTGTGTTTGCAGTTACCATCCAAAGGTCTCAGTTTGCCCAGCTTGGGATTCTGATTTGCCTTTTCATAAAGAAGTATATCAGCAATCTATTTAACAACTAGTGAAACCAAGGATATGCAATTATGTTCTCCTGGAGAAATCCTGGCAATCAGAGAAAATAATTTTATAAACATAAATATGCACCTGCACTCCTCACAATAAAGAAATGCAATATAATTTAAGGATGGTGATATGAAAGAGAATGAAGTAAAGGGCAGGATGCTAAAACATAAACCCCTTTTCTGCAGCTATTTTGGATGAAGAGTTGCCTAATTATTTTATCTTAATTTGAAATGTTGCTGAAGCTGTATCACATAATTTTGTTTTCAAGGAAGTCTGAATAAATAGCAACTTGAATCAAATATCAAGCACAAAATTTCAGCTTCGTATGGACAAACTTATTTGACCAAGTCTTTTCAATGTGTCTTCCTTCTACCCTAAGTCTGAAACAAAAAGATATTTTTAATACTTGACCAAAGGAACATGGTCATAGCATGCAAAATCAATTAGTGATCCAAGAATTTGACACTTCTTGAACGAAGTGAATTTTTGTGGGTTTTTTTCCCCTAATAACTACATACTATAGCATTTACCTGCCTAATAACCAACGCCAAATAACAATATTTGTCTCTAAAATAATTAAATATTTGAGAGCTGAAAATATATTTGAGAGCTGAAAAGTTCACCATAATTAGAAAATAATAGTATTATTCTTGATGAACAAAATGGGATATATTCATAATAAACACAAGTAATTTTTTCTTAAGAGTTTTTTCTTTTGGCTGTCTACATTTACTTGCTGTTCTTTTTAAGGTTTTTTTTTTTTTTTTACACTGGTATTTACTACTGTAATAGGTTTCATATGACAGACCAAATGCGATGAATAATATAAGTAATTAGAATGAAATGCTATAAAATGTTATTCTGATATTTTCGTTTCATTAGAGCAGCAGTGTGCCCTGTTCAGTTCAATTTTTATCTGATCATTCCGTCAGATCTTAAGAGGTGTACCTTGTCAACATATTAGTCTGTATGATGCAGTAACCTGTTATAAATACTCAGAAACTTTAATTTAATATCTGAAATAATCTAAAAATGGAATTGTTGAGCCTTTGCTGCAGAAGTCGTTTAGTGCCTGCAACTTTAGAGTATTAACTATGCCTATTCAGTTAGCTTTTTAAAATAATACTCATGCAAATACGTAATTAAAAGGAGAAAAACCCACATATTGCATTAGACATGCATAATGAAACTATTCCAATATACACTGTGCAAACAGCTGTCTCTGTGGAAACAGCTTTCTTTTCATATTAAATACTAGAAAATGAAAGCTTCAGAGCAAAGCATTTAGTCTAGGTACAGGCCTACATTTGGTTATCTCGTTATTTCAAATTTATTGGAAAAGAGGGGCTGAGCTGTTGAAGCATTTCACAGAGTACTTCATTCATCATTCATCATTTTAATCTATATTTTACTCCCTAAAGCACGTAATATATCAAACAAAATGTATCAAACAAAAAGCATCATTTATCTAAAAAGAGTTAACCTGCAACATTATCGTCTGTTACTCTGCTACCTGGATTCCATACTCTTTTTTTTTTTTTTTTTTAATTATTAACTGGAAATATTTGAGGTTAAATATTGTTTTGAAAATAACTCTGAAATTCCTTGAGTTTCCACTTACAGTGAATGCTTACAGAACCTTCATCACAGGACAAAGATCACAAGCTATTGCTTTGCATTTAATTATTTTAGAGACAAATATTGTTGAATTCTCTAGGAGAACATCTGTTTACAAAACAAAGCATTACATGTAACAATTCCAAGCATCTTAAAAAAGTGAAATGCAAAGAAAAAAAATAATTCCGGAGCATAGTATCATTATATCTTATAAAAGCTTTTAAAATATACTTGTAATACATTCTTATGCTTTAAAGAGTAGATATATAGGTCCTCTGTACAGTTGTTTTGTTTGCCAAAGTAAACAAAACCAAGAAAAATACTTCTAAAAGTCATGTATGATACTGAATCAACACATACTATAATAAAATACCCTGGAATACAGTTGAAGTGCCTTAGATTATTTTAGCTCAAAACCAGTCAAAACAGCAGAAACAACCTTCATTTTTATTGGCCAATGAACTGAAGAGCTTCCATTGCTTGGATTAAGACATGCCAATGTTCTTCCTGTGAATCCAGTTTTCCAGGGTCTTAAACCTAACTTAGTTTACTTTTAAACTAAAAAGTATCTCTTATGCCACTTAAGTTCTATGACTGCACGAAAAAAGCGCGTAACACTAATTCTGCATTGCTGTGTCAAAGAAGAAATATTTTATATGTTGAAATTATTTATGACTTATTATAAGATTTAAATGTTTCTCAGCTCAACGCTGGTTTTGATCCATACAGTTATAAGTAAGAGAGATTTAGACTCTTGTAGTACTTGGAATACTTAGACTTAAAATAATGAAAAAATACATTTATAAATGAAGATTGGAATATTTTTTTTACATGCCTGTTTTTTCAGGTGTACTTGCCATGGGTTATTTTTAGCCTTTCTTACAAGCTTCATTGGATCTCACTAGTCCCACTCTCCCATTGCATGTTCTCTGCCATCACTCAGAATTTATTTCAGGGTAAGAAAGAGATTTATATAAATATTTGATACACATGACTGAGAGTCTTACAGATTTTTTCCCATATCACATTTATATAAATACACATAATGTATGTCCTATATAATAAAATTTTAATAAAATTAATTATTAATTGTATACCTATGTATACCAGATGTAAATATAGTAATATATTATATTACTATGTTAATCTATGCACTGTCTTCTTTGTAAAACCAGCTGAAAAGCTATTCAGAGGCTTTTACTTTTCCATTCATTGGCTCTGTATGAACATCCTTATTGAAGGATTTATTCATACACCACAGTGATTCTTTCAAGCACATGAACCAATGCTTCTTGCACGCAAAGTATAGTGTGAAAATAAACAAGTGCAAACAAGAGCACTCCTCTGAGTTGACATCTCACACACAGTGGCTTCTTGGATGTCTGGCAACTGCTATAACATTAATCTGTTTCTTCCTATTACATTGTGTCTTCCAATTTATGAAAATAAATGTGTTCTGTAGAACCTTAGTATTTATCACAAGTATTTGTCCCCAACCCTTGGTAGTTACTGACAGAAAAGTTACTTTGCTCATTCTAAGAGCTCAATTTGTCTTTTAAAGCTGTAACTTTTGCCTGCATTTCACCTTTAGAAACTGCAATTGCCATCACATACAGCAGAAACGCCTTGCTATTTCTTTTCTTTTTTCCCTGCTAAAAATACTATACTTTAAACCTACCTACTACTGTTCCCATTATACTCTTGGTAAGTGTATGTACGGGTTTTTATACTGCATTTACTTCATTTCAACTGTGCAATTATGTCAACAGAAAGAGAGTAAGTTACTTCCTTCTCCTTCACTGTATCACACATATGAACACACAGGCCTCTTCTCCTCTTTCTCAATTCTCTCTCTATTTCCGGTTTAAGAAACAGGTGTTAGGGAAATCCCTAGATAATATGTCTAAGGGTATCCTCATGTTGTCCCATGTGTTAAGAGAATAATGTTTCAGAGGTTGTTGGAGCATTTATTTGAAGAAAAAAAAAAAAAAAATAATGGAAAAAACCAACCAAAACCCCAAAAACCGAGGAATAGGATGGCTAGGCCTTGTCTCTGCCGTTCTCTGCTTTCCAGCAGGGGACAGTCTCCTTTTCCAATTTCAGATCATTTATGATTCAGCAAATCAGAAATAAAGCTGCTCTCCTTTACATATTGCTAGATGTCCAGCAGATGTCATTCAGATTGAAGTAAAACAATTACAATAACTACACTTGACAATGCATTAATAATCTGTGACCTTTAAAATGTATTTTAAATAACCCACAACAAATTCCTGTAATAAGTAAAACTGAACTTATCTATGTCATTGAAATACACAGTTTGTGTCAAAGTACTCGCAGATTGTGGAGTAACCAAAACCACATATAAAGGGTTCCCAAACTTCAGTATTTCTTTAAATATGTACTTAAAAAAAAAAAGAAAAAAAAAAAATCACTGGAAAGTATGTCTCATGATATTTTCAACATTCCTTCTCTCTCTTAACCTCTTTAAGACTTTTCTGAAACTGCACTGTAACAAGTCCTTGCTCATGTAAACACTCTTCTGCTTCAGCATATGAAGCAGACTGAAGGAACCGCCATACAGAGAAACTGCACTGGTGACAGAACAGAGCCCAAGTAGTTAACAGATTGCAGAACTGTTACTTTGAGACATGTAACTATTGTAATATTATTAATATGCCATGTCCTTCCACTGACACAGATTCATTCACACAGAGAGGCCATGTATGTCACACAACTAAGACTGATCTGGATCGAAACATATTACTTACAAAAAGGTAATGATGGAGCTTTGGACTAGCCTCTGAAACTTCCTTGATTTAGAAGAGATTTGAGGCAGTTCTATTTCCACATAAAATGGGTCATACAATCCACCCACTGACCTGGCTAAACATACTCTGTCCGTGTTAACCAAGGCAAAGTAGTTTGTCTCTGCATCGAGTCTGGTTTTCCATGACAACCTTCATTCTTTTCTCAAACTCTACACTCATACAATGCCAAATGTATATACCTTGGGGGACGGGTTCAGAGCCAATACAACTCAGATCCCTTGGAGAATGACAGTAGCTAAATATTGAACCTGCTCACAAATAACCTGCTTTGGGTACTTTCCTTGTAAGAGAAACTATGGAAATAACCAAAGTGTTACTGTGGATTTATCTCTAGGGAAAAGAGTGTAGAAAAAGACATAATAAAACTGATTTCAAGCTAAGCCAAATGTAATGAATGGCTTTTTCTAGTTCTTTCCATATTATGGTCTTTCCATATTCATACTGAGTAAGCAAGGGGATGATCCATAATTATCTTAGCAGACTATACTGATGTTTCCATACAGTATAACAGTTCCAACTTCGAATAGTATAGAATATATAGAAAAGATGTCTAGTGAGATTAAGTATTCAGTTACAACTGCATTTATTTTTTAACTGCAGTTTGCATGAGCTATTATTTCTCCTAATCTGCAGTGGCTGACTCAAACCGTAAGCCCCAACATTAAAGAGGAAAAAGTAACGTTTCATGTGCAAAAAGCCCCAAAATACTAGTCTTCCTTTTGAAAACACAAACAGCATATGCTATTGACATATGAAGTGCCCCTATTAATACATGCAAAACCCCAACACTACTTGATAAAAAATAGAGATAATTAAATCAATAAATAGGCAATTTGAAGTCTAACCCTTTATCTGCTGTAACCTTTACATGGTATTTCCAAGAGGTTAATGAATTATGTCATAACTCAGTCAAAAGTTCTGAAATATTGAAAATAATTTTACTCAGGTTTGGAACAAATGTAACATTTTATAAGATTTAATTAAAAAAAAAAGGTTTAAAATAATTAAAGCATGTGGTTTATAAAAGTCTGAAACAAAAATCAATATCAGCTGCAAGGTTCCCGGTTCACCTACTACTTCCTAAATTCCAGGTTCCTCATTTTCTGTAGTGGATCTCTACCCTTCTAGACATCAACACCAGATATGCACCATGCATACTACAGAGCTAAGTCATGTAGACCAGAAAATCAGCAGAGTCAGTCTGCTTAAATTCCTGAGCTCTCAACAGTTTCTGAAAAATACACTAGCTCTTTTGGTGTTTTCTTGAGTGTTTCCAAGTTCCTCCCTCCAGTCTAGCTTCCTAACCCAGAAGTAAAGAATTCCTCTGGCCCTGAGTTGTAAAGTAGTCTGCAGTCATCGTAATGTGACGATGCTTTATTGAAGTTGTGGACCCTGGAACATATGCTACCTAGAAAACTATTTGCATGTCATCAGAAGATACCTCTGAGTACTTTTACACCATTCTCTGAAAAAAAGTTTTGTCGGTATGTTTTACTATCAGTTCTCAGGAGCATAGATGCTACTTAAGCCAGCAGGATTTGTATATGTAAACAGGTATCTCAGTATAGATAGGTATATATATCTCATTTAATTTGCAAATTCTAGGCAATGCATTTAATCCTGTTTAGTTCAAGATGACTAAAAATTGGTGTAAATAACAACATAATGTTGAATATTGGGTCTCCTTGATAGAAAACCTTTCTAAATTTTTCATATTATTAGCTAAGGCTTGGGATACATGTTACTTGCTGACTTCTTAAACCATTTAAGAGATGGTATTAATAGCACCCAAAGGGGAAAAATCTATCTGTGAATTTCAAGCTGAAATAAATTCTTCATTTACTCAGAAGGATGAAGGAAAAGCCACCATATGTGACATAAATACTATGTATTCCTTTTCCCCAAGACATGTAACTCCCATTGTCAAAGCTGATGAAAAACATAACAGAAGCTATTGAGTAAGCAGTGGAAGTAATATGTGTTTTTTCTAGTTTTAATAACCTAGAACAAGCCAAATAAATATAGCAGATTTGGTAGATAAAGGGGATTAGATTTTTAAATTAATGTCCTTGGCAAGTATTGTCTGTCACAATTACTCAACAGTGATTATATTTGTATTGTGTTATCTTTGAAATTTCTGAATAATGATATAGACTAGATGTTGTTTGAGTTACTTATGTTTAATTGCACTTAGGTATAAAATATCTCTTAAAGTTGTGTCTGCCTGTATTTTATTTTAATTGCTATTAATTCCCATGCCAAATACTTACATAGTAGTATTCATTATAAATACACTTGTTGAAAACTGCTCTAAATATAATCTGTAGAACACTAACTCAGGAAGGATACTTGTATGTTTATTTCACAGCTAATAAGTTCTTAGGTATTAAAACAAATCCAACTTCCCATTTTTTTACTTTAATACAGAGATTTGAAATGATACTTGGAGCCTACTAAAAACAGTCAGAAGAGGTAAGGCCTTTTTGCCTCTTGAACCTTAAGAAAAATCTAAGTGTTACTGCTGAAAGTGTAACTGGGTTGGGTGCTAAGCACTATCTGCAGTACTTTGGCAGCCAAGATTTTACAGAGGGTACTTAAGTCTGAAAATTTACCTTGGACTTATTACTGCAACCTCGTGTCCTGTGGTCAAACTGAGAAACAGTTTACCTTTATCAAAGTAAAATGTAAATCAATAGTCACCTTATAAAAGAAATTGGTGCGTCCAACAGATCCAATTTTTCCTGTGTGATTCATGAAACAAATGTTTCCTTCAGTAGCACCATAAAACTCACAGATCTTAACAGAACCAAATCTGTTTAAAAAATCCCTCCATACATCATTTCTTACTCCATTTCCAACTGCTAGTCGAACTTTGTGATTTTTTTCTCCTTCCTTCTGTTAAAAAAAAAAAGAAAATGTGATTTAAAATATAATGTACTGGTAACTGCATTTGATTGTTACATGTACCTTCTTTAAATACATCAAGTATAAACAACAACAAAAAACAATCAAGAAGTTAAAGAAAGCTGCCATAGCTCACCTACAGCTACAATGTAGCGAACTGCAACAAAACCCCTATTGTCTTGCTGAACAAGCAAATTATTTCCTGAATAATGGCTACATTAATTTATATAAATGCTTCCATGTTTTTAAAGTTGCATCGTCTCAGTCTGTTTCCACTCAGAGGAATTAGAAAACTGGGAAGAACAGAGGCATTATTTCTGTGAAGGGATTAAAGTCAGCAGAGATTAATGGTTACTTTCTTGTGTCTTCAGATTTCACACACTTGTAATATCTGCTCCTTCCCACACAGTGTATATGACTCATCTTCTGTATTTCTTTCAATATTAAGAGTTGCAAGGTTTTGTTCAGTGTTACTTGGAATATGTTATTTCTTGGTGAACTTGAGTTACTGTTGTTAACTCCCATGTTTTATTAAAGAAACACAATTGTACATGTTCACCCAGTTCAGTGAGACTCTCTAATTTTATGAACACATTCCCAAACGTTGAGATTGCATGAGCACCTTTAAAATACAATCAGATTTCAGCTGAAGTATCAGAAGGCAAAAAATCTAAATTGTTGTTTTGATTTGGTTTTAATTTCACCTGTTTTAAAATTACTCCCTTTTTAATCATTGCAAGTGGCAATACAGAATGCCCTAGAAGTGAGACAGTGCACAATAAATAAAAGTGTGTTATCAAATACCTTTAGAATTGCACAGCACTCTGGTACCGCAACACTGTCAGTATATACTTCTACTATGTACACTTACACATATGTATACAAACACTTGTCTATATACATATGCACATATATGCACATTTTCACACTCTGTATATTTATATGTGTGTGTATATAGAAGTCCATATATATCTAAGACAGAAAGCAAATAGTCCCTATTTTCTGTTCTTCTAGTCTAGTTTCCTTTTCCCTTCCCAATTTGAATCCAGTATGAATTAGGTGTGTCTTTCTAGTGAAAATCCATTTTAGCACCTTTAACGTCACATAAAAACACAGCAAACTAGTTCTGTGAAGAGGTCTGGTCAGCTGACTGAAACAGGAATCTTTATTTTGAATATTAAAACCAGTGAAGTTTCTACTGATTACATGGACAGGAGTGTTCCCCAGAGGCTTACATCTTGGCCAAATTCAGTTTCATACGGACAATGAATTCTCACTCCTGTAACAAAAACGGCAAACATAGTGGAATTTTAAGTTCCTCCTCTAAATCACAAAGACTGACCTCTTCGAAACCACTAAGTCATAGAAGGATAAAAAAGTCCTCTACTGAGCTTCAGAGTCTTTCTTTTGGAAATTAAGTCTTCTTGCTGGAATGATTCAGCAAGGAACTCACCTATTTCGCTAGATGCAGATAGCTCTTGGCAGATTACAATCTGAAGCATTATTCTATTTTACCTCATAACTACCTCACTCACAGGGCTTCCTGCATCACTAAACATTCCGTTTTTACAACAACCCAATTCTTCCTTTTTCCCTTCTCCTCTCCTACCTTATTTCAGATGCGAAAGTAATTTCTAACCACATAAACACATGCTTCACTGATTTCATGTTAAATCATTATTAGCAAGTGCTGCGTTACAGTGTACAGTGCAACTGACCAGGGACATAGCCCAGAACAAAGTGTCTAAAAATTGCTCTTAGTTATTTTTGGAGCAGTTTGATTTTTGAGCTTTCAACTTCAGATGCAATATCACAATGCAACAGTGTAGATTTGCATATATCCAAAATAATAAGGTCACATTCAAAAATAATGTACTTTCAATCATCAAAAAGTATTCCTTTTTTGTAAGAGTGCTACTTTGAACTTAATTAGGAAACCTTTTAACTCTTTTTTTTCCTTTTTCATTTTTCCACACAGAAAACTGTCCACCATCTTTAGAATATTCCAGCCAGCTCAACTTAAAAACTTTCCAAAGATGGTTATTTTCCTTACAGTTTCATTACTAAACTGAAATTAACCTGTTGGTAGCTGAACTGCAGTTACCCCTTGCTGATGCCACTGAATTATTTGAATGTACTGCCTCTTCTAAGAGAGGAAAAATAGCACAAGAGATTCTTTCACAGAAATCCTTTGTTCCACGCTGAACAGAAGAGACAAACACTTGCATATATGTACACTTACTAATTAAATGGGCCATTCATCAGGCTAGGAACATTCAAAATCTCTAGAGACCAAGTTAATAAGCAGGTACGTTTGCTTCTATTATTTATATTTTAAGAAAAATAAAAACATTGATAGCTGCTTGTTGCAAAGACACAAACTAGGATGAACTAGGAAGGAGTGGCCTACATGGATTTTAAATTATTTTTCCAAGACAATTACAGCCTCATTTATACCATTAATTCCTCATGTTATTTTGGCTGGTTTACGTTACTGCAGCACAAAGTTGTTGTGTTTTTTTTGTGATCCAAAATTTGGATCACAAAAAAATAATTTATTACATGTGTCATTGTAATTGCAGTAAGATATCTCTCTTCTTATAGTCTCTCTACTAACTACCTGATGACCCTTTTTTTTTGTATTGTATCCACAATACAGTATATGACTATCTCACTTGAAGTATTAAAAGAAGCATTCTCTTAATACCTTCAGCCCTTTTGCAAAAATACAAAAAAGGTGTATGATATGATCAAGAACTAATTAGAGAGAGCAAATTTTCTTAAAAAAAAGGTCAGTAATTCACTTCTTCACAAATAAGGCAAATTTTCTGTTACACTGCATTACTGCAACTTCTGTATTTGTCATTTAGTCAGCTCCATCACAGTTGTACACATCTGTTGATCTAAGACTCCCTGTAGAGTACTGCAGGGCTTTCTGAGGAAAAGGCATTAAAACTGTCATACATTTAGCAGACTTTCAACTGTAAGAATGGAAAGTACATGTAATTTAATCTCCTAGCAGGTTTAATAGGTATGAAGAGAATAATTATAATGAGGGAAACTTTAAACATTAGTTTTACATGTGAGGAAATTTATATAGCTACGTTTTAGATATTTTTACCTAATCCTTATAACTAATACATGACATGAATTTATGTTAGCTTTTCATGCAACTAACTTTCAATGGAAAATGAATCACAGTAAATAAAATTTGGCTATTTTAATATATTTTTCATTACTAGATCTATATATTCATCAGATGTATTATTGTCCAGATCACTGCCAATTCTAGGCATGTTAGTATCCATGCCCAATGTGGCCGAAAACTTATGCAGTAAATAGAATGCAATAAATAAGAGGAGAGAAAGAAAAAGGATGATAATTCTAACAAATTCTAGAAACCTGGTTGAGTGATGCACACTTAGAGTGCCCTAATGCATCAGACTAGAAATAAATGAAATATGCAGGAACATACGCTTTAAACAAGTTATGGCACTAAACAGTCACGCTTTGAATTTCTGCCATATTCAGATGTCATTGCATCAAATAGCTTCTCTGTGGTATAGTAGACAGAATTACAGGAGTGGGAGGAATTCCAGGAAATCACCTTGTACACATGTCTTGTCACAAGCTCTACTCTCCCTGTGCCATTCTTGACTCCTGTACAAGCTGCGGTATGCCAGCAAGCTCCCCCTGTAACAGTTGGTATGCAGTGATTGGCTGTATGCGTATTCTACCCTGCTCTAATGGCACTTTCTTCACTAAAAGCTGTATTTCCTCACAATATCTGACTTACGAAGGAGTCAGTGCCTTGCCCTGGTCAACTATCACAAATAAGCTCAAACAACGTCTGTCCTCTGAGAAGTTGTTCATGCTTTGCGTTTCTGAATGTGATTGATAGTTCTCTACAGATAATTAGGGAAACAGATTTTAGAATAACGGAACATTAGAACATATTTCCAAGTTTTTTTTAAAATGTCTCTCTATTTTCCTGCAGTATCTTCTTTTCTTACAGCTGATTCTGAAATAAAATGGGGATTCAGTTATCCATTTATTTCTAACAATATAGTTGAAATTTTTTTTTCAATGCCTTTTTGAAGTATTAATAAGCAAGAACTGTTCTTACCTTACACTTGGACTTTTCTTCAGTTTATTCTGCTTAGATCTTTGAACCCTGTACCAAATATCTGCATGAATCATAAATCAGTTCTGACAGACTATTTCTCCATTTTGAATGCTTGTTTTCATTTGTATAGTAATTAACTGACAAGTCAGGATCTGCCTTATTACACTAAATACCACAAACCTGGATTTTTCCATCTGCCAGACTTTTCTTCTTAAGTGTTCTTTGTAAGCTATGTGGACTACCTACATGATTAAGTTGTTGATAAAAGAAATGCCTTTGAAAGTGCCATCAACAGCATATTAAGTGGTGAAGGAAGGATTCATCACTGCAGCTATTTAAAAAGGTACTTAGGAGCTGCTTCAAAAGAATATAAGAAAACAGGTTCGTTGTCCTACTTTTACGATTTCACCAGCAGGAAAAACCAAATGGACAGAAGCAAATGCAACTTCAAGCAAAGGTGTCAAGAAATGTTTCCTATATTGTGGCCTTGATGAAACTATAAGTAATGTCAGGGCCAAAGAAATGCAAACACCTGTTAAATATAAAATATGATGGACAGACCACACAGGATTTACATTCATGTATTTACAAGGAATGTCTGTAGCAACACATTCACCAGTTCCCTATTAACACATTAGCCCTGAAGAAAGGGTCATCAGGTAGTTAGTAGAGAGACTATAAGAAGAGAGATATCTTACTGCAATTACAATGACACATGTAATAAATTCTTCAAGATGCATGCTTACAAGGACTTTCCAGTAATGTTTAACTACAAATTGCAACTAGATTTTCTGAGCAAAATACATACCCAAATTTAAAAATACAAGTAAAAGAAAACAGGAAGGGTGCTGAAGACATGCACTGTAAGAAAGGAACAGGAATTCTAGGAACAGGACATAGCCTTCCAGTTTAGGAACTGGTTGGTTGCCGTTTAGTATATATCAAAATCTCACCACACTTTCATTAATCAATCTCCTGATAAATTAATAGGATTAGATCCTAACACAAGTTTTCTTCCTTTAGCTGTTCTAATATGAAATGTTTTCTTTAGCTGAACTTCTATTTCCTTGGAAAGTATCTGCCAACAAAAAAAGTCACTTTTGTCTGTATTCCACCCACTAATTTTGGTGGTTGTCCTAGAAACTCACAAGTCAAAATAAAAACTTTCCAGAGGTCAATTCAGAGAATTAAAGCATGCACAGCTAATTTCTTGTGCTCCATATTGCACACAGTATTCTGTGAGCAATAGGAAGCTTCCCTTTGTGGAAGTATGACTGTGGTTTCTAGGCTTCACTATCAGTGACTATTCAGTAATTTTCTGCATGACTGCACTACCTTAACCCAAAAGATGAGTATGTAGGAAAAGAAGCTGGAAGGAAATTGTTCAAGTTACGTGACCTCTTAAAGACTCAGAAAAGTCTTGAGCCACCATGCTAGCAATGACATCGCAACTAGCCTTCAGTGCCGTTTTGGGTATGGAAAACCAATGCTTCCTAAGGCCTAAGGGAATTTATGAATATTGGAATTTATGGACATTGCAGTAAACTTTTCCAGGAGGAAAACCTGAAAAACCGTTATTAGTGGGAAGAATGAGAAAGGTGATATAGAATCATCATGTGGATGGAATCTAGGAGAGGTATGTCAGTACGTTAAAGTATCAGAAGGTAGTAGTCAAAATGGATGGGATTATAATCTGCTTTTAAACCCACTTTTTAAAAATACTGTTGTAGTCATGGAATTTTACAGCACAAAGTTTGTTGGATATACAGGTTTTTTCTCTCCTGATATAACCTGGAGGGAAAAAATACAAGCTTCCAAATCCAAGGTTCATTTCTAAGCTTCGTTTTACATATGCTGAATGCATTCTTAGGTTAAAAATTCTATTTTCTCTAACTGCATGTACAAGCAGCATTCAGTTCTGCTTTAGGCACTGTTAATACTGTAATAAATGAGTAACAACTTGGGTTAAGAATGATGTCTACTTACAACATACATAAGTGGTTGCAGATTTTTTTAAAAAAACACCCACAGGTTACTATAAGAATAAATAAATTGCAAAATTACCCTCAGTAAATAAAATTGTAATGACATAGAGATTTTTCAGAGACTTCAAACGGAAGGTATAAGTGTGGTTGTTTATAACTCTGACACATTACTCATTTGGGGTGTTTAATAAGACGTATATGCTGAAAACCTGCAAGGGGCTCGAAAAATTTCTACTCCACATTTTAATGATAAGAGAAGACCAATTTCCAGTCCTGAACATAATTGAGCTAAACTTAATGGGGAATAAAATGTAATGTGAAGTAAAACCTGCATTGTAGGGAAGTGCCTGCTGATTCATTTTTCCTTCCTTACTGACTATCAAATTCCCTTCCTTCAAACCAACCTGTTTCTGGGTGTGAGACAGTGCTATCCTACATTTGTAAATCCCACTCTTAGACCTCTTACCACAACACTTGAGTCAACAGCAGGGAAATAAATGTTCATTCTGTTTGCTTATCCCAGCAGTACTGACTTGCTTGTTTTCTTTTAAATTATTATTGTTCTAATAAAGATGAGTTTTAATACAATAAATCCCTAAGCATCTTTTCTAAAGTCACTTGAGAGAGCTTAATCCCATGGCCAAAGTGGACCTAGTGGAGAGACTGGCTCGCTTCAGCTTAGCAAAATAAAGCTTGAAAGCTGACATACATGGTCTTATACACTTGAGGTAACCCAAAGGAGGTACTGATGCCAAAGGGTAACATTGGCTCAACACCAAGTGGGCATAAAACAGGACAGATATTGAAAGAAGATTTCTAAGCAATGACATCATTAATCATGAAACAGATTTTGAATGCAAGTAGAAATAAAATCTGGTTTTAATAGAGAACTTACCAAGTTCATGTAAGATATCATAAATCATACCATTAGTATCATATGACAGTTTATGAGAGTACAAGATAAGACATAATGATTAAGAAAACTGACTTCTAGCCTTTGTTTGTAAATCACTTCAGGATGCAGTTCTCCTTTACAGAAAAGCAGGAAAAAGGTGCTGCATTACCATTCATATATTTCCAAAAGCTTTAGGATGCAATGTATTATTTAAATAGCTTATTACTTCAAATTTGAAATAAAACTGCAAGTGCATTAGAAAGATTTTTATACACTTTAAAGTTAAAATTTTAAATGTGTTGCAACCTTCTATGGAAAATATATCCACAGATTAGTAGGGAAGTATTTCCAAGACCTTTCTTTAGACAGCATTTAGGGAGCTCTGCTATGCTGTATTTTGAAATTTCATAGATCACTGTTAAGAGACTTTGAGCAATGTCAGCCAGCAAGATCAAGTTATTAATTTGCTGAATATTCTCTTTCACTAGACTAGTTATGCTAATACCTCAGAGCAGAATCCGTTTGGTAGCTACTGATGGCTACTAGCTATCAGTGCTGGTTCTTATATTTTCACTGTGATCAAAAGACTGCAAAAAAAGAGCTTGAAAGGCATGAGGATTACTCACTCACTTAGGAGCCCAGCAAAATTTATGAACATCACATCATGCTAAGTCTTTGTACTCATACACGAGGAAAAAAGACAACTTTGTTTACTAAGACATGTTCTTTCCAGACAATAGATTACTAAACCAAACTGAATGCAGAACAGGTTTCAGACACATCCTACTGCAAAAAATGTCTTCAAGAGCTGCTGCAGATGTGAGTGTCAGGCAGAAAGCTCAAACAAGACAAAACTAATCAGAAAGCCAAGCAAAGATCTATATGCTACCACAGAGACTTGCCAAAAGTTTTGTTCAAAATCTATGAAATAAGAAGCCACGCTGTGGCCTCCATTAGAAATATACCATTCATTTGAAGTTTAGTGTTAAAGAAACAAATGAAGCACTTAATTGCTATAGTTTTATATTTTTTTATAACTATAGTTATAGAAGGCCTTTATAGTGCTCTAACCTTGAAAATACCATCCACATATCTTCACAGAGCTTATGAACTTGTATTTGCCCTATCTTTCTCATGCTGCAAGTATATATAGTACTTTTATGTTAATGAAAGTTAAGGAGAGAGAACAATTTGGCAAATTATTTCACCTACTTGAAAAGTAACAGCAGATTATCTGACATATTTAAATCCTTCCACTTATTTCTGTGAAAATGTTTCTCTTACAGATTTAACATGACAAATATTTACTATTTTTCTTCAAGTACCTACCCATCAAACTATTTCATTTTATAATTTATTTTTTCTTGTTAAGGAGCACTATGTTTCTCCTTAGCCAGCTAGCAAAACACCCACCAAAACCAAAAAATCTATACAGCCTTACAAAGCAAAGAGTTTAGACATGCCAGCTCCTACAAAATAGTCTCATAAAGCAATAAATAGAATAATCCATCATTCTTGCTTTAAGATACTGAACAAGATAAATTGGGTAAAACAAAATACCATCCTCTAACTGTACAGTTAAAGGACAGAAGAGGAGAACAATTAATAACTCAAACTGCAAACACAGTTTGCAGATTAGTTCTTGTGCTCCTGCAAAAACATGACCTACAGAACTTGAGAGCTCTGACAGGTGCTGAGAAACAAAGTTTTGAAAACTCTGAAAAGACACTGAACAGTAATACCGGTTTTCTGAACTTAAATTGTGAAACTCCGTGAAATAATATTTTTTCACCAAATGATACTGCATCTGGTTTTAGTCTTGAAATCTTTTCTTTTAATACTTTAACATCTTCCTGATTCAAGCATGGGTTTTTTGTTTTTTGTTTTGGGGGGGGGGGTTATTTTTTTTTTTTTTTCAGTGTACAGATCACCAAATATTTGAAGAAGAAGAACCTCACATAAAAAAAAAAAAAAAGAGCAGAGGGACAGGCTCAGTAGAGTTTTATTTCCCTTTTAACATAATCACATTAAGAACAATAAATGTACATATGACTTACATGCAAATAGCTGTCACTTTCGTTCCACTTACCACTGGCTGGCTGCAAAGGTAACGGCAAAGTTCTCCAATATACTGGATGACAGTCACATCGTACTTTTTGCAGTCGCTCCAAAACTGACTAGCTGAAAACTTCTTTTTTAACACACAGGTTGCACCTTTATGGAAACAGTAGGAAAGGAAATGCAGCATTTTTCTCTACATGCCATTTTAGCTAGCTATGTCCACTATTTCTACAAAATACAACATACTAGGAACTGAGAGCAGCCTCGTTCAGAGAACTATATGATATTTAAGGTCTTTTATTAGAAAACTTGTGTTCAAATCTGGTAGACAAAGAAGGGGAACGAACCCAGTATCCTACTTGGTGAGACAGTAAACCTATAGATAAAAGGTTAAAAGCAAGAATACAGCTTATCTTTGTTGGAGTTGTTACATTATTCAAAAGAATTTAACTGAAAATATCCAAAAAAGTCAATCTGAATTAGAAAATCATTTGGGTATCACAGAAACTAATTTTTCAACAAAGAACATATTCATCAATCCAGATTCAGAAAGAATTAATCCATAACCCAACGATCTTTCCCGTGCTCTGACTTGTCCATGCTGCTTCAGGAAACAGGAAATACTTGCCATCAAATTCCAAGTAAATATTTTAGAAGAAAGTCATTGAGGACACTTATGGTGCCTCAGTAAAATGTGTATTTTATTGTCTGTGCCAAAACATCACACAAATTAACTCGAAAAAGTTATTTATCATCTAATGATATATGACAAAGCTGAATGTTTACTATACGTGTATTTGTCAGTCTTTTTAAGTTCATCAAAATACATTTTAGTACTATTCCTCTACCCAGTGCTTAGTCTGTACATGTACTAATGCACTATACACACTGCCAAAGTATTACATAGGTCCTTAAATTCTTTTTTACCTAAATATAGGAGAAAGTAAAAACATCTGTGACACAAATAACTGTAACTAATTCTTCTCCAATGCCACAAAGTTCACTTCTAAGAGGTCCTTCACTGTTACAACACCATCCTCCCCCAAAATACAGAAATATAAAGCTATTCTGAAAAGACTATTCATTTGATTTCAGCAAAGCATTAGTTTCCCTAATGGCAGTGAACCTAAGTATGTTTTACACATTTTAGTAATATTTTTAATATTCATATTCTCTATGAATACTATTGAGTGAAACAAGCCCTACCCAACTCAATGCATCCACCAATGCCAAGAAGAGATGCTGCGCTGTGGTAAAGAGGCAGAGTAATATAAATGATGTCATCTGCAGTAGCACCAAAAGCCCACAGTCCAGCAGCTCCTTTAAGAACCTGCATCTGACTGATGACTGCAGCCTTTGGAAGACCTGTAATGAAAACATAAAACCATGCCTAACACAATTTTTTTTTTTTTTTCCTGTGGAAGATCTCTAAAATCATAAAAGAATCAATTGTTTCTTCCTGACCAAATTTTCAGCCATCTATTTAGATGGCCACTAATAGACAACTGGCTGTTTAATACAGTATTACATGTTTGTTCGATACACATAAAGATACACAAACCAGTTTGTAACCTCATCTGTTGGTTAGCTAATCTGATGTCAAATCAATTCAAATAGGTGGAAACATGAAGAAACTCCATGGTTAGCATGCTATCGAACTATATAGAGCCAAATAAGGGCCAAAAGAAGGGCCAAAAGCATTTACTGTACATACAGACTTCCTCTAACATATAAAGAGACATTACACTAGATCTCTTTTAGGCAAGAGTCATACTGATTGTAATGTAATTAAGAAAGGTATGGGATCTAGACAAAGTAGATCACATAGTGGGTGCTTATCTAAGATGTGTACATCTAAGTCTACCAATTTGTTTTAGAACATTATGAAAACTATGTAAAATTTAAAAAAAACCCAAACCAACCAAACAAAAAAAAAAAAAAAAACCCAGCAGAAAGTCCACTCCAGTTAGGTTCTTCTTAGTGAGTTTCTTCAGGTTCAGCACAGAATTTCTGTTCAGGAACCTATAGACTCACACAAGGGCTTCTTGGGCTACTACTCTGGTACCCATTATTTTGAACAGGGAATGTGTTCTTGCTTCATATATGTTCTCACACATAGACACAAATTTCAGTCTGAGTCCTGATGATAAACAGCGAGAACTTAAAACACTTAAATTATCGCTGTTTAAAACATTAAAAATTTTTTTAAAATTTGATGGTTCACAAAGTTTTCTCACCTATTCTAGCACAGCCACCATTCATCTGAAGACTTACCTGGAGCTGCTAACTGAAAGTGTAATCTGTGGAGGTTCTAGCTACACTTTAAAGGTATTCCAAAACCCATCACACTAAACAGAAAAGTCAATAAGCCCATGTTGCCTGTGAACCACTTACAGCAAGAAGTACTCTGTAGAATCTTGACTTTTTAACTTCTACCTTTGCGGGCAGCTAGCTACAGACTTTGCAAGATACTTCTTTCTTTTAACTAAGTTTACTGGTCACTGATTTTAGGAGCAACACTATGCTCTTGTTGTATTTAGAAGTGTGAAAATGCTTAGTTACTGTAGATTAGAATTAGGCATTCCGCATTCTTCAGAATAAACAAACCTTACTCTTTTAGTTACATGGGTCATGTAAGTAAATTAATGTAATACATACAAGCATTCAAAAGTAATTTAAATTCTACAGAACTAAAATTTGAGACTTTACACAGATGTTCTGAATGCACTCATAAGAACAAAATCCTCCTACCTGGAGAATTCTATCATATTTTTCAGCTAGAACTCCTTACTTTTAACCAGAAGCTCATCCATGTTTATATTAGTAGTATTACAAGCATACCTGACTTCTTGGCAATATTTGTAACTTCCTAATTTTATGTCCTAGACTGACATTTTTATTTCCTGTTTTTCCCCAGAACCTGAAGCAAATAAATTAAACACTTATTTGTATGAGGGAACATAAACACATCTTCATTTTAAATCTTCTTGTGACTAAAACTGTTGTTTCCAGCTGAAAGATGAAATGCCAATATGCTTATCATCATGCTGCTTTTCATGTGAGTGATCAGGTTTTTTAAAGTCTTAGCTTCCTACCTGCTAGAGCACTGGTAATAAATTCAGCCATCTGTTTCTAAACTAAAAGGTTAGTAACTTAATCTTATTTTCTGACTCTAAAGTGACCTGCATAGCATATGACTTAATGAAGAAAAAACAAATGTCTATTTGGTTGTTTGAAGATTGTTTTCTAAAGCTCTAGTTACGATGTTAGCTATATTAGGTAGGCAGTGATATGTGATCAGAAAATAGTATTTACTATAATTGTAAACCCACCAAAAAAGCAAACTGTTTTATAACCACCTTAGCTGTGAAGTAAAAAGAGGTAAAGCTTCTGGCAGTATTTGCACAATGTGGCAGGAAAAAAAAAAAGAAAAGCTCATCACTGAATATAAACAGTCACTGACAAGAAACATGCTTATTTCCTACCATAATGTTTCTAAATAAGAAATATGATATTCTATTACAAAAAGATGAACTAAAAGATTAGAGTTTTGGAAAATAAAGTTTCTAGATGAAAGCTGAAGAAAAATATAGACTCTTGTACCTGTTGTTCCTGAAGTGAATATGTATAAAACAGATGACTTGAGGTTGTTGGCAGAGCGTCGATTAACTGGAACAGGGTCTTCAGATGCAGCCTCTATTTTGTCTAAAAGGGTATGCACACTTGAAAAAGTGGAGTCTTTCGTCATTATCCAAACACTAATATCTTTTTGGAGGTCAGGAAGAATTTCTTCCAGTGTCCCAAGCAAATCTTAAAAATGAACATAATTTAAAGTTACAACATCTCTTCAGAAAACTAGCAAATAAAATATTTTTCCCCAAAAAGTTTTATTCTTTATATTAGAAAGAGGAAGGAAACTCACCTCCATGGACATAAATAAATTAATGATGAACTAGAATGAAAATTCACTGAAAATATGATGTGGTAAAAATACTTCTGATCCCACAAGGTCTAATTGTCAACTAGCCCTCAAGCCAAAATGGTGAGCCTTGATTACGAGCCGCTGCATCCCACCTCATTTTGGATAATCCTTGGTCATTGCTAAGACCAGAAAGAAATGTAGTTAAGCTTCAACTTCAAATAAAATGAAGGAATCTGTTGAAGATGCAAGGCAAATATATACATAGCTGGTAATTGGAGTACAGCTTTCCATGAATGCCCTCAACAGCAATCTCTCATTGAGTGGTATTTTTTAACAAAGTAAAGTACAGAAGTGACCAATTTAAAAACACATAAACTATCATATATGTAAGTACCTGAATTTCACAGAATATAAATATGATACAGGCCTGTGGCTTATTCAGGCACTGCCGAAGAACCATGTGAATATTTACGTAGTGCTTTGAGTGTTTTAAATACCTTAATGCATCTGATTTTAGGTGTATCAGACAGTTTTATTTCATTTTTATTTTCTTATCACACGTTCATTCACTGAAAACTATTCCTTCACTGAAAGCCATTTCTTCTACCGGGTTTTACCTAAACATAAATACAAACTCACTTTTATAAAATAAAAACAGCAGCACAACTAAAGTCTATGATGTTGGCTTATTGGGAAGAAAACCATGACAGAGTCTGAGATTAAACAAAAAGGAAAAATATAACTAGAGGCCAATCCTTAAGTAATACATTTGGTATTTATGTTTATGTTTCTAAGCATTTTTACAAGCTGTCACTTTCTCAGAACACTGCACTGGCATTAAAGTACTAATCCAAGAACAGTCTCAAGAACAGGAATATTGCTTTCAATAGAACTATTCATATACTTAAAGTCTGATTTACACTTAAGTGCTTTGCTAGATCTCAGCCTATGTAATTAATCTTACAAATACCCCTGCGGGTATAAATTTATGTTACTACCTCAGGTTTTATAGATGAATAAACAAAGTTGACATCACTCACGCAGAACCTTATAATGAGGCATTGACAGAGCCAGCATTTCAAATCCTCATCAAGTCCAAATATGGATACCACCAATAGAACCCTCTTGCATAAATTCTACATGAAAATAACTGAAGATATTTAATCTTTCAGAAAACTACTTTTCTAATGACAGACTGCTTTATGTATTTTAATGAAAGACATACTAATCTCTGTTACTATAACAGAGATCAGCTTACTGCTGCCAACTAAACATATGTCTTGCAAACCTAAAGCCTACAGAGTACAAGTCCTATATATTTCATGAATGCTTAGCAAATAGATCTGATGAAGTATGACATCAAAATTTTTGTGTTCTAACTTCCTTGTATTGCAGAGTGATTTCAGGAAGGAATCACCCGAATAATTGTGAAAATCTAAAAGACAGATAGCCTCCTGTTTAAATCACCGGAGTATCAACCCCTTCCATTAAACATAACAATAGAATGAAAAAATGTGAACATAAAATAATGTTAAGGACAATAGTGTTAACTGCAGGAAACCTGATGCACTGAAAGTCAAGGTTCATTGGCATAATAATTCTGGTTTGCTGTCATATTCATTGGCATAATAATTCTGGTTTGCTGTCATATTGTAAAACTAGTGTATAATTTTTAAGTAATAAATATGAAAATACAACAGTGTTATTTCTAATGAAAACCAGCCGTTAATCAATCGTGACAGAATAACTATATACTTCTTTCTTCTTCATTTTTGTCTTCCTCTTATTCATACCTATAGACATGTACCTGCTAAACATACAAACGATAGCTTGTATAGGTGCAACTTAGTCTGAGAACCTAGCAAAAGAAACACAGGTGTTAGAAGCGGCTGCAGCTGTGATCATTGCAGCACTTCCTTGTTTTGCATAGATAAATTCATTCGTTCTTGCATTTCCTGAAATTGTTTTGCTTTTCATATTTTTGAAAATGATGAAGATGAAACTGTATTACCTATCAGTTCTTAACATGTATACAGAAGACATTTTTGTTTCGGACTGCATGACCTGAAGAAACTCACAAATATTCTTAAATCCTAAGAAGTATTCAGAAGTTCTAGATTACATGTGCGCCAAGTGCTTTGTGTATTTGGGTAACACAAAGTGCAAGCCTGTCAAAAGAAGAGGACAGACTTTTTCTCCCCCACCACCCCTTTTCTTTTGTTCCTTCAAAGGAAGAAAGATGGCAACTACTGATTTCAACTCTATAGACAAAATAATTTAAGATTCAAGAATGACAGGAGGGCATAGCTCCCTTTTGGTAGAATGAAACATATTTACTCTAAATAACTAAGAGCAATCTTCAAATAAAACATACATGCTGTTTATTGTTTCTGTAAGTAGTCACTCAAAAAACCTTTGTTTTTTGCTGTTGCACAGAGGCTTGCTTGATTTTTCAACTACAATTGAACTATGAATCAATTATAAAACAGAGTTTTTCTTCTGTGCTCAGGAATCTAGTACTTGGAACAATATGTAAACAGCTTGTAATTATATGTTACCTTGAAAGAAATTTCTAGTTACATAGCAGAGAACAGCAGAAACAAGAAGCGATTTCCTGAATTAGAAAAAGTAATTTAAAACAGCTGTATTTGAAGTGCCAGAAGCTGAAAATTACTTCTGGAACACAAGGAGCATGGGGTCTTTGAAGATAACTTTCAGTTGTACTAACATATTTCCAAAGAATAATGCTGTTACTAGCCAACTGATGTTTTGTTCCATGAACAAAGAACTTGTGTGCCACATGTTGTGTAGGGCTTATCTTTACATATTATCTTGTCCACATGTCAGGAAAGAACAGCTCTGTTGGAGGAACTAAAGTTTGATTATTTCTAGAGGTACCTGGTATGTGTACTTTACCATACAGGAAAGCAATTTAGCTATTTAATCTTATGGTTTCACTAAAGTACTTGTTTACTTTTTACAGTCTGAAAGTATATCAGGTCTTTGTTTATTTGTTTTGGAAGAAATGACTGTTTATCTAAAGTTTGGCAATGTAGTTAGCAGTTCTGTGTGCATCTGTGTGCATTCATACGTAGTTTGTACAGGAATATTCACCATTTGCTATTTAGCTTCTACTGGGGAAAAAAAAAAACCCAAACAAAAAAACCCTGTCATTGGTCAAGATAAATATGCTTCTCCACTTTTTTTTTTTTGTTTCTCTTTTTTTCGCTGTTGCTTTTAAAGAATTCATTGTTCAACAAAAAGTTTACATAACTTCCATTAAACTAGTTACATGGATATGTAACTCTCATCTTTTCAGAAAGCAAGGAAAATATGTTTTCATTTTGAACTTCTGTCTTAGACCTCAAGTTGCAGAAAAGGGTTTTTATGTTATTTTTTAGCAAAGAAACAATGCAGCCTGTTGTCAAGGACACAGTCCTACACTGATGAAAGGAATTATGAGATCAACTTGTACTGAACAGAAAGTTACTTGGAAGGAAACTGTATGAAATGTTTTTTACATAGCTTTGATGTGTACCCTGGTTGATACACTCAGTAAGCCATGGCAAGTCCAAACTCTTCCCTACATCAGCCTCAGAAAATAATTGTTATTTGTGTTTGATGCCCCAAGTGACTCCTTACCCTGAGCACCTATTTTCACTAAGTAATAATAACAGAAATTAAAAATCTGTTTTGGCCCAGGATCAGTGTTTGTATCTTGAAATGCCGCTGAATGCAGTAAAGGTAGTAAAACAGAAACCAGCTTGGGAATCACAGTTAGCACTGTTTTCCATTGAAAGGCCATCTCAGACAGAGACAGTAAAAGCAAGTGATCAAAAAGACATGTTGACTAACAGCAGGTAAGAGTGCCTTCTGCAGGTCTTCTATGGTTTCCCTGTCCTAAATGTTTCAGTCTAAACAGCTTTTTATCCCAAATAGTTAAGAAAAGATAGTTTTGGTAAAATCCATTATTTTTTTCACTCAGTTACTAAGACATAAGAGAGAATACTGCTACTTGTGTATAGTACCATGTGACCTTAATTTACACATACTAAGAAAGACTGTTTACTCACTCCAGGATATAGGTATCTTCTGTCTGAACTTTACTTCTGCCAGTATAAACCCTGGTTCTGAGCTTGAATGGAAAGAAGTTCAGAACACACTCAGAAGCCGCAGAAAACACTGCTGGTGCATCAAAAGTAAAGAATCCTGTCCAGGAAAATGCTATACTCGCACAGCTGGCAGATGCAATTCTGTACAAGATTTCAAAATCACAGAACAGCTGTGTTTGGAAGGTACCTCTGGAGGTCATACTGGTCCAACACCACTGCTCAAGCTGGCCCACATAGAGCAGGCTGCCCACACATGTCTATGCAGCATGTACACTCCCTGAATAGCCTTTGCTACCAGGACTTCAGTAAATAAATCCCGTGGAGTTAAATAATACAGTCATTGCACAGTTGAACCCTCACATCAAAAATCATGATGGCAATCAGGGGTGTCCTGCTAAAACCTGAACTCTACCGAGCAGCTACACTATAAATGCACTGGCAAATTCCATTTGTACCTTCTGGTGGGTCATTAAATTTTAAGTGTTGTTTAATAGTACTGCTGTTACACAGCTACTGTCCAAAAGACAAAATGTAACCCCATGTTCAAGCAAGACTCCAGTGAATATAAATATTCCCTAGAAAGGACACATTGCCTTAAAGGTGCCTTTGTTTTAAGCAGTACCTTTCTCCTCTGTTGCACCAGTATTTTTTAAACAAGTAAGGGTGGCATAATCTGGTAACATATGTAGCTAAGGACCCATACCTTTTAAACAGGTCAGATTGCTGTCAGATAATGCTGGTGGTCCTGATAGATGGGCATACAGCTGCTTTTTTTCTCCTTTACAAGTTCCTACTTTACTTACATGTTAGTTAATGGTTTTTTTATTAAAATGCAGTTTTAAACTCCAACTTTTGAATCTCTTTCAACATTCCCCAGAATGGGAGTGGTGGTAGACAGTTTTTCTGGGAATGGAAGTGTGAGAATGTTATGTAACAAATTTAAGCAAGAGGTAACTGCTTTGGGAGCACAGCAGGCAAATAAAAGTAGCTAAAGCAAAAGCTCGCTCTCTGCCACAAAGGCTAGTGGAAATACTGCAAAGAAACACAAACTCAAAATATCTGCAAATCAGAGAATCTGTATTTGCCTTACAGCCTGCAGTTGAATGAGAAAGAAAAAAACCAAGTTACGAGATTTCACTAAATTCATTAAAAGAACGTTGCAATCATAGAAAAAATTCAACCTTTTAGAGATAGCAATTTCATATAAGAAACAAACAAGAAGGAGAAATTTTGATGTTTTTATAGCATATCTTAGGCTTAAAAATAAAACATTCAATTGCAGAAAATTTGTAGAATACGTAAGTCAAAACCAAACCCCCCAAACTTAATTACTATTGGAAGACTCCCATCTAAAGTTAGAAGAAGCAATCAAAATATCAGGGAATTGTAAGACCAGAAGAAAGTCTGACTGCGAGTGCTGAAGGAAAGACAAGATGATACTAATTGGACCAGGTTACCAAACCATAACCTCTGAAAAATATGCAGGCACAAAAGAAAACTGGAGAGTACAAATTCCGCAAATTAAAGTCATCTTGCAAGAGACAGCAGGAAACACTGAACAAGGCATGGAAGCAAATGCAACCATGAATAGTACTGAGCCTATTTGGATAAAGGTAAAAAGCAAAAGCATTTGGAAAAATGACAACGTGTACCAAGATGCAATCATCTCTCGCAGAGAAAGGCTGCACCACCATTCTGAGCAGGGAAGATTAATAATAAACAATTATCTGTGGGAACTGTTCCATCTGGAACAGAAGGTGGAAGATTCCCTTCGGCACAAAACAAACCATAATATTAAGTGGATTTGAATACAGGTTCCTGATTTAATGTGCCATTACAGACAACAATTTCAAGAGCAAATTTGGTATTGCTGAGCACAAATAGTCAATGAGCAAAGTGTTAAGTGGATGATATCCGCTGTGCTGCAGTATATGAACAAAATCAAAGGTCATCCAAGACACTGAAACGATCGTTTTGTAAATGTTAAAGAAATGGAATGGCTAAGTCAAGCATATATTTGCTTGTGGAGGGTGAAATATATATATATAGTTTTTAATTTAGAATTTCCACTATCCAGAGATAATACCATTACATACTAATCTCTGATTAAAAAAACAATCTTAGTTGCCAAACATGATGCCTGACTATGACAATGATAGATAATGGACCACAGGTTGATTGGTTTTAGTGTAAATATTTTGCAAAAAAATCTACTGTGTTCAAGCTATGCACAGTCCTGTGGAAAATTGTGCCACAAAAGCAAAAAACACAGCAAAGTTCAAGTCATTCTTACTGGTAAGGAAGAATCCCTTGAAACACACACACACTGGATGAAAAGATGTTTACAGACCTCTGAGAATTAGCTAACTGTGTAACCTCAGTGTTAAATAGTGCCCTGCAATTTTTACAAACATGAAGAGGAAATTACCATGCACAATAATTATGCATAATATGTTTTTGTTTCAAGAGTGGTATGAGTTAGTCCTCACAGTCACCAAACAGTATATGAATCTTCAATTGCGAAACCCGGGCTCCTGTAGAGAGGCTCCTTTTCGATACGACGTGGCCAATAAACAAGAACATAGCAGAACTTCAGCTTCTTTCACAGACAGATAAAAAATAGCCTCTAAGTCCCAAAAAGGAATACTGCAGAGCCTTGCAGGTTTGAGGGACTGACAAATGTAATGCAAAGACTAAAACACATGAATAAATTAAGAAAACCAAAATACAAAAGACCAGCTCAGAGACTAATTTATTGGTATACCTTTGGTATTACCTGTCTGCACATAGCTCTTCTTTTGCGAGTAGAAGCAGACTCATAAAGTTAGTTAACACAGTCACTCTTACTATTGGCTGCTGGTAACAGTGAAGAGTAGAGAAACACAGATCCCATTCCTGCTTCACTAGTGGTTTTTTCATTCATTAATTAACTTCTCATTTTAATAAAGATACTCTTAAATAAAAGTTTTGATCCAAAGTTCTCCCTCACCACAGACAATGAGCAAGAATTTCCTGAATATTAATTAATTCCTCAATCCATACACACAAAAGCATATATTCATGACAGGGTGTTAAATTATGGTGTTTTTTATCAAGTAAGAAGGCAAAATTGAAAATTGTCAGTTCAGAAGCATTGTTGACACGTGTTTTGGGATTATATTTAAGTTGGCTTTTGTTTCATTCTCTTGTTTTAATTACCAAGCATTCTTAAACCAGCATACCATATACAATCAGAATGGCAAAATTTATAATTGCAAAACATGCAAGGGGAAAAATCTTAAGTATATTTTTGAAAGCTGAAATTTGCAGCAGCAGAGAACAAATGGGTGGAAATTCCACCATTTAGGTTTCATGGATGCAAAACCCCACAGCCTGTGTAATAGGAACAAGGCAAGAACTTATGAAATGGAGTAAGGCAGGTTAGACTTGAAATAATAATTTTAGAGAGGCAAAACAACATTACTATTTAATATCCTGAAATACCCTCCTCAAACCAAATGTCAAGGTTCTGTGTGATCTTTTAGTATTGCAGGTTTACTTGCACTTGAGCATAAATGCTAAGACAAGTTTAGATTTTGGATCTGTCTTCAGTTTGTACATTCAATTTATACACAATTGAAGCCTACTTTGAATAGAAAATGCACAGTATGCCTACATAAGGATTTTAAATTCTTTTGAAGAACTCAATAAAAATGTAGTACTTCGGAAACTTATGTAATACTATTATTTCCTATTCAATTTCTTCTACAATCCAACACCAACAGTAAGTTGGTTATTAAAAATCAATTCCCTACGTGCTACACCTGTAAAAAAACCCCCTCAGTTTTAGCCCCTAGAAGACTGTGAACAGCTATGCAACAGAGTCTGAGCTTAGACCTTCGAGTTTGCAGAGTGGTTTTCATCACTAGAAAGGAAGGGAGGTAGTACAGGAGAACAAACCTTAGGGCTTAAGTGAGATTAAAATTGATGTTTTAAAAAGAAATGGGAAATTAATAGACCATTTTAATCTTTTCTGAAGCACATTAAGGAACTACTGGAGCAATTAACTGCTTGGAACAGGCTGTACTGTTGCAAACTTTCCTGCAACATATATTTTAAAGGTTTAAAGGATATCCCCAAAGCATGGGTATACTTGATCCTGCCTTAGAAGCTTACAATTTATGACCTCCTGAAGCCCCTTCTACCCTAGGTTTCTTTCATTCTGTGAAAATTTTAAAAGCAGGTTTTCAATAAAGAAGCTGGAGAGACAGTCACGGGGGAGATGTGACAACTCAGGATGCACAAATCAGGCATATACTGTACCTGCTCCCACAACCAGTATCTTGGGCTCGCAGCTACTGACACAGTGCAGGAGAGATCTGGAGCGGACATTGAAGTTGAGAAAAGCCACCACGCAGCCCAGCTTGGCCAGTCCGAACCACACGTGGATGAAATCTGGCTCGTTGCCCATCAGCAAGGCCACCGTGTCGCCCTTCTTCAAAGCCCCATGGTGTAGGAAGACCTGTGCTACCCTGTTACTTCTCCTGTCTACATCCCAGTAGGTGTGCACCTTCCCTTCATAGATAAGAAATGGCTTGTGGGGCTGCTTCTCAGCCAGCTTCACAAACTTGTCCAGGATGGTGATAATCCTCCCTTGCAGCCGGTACGTCTCCACTCTCAGCCCATACATAAGTACTTTCAGCAGGTACCTCAGGTCTGCCCAGAAGTAGGGGAAGATGACTCTCTGGATGAGGTACATGGAGACAATTCCGGCGGCAGCGCCCGGTACCCAGGCGGGCAGCACTGGGAGTGGATAAATCTCGTCCCAGCCACTCATTTCCCTACAGCCAGGCGGCTTGACACACGAGCCGGGACGCGAGGAGCGGACAGGCAGGGTGCAGAGTCTGAGAAGAAAGCCAGCAAGGGCTGGGGCTTTTCCCTCCTTCTCCTCTTGTAGGGCGGTGCGCTATCGCCAGCGGAAGCCCGCACCAGCTCCGGGCCAGGCAGCTGCTGGGCAGCTGGGGAGCTGGCAGTGACCGCCCTGCCGCCCGAGGCGCCCGCCCGGCTCAGCCTCCCACCGCTGCGGCAGGCCCGGCACGTGCGGGCGGCAGTTCCCGGAGGGAGCGGCGAGGGCGGGCGGGGCGGCGAGGCGAGGTTCCCGGCGCACGGGTCGCACCGAGTTGCTGCGGGCGGCGAGGCGGGGGCTACTCCCTGAGCCGGTTGCGTGAGGCGCGGTGTGCTGCCTCACCCCACCCCATCGCCGGGAGCCTGGAAGGCTCGGTGAGGCGGCGGCAGAGCGATGGCCCCCATCCCTGGGAGGTCAGGTGCCCTCCCACCGGGCTGCTTCCTAGTTACTTGCGCCGGTTTGGCCCCGAGAAGTCAGTTATCACCGCTGGTCCCTGGGGCTCGGCGTCCAGGTGCTGTCGCCACAGCGGCCCAGGCAGCCCGCTGCCCGTGCTTACACCCCACCTGGGCCTCCGGAGCAGCTTTACATTGAGGATACCAGCACTGCAACTACCCCGGGTCCACGAAATACCTTAAAGAGTTGCTCTGTCCGCCTGGAAACGGGACTGGGCCAAGGCTGAGGGTCAGCACACCATGCAAATGTTGCCTTTGTCCTAAGGGAGGTATACCACTGGCAAGAAGCAGTCACACCTGGGCATGGTGCTGATCCCGATGCTGCAGAGGTCTGTACCCCAAGCGCTTCAACATGCTGGTGGCTCTGCACCCGCTGCTGTTGCTCTTGGTGAGGTGCATGATGGTGCTTACCTGTTTAGTGCAGCCAAGTCTGGAGTTATGTGGACCATGGAATGTCTAAATTGTGAGATCTGAAAGCTGACAGTGTGGCCTTGGTGGTCTTCTTCAGACACGAAGCCAGCTTGCTCTGTTATTTGTGCACTTTGGAGTCAGTGAGGGCTGCCTTCTCTGGACAAAGCAGAAATTTATATACCAGAGGATACTTCTTCCAGACTCTCATTGAACTTTATGAACAGCTTGGAAGGAATCCCATATCTGAAAGGATATGCTAACCTTCTTTTGAAACTGGCTAGCATAAGTATTAGTAGAAACCCTGAACAAAGTAGTAAAGCCTGAACAGTAACAGCAACTCATCAATGGATTCTTTCTAGAATCCTCCTTTACTATATTCCTGGAGAAATTGTCTTCTCCAGGACCTGGATAGGTGTATTTTTTGCTGGGTTGGAAACTGGCTGGAAGGCCAAGCCCAAAGAATGGTGGTAAATGGTATCACATCTAGTTGGTGACCGGTCACTAGTGGTGTCCCTGAGGGCTAAGTGTTAGGGCCAGTGTTGTTTATTATCTTCATTGATGATGTGGATGAGTGGATCAAGTGTGGTAAATTTGCGGACAACCCTAGGTTGATCTGCTGGAGGGTAGGAAGGCTCTGCAGAGCGATCTGTACAGGCTGGATCAATGGCCTATGGTCAATGGTATGAGGTTCAACAAAGCCAAGTGCTGGGTCAGTGGGTGATGAGCAGTTGTATTGTGCGTCACTGTTGTTTGGTTAGGGGTTTTGTTTGTTGGGTTTTTTTTTTTTCCTTTTAGTTTTATATCACCTTGTTATTTCCCTTTTCATTATTATTGGTATTATACTGTACTTTATTTTAATTATTAAATTGTTCTTACCTCATCCCATGGGTTTTACTTTTTCTTTCCTGATTCTCCCCATCCCACTCTGAGAGGTGGAGTGACTGCGTGAACGAGTGAGTGGTTGTGTGGTACTTAGTCACTGGCTTCTTCCCTGCTTCTGCCCAGGTCTTTCTCTTTATGTCTAAAGATCTCCTTAGTGTCTTTTAGAGCCTTATGACAGAAACAAGAAAATTGGTGTCATTGAAGCGTGAGTGAAAATGTTCATGGATGAGGTAGCAACAGCTGCAAAAAAGCTGAAAGGATGATCTGTACTGGTAATGAAGAACAGTTTCCAGGCAATCAGAATAAGAAACGTACTGTTTCTGGCAAGCCCAGGAGGCCTACATTCTGATTAAACCACAGCACAAATGATGTGTTAAGGGATAAACCCGCTCTCTCACTTGTGGAGGATAACAACAACGTTCCAGAATATCACATATGCCATTGCTCTCCTGTTACCCCATAGGTGGTAGGAAAACATGGAACTAATAAAAAACTCAAGAGATGTAATTCAAATGCTGCAAATAGATTCCTCAAATTATTGTGTTATTACAAGAAGATTTTCCCTCTGTGGTAAATGTGATACAGATTTCTGCTCTACAATCTCAAACTTGTAAGTCACTCTAAATCACAGTGCACGCTGCCTTGTTTAATGTTTGAAAAAGTTACTGCAGAACTGAAACAACAGATCATTGATTTCTCAGGCATTTTGGCATACATTCCATGTCATGCAGTTGGAGAAATGGTACTATATTGCTGAGAGAAAGGAGCTTTTGAAGATATGTGTTTTACCAATTCCCCAGTAATCTTAACAGGAAAAGTTCAGTTTATTCTGGTTTTTTCCTGCTCTTGAAACTGAGGGACACAAAAATAATAGAATTTTAATTCTGGCCATTTGGCTCAAGACAAAGCTCAGCTTCATGCTCATTACTTTATGTCATTTGAAAAAGCTTCTTAGCTCCTTAAGACCCTGGGAATCATATGAACTGTCTTTCCTGCGGTCCCATTAAGCACTGAGAATTGGATGAGAGGATCAGGGAGAAAGGTGGGCTGAGGCAGTGACAAACATGTTGAAAAGTGGCAGGCAATAGCTTCTTACACTGCTTTTCAATAGTAAGAATGCTCCTTACTACTGGAACATCTTTTCTTTAGGCCGTTGCATAGTCAAGCTGTGTTAAATCATGAGTGGCCTTTGTCAGCTCCAACTGCAGAATAATCAGTTTTTAGCTCAAAACTCTATTGTTTTAACTAATTTGCAGCATAAAGTTTTAAATCTAGACCAACTCGTTTGGCTTCACCCCAAGGGAATGGAGAACAGACGCTTGAAAAGCTGAGTTCTGTTCTCAGCTGGCTCTAGTACCAGTGTTATTTTTTGGTTTACCACTAAGACTGAGGCCTGATTAGATTAAGAATGTATAGGCACAGCTTTGTTATATGGGTGCTGCCCGGACATACATTGGAAACAAATTCAGGCAAACTAAATAGTGCAAAACTAGATTACAAATAGATTTTGTGGCTCTTTAAAGGTGATAATGGCAGTGGGCTGATAGTTTTTTATTGATGCGGCAATGTTCCTTACTTGTAAGGTGTAGTGGAGGTATCTACATATGTTGTATCATATATAGATGTACAATTACAGAAGACAGAAGTATTTAGTTTTTCAACTGGTGAGCATCACTTCTTCCAGAAACATGTTGTGTGAGGAGTCAGAATTTTATCTGGCTTTTCTTAGGTGAAAGTTTGGGCCAGTGTTTTGTGGTTTGGGGTTGTTGTGGGTTTTTTTGTTGTGGGTTTGTTTTCTTTCCTTTTTTTTTTTTTTTTTTTTTTTTGTGTTGGTTAGTTGGTTTTGTTGTTTTGTTGGGTTTTTTTGGTTGTTTGGTTTTTTGGGTTGTTTTTTAATAAATAAGAAGTAAATTAAATGCTATGGTAACCTGTCCTTAAAGTAACTTAAAAAACCCACTGTACTGTTACTTGGTTGACTAGAGTTTGGCATTGTTAACTGCTATGTAAATGTGCATAAATAATGAATAAAGGGAAAGACTGTGAGCTATCCTTACAAGTTGATTTGAAAGAAGAAGATAAAGGGAGGTTGAAAGATACTTTGGTTTGCAATGATTAGTTTGAAGAAGGGAGAAAGAAAGCAGAAGGGGAAGCATTCTGCCATGTAGTGCAGACATGGCAAGAAATGAGAACAAAAGTGCTTGAAAAGTCAGATCTACGTAAAGCTGTGGGTATACTGATGAGAGAAAGGAAAAGCCGTAGGTAATTGATAGGTAATTGATAGAGCATAAAAGGAAGATAAATACAGAATAACCTGTGAATGAGAGAGATGTATTTTAAATACACTGTGCTGTGAGTTGAAAATCAGAGAGGCAAGTGAGCAGGAGATTGCATTTACTAACGGGTCTAATGATTGGCACATCATCAAAGACATTAGTCATGAGACCAGTGAAAAAAGAATTTTGTGCTTTAGATGTTATCAGTGCTGCTAATCCCAAAGAACAGAAATGACAAGCAAGATCCTAACGTAATGACTCTGATACACTGAAATACTTAGTTTCAAAGAAAAATTGTGGTTTTGTGATCTCTGAATTGTCCGTCTTCCTCTCAACCATGCCCAGAAATTATATCAGTCTTCTGTACTGATTATCCAAGTTTCTTTGTAAGGTGAAGATTAATTTACATCTTGTCATCCTCCCCTAGGGAAGAAGGATATTTCTATAGTTCTATAAGTTGTTTTTCAGTAATTTTCACATTTGCATAAAAATGGGTAAGCTGAGGCAGGAAATTTCATTAGACAATGAAAGAGTCACAGAGTTCAGGTGAAACAATACTGGAGTTGGATTTGATCACTGTCTGTGCCACAATTCCTGTGTGATGCTAGATTTATCACTTATGCCCTCCCCAAATTGGATGATTTAGCCAAGCTATATGCCTAACCTTAGACTTTAAAACCCTTTTAGACTCTTGATTTGGTGGTTAATCAAACAACTATAGATTAAGGCATGGGGAGCCATGCTTTATATGTTATGCTAAGTGGGATGCTGAAAAATTGAACCCTTAAAACTTATGAGACAGATTTGATTAATTTTTCTAAGGCAAATTCAGCTCATAGGTATCTGTGAGGTAGATGGGCCAACACGAGAGTTGGTTATAATGGGAGCTTGCACAAAAGAAGATTGAGTATCACTAAGATGATAATTTAGAATCACTTGTCTGACCAAATTAGTCTGATGTCTAATTTGAGATGAATTGAATTAGTTGCTTGACTATCCTGACAAGGTCTCAACTTTATCAGCAGTGTAAGAATGTGGCTTATATGCAAGCATTGCCTATATGTTGGGTGTGACTCAGTTGCCCATGTTGAGGGATCTAGTGCTATTCTGGATTCCTTGGCAAAAATTCTTGACCTTTAGGTGCTATGCAGAAGATGCTAAGCCAGCCTCGTGCATCCCAAGTGGCACTTGTATGCTTCAGTTTACATTGCTGGTCTAGCCTCCGAGGTTAGGAAAGCTAAATTCACCTCCAGCAGTTTTGCTCTCTACAGTTTCAGGTTTTCATCCAGTGGAGATCTATGCATATTTACTAATATTTTTAAAACTAAATAGCATAGGATTTGAAAGGCTCACAAATAAATTAATAATTTTATTCCATGTTAACTAATTAATATCAGCAGCAAAGATAAAATTTTCTACATGCATGGGTCAATAAGTATAACACAAACTACTCAACTCTTAAGTAAACATGAGCTACCGTGTGCATTGAATAAAGCAATAGTTGCCTGGGAAAAGATGTATATTATTACAAGATTAAAATTACTAACATAACACACACTCGCAAGTGGTAAATTTATTCTGTGAAGAAAACTTAATTAAGACTCTTCCAAATATTAACGCTAAAAACCCTCTAAAAACGCCTATATTTTAAATGTAGTGATACTCATTTTAAGTAAATAAAACCTCAAAAGTATACCAAGAAATATACCCGTGATCAGCTTCTTGTTAGATATCATGAGCTGGAATCTATTTTACCCCTGACATTAGATAGAACTCATACCACAGACAAATCACTGAGCCCTAAATTCTTTAGTATACCATAATTATTCTGCTCAATTTCCCTTCAACAGAAAACATTTTGATGCCTCAGAGTATGGTATGACCCAGTAATGAAATATAAAGAAGTTTAATTTTCTTCTGGTGGAACTCAGATGGAAGAAAAAATTCTTCTTGAAAAACATTAGGTAAAACTAAAATATTTCCCCGTAACATCTCAATGTAGCAAGAAAATATACACAGATTGCTGAAATTCTTCTCTAGTGTAAAAAACACGTAGTTTTGATGTTATCATTTTGAGACATTATGCATTTTAATATCTAGATAACACACTATAGGGCTGTATGTATGTATATACATCCATATTATCTTAATCTGGCTAATTAGCTCTGAATCTGGCTAATATGCCTAAGGGAATTAGCTCATGCTATTTTTGTAACAGAAGTGTCAATAAAGTGAAATACTTCAATTTTGGAAAAAGGTTGTTTTAAATATGGTATTTTATACGTACAAAGTTTTTACTTGGTTGGGTGTTGCAGTTTTTTTGGTTTTTTGTTATTTTATTTTTTTCCCTCCTCTCCCAGGGAAATTAATAGCATAAATTTTAAAGTGTCTGGTGTTTGGGTTGTTTGGGTTTTTTTCAGTGAAGTGATTTTAAAGTAGTGACTTTTCTTCTGGAATAGAAGTTTTGAATTTTACAGCAGAAAAAAGTGAAATAGAAATTCCTAGAAGAAAAGAATGTCTCTGATTTAAAAATAGACAGCTAGCTTTTGAGCTTGCCAGATAATGCTGCAATATGGAAAAGGAAGAAAACTGCTTCACAGTCTGAAGATTATCTTGCATATTGTCCCCCACTATCTATTTTTTCCTTGTTATCTGTAGAATCTTTTTCCATATTAAGGGAAAAAAAAAAAAAAAAAAGAGAAACATGTAACCTAGAAAATGTACATAAAAATAAACATATCTCGAAAATGCAGTTCCTGGCTCTTCACATCTCATGATTCAACTACATCCCAATTAAAGTAAAATAATCGTATCTAAATAACTGTGTCTATTAATTTCCACAATCTATGAAACTTACGTCTAGCAAAGTCTAAAATCTTAAATCTAAAACTAGACAAGTAATAAACCAGGAATGGGTGGTTAACTGGCCAGTCAGCAGGTGACAGCACTGACACAGCCCCACGAAACTAACTCTTGCTAGTGATGTCACATGGTGATTAGGGGAATGAGTGGTGTAGTCATACTGGAGTTATTGCAGAGACCTGAGGATGTAAAGACTAAAGTTGTTGTGGTGGCAGGGACAGAACATTATGGAAGTTTTTGATCACTAGACTCAAATCCATACCAAAAAAAAAAAAAGATAAATATTTTGGAATGCATTTTTATTCTGTAGTTCTGTGAGGACATCAGTTTAAAATACTTACATTATATGAAGTGTCTTGTCTCATGTCATTCATTATAGCATTTAACACTACAGACTTGTGTCAGCCCTGCAAAGATGTAGAGAAATAGCCTTTCTGGTAGATGTAATTTTATTGACAGAAAGGTTTGCTATTAATGTAGTAGACCATAAAAAAACTCTAAACAAAACCCAAACAAAAAACCCCACAACAGCCCAAACAAACGAACAAACAAAAAAAAAAACCCAAACAAAGAAACAAAAACAACCAACCCACAAAATAACCATACACACACTTTATTGTCGACTGTTAATTTGCTTTGAGTAAGCTTTATGGGTAAATCTGTAGTTTTGCCTGAATTCATGAAACTGTCTTCATACTTGGAGCAATTTGCCTACATATTATGCCTATGTATTATGCCAAGTACTCCAGTAAAATTTAGCCATAACCTCCCAGAGAAGCAAGTTGAAATACTCAGATTTTCTCACTCCCTGAACAATGTTGTTGATTGCTGATGGAATAAACTCACAACAATGAGTTTTTTGGATCTTGCAAAAATAGAGTTGAGGTTTAGTCTGACTGTCATGCAGAAGTGACCTAAATTAAAACTGATAGCGACCTGCAGATTATAAGCCCCTCCTTTTTCTTTCTTTCTTGGTTGTTTTTTTTTGTTTGTATTTTTTTTAATTTATTTAGTTACCAGTTTATACATTTGAGATGAAATATAATAATGATGTGGAGAAGTTTCGCATTTTACTCTGGTAGATTCAAGCCCATGTTCTTGATTTTGCTCCTTTCACAGCTCCCGCCTTGCTAATCAAGTACAGGAAATGGCACTGACCATTCAAAGGGACACTTACCTTACCTGACTATTGAAGGCAGTTAATCATTTGTAGAGAAAGGTCAAAAACACTTCTTACATAACAGTCAGATGAAGATTTGAATCTGAATGTAAATCCTTTAGAAAGGATATTCTGGTGCAGTGCCAGAAAGACACAAGTCTTCAAAGCATGCAGAAAACACAGACAGGATGTGAACTGAGTGGAAAAAGAAGTGGACTTCTTAGTATGAAGTGCCATCATTTTCAAATCCTTTAAATAGGGATTCTATTGACCACAGTTTAACTGGACTTAAGTTATGGGTGATATGGGTGAAAGCAACTAAAAATTCGGGCCGTGCATGCCATAATTTTTGGCTATTCTTATAATTGTTCTAGACTACTTATGCAGACTGTAATATCAACATTAATATTTTTAAGAGACATCAAATAATAAAAATTACTTCTATGTAATCTTGTCTTATCTTGGAATAGTATAACATAGGAGTCTAGCAGAAAGTCTTCCAGTGATCACCAGGGAAATTTTCTGGCATGTTGGCCTGTGTCAGAACAGCATGGCGACCTTGAGCAAAACTGCTACAATGAGTAAATACAACAAACTGATTCTAAGAAATCACCTCTGAGCTAGATGCCTAGCATTTCCATTCTGTTTGCGTATGTGTGAAGGGGGACCAATGTTAATTTAAAATAAAAATAATTTTAAAAAAGTCTTTCTAATCAGAGTGTTTTGAATAGCTACCAGTTGGAAGTGTTCAGTCTTTTTATTATCCTGTTGAATTTCTAGGTGAAAGGGCTGCCAGAATCATCCTTCAATGGATTAGAACAGAGTGTTTTCCTTCTGTGCCTTCAGGCATGCCTAGGATAGTTTTCAACTTGCCTCTGTTTTCTGAGCTTTCATGTTTCCATTACAGAAACAGTATGCCAGAGAACATCTGTCCCTTACTTGTGCTTTCATTACTTTGTACTTTGATTGCATTAGAAATTTTACCTGCTGACTCTGAAGATAGTATTATCGATGTTAGCTGATATAACAGTTTGTTACTGCAGTCTCTTCTTGCTAGCAGTTCTTCCCTTTGCTTGTACTCCCATTTCAGAATCTGTCCCTATGTTTTAAAAAATTCTGTCTTCTGTATGGAACACCATTTTGAGAAATACTTTGTCATCTGTTATAATTGAGCTACATGCTAAAATACTGATTTAAATTCAGTAGCAAAACCTTTTGCTCATTTTCTTTGTTTTCTCCTCACATGCTCCTTTTCTCTTGTATAGAAATGAAGAGGGGAACAACTCTCTTGAATGCCTAAACTCCAACTTAGAATGGGTGAGAGAGAAAATAATTTTAGATGCTTGAGAGTTACAGGTACTGGTACTTCTCTGCACGTGTTTGGGCCTTTTCTTCTGAATCCTGAAACCACAGTCATTTTGTGGTGCAAGAGACTCATTCCTCAGGCATCGTCTACCAAGACTCAAGCTAATGTGATTGTAAAGCAAAATGTTGCTTTACTAAGTCTCCTGTATCAAGTTGATGTGGGTTTTTTTATAGCTAATATCAGTTTCTGGCACACATGAATTTCAGGCTAGCTTGAAGCAACGTTTGGCATGCTTTTTGTGCTCCCCCTTTTTTGTTGTATTCTTCTTTCCCCTTTCTCAAGGAAGGTTATCTGAGAGATGACTGAAAATTCCGGCTTTGCGTTACTGTGGCTCCAGTTCACATAGCATCACCAAGCAACAACAGCAGCTCAATACTCTGGGACAAACCAGGTGCTGAGCATGCCCACAACACAGGCAGCAGTACCCTCCCTGAGCAGAAGGCAGTCCTGCTGCACCTCAACACTCGGGGGGCTGGAATACTCTAATGTGGGGGCTGTCAGCAGTTGAGAGAAGGCCAGGGGATTGAATCAGGTTCAAGGTCCAGACAGTGAGTCCAGAGGTAGGACCAGAAACAAGGATACAGCAAGGTCCATCCACAGAATAGGACAGCATAACTCAGGTAAGAATGGCTGTCCAGACCTGAGCTTAAACAGAGCTCTTGAGGCCTTTTGGTGGAGTTGAGGCAATCCCAGGGGACTGTTGATCAGGGCCATTAAGGCCTATTAGTGGATCCTGCCTGGGACTTGATTCTCACAGATTGTAAGAAGCTGCAATGCCCTCTGACTCTAGCTTGAGCCTCAAATCTTTAGCAGTTTTTTGAAAAGTTTTTCGAAAAGTTTTTCTGGGGAAAAAAAAAAACAAAACAACAAAATCGTCAATGTTCATTCAGGTAACTTGTCTTACGAAATGTAGATTACATCTGTCATATTCAGCCACCTTAATTCATAAAACTCATAAAATTAACGAGGAAGAAGTGACTCAATCAGATATTTTAATGTCATTAATTTGCATTTATTTGATATAGTCAGTACTACATGCACAGAAAATATTTTTTGTATGCGTAATTTTATGGTGTTTCTAAGCTGTAAGCCATGAACATTTCAGACAAATTGGCCATCTTCTTAGTTTCTAACTGCCTGGAGTGCGTCTATGTTATTAAGTGGTTATCTTAAAAATGAGGAGGTAAATATGTAGGTATCTTCAAATGCTAACCTGGCAATAAAAGAAAAAAGGAAACTGGTAACAATAAGGCAAGTATAGACACTTATGAAAAATCAGCATTATGGGAGCAAATAATTGTGCTTTGTTTCTGAAAGCAATTTTCTTGCCAAAACCTTCAGCTGGATGCAGTTTAATAACTTTTTATATCTAGATGAATGATCTTGTTGCAAAATGTAGCTTTCATGCCAGGGTGTTGAAAAAGTAATTTTCAAGGATATGTCTGTGTGCAGTGGCCAATTTTTTTTTTTCTTTTTTTTAAGGACTTACTGTAATGAACATTTGTAACCTGCATTGTACACTAGTCCATCAACGACTTAGTAAGTGTCCTGTTGGCTAATCACAGCTTCATAGTCCTGTCTCAACAGTGTTAGCAATCCCCTTAGTGGTCAGTGAAGTACTAATACAGGCTAAGGTAATAACATTTCGTATTGGTGAGCACGCTGTCCGCACAGGTGCCACTATATTGACAGCACTGAAAATCACTTTAACATGTGTTGGTCACCTCAACTTACGACTGAAAGCAAAAGGAATTCTGGCAGCTTTCAGAAGGTCAGCTGACCATGCAAAGATGTACAGAGAAGACCAGCCAACATGGTCTGACTGGAGTGATTTGTGGTTAGTATGTCTTCCTATGTTTCCATATGTCTGTAAGCCATGACAGCTGAAAAACAGCAGTGTGGGGAAATGAGCATAAGAGTTGCTTTTGCAACTGATACAGAATGCCAAGGCAGGAGTTTGTGGAATAGTATTTGTGTGTGGAATAAGCAAAACAGAAAATTGCCTGACTGAAGGAAGAAAAAACACAGACTGAAGAACAGTTTCACATTTGTTATAGCAGTCTGCCTAGACAGTACAGGCTCAGGCACAGCAATAAATCACTTCTCTCATGCACTCTCTTTTTAAAGTAGCTTAGTGAGGATCTCTCATGCTGGTAAACAGCAAGGGAGAGTTTGTGGGGTTGTTTTTTTTTACCTTAGACTACTTCTGACAACTAAGGATGAGAAAGAAGATGGACACAGAGGAACAGGCAGTAGGAAGGATAGAGAGGCCAAGGACATGCTGTACTCGTCATCTTGTCCCCTTCCTGTCCTCTGTCCCTCAGCACTACGTTGCCTTACAAAGGCTGGATCAGTCATAACTGCTAAATACTGCTGTATGTGTAGAAAATCCATTTGATAGGGCTGGCAGAAAATAATTAAGACCTGTTGCTACACAATACCTTTTTCCATTCCTCCTCTCAACAGGCAGACTCCAAATATTCATTTACTGTCTCTAACATTCCGAAACAGAATATCCCACATATCATCATCTCTTTCTGCACTCTCACAAACCTACTGTAAGGCTGCAGAAGTATCTCTGTCTCTGAAATGCTGTAATACTTTTGCCATATTCTTGTTCCTCTTTTTTCTGAAAAGAAGGCTCAGGCCTCAAGACACACTGTAGAATGTTTAGGGGTTTTTACAATGGAAGTGGTAGTTGTGTTAAGATTATTGAACTCTGTTCATTTTTACTGTGTCCTTGTTGGTATCAAGTATGTCTCATTTTGGGGGGAAGGTGGCTGAGACTCCTGATTTATTGATACTGATATTTTTCCTCATTATTATTTTCTTATTTTCCTGATTTTCTTATTGAGGTAAGTAGATCAGACCTATAGCTTTAGCTTTGTTATTTTATGTCCTGAAGTAAAAGTATGGGGAATTTTGGATAATGATTCTCTATACTGTAATTCACATTAAATGCATATATATTGTTAGTATTTATGTGGCAGTGTAGATCTACGCTTAACAGAAAGAAAAAAGTGTGCAAAAAAAAAAGTATACATACAGAGTGAGAATAGGTGAAAGTTTTATATCATTTACTTTGTATCATTAAATAAGAGGGGTTTTTTAAGTTTGGTTTGTTTTGTTGTTCGTTCAGGTTTTTTTTAATATAGAGAGGTTTGGACTGCTAATTCTTACTATTCCATGTATTATTTAAAGTTCAGTTCTGGACTGTAGGATGTTACTGTAGGATGTTTTAGAACAAGAAGAAGCCTATATTGGAGATTATTTTAGAAATCTAGATTTCTTCAGTGCTTTTACTTCAATAGCTGCAACTGTCATCATGCGGGTATGAATGAGCTCTAAGATGCAGGCAGTATAAAAGACAGTACCAGTATCTGTTATTAAATGGGCTCATAAGTTCATATAGCAATTGTTATTATGATAATTTGCAAGACAAAAAATGAAATTAATTTGGTTATTTTGCAACAATTTCTTAAATTGACACCATGCTTTCAGAATGTCACCGTTTTGGGGAAATATCGTAATTCCTATATGAAGGATAAATGCATATGTCAGTATACCTGTGTAGTAAAAAGTAATAGATTTCTGTTATTAAAAAGGCTATGAGTTACTTATAAACACTTTGCTTCACTCACAGCTCCAAATTACAGGGTGATCTAGTTTAAAGACTACTGTATATGTAGTTATTTACAGTACAGCATGCCAACATTATTCAATTTAGATACATTCCTTGAAAACTTTTGAAAGAAATCTGTGGTGAGTTACATTACATTTGATAAAGTTCAAGCAAATACCTGCATGTTCAAGCAAACACTAAAGCAAGCATTATTCGATAGTAAATGCACTGTGATACTTAAAATGTTGTAATTTTTTCTGATTTTTGAGAGATAGGTTATTAAAGTTCAGATCCCCAAAAACATGGAACAGTTTAAAACTCACTTAGTATATTCTGTAAGCACCTTCCCTCATTCTTGACTTGAGGCTTCTCAGCATTTTGGTTTATCTGTAGGACCTCTGAAGATAGTATAAATAATTTTCTTGAATAGAAGTCACAATAAAATTAAGCAATGTCAAACGGTTTATTTTGAAAGCTTTTTCTTTAGGCCCATTTAGGATTAGCTTCTGTTTCCTGCAATTAAGGAAAGATGATCCCTCATGTTGGAACTTTTATTTCTCTCTTTTGTCCAATTTCAGTATGATGTTTAGGCACCAGACTCTGGTCTTCACGTTGCTTTATTGCATGAGGACTCATCAAGAGCTCAGCATACTTGCTCTGAAAATTGCTCACCCCTAAGTCTCTGCTGTGTATGAAGGGTATTAGCATATTTTCAGCAGCTGTGACTTTCCTTTGGTTTTGACTGTCAAAGTTTAATCATGATAGATGTGATAAAATGTGCCTTATTTCTGTATTTCAAAACAGCAGGGTTTTGGTGCGGTTTTCTTTTTACTAAATGCAAAGGAACCTTTTAGGTTTTTTTCTTCTCAATATAAAACCATGAGATTTGTGTTTTCTTTTAAGCGTGTAAAATGATATGTATTTGTGCTGCTGTTGACCTAAAGCAAGGTGTTTTGTGTAGTATGCCAAGAATTACAGAATTCAGTCATTTGATTTCTGCAAATGTTCTTTTAATTAAAACCCCTATTTATAGAAGATGTTGGAAGATGTCACACTTTTTTGACATATAGTTAATCTAGTCCTATCAGAGAAAACAAACAAGCGCTTTTAAGCCTTAGAGAACACTACGAATGCCAGACAGAATAAGCAATGCCACATAAAACTATTGCAGTATTTTAAATCAGCATATAGATTGTGAAGTAGAATGCCATGCAACATTTCATTGCCCCTGAACTTTTAAGAACATTAGCCTGGTTTCTGGCAGTTTGCCTAGCTGCCTGCCTGAGGCTTGTAGTTCCTGCACTGCCTAATATCTGCACAGGGCAAAAACTTCCCAGGTTTCTGGGTGTATGAGGTTTCCAGGTTTCTGTGCTTCTTAGCTGTCAAGGCTGCAAAGATTTATGGCTGGGTATTAAGAAACTACTTTTGTTTCTTCCAAAAGAGGCAGTGAGAGGATTGTTTTTCTTTATAATGGCTTTCCTCCCTTACGTATTTTCTACTTGAGCTGGTCTCCCAGGGAGTATTTTGAATATTTATCTTGCTTTTCAACTAAAAAAAACCTCATTTATTCATAGGCAGGGATAGTTCTTGCACAAGTTAAATTGTGTACAGGAACAGCAGAGTGATGAATTTGTGGTGCCCAGATAAAAGCATTCTCTGGAGGCTGCATGACTGTTACATGCATGTCCCCAACATGGGCAGAAGACTTGATGGTAGGAGATGTATTCAGCTGCTGTGTGGAACAGACTGCAGAATCTGAGCAGTACTCACGTGTTATGTGGTAAAAGATGATCAGTGACAGTAACAGGCTCTAAATCTCAAAAATATAAATCTCAAAATTTTCTTGACAAAAATGACAAGAGGCATGTCTTTGCCAAATAGTTTTCTTACATAGGAATCATAGATATCTTCTGTATTTTTACTGATACAGAAGCTTAACACAAGGCAAAACCAAGCCTTTACAAACTTTAAACTTTATCACTTGTATTATTTACACTTCTGTCTATTCATATAGAAACACATTTTCTTCTGAACTTTTTCCAGAGGTGATCATTATTAAGAAATAAAAGTCTACTATTCTTGCAGCTAAAAGGATTCCTGGTTTTGAATAAAGAAATTAGTGCCCTCTATATTTATTACTGAAGTCATTAATGTGTTACAGATTTTTTTGTCTTTTATAGGACTTTTTTCCTATTGACAGAAACATTTTGGTCTGCATATGAAATATTAACTCTGACAATTTCTTTAAGGGTCTTCTTATTCTATAGGCCACTTGCTTCACTTGTCTGTGACATAGGTTAATGAAATATATATTTAAAAGCTTTTCTGTATTAAAAAAATAAGTTAATTCTTATAATGGTGATTTGACTCTAGTTTAAACACTGAGTTTCAACTGTTGTCATTTATTTAAGGTTGTTGTACAGTCCCAGGTGGAATTCTTTTATAAAAGTAAGTTTCTTAGGTAATATCATTTTCTAAATTGAATGTATGTCTTCTTCCAAAACAAAAGCAAAGTCATTCATAGAGGAATTTGAAATAATAAATGAAGACATGTTAGTGATACTGCTTTGAACTGGGTATTTGCTGATAGAAGAAAGAAACAACACAACAAACTGGGCAAGATGCTGAAGTCTGCTATGGTCATGGAAAGTACCTAAAGAGGAAAAAAGAACATGAAGGAAAGGTTAACACTGGAAGAGAAGACTAAAAGCTTTGAACTGTGACGCAGATGAAAGTGTATGGAAAAAAATCTGACCCTGCCATCTGTTTCTGTTCTTACCACAATAACTTTACAAATCTTGAATTTTGGCAGGTCATCTAGACCTAGATGCATACAGAGGAGGTTACTTTTAGTCCTGAGATAAAACTCCTCCTGTTTTTGAAAAATACAAAGCATGGGGTGGGGAGGGACCCCAAAAGTCATCTAGTACATCTTCACTTTAAAAGGATTTCAACTGTAAATAAAGTATTCCTGATATTTATCTCACCAACAGATCTGGTTTATGAGTACAACATATGCAACTAATCCTTTTGCTCATGTGAAGATAATGAAGCTACATGATCTCTTGCGAATGCCCATTATGTCATGGTATGAGTCACAGTGGGTCTGTAACAAGCTATTGGTGATAACCTGGTCAGAGGCTTAGAGCACATCTGAGCTGAAATTTCATACTCTTTTAAAAAGTTTCCAAGAGCATATACTTTACAGCCTCCTCAGCAGCCTATCAGTTTCTATTAGTGCATGAAAATGTTTCATACTACCCAGCTGCCTTGTTCTCCTACCTTGAAAGTGGTGTTTGATCCAGTGTTAAGTCACAGAGAATTATTCACCCAGAGATACATTCTGTGCTGCTGCTCTGCTGATCATGAAAGTGGGTGCTAATACTCTGGCTTTGGAAGGCCAGGGGAGAATGAAGGGACACCCATGTGAAAATGAAGTCCTTTTCAAAAGGACTTCTACTTTGCTGTTCTGTGATCATCTCATGTAGGTGAAAATAAGAGCACTCAGGTTTGAAAGCTTTATCATTAGTAGGAAGAGACAGGCACTTTTATAGGCAACTTGCATGCTTAATTAGGTTAGTGATATGTACTATTGCTGCTAGAGGTCATTAAAATTACCTTTTAGCATTTTTGGTTGTATCTTCGTGGATGAATACAAGCATAGCTGAATTCCTCTTTCTGTACTCTGAACTGTTCTGGAAGCAGTGTAACCATGTTAACCTTGCAGAAGGAACAGGCTTACATGCAGATCAACATTTCTTGGCTGCTGTGCTTTGTACCCAGAGTAGCTTCAATGGCCTGCTGGAGAATGAACAGGTTTGGTCTGCTTCTGCCTACTTTGGAAGACATGTCCTTTGATTTCATCATTCTAACCAATAAATCCTCCTCTTCAAAAAGTTGGTGATAAGTTATTTTCCTTTTTGTGTAGGTGCAATCCAGTCTGTCTTGCATTTAGTTCTTCACATATTTTCCGTCCACCAGTTTATTAAGACTATTTTGCAGCCCACATTTGCTGGCAGCTAAAAAGAGTACTGGTAGCTCTACCATTGACAGACATTTATTAGTACATCTTTTGTTCCTTAAACCAGAGATTAAGTTACAGTTTTGAACTGAACTAGAAACAAAAGAGATGTCGTTTCTTTTCTAGGGCCCTTAAAATTCAGGATAAACACTTTTAGATGGAGGTGTGACATAATTTACTGCCTGTAAATATGCGCAAATGAACAAGCTACTGACTTTTAGTTGTGCAGCCAGGGACAGAATTGTTGTCTTGTGCTTTTTATAATTTTAACTTTTTCTGAAGAACTAATGTTGAATAGGAATTGAATGTAGAGAACAAAAGGGTGGGGAAGAAAGGAGGAAGTAACAGGCAGATAAGTTCTGTAGTGTATCTCCATAGTAAGAATAAAGCCTCATAGGTGATTAGACATCTCTGAGCTTCTGGGAGCTCTCTAATATGCTTATTATTAGAAAATAATTATGTTAAAGTGGTTTTTAAAATTAATAGTGTTGTGAGCTGCATCAAGAGTGTTGCCAGCAAATCAAGAGAGGTGATCGTTCTCCTCTCCTCAGCACTCCAATCCAGTCCTGGGGTCCCCAATACAGGGAGATATGGGAATACCGGAGAGAGTTCTGTAAACATGAAGATCATTGTAGGACTGGAGCTTCTATTATATGAGGAAAGGCTGAGTGAACCGTTTAGCCTGGAGAAAGAAAAGCTATGGGCGACCTCAACACTGTACAAATACCTGAAGGCAGGGTGTAAAGAATATGGAGGCAGGGTACTCCCAGTGGTGCCCAGTGACAGGACAAGAGGCAATGTGCACAAACTTAAACACAGGAGGTTCCTCCTGAACATTAGGAAAAAGTTTTAACAGCAGGAAAATGTTTTTACTGTGAGGGTGACCGAGCATTGCTGCAGGTTGCCCAGAGAGGCGTGGTGTCTCCCTCCTTGGAAATATTCAAAAGCCATCTGGGCAGCTGGCTCTAGCGATCTCTGCTGGAGTAGAGGGATTGGATGAGAAGACCTCCAGAGATCCCTTTCCAACTTCAACAATTCTGTGATTAAAAATCAGACTGCTGTTTTGTAAAATTCTGTGCATGGAAACACTAGTGAAGCAAGCAAGTACAAGTAATGTTCAGAAATGCTACCATCTTGTGGTGCCTGAAATGACTGAATATGCTGACGGCACTCTTAGAGTCAACTCTTTACTCACATAATGTATAATTACATGTAGTGTCTACATGCCTCCTAAAATAACCCTTCAAATTAATTTTGTGGTTCCTTACTACTAATGTAATTTATTTCAGTAGATTACATTGTTTTAATTTTGAAATTAAATGCCTTTTAATTACTTTGCAACAAATTATTATAAAATATCATAAACAATCTATGGCATAATGGCATAGAAGAGGTTTGTTTATGAAACCAAAGACTGTTCTGAATGGTTCTATGTCCTTCAAAAAGACTGTCAAAGCAGAATAAATAGATTCTTTGCTGTGGAGAGCCTACAGTTGATGTGCTTCTTTTGAGATTATATGATATTATGAATATCATGGCCTTGATAGCAGCTGATGTCTTCTATAATGCTTGCTAAAGACTTTGTCCCCATTGATTTTATACTTCCACTAGTATGCCTTGGTGTCATGACATCTAACCTTTCTAAATATCACTCTTTCTGGCACTAAGTATTATGCGTTTACCTGTTTATATTATCAGTCTCAGTCCCTGGAGAGATTTTCATTACTTCATTAGAGAAGATACATTAAAAATATGTTTTACAAAAAATGTATGAAGTTTGGGGTTCTTCATTACAATGTATAGAAAATTAAGCCAAAGACTTCTAATATTACAGCTAAGTATGATTTATAGTTAAGATAAAATTACTGTGCTGGCAATTTTTTTCACTTGATTTAATGTGCAGCATAGTTTATTGGAAGCAGTATGCTATATTATGCAGTATTTGTAATTTAAGTACATTATTGTTATATCTACACAACTGTGTTATGTTAGAAGCTTTATCTGTAGCTTTATAAACTCAAAATCATGCCTACTTTCTAAAAATGACTGTCACCTGTAGACCTTGAAGTATTTTTCTTGATATTAGTAAATGATGATGGGGCATTTATGTGAATAATGATTGTGAGTGTATATGAATAATGTTATTGTTGTTTTAAAATCGGGCTATGAATAAGTCAAAGGGCTTCAAGTGTCTGTGAAATATTTATTTGATACATTGTGTGAATACCTCCAGTTTTATTTTATGCTCATGGTCACTTCTATTGTGTAATTTTTTTTTCCTGCATAACATCCTAAAAATATACAATTCAAGTAAAGTGCAATATTCCATTTCAGCCTATATCAGGGAAAATATGATGCAATTGCTGAATAAAATAGATCATACAATTTTACTATAGAATGTCTTCAGTTAAACAGAATAACCTGATTCACAAGTGCAATGAAAAAATGTAAATGCAGCTGTTATTTCTTATTAATTTCTCTATCAAAGCCACATGCAAGCTTGCAAGTTTCTGTTTCTTTTCTTTATTTTTCATGAGTGCAGCTGATCACAAAATCTGTAGTTTTGGGGGCGCTCGGTGGTGCTCTGGAGAGCTGGCTGATTTTATGGTACTGGCTCTCCTCTGATTTCCAACTGGTAAACTTTGTTTACAACATTAAAAGCAAAAATGTTAAATGTCTTCATGTGTTATTTTTCTATGTAGGCAGTTGCTGTACAGCACTTACTCAAATGCCAATTCATGAACAAGTTGTCTGCACACAATAGTCAGTGTATGAGAGCAGAAGTGGTATATAAAATAATTTCATTTAAAATGTGGCTCACATTGAGGGAACAGTATAAAACAGACTGTCCTAGAACACTGTTATTACTTGTATGATGTTTTCAATGTTCCCAACATTTTCTTTCACTTCTCATGCTGCAAGAGGCCACTTCTTAGTTTTTACTTATTTTTCTCTCTTGATCTGTAACATGCCTGATTTCCTCTTCACGCTGCTTCTCCATTTCCACAACTCCCAGATCATTTAGTCATGGCTTCTGAGCTGGGACTGCTAATAAGTTTGCCAGTTAATTCTCTCTTTTGGCAGCGCTTATGATGGGAACCACACTTAGACCGCCAAGTCATTTCACACAGACACTGAATGGCTGCCAGATGGCAATAATGTTAAATCATAACTAAGTGGGATGGCTTCAATTTGAATAACTACCATGAATTTCTCTTGGTAATTATTTAAAAAGTTGAAATGATAAGATTGAAAGATTAATAAAAAGACAGATATTAAGTGTTTTAAATGTACATTATGAATACAGATTTCTGAGATTTTTTGTTTAGATGACCCCCTGATGTTATTCTAATAAAGTCAGATTTTTCTACGTGGAAATAGGCGTTTTGGAAAACACAAAACAAAAAACAACAAAACCTAAACAGAAACAAACAAACAAAAAAAACACCAAACCAACCAACACCACTCCCTCCACACCCCCCCCCCCCCAAAAAAACAAAACAAAACAACCCAACCAAACAAAAAAACCCAACCAAAACCCACAGATATTGCAAAACTGAAATAATTTCCTGGCTGCTCTTAAAAGCCTCTTCCTAATGTCTTTCTGCAAATCAAAAATGAAGTTAGGGAAAGTCAAGTGAAAAAAACTAGTATGTCAGAGCCTCAGAAAACCCTGGTTCTACACATCCTTGTCCCTGGGTTTCAGCTCTTCTTCTAGAGTCAATTCAGAGAGGCTGGGTAGAACAACTCAGTCTGTGTAGTTTTCACAAAACAATTCGACAATGGTTGCGAGTCATATTAGAAAGACCCTACATATGGGCTGCTGAAAAATTTTCAAGACTGATTTTATCTTACGTACAATTTTGTGTAAGAATTTCGTATTTTTGTTTGTTATTCTTGATTAGGATGAACTTTCTCAAGACACATACTTTTTTCAGAAGCTACTTCTTTTTCTGGCCACCCAGAAAATTGTGAGTTGATCATGCATCCTATTACCTTCCCATGAGATATTTTTTAACGAAACAACATGGACTTTATAATTTTGATTTTTTAATAAAATTGGTTTAATCTTCTTTGATAAGAATTTACATATGTAAGTGTTCATTAATTAGTACTGCTAGTATCTTTGGTAGTAAGCTCCCTTCAATTAGCTAAAAAAAGCTTTAGTCAGAGAATGTATAAACGCAAACGAGTTCAGTGTGGTCCACATATATACACCCTAGAGCTCCATATTGATTTTCTTCATCTAATGGAACCATAAACACAAGTCTGCTCCAAAGCTTTTTCCCGGAAGAGGGCACTGCTGTCCTGAGGCGCCTTAGATAGTATAACCTATGCTAACTGCATCTGAAGATATATTTACTTAGTATAGTAGCCTATTAGTGAAAAACTAGCTTTCCTCAATTCTTTATACTCTCATAAAAATTACACTTGCCTCTAAATGTATACATTCTTTTCCTCCTCCTCATCTCCATTCTCACTCACTCTGTTTCATTTCCATCTTGTTCGCAATCAAATTTTTTCCTTTCAGACAATTTGTCAATATTTAGGGAGAGGCAAAACTGCTGAATGCCTCTCAGCATCTCCTAACAGCAGAAAACTTACTGCTGCAAAATTTCAGAAGGTGTAATGTAGGGCCCTTACCTGCTCTTTGCAGTGCATGCTCTCCTGTGCTGTTGCAGAAGGTCATCCTGTGGGGAACAATCAAGGGACATAATGCTTGCAATTTTAAGATTAATGCTTAAAAAGGATTGTATCCCAGTTCTGCTTTCATACTCCAAAACATGTGGGTACATTTTTGTTCTCAAATTATGAGATCTTCACGGTAGAGTATCTTAATATCTGTTGCAAAGAAATAGATATATCTCTGATGCTTTATCAGTAACTGAATAATAATCACTTAAAGAACAACCATATTAGGAAAAAGTTTTAAATTGATCACGTCATGCTTTTATAAAAGAACACTGTTAAGTGTAATATTACCCACGTGTGTCTACTTAGTCTTCTAATTGCTAGTTAAAGATGAAGAGCTTTGAAACAAAATCCAACTTCACCAAGTTGTTAAACACATCTAGGATTTTTAGACATGAATGAATCCTTACAGCAAAATAAAAGTTGAATTCATCAAATATTTGTTTACTTCATAATAATAAAAGCAATCGTAATTCAGACTAGTAATACCTTTTGTGTCTCAAATCTTGAAACTGTTTGTAAATTACTTCCTGCATTCCATGATTGTAGAGACCAATTTTCAGGTCAGACAGAGGATAAATACAAGTAGGAGGCATGATCATCTTGCCATAATTCTCACAAAGCGTGGTCGGACATAACTTGGAAGGAAGTCCACAACATGCTTATAAAGTCTTTCTCCAGTAAAGGCTGGGCACGTTTAAGCACAATAACTGTCATCCCTGTTCTTCCCTCATAGTCCAAAAAGAATTGGAAAATAATATGACCAGAGTTTTTGTGAGTCCTGTGTGACATTTGGAGGGATTTAGTATTGGTCAGAGCAAATATTTTGATAGAGTGAAATATCAGACCTATCCCCACAGACATCATTGAATATAACATACACCATACTTCATATTGGAAGACTTAAAGTCTTTCAGTGTTTCTATTCAATTAAAAAAATGTCACGAACCTCTTTTTATTAGGAATTCTGAATGGCTAGCAGCTGGCTGTTTTCTTCTTACCTTGCTCAATTTTACAAACATCTATCAAACACAGTGGCCTAATGAAATCAGAGTGATCATTAGTTCAATAAAAAGCTGAAAGCACTTCCACAAACATTAATGCAAAAGATGGACATAGACATGTATGAGACTGTACTTGGTCTATAGAAAGTCTAAGAGCTGTTGTCTACTGTATAAGCAGTGCTGAGTGTTTTCTGCCCTAGTCCACAGACAGATTAGGGACAAATGGGGAAGTGCTTCTTAGTAAATTACAAACAGCAAATTATGTTTGATGGGAAAACAAACAAAACACTTTTTAAAAGATGTAACAAACATGATTTCTGCTTTTTCTTTGTTCTCCTTTCACAAACACATTACAGAGGAGTTTCTTCTCTGAGGCTTCACTGTTTCCAGCATATCCAGAAAATGGGGCATCCTGAGTAACTAGCACAACTAGAATACCAGGTTTACTTACAGACCAGGAAAAGGCAAACTCCCCATATTTTTAATCTATTTAGAACATAAAGTATCATATTAAAAATGTTTTGGAACACCACATCTGTTCTACTCATAGCTACAATTCTGTAACTATTTCCTGAACAACAGAAGTAGGTGTGTAGAAGAGTATTCTGGTTTCGACTGGCGTAGAGTTAATTTTCTTTCTTGTAGCTGTGTTTTGGCTTTAGACTGAGAATTATGCTGATAACACACTGATGTTTTAGTTGTTGCCAAGTAGTACTTACCCTGATCATTTCGGTCTCTCATGCTCTGCCACTAAGGAGGGGCACAAGGAGCTGGGAGGAAGCAGAGACAGGACACCTGACCCAAACTAGCCAAAAGGGTATTCCATACCACAGCATATCATGCCTAGTATATAAACTGGGGAGAGTTACCTGGAAGGGACCAATCGCTGCTCAGGGATGGGATGGGTATTTGTCAGTGGGTGGTGAGCAATTGTATTGTGCAGCATTTGCATTTACTGGGTTTGTGGACTTTTTTTTCCTTTTCCCCTTTTAGTTTTACATTTCTCTCCTTCTTATTCTCCTTATCATTATTATTATTAGTTGTATTAGTAGTGGTATATTGTAGTTTATTTACTAAACTGTTCTTATCTGAACCCACGGGTTTTACATTCTTTTGATTCTCTTCCCCATCCTGCCCGAGGACTGGGGAAGAGAGGGCGAGCAAGTGGCGGCCTGCTACTGAGTTACTGGCTGGGTTTAAGCTACAACAAAGAGGAAATGTAATTCTGCTTCCTTCTATTCTGAAAAGCTAGACCCTAGGGAAGAGCTTTTTGGAGTATGGTGTACATTACTTACCCTGAAAAATCATTTGAACAATGGAAATTACGTCATTTGAAAAGGACGCTGGTAGTCAAACAATACATGTGGGGACAAAACATAGGTGCCTAATGTCTCATGAAACAGGGCATTTTATCAGTTTCACTGAGAAACCAAGAAAGAGGCAAGCTCTCTTCAAGGTTAAAAAAAAAAATTATAATTGTTTTATTTAGATATTTACAGCAAACAGTATACTCCCAGAAATAATTAACAACTTGTACTTTGGTTTCCAATACTACTACCAGAATACGTTATAGTATTAGAAATAACTAAGAATAATTGCTGCTTTGATAACCAGTAGTACTATGTGTCATTAAGCTCTGATATTAGCATGACAAGTACTATCATTTAGGTCATGCTGCATGAGAGTCTTTTTTGCTTTCTGGAATTTTATCTCAATGATGTTTAAATCTACATACTAAAACTAGTGATGTTAAAGACCTTTTTCCCAGAACTGTTAACAGTGACACTCATGCCTTCATGCTTCTGTAGAGATACTCAGACATTTAATGGGACGTTAGCAAAATACAATGCTCCATATTTTGCGGGAGTCAGTTTTCAGGATTTTTCTCTAAGATAGTCTCTTTTTCAGCCTGGAGCTTCAGTTCTGAGTAGGAGCATTCCATTCTGAGTAGGACTTTGGAGATTCTATGCAACTCTAGGTACTAAATAGTTAAATCTGTTTTAGTCACTAAATGTAAAAATAAGAAAAATAGTATCGAGACATTTAAACGGTACTGCTCATCGGAACTTTAAATTTGGATATTAGAAAGCACTAGTAAACATCTGGTTTCAGAACGCAATATATATAGGAATCACTGTAAGAAATAGGATTTGTTCAGGAATATGAACAAGTTTTTTCAGGTGAAAATAAAAACATTCTGAGCCCAGAATATTGATTATGCTTTTGGCTATATTATAAATATTTGGATATGTTATTGGGTATATTAGCAATAGATCTTACTTGTAACTATTGGTAATATATTTTTTCTTCGTCATGTCTAAGTGTGTGTCAAGAATCTGCTGCTCTCAGATCAGTTACCTATGCCCCAAAATATCACCATCTAAATTGAGGTATCTGTTAGCTAATAGGTAATATTTTTCCTTACCTATAGGTGCTTTCTTATACCTTCCATTTTCATCCCTCATAAGTTCTTGTTTCCAGACATCATATTTCAGTAACTCAAAAGAAGATAAGAACTACATAAAGAAAAGTGCATATGCATACTTGAAAACCTCACTGTGTTACTTTCCAGTTGTTTTGATAAAAATTGCTTTCAGTTAATGGATATTATCCTATTGACTTTGGGAGATTTGGAACAGCCTGAAATATATTGAGTTTTCTGAGAACCAATTGTCAGAAAGTGTTCATATCATGGCAAGCAACGCTAAGTATACATATACAGATGGAGTGTTCATCTCCTTTATCAATAAAAAGAAATTCATTGGTTTGGAGTCTGGTCAGATTCAAATCCTTTATATAAGGTGAAGCAGTGCTTTTGATCAGTTTGTCAATTTTGCTTTAAAACTACCATCCGTTTCTAAGTAGAGGCTTAATATTACTAGAATATAACTCAAGAAGATTGTCTGAGAAAAAATCCGGATTAAATGTACAGACATCTCAAAAATTACTCCAGCCAGATCCAAACGGAAACTTATAGCTCAGTTGTTTGATTTAGGCTTTCCTGATTTCATTCCCTGTCCACATCATTAAGATTGCTAAAAGATCAAAAGTATTGCAGAGTTGTTATTATGGCCACGGGAAGGCATCTCAGACTAAAAGCAGAAATCATTTGGAAGTCATTAATCTGGTTTTGATGTTAACTGGTCTGAATCTTTAGTATCATTTGAACAGTATTTTATTGTGGTATAATATTCATGATTCACAAAGAGTCTGTACAAACAGGAGAAGCATTTGAGACTGTCAAGGCATTTTTATGCATGGAAGATGTATATCTCTGCTGGGAGTTTCAACAGTAGTCATATATATAAATTTTATAGCTTCAATATCTGGAGATTTATTTTTTCTCCTTTATTTGCTGAGAATTTTGATTTTTTCTTTTGTTAGTTTGGTTTGCTTATCTTATTTCAGAGAAGAAAGTGTGATGCTGGTTTTAATAAGCGAAGATGCAGTCAAAGAGTAAATTTGCCTAAGTTTGCTCTGGAACAGATATCTCCTGATTTATACCAAAAGTCAAATCAAAATTAATTTCTGCCTCATCACTTAAGATCGGTGGGTTTTCAGGTTGCTAAGTAAACTTTAACAAAAAAAAAAAAAAAAATAAAGTCAGATACACAAAGCAGTAGTTTCAGCTTCTGTGGACTTGCTCTGTATCTTAATTGTAGCTTCACAATGTATGTACAGAGAATAGTGTCAAGTAAGGGGCTAAGAATAAAATTTCTGTTTCTATGAACCGAATTTTGCTACATCTGGACTGTAGTAAGCAGGCTCTTTCTTGTATACTTTCCTGTTCCTCCTAAGTTGTGTTTTTCATGTGGGGTTTCTTTTTGTTTGTTTGTTTATGGTTTTTTTTGTTTTTTTTTTTTTTTTGTTTTTGGTTGGCTGGTTAATTGGTTGGTTGGTTCATTTGATTACATTTACCTTTGAGAAGATGCCAGCACGGCCTACAGCTCCTATTTTATTAGTATAGTTCAAGAAACTAAGATTTCTTTCTGTGGATCCATAGAATTCAGATATTTTAGTTGGGCCAAACCTCATTAGAAATTCTTTCTAGACAGTAGGTCTGATCCATTTCCTAGAGCAATGTGCACTTTGTGAACTCTGTCCTTTTCTTTCTGTAAATGGCTGAAAAAAAGACATTCTGCAGCTGGGAAAAGTGGGTCTAAATACCTAGAGTTGATCTAACATATTTTAGTAGAAAAATTTTCCTTTAAAACTACCACTTTGGCTAAAGTACTTCACAGAAGGGCATTCTTTTTGTAAAAATCAAACACAAAATAATCAGAATTTTGGTCCATCTGAGATTGATAGATTTTCACAAGGTGAAAACTTTATTTTTGTAGTTCTTCTTTGTATTTTCATTTATAAATTCTATGACTGAGACGTATATTAGAAAGTTTAAAAGAATTATGTTATCTTGAAAATGTAAATAAATAGATCCTAATTAATTGCCATTTCCCACAGAATGGAAATTTCTTTCTGAACCAAAAAAGGAATTTTTCTGCATAAACAAAATTGTGTGGTAGAAAACACTTGTTATATGCTATGGTCAGTTCTACATGTGGTGGTAAATTTTACACATCTGCCATGTTGCCCAAGGAACCTGAAAAAGCAGAAGAATGACTTAAAGCTCCTTACTATATCTCATATGGTTAAGAGTGACTTTTAGTCTTAAATCCAAATACAGAAAAGGTGGTAATTAAATCTGCAGTCAAAATGTAGTTGTTAACCTGTCACTATTACATGCCAGTTATGTCATTATTGTGGCAAACTTACATAAAAGTTTTCTGCATTGAGCCAGTACCCTATATGTAGGACTATAGTCAAGCCTTTGCCAACTGAAAAACACCCACTTTTTTTGGAAATGTAGCTGGGATAGAGTGATTAAATTACTGCCATGGCTGAATGACAGCAGAAAGTAAAATTACTTCAGCACCACAGGGATGACTCCTTTGTTTCCATTTCATTGTTATTTCAAACTTTAAAAATTGTAAAAATGTATTTTGTTCTTAAATAATATTAAGGTGATATTGAAATGGAACATTGCCTAAGAATTACACTACAATATTTTAGCAGAATCAGGGTTTCAAATTTTTCACTTTTAAAAATATTCACACAAAATTGTTTTTGTGAACTCTGGATTAACAGTCAATTTCATTTGATCCAGAACTGCATTTTATGACAGATAACTTATTTCCCACAATAGGGTCAGCTGTAACGCAGATAAACTCCTGAAAAACAGGAGTGGAGGCTTCCCTGCTTCCGTTTAATGAGCTGTTTTCTTTTGCAGTTTTAATGCTAAAGCTGAAGAAATAGTATGTATGTGATGAAACTCAATTATGAACCAGTTGACAGGCTCATTGGGAGAGTTATTTCATGCCTAGCATTCTCTGTTCTTCAGCACTTTGTCTCAGGATGAAATAATGGATTTCTTATTTGTTTATTTGTTTCAAAATTACTGCTGAGACTCTAGGACTTGGACTAGACCTCAGGAGTTTCAGAAAACTAAGCATAGGAGAAACTGTTATATTTACCTTGTTTCATCCCTGGTATAACAATCTGCAGGACTTCCCTACGCTACCTAGAATTTTAAAATACCTTTGTTTTAAAAGTTGCATAGTTCTCTTTAAAAGCATCCTTGACATACACTGTTTTGTTTGTTACCATCTATGGGGAACTGTGTTTAAAATTTACGTCTGATATGTACATGGATACTGGATAAACATCCTGTAGACATGCTTAGTCAGAGAGTAATGTCTATAGAGTCTCTGTGTACATGGATACTGGGTAAACTTCCTGTAGACATACTTAGTCAAAGAGTAGTGTCTATAGAGTCTCTGTCTACAGCAAGAAATCCAGAAGCACCTCCTAGTTCCCAAATCTATATTCTTTCTCAATTTCGGCGTCAGACTTAGGCATGCTCTGTGAAAGGAGGTAAGGACAGGCATTATGATTTAGGTCGCTAGAGCATACCCCCAAGAGTGTCCTCATCTAGGAAGCCCTAGTCCTGGGCAACACCCAGGACTGCTGTGCTCTGACATGCACAAAGAGTCTTGGTGAAATGTAGCTGGCTGGTTTATTAGCCTGCACAGGTTTCTTTCACTGCGGAAGAACTTGTGTGGTACACTAAAGGTTCTATGTATTATACTTTGATAAGATACCTGGTCTTCACAGGACTCTGAATTTACCTTGATCCACTTCTGCTGGCATCCTCAGCTTCCTCAACTCAGTGAGGCATCTTTCTGTTTTTCCCTTTTCTTACTAGTTTCCATTTAAATATCAATACGCCCTCTGTTAAATTCTTGTTATTGAGCCAAGTAAAGAAAGTTCTTCCTGCCTTTTCCTGCAGGAGAGATCTTTACACAACTAGTTTGTCCTAGCTAATTATTCCTTTGTTGGGGTTTTTTGGAGGTTTTGGGGTTTTTTTGGTTTTGTTTTTGGTTGTCTTTTTTTATCCGACTACTGATATAATATTTGTACAGACTTGAGTTCTGGCCAACAGCTTTCCTGGCTTATTCCCTCCAACACCTTTTTCTGTTTGACCCCTCTTCTACACCCAGACCACACAATAATAAGTCTCTGTTCAAAGCAGCTGGTGGATTCTCTCAGATGTTCCCCTGTTGCTAGTTCTTGCGCCAACTTCTGACCAACGCAGTTGAAGATCATTAGAACTATTTGCTTGTACGTAATGATTTCTGTGGTAGGTACAAATACCTCTTGTCACCTCCCTCTCTTAGTAACTTCCTAACTTCCAAGTACGAAATAAAGAAAATTAACTTACTCTTTTCCACCATCACTAAGAAACAAGCATTGCAATATAATAAATATTTTCAGATGTGCTTTTCTGATGCTACTCTTTTTAGTAATATCTAATTTTTGTCCTAAATCTGATGATGATTTAGCTCCTGTGTTCTTTAGGACACTAGATCATGCTCTTGTCTATCATTAAGTCAGACAAAGCGTTTACTGCTTACACCTTTTCCTTACTGCATCACTTACTGAGTGACACTTGCCTGTCACTCAGATAAAAAGCTACCAAGCTTGGCTTTACAGGGGAATTTATGTTAGTGTCTGGGAATAACTGTCCCAACCTGCCATGCTTATTTCTGTGTAGCTACTACATTTGCTAATATAAACTTGATTGCTATTGTTGAACTACAAGAACACAAGACCCAAATTTTGTATACATTGGAAAAAAAAAGTATCAAACATTAAAAATACTATACCATTGAGAAATGGGTAAATCTATATGACTTAGATTTTCTTTATCTTAAAGGTGCATTTGCAAACATGAACTTACACTTGGCTGGTTGCAGAGATAGCAACAAAATTCTCCAACGTACAAAAACACTGTAACGTTGTGTTTCCTACAGTCATTCCAAAACTGGCATGCAGAAAATTTCTTCTTCAAAACACAAGTTCCTCCTAGGTAGCGAAAAGAGATGAGAAAATTCAAAATAACCTTTAAAGTCTATCTTAACTTCTGTTAAAAAAGAGTTGTCGTTCTCTTAATTCAACTAATGATTAAATTAATGAGTGCTCAAGAGTGTTGCATCCCGACTAGAAGAAAGTGCAGCAGGAGGGCCAGGAGACCTCCATGGATGGACAAGGAGCTGCTGAGGAAACTTAGAGGGAAAAAAGAAGCTTATAGAAGGTGGAAGCAAGGACAGGCGGCCTGGGAAGAATACAGAAGCATTGCCCGAGAAGCTAGGGACCAGGTTAGGAAAGCTAAGGCCCAGCTAGAATTAAGTTTGGCAAGGGATGTAAAAGATAACAGGAAAGGATTCTATAGATACGTAGCAAATAAAAGACAGACTAGGGACAATGTAGGCCCTCTCCAGAAGCTATCAGGAGAACTGGCTACCACGGATTTGGAGAAGGCTGAGGTTCTTAATGACTTCTTTGCCTCAGTCTTCACCGGCAAATGCTCTGACCACACAACCCAAGTCTTGGAAAGCAAATGCAGGGACTGTGAGAACGAAGACCTTAGGCCCACTGTAGGAGAGGATCAGGTTCGAGACCATCTTAAGAACCTGAACGTGCACAAGTCCATGGGACCTGATGAAATCCATCCACGGGTCCTGAAGGAGCTGGTAAATGAAGTTGCTAAGCCACTGTCCATCATATTTGAAAAATCCTGGCAGTCAGGTGAAGTTCCCGATGACTGGAAGAAGGGTAATATAACCCCCATTTTCAAGAGGGGGAAGGTGGAAGACCCGGGGAACTACAGACCAGTCAGTCTCACCTCTGTGCCTGGCAAAATCTTGGAACAGTTTCTCCTGGAAAGCATGCTAAGGCACATGAAAAACAACGAGGTGGTTGGTGACAGCCAACATGGCTTCACTAAGGGGAAATCCTGCCTGACCAATTTGGTGGCCTTCTATGATGGAGCCACGGAACTGATGGGCAGGGGCAGAGCAGTTGATGTCATCTACCTGGACTTGTGCAAAGCGTTCGACACTGTCCCGCATGACATCCTTGTCTCTAGATTGGAGAGACATCAATTTGATAGATGGACCACTCGGTGGATAAAAAACTGGCTCGATGACCGCACGCAAAGAGTTGTGGTAAATGGCTCGATGTCCAGTTGGAAACCTGTAACGAGTGGTATCCCTCAGGGATCGGTGTTGGGACCGGTCCTGTTCAACATCTTTGTCGGTGACATGGATAGTGGGATTGAGTGCGCCCTCAGCAAGTTTGCTGACGACACCAAGCTGTGTGGTTCGGTTGATACGCTGGAGGGAAGGGATGCCATCCAGAGGGACCTTGACACGCTTGTGAGGTGGGCCGATGCCAACCTTATGAAGTTTAACCAAGCCAAGTGCAAGGTCCTACACCTGGGTCGGGGCAACCCCAGGCACTGCTACAGGCTGGGCAGAGAAGAGATTCAGAGCAGCCCTGCAGAAAAGGACTTGGGGGTGTTGGTTGACGAGAAGCTTAACATGAGCCGGCAGTGTGCACTTGCAGCCCAGAAAGCCAACCGTATCCTGGGCTGCATCAAAAGAAGCGTGGCCAGCAGGTCGAAGGAGGTGATCCTGCCCCTCTACTCTGCTCTTGTGAGACCCCACTTGGAGTACTGCGTACAGTTCTGGTGTCCTCAACATAAAAAGGACATGGAGCTGTTGGAGCGAGTCCAGAGGAGGGCCACGAGGGTGATAAGAGGGCTGGAGCACCTCCCATATGAAGACAGGCTGAGAGAGTTGGGGCTCTTCAGCCTGGAGAAGAGAAGGCTGCATGGTGACCTCATAGCAGCCTTCCAGTATCTGAAGGGGGTCTACAAGGATGCTGGGGAGGGACTCTTCCTTAGGGACTGTAGTGGTAGGACAAGGGGTAATGGGTTCAAACTTAAACAGGGGAAGTTTAGATTAGATATAAGGAAGAAGCTCTTTACAGTGAGGGTGGTGAAGCACTGGAATGGGTTGCCCAGGGAGGTTGTGGATGCTCCATCCCTGGCGGTGTTCAAGGCGAGGTTGGACAGAGCCTTGAGCCACGTGGTTTAGGGCAAGGTGTCCCTGCCCATGGCAGGGGGGTTGGAACTAGATGATCTTAAGGTCCTTTCCAACCCTTACGATTCTATGATTCTATGATTCTAAATTCAGCTATTTAAATGAATTGTAAGCTATTTCTAGCAAGACCTGATTGTTAAATGTGAATAGCACAGTAGAACCTTGCTTCTTTTTTTTAAGTAGTAACTAAAAACTTGCAGTGTCAGAAGCAGTAGAAAAGAACATTTTAGTTGTCTCCAGTTGTTAGGAATAAGTCAAAGCCCAACCGTTTTGCTTCTGTCAAGATGGTGACTTGTGTAACTCTGAGAAAAAACATCTTGGGCTGGAGGAGAAGGTAGGTCACAGCTTCTCTGTATGAGAAGTGGTGAAAGGGAAACTGGCTCAGTCTCTGTTGTTTCTGTTCCACTCCTCTTTTCCTGTTTCTTGTCAACTCATGATCCACAATTTTGTGTTTCTGTGGCCCCGAAGTTCCTTCAGTTTCCCATTCCAAAAGCCATGTCATCCTAGACCTCTCATATCTGCCACTCTGTCCCCTTTTCATTTTTTTCTAAGTTTGTCAAACAAGTTCTGAATCCTTTCTAGCCCACTTGCTTCTAGTTTACCTGTTCACTCCTGCATTTGTACCTTCTGACACTAAAACTCAAGCCTGACTTCTCAGATGCCAGTGTGAATGCCCTTTCAGTCATTTGGTGTAGGATATGAATGTGATTTCAGGTTAAATCTGCAGAATATATGCAGTGGTATCATCAATACACAGTCCTCAAGTCATTTTATGTCAGATATATGCAACAACTGGTGTCTGCTCTAAGATTCAAAACTATGCATGTATCTTAGCTGTTGTTTGCAGACTGGAGAAGGTGATAAAATGAGAAAATGACAAAAATCTATTCATAGGCACAATATTTGAGTTACCAAAAAAAAGTTATTCACAAAATAGTAAAATGTTACAGCATTCTCAAGTTAATGAAACTTCACCAGAAGGTAAATACTGCTGAATTCAGTGCATCCACTGGTGCCAAGCACTAATGTGGTACAGGGGAAGAGTGTCATACTTAATAACCTGGAAAACTGCACCGCACTGAGTTAATGCTAAGCAAGCAGATAGAGCTCTTAGATGAGTGATAATAGCAGCTTTTAGGAAACCTGTCAAAGGGAGAAGAGCAAATAATTATACACGAATTGCTTGCATTATTCAATTTGTTGCAAACAGAATTATGTTTGGAATGTACAAGGATAATTGTCTTCTGAGTCTTTGTCCTGTCCTTCAGTCTTTATCTTACAAGTATATCTCCTTATTGTCTCAGATTCTTCTGTCTTTTTGCCTGTAAGGCTATTCAATCCTCTCGTCTGCTTTGTCTGGGGGAGAAAATCTGCACCCTTCACAGGCGAGTGTAGACCAACTGTGCACAGCATGCGCTTGCCACAAAGCAAGAACGGGAAAGCTCGTGAAGAACCACTGTTCCAATGAGCTGCTGTTTGCAACAGAAATAACTTCTAAAAAGTTATTTGGCTTGACTAGAAAAAGGATTCCTCTTTTGTTCCTAGTGAAGTAAGGTGAGACTTCATTATTCAGGCCAGTCCCAGAGGAGAAGTTTTCTCCCAAGACCAAGCACTTGTGCTGGCCACATTTCTTTTTAGTACGGACCTGTGAAATTCTGTCACAATGGAATCTGAGCAGCTGTTAGACACTGGCTTTATTTGCCTTATATTTAAGAAATAAAGTTCAGCCATGGCATATCTATGCAAAACTAGGATACCATCTTCCTTATGCCAAGGCAAAAAATGGTTTAAAGTGTACTATGCTTTTAACTAAATGAATTCCTCCCCATCTTGACTTAAAAATCCAGGTTCTGCCCTTTCTGTGTGGGTGTCTTGTTGCTAAATTTGCACCACCTTAATTTTCAGAGAGTCGCAGTTGTACTTTGTAAGCATACATCCTCACCTGTACTTCCTGACATGAAGATATATATAGCTATGTTTTTTGTATTAGTGACAACTTTAAGGTGGGATGGAACAGGGTGATCTGGCACCTTGTCTAGTTTGTCTGGTATAGAGTGAGCATGCTGGAAAGGAGAATTGGTGCTCATCAGCCAGACAGCAACGTTATTTTCCAAGAGATGAAAAATAAATTCTTTCTGTATTGATGCCAAACAATCCAGGTTAAAAAAAAAAATATAGTCTTATTGTTAAAATAATTACAACTGCAAACCTGATTACCTGCATTTGAATTATGTACCCTAACACTGTGTACAGTGAACCTGCCACAGCCTGCAGCAAGACTAACCCACTTATTGGACAGTGAAAAAAATAATCATGATGTTTATTTTCCCTATACTTCTCATGTGACTATAATTGTAATACGTAAGCTCCCCGATCTTATTTGGTGATGCTAACATACAGGATTTAATTCAATCAGTATGTTATTTGTTTTAAATCTTGGTACACATACCAACTACTGAGCCCTCATGGCTTCATATGGGATTATGGAAATATTGCCAACCTGTATGAAAGATCGCAAAAGTGGGTAGAAAGGTTAAATAAATTGTCCAGTATTATGTAATACGCCAGGAAGAGGGCCACAATTACAGCTCAACATGCTGTACACTGTGCTTCAAGCAATGCTACCTTTGGACTGTTACTTTAAAGTAGTTCTAAAGTAACATAAATTTGTACAAGAAAAATTTGAGCTGAAGGTAATAACCCCTAACAAAGGGAATTTGAGTAGTCAGTGTAGTTGTAGCTACATAAGCCAGTAAATGGAAATGGAAATGAGATGATACTAAAGTATCTCCCCAGGCTGTTAGCTTGCTGATGCATGAATGTTTCTGTCAGTACATTGTCCAGTACTTGGAAAGGTTCAGTTTTAAGCTTTTTATTATACTAATTAAATTCATCTATTTTTGGAGCTTATACGCTTGGAATTTAAACAAGACTGTATCTTTCCCCTCTTCTTTTTAGCCAGCATATATGTGTGTATATATATACATATGTATATGAAAGGCTTGCAGCTTTGAATGGTTCTGGTTTTCTAATTTTGATAAAAAGCATAAAGCAGCAAAAAACTCCGTAGTAAGTCAAATGTAATACAGAACTTACCTTCTCCTATCACCAGTGCTTTTGCTGCACATGTGTTAATGCAGTGCAGGAGAGATCCAGAGCAGACATTGAAATTGAGATAAGCCAACACATAGATCAACTTGGCCAGTCCAAACCACACATGAATGAAGTCAGGTCCATTACCCATCAGCAGGGCTACCGTTGTTCAGATTCCCATAGCGTAGGAAGACCTGCACTACCTTATTACTGATCCTGTCCACATCCTGATAGATGTGCACCTTCCCTTCATAGATGAGGAATGGATTGTGGGGAATCTTTCCCACTCTTCGCATGAAAAGGTCAGTTATGGAGAGTATTCTATTGCTTGCCCATCTCTTTACCATTGTTTTTAATCTTTTCAAGAAGTAGATCAGATCTTCCCAGAAATATGGGAAAGAGATCTTCAGAGAGACACACAGCACCATTACTCCTCCAGAAATTGCTGAAAGCCACATGCATAGCATGCTTGGATGAGAAATAATAGGTTAGCTATTTCAGACATATAAAATACGGTTAATATAATTAAAAATGGGTTTTAACACAGAAACTGAAAGTTAATAAGCTGATTACAATTCCACAATGAATTTGAGAACTTTTTAAAATACCATATTGGAGATTGCTAGAATAAAAAGGCCCAGAACAATATAAAAAAGAAAAAGGGAGTAAAAAGTAAAAAAGATTTTGTAGTTTATAAGGACAGTGGAGTTCATTCAGAGTAAAGAGTGTGACCAGGGTGACAGCAGAATAAAAAAGACATTGGCAATTAAATATAAGACAAAAATTTAGAAAATTAAGAAGTATCCAAAGAACAAATAAAAAAAGGTATAAAATCAGGAAATTATTTGCTGATTTTTTTTTTTTTTTAACTTGGAGTCACAATTTTATCTAGATAATTTATTGTATCATGGCATATCCTAAAAAAAGATAGAAACAGAGAGTTGAATCATATAGTATCATATGTATGTTATGAAACTATTTTAAGTACCATGCATCTGTAAGATGCACCAAATATGTTCTTCTTTGCTGCATCAGTTGTTATTTTGGTCCAATAGAATTTGAGACCATCATCTAATCCTCTGTAGGTTTGAACTGTCTGATGAATACACAAATTTCAGGCAGTATACTGTGAAACTTCTGTATCTTCCGAAATAGCCAGTTTTCACCTTAGGATTTTCTGGAATTTGCCTTAAATGATGGTTAATAATTTTACATTATTTTTATTATTCGCTTTATTTACAATAGTACTCTAAAGTCCCAAATGAAATCACAAAGAAGCACATACTAAGATTTTGAAAAGAACCTTTATAGCATAAGAGTTATGAACTTTGTTAATGTATTTCAGGCAACCATTAATTGCCGTATTATCAAATAGACATAGAGGAGAACTTGTGAAGATTATGAAATATCCTCACAACTTGACGTGTAACACTGACCAGTCTCCTTTTCAAAGTTTTACTTTTATATATTTTAAAATATATTTTATATATTAAAAAAAATGAAAGTAGCTACAACTTTACTCTTACTACAACTTTAGATCTGTCATAAAACTGCATTGTTTTTCACTTTATACGGAACCCTCATTGGCTTCCTGGCTTTCTCAGAACATTGTTATTTACTGGTCAAGAGCACTAACAGAAGACCTCATGACTTTCATGGCTACTAAATTCTCCTCGACTATGACTCAAAAACTTTCACTCATTTTTATTTGCAACATGTACAAAGATTCATAGATGCATGCAAGATTCACTATAGCTCCAGACAGTAAATTTAGCTCTGGGGGTAGTCTGAATGGCGAAGTTTATAAACTGAAACAATAAACACATAGACATAATCCTAAGAGAAAATCAATACAAGGCATGATGACATAAGACTAGGCTCAGCCTTACTTTTAGGCAAGATCAGAAGTAAACTCAAGCATACTTATATTACTTCTGTTGCCAAATATAGTCTTTGTGTAAGTGAGAACTCACAGTAGAATAAAGCAGATGAAAGACTAAAGTAGGCTACATGAAACAATTTTGGTCTTCAGAGTTGTTTCAGGATTAATTTAGATTTACTTTTTTCATACTTGAATGTTCATGGAAAGGCCCACCAATCACTCTTTTTAGAATTGTTTGAGCAAAATAATGCTTATGGGGCAGAAAAAATAAATGTGAGTTAAACAAAGGAAATAAAAGGAAAATTGTGGAATATACAGATGGAGAAGAAAAGGAGTGAGTATTAGGAAAGAGTGACTATGGTGAGAGTGTATGCACCCTTCTGAGTGAGACTACACTGGTACTGTTAGCTGCAGTCTGGAAGCCATACTGCCATGACCTTCGTATGCTGGAATGACAAGCCTGATACTTGCTTCTGGCTGCGGTATCCTGGAAGTACCACATAGCTTGCTTTTGATTACTGGACTTTAGGATTCTTCAAAACATTCGCATACACAGGAGTTTAATCCACACTCCAAAAAACGGAGCTGCTCAGGACAGTGAAGTATTTCTTAAATCAAGACACTGTGGTGAATAACTTACAATTTAGCTGTAAATACAAACAACTCGGTTGTTTTCGATCTTATAAAATGCATGCTTAATTTGCATGCTTTGTATTCTTCTTACAATATCATCTGCTGTTGACTTTTGACATGGTTTGGTTGTTCTGTTTTTTTGTGAAGGCCTTCAGTCAAAGTAAGAGATAAGTGCTTGAAATCTGACTGTGTTATCACTTGTTTGTGTTCTTTTCTCCAAGTTTCACACAGCTGAATTTTTCTGCATGTGTATCTGAATTTGTGTTTCTGCATGGTCACAAATAAACTTATTCCACTGAGCCAGTGTGCTTTGGGATATTTTCCCTGAAGTCTTGAAAAGGGCATTTGGGCAATTAACTTGAAATAACTGAGTAATTCCTTCAGCCTTGTTTTAATTAATGGACAATCTGGTATTTCCAGGCCTTAGTCTTCTTTTGTTTATCTGACGAGAGTCATTCTATGCCAAAAAGTATTACTCTAATGAAAACTGACTGCTATATCTTTTCAGTCTGAGGTCCCTTTCTTTTTGCGTGTCTTTGGTCTGGGGTTATTCTTTTAGAAAAAGGGAAAACAAAACAACAGAGCTGCTGTTAGGAGGCAGGGCTTGTGAACTGTCATGGATTAAGCCCAGCCGGTAACTCGGAACCATGCAGCCACTCGCTCACTCCTTGCCTTCTTCCTCCCCCGCTCCCGGAGGGATGGGGAGGAGAATCAAAAGAATGTAACTCCCACGGTTTGAGATAAGAGCAGTCCCGCAACTAAGGTATAATACAAAACCACTACTGCTACCACCAATAATAATAATGATAAGGGAAATAACAAGGGGAGAGGATACAATTGCTCACCACCCACTGACCGATACCCAGCCCGACCCGAGCAGCCAATATAGAGTCAGAAAGTGGGGAACAGTGGAGCTTTGTTTACTTACTTTATCTGCTTTGTTCCTCTTGGTTTCTTTTCAGCTTTTCCTTTGCCATCACAAGGATTAAAGACATTTCCTTTTAATAAAAACTGAGATTCTTAAGTATCTCTGGGTATTTAGAGTGTGAGCTTGAAGTAGAATACAAAATGTTAAGGAAGTAGTCAATGGCATCAAAATGCACAATTAACTATTTTCAGTATGTAGGCAACCACATGAATATAGACAAACAGGTAGGGTTCCATATGTAATAACCCCAAACATTCACGAACATTTCAAGTGAATATTCTGTTTTCCAAGTAATCCGCCAGCTTTTTCAGTAAAACAACATGCTACCTTTGCTAAAAGCAGTCTAAACAATAGGCATCAAAAGTTTAGGTTTGAAACTAACCATACTGTTTAATTAGTAGGAATAGATTAAGATGTTTATCTGATTGAAGCAGAGAGATAGAGAAGACAACTTCAGAAAAGTCTAATGCAAGTAAATAAAGGAATTCGTCTAATATGACTTCACATACATACATTGTTTTCTGTAAATAATAAGAAATTACCTCTAAAGGAAATGAAATTATGATTTGGCTACATTTTTAACCAATGCTTTTTCCAGCATCTGAGTGGTAAGTAAACAAATACTTTCTCACCAACTTTTTGATTTTATATTTTGATTAGTGTCCTGTATTCAGTTAGATCCTTTCTCCCTCTGTGTATCACTTGTAAGAAGGTTGAACGGGTAATCTGAATATACTAATTTTATCCATGAAGCTTCTCTTGAAGCTTCAAAAGTGTAGTGCTTCACCGGTGACTGCATGCCTAGACATACAGCTAGATTCCTTTCTGTCTCTTGGATGTCCCAGCTCTCCTGTTTTGCAGTTCATCAGCTTTACAGCTATCTTCAAGGATGTGAATCAAAGGGAATTGGACATTGTATCTTGGAATGCAGTGTGTTTGTTGACTGTATTGAGAGTTAAAAGAGAAAGAAATCAACTGTGTGCTGCTGGTTTATATGCTGAAAAGGACCATAAGCAGCAACACATAGAGTTGTAGTGAATGAAAGGAGTAATCTGCTGAAATGACTGTTTTAGTATAATAGAAAAAGCTTAGGAATGTTTCCTTATACTCCTAAGTACAATACATTCAGTACACAGCAAACATTTCAGTAGCATTTATCTCACATTGTGATATACCCTCTGCAGTAGGTACAAAAGCCTTATTAGGTTGAATAGTAATTTCTGATTAACGCATTTTTTAAGCTTAGTCATACAAATCTCAAAGGACACTCTTGTTTTAGACTGTAAATACTGAAAAAGGACACTATGTGTCACTGGCTGCCTAACAGGTTGATGAAGTATAGAAGATTACATGAATACAGGAAGGCATATACACTGTTGGCTAACAATTTAAATCAGATGGACCAAATGTTTCATTTCTGAAACTCAAAATTAAAAGCTGAATAACTTCTGACAAGGGTTGCTAAATACACGTGGGTTGGGTACGTTCCTGTTTTTGTACTTTTTAATTTTTTATAAGAAATATCTTCTATATTTGTGTTAATGTTTTCTGACATTCATAATTATGGTATTCAGTTTTTAGGAAAACTGTAGGCCATTAAGTTTTTTCATACAATTTATTTTGTTGAATAATGAATAGATAACATTAGATTAGGGTATATTATTTAAGCTTACAGATTTTCTTCCATTCAAATACTAATTTTATTATTTTATCTATTTGGAGGACATAGTTCTATGTTTGCACATGTCCAGTTAATGACATCAGTTGCACTTCCCTTATCTGCTAATATTGTAATCCCATCATAGAAGGCCACCAAATTTGCCAGGCACAATTTGTTCTTAGTGAAGCCATGTTAGCTGACACTAGTTGCCTCCTTGTTTTCCATGTGCCTTGGCATTTTTCAATCATAGAGGATCTCCTCTATGATCTTGCCAAGCATCGGGGTGAGACTGACTGGCCTGTAGTTCCCTGGGTCTTTCTTCTTTTGCTTTTTAAATATGGGGGTTACATTTCCCCTTTTCCAGTCACTGGGAACTTCACCAGACTGCCATGACTTCTCAGATATGATGGATAGTGGCTTGTCCACTTCATCCAACCAGTTCCCTCAGGACCTGCTGATGCATCTCCTCAGGAGCCATGGACTTGTGCATCTTCAGGTTCCTTAGATGGTCTTGAAGCTAGTCTCCTACAGCAGGTGGCTCTTCATTCTCCCATGACATTCTCTCTCCTTTGCCTTCTGCAGCTTTTCTGCCTTTCAGCTGCCTTTCTGCAGCTTAGGGGTGTGTCTGGAGAAATTGCTGGTGAAGACAGGCAAAAAAGTCATCATGTACCTCAGCCATCTCCATATGTCAGGTAATCAGGTCTCCCGTTTCCTTCTGGACAGGATCCACATTTTCCCTTGTCTTCCTTTTACCACTGACGTACCTACAGTAGTTTTTCTTGTTGTTCTTGGCATCCCCAGCTAAATGTAATTCTGTCAGGGCTTGAGCTTTCCTAACCTCATCCCTGGCTGTTCAGACAACTTCTCTGTATTTCTCCCAGGGTATCTGTCCTTGCTTCCACCCTCTGTAGGCTTCCTTCCACCATGGGCAAGGAAAAAACTTTTTTTTCACAGTTGTTGAAGGCTTTGTAAAGCTTGAATAGCTTCCCTTTGGACTGGGAAGGAAAACCTAAAAATACACTTGTACTCATTCCTGTGAAAAAAGAAAAGTAAAATGTCCATTGCTTTTCTGAAAACTTTCATTTAAACCTCCCTCTTGGAATTGCCTGTATTATCAAATCAATTTTTTTTTTTTAATTTTCAATAAAAAATGTGACAAGAATGTTATTTTCCATGTTTTGTGTCAGATTGTTATTTATTCAAAGAGAAAAAACTACAAGATGCCACCTCCCCAGCCAGCTGTTCACTTAGGTATGTGTGTGTTAAAACAGCCCTTTACTAATCTGTAGTAGTTAGGTATGAAAATACAGTTTTCCTAGATTTTTCCATGAGATTTGGTTTTGAAGTTGAAACACAGAGCGGTCAAAACTGCAGTTATGAAGACAGGAGGTCAGGGGAAAATACTTTCCTCTCCAGTTCCTCTATTCTCTACCAGGAAGTGCACACAGCCATGGAGGAACCCCTGCAACCCACACGCAGCTGGCCCAGTGTATGGTATTGTCTTTACATGGAGGTGCCTCCAAAATGCATTGGGTTTCAGATTATCCCAAGCGCATCTCTTGCTGAAGCAATGCCTGGGTCCCAAGCTTCAGGCTTTCTGGAGCCAAAGAACTGAGAAGAAAAGAAGACCACACAAACTGAGATGTCATTTTCTAACTTTGAAGACGGATATTTGGAGAAAGAGTTGGAAACTTGCAGGTGAAGGGCCTTTAACAGGATCCTTCATTTCTGCCACTTATGTAGAGCAGCAGGATCCAGAAACATGAAACGAGCCTAACTCAGGATATGGTGGCACTCTTGTTGGCAGCCGTGTCACCCCCATGGATGCCAGAGGCGAGAGGGCAATGCGCTGTGTCCTACTGGGAAGCAGGAGTCAGCCGAGAGCCACAACCACAAAGAGAATAAAAACTCAAAAAAAATGCTTCAATCAGGCATGATTTGCCTGACTCAAGGTGCCCTCCAAATCCTACTAAAAAACGCAGTGCAGTTCTTCTAATACACGTGTCACTGTTAGATGGTATGAAGTAGTACCTATGAGGCAATACATTATTAAATTTTGCCATTTGCATTGTGAATATAAATACACATCTATGCATGTATACATACAGATACATATATTACTTTCAGTAAAATGTCCATTGGGCCCTCTTAAAAGATGCTGTTCCTGTTAGAGGAATTTTTTTGCGTTTGTTGGTTTTTTTGCACCAAAAAGCACAGGCTACCACCTGCGTTCCCTGGCACAGTGGTCAGAGGATGGTGATTAACCTCAGAAAATGTTTAGTTGGTTCAGAAGAAACCACTCCTAGCTGTGGTAACTGCATCCAAAAAGCTCTAGCCAATGCCAGAATAGGGGATTGGGCCAAGGCAAACAGAGTAAGGCAAGAAGGATGGGTGTCCTCCAGCTCTGCTGTACAGAACAAATTTTGGTCATTGCGAAGACTATCATAGACAAATTTCCTGGAACATACTTGTGTATGCAGGAGCTCAGAATTTTATTTTTTTTTTATCTTTTTTCTAAGTCTCCTGCCAAATACATCTGTTGCAACTGAGAAATTTTAGAAATGTTTCTTTTTCATCCATCACCAATTTTGAAGAAAAAACTCTTTCTTTGTTTTGCTTTTCTACAGGTAGAAATACTTTTGTACCTGAGAAAAATCAATATTGCCTTAATGAAGAAAACAGAAAGAGAATGAAAATAATCTTATGACTCGGAACTTACATAAAACCTCCTAAAAACTGACAAAAATTAATGAGAAAAGCAGCCTCACATACCCTTTTCCCCCCCAGAGTTTCACTTCTACTAGAAGTTCAGTTGTGTTCTGTATATCAAGCCTAAGCATTCAAGCTTTAGTCTAAGCTCCAACTGCATGCAAAATATACCATTTGACATATCCATTTTCTAAATGTCTTATGGTCATTTTGAAGATTATTTCCATAATGGTATGTTGGGGGAAAAAACACCAAAAAAACCAAACCCATCAGTTAAGTGAAAGCTGACAGTAGTCTGTATGATAGCAGCCTCCTAGTCTTGAGCTTTCACAAGGACATTGAACTTTCTGACAGCTGTGATAAAAATATTGAGGCTTTTCAAAACCATCGTAATTTGTGCATAGCTGTTCATGGTGAATGTAATCTCAAGTAACATTAAGAGATTAAGTATCTCTAATTGACAGAAATGTGGGTCTCTGCATCTATTCAAAACATTTCAAAACAGGTGTCTGACGTCACTGGAATTGTATCAAAGAAATCCTATTTCTGCCCATTGATTAGGAGGGAAAGCAGGTAATTAACTCAGAGGTTGAAGGTTGAAATGCACCCATCTGAACAACACTTCAGATCACTTCAGTGTTTGATGTGATTGTTCTTCCAAAGAGAAACAATCTCTGCTAATAACAAATAAGCATTTACATTAGCACAGATGGCCTTAGCTATCCTGAATTGGCTTTGTCCTTTTAAAACCTTTGCATAATCACGGGGTATATTTTAAAATAAATCAATATAAGTATGCTGATAGCAACAAACATTCAATTATCTGTGCCGCTTCAGCTGTTCCCACTGGCTATTGTGTGCTCAGGAGAAGAGCAGACAAGAGCTAAGGACCTCAGCTTTTTCCTAAGCACCACTAAGAAGAGTCTGGCTCCATCACTGTTACCTTCTACATCAGGTGCTTATTGGTAAGATCCCTTGAGCTCGCCATTCTCCAGGCTGATGGGGGCCAGCTCTGTCAGTTTGTCCTCATACAGGACATGATCCCATCCCTTCGCCATCTTCCTTTTCCTTGCCTGAACTCACTACACTATGTCCCAAATTTTTCTGAGTGTAAAAGCACGGGCACTTTGCTGTTGGTTGAGACAGCAGCGCAGGTTTTAACATGAATAACCCTGAGGCCTATAGTGGGGCAGCAGCTCCAGCAACCAGGTCTGCTCAAGAGCTATGCCTGCACTTGCTGAAATGCCTGCTCCAGGTGTGTGTCCTGCCATGGTCATGCTGCAGATGATCCCAACACTGGGAGGTACCCACTGCAGCTGTGAGAAGCCCTCACTGGAGCAGGGGAAACTGTGAGAAGGACAGAGAAGCTGAGAGAAAATGGTAAGTGCTCCCCAGCCCCCTGCACACTTGACAAGGCTGGAGGATTCTGGGGGGAAGACAGTGCTGGGCCTTGCAGGATGGGAAGAAAGGTGCTGCTTCAATGTCTGCCTTGGCTTCTCACCACCCAAATGTATTTTATCTGGCAGTAAATTAGATTAATTTTTCCCTAAGTGTAGACTGTCTTGCCCACAACAGTAGTTTGTAAAAACCCCTCTGATGTTATGTTGACCCATGAGCTTTCTTATCCTATTTTGTCCTCCGGTCCTGCTGACGAGGGCCTGCATGAGAGTTTGGCTCTTCACCATGGTTAACCCTCCACAATATTAACTTTGCTGTTAGTCATCGATAGAGCATGTTTTGTAGAGCATGTTCCATGAGACCTTCCACACCACTATTGATTTAGAACTTGAATTGGTGGTCTGAATGAGCCCCTTTCATTCCTGCCTTCCCTGTGGTTTGGGATGGGACAATGTTTGACTACCTTGCAGCAGGAGGTAGTCCCTTTTTTGTATATTATGTTGCGACTAGCTGTTTTGCTAGTTAAACTCAGCACCGTAGTTTCACAGTTCAGATACAGGACAGGGTGTATCAAACTAGGGTCAGAATTTAGCCCTGACTTCCCACCAGGAGAAGAGAGGAAATAACATCTCTACAGCTGAGATCTGCAGAGAGGGGCCAACAGCAACAGCATCTGTGTTAGAAGAGTTGTCATTGCACTCTCATTAGGCACCTGGATTTTATATTAACCTATAAATGCAAGCATTTCCAGTAAGTGATGATAGATACTTCATAAGTACTTCACAAATTGAGGGCACCTTTTGCAAAAACAGGTTGCAACAGAATTACTTTGTGCCATCTAGAGGCTTGCAGTTTTTACTTTATATCTTGAGAATACTTGTGAGAGTTATTTGCATTTAACTGTACTCCAATCTGTCATTCAAAACTAGTTTAACTCAGTCAACTGTAAATCTCCTTTATGGCAGGTTCCTTTTGTGTGCACTGCCTGGACGTGAGTAATTTTAAAGATGTGTCACAAAAATTAAATACCTTCTGTAGCAATACATCTCTAAATGATACTTTTGTTTGTAGTGCTTTGTATTCAGCAAATAAAGGTTAAAAACTGCACTGAGTTGCATGGTATTTTATTGCTCCTGAATCTGTTTTACATTATCATACTGCAGAATCTGAAGAAAAGAAGGTTTATTCAAAATATCATACTTCTGCATTGTGCTTTATTCCAAACAGCAGCCTGCAGTGTGAGGAGCTTCAGTGTCAAAGAATATAGGGGGGTCTTTCTTGCTGTGCTACGTTTTCATGTGTTGCTCGAACTGAGTTCAGGAATTGTGCCTGCACATGAGGAGTGTTGCCAAATGCAGAGATATGTATTACACTGCTGCAGAGGAGAAGGCATTGATCTCCGTGAATATGTAGTCCTGGGGTTTGTCATGACTGGCAAACCTCTTGCTATTTATATTCAAATATCACAGTGCTTTTATTCCCCACCCGTGCTCCCCCACCCCTGAAATAAATCAACAGAGGTAGAATACACTGAACATGGCCCCACGGTTGTTGCTCAGACAGAATGCCCTTTGAAATCAACCTACTAGTTATTTACATGAAAGACCGGTAACTTCATTCCAGTGTTTGCAAATTATGTTCCTTCAGCCTCTTTCCTGCTTTATTCTTCTGAGAAGTACTTTAATCCTTTACTAGTCCTACTAACATACCCATGTTTTTTTTCAGCAAAATGCTGGGTTTGGGGCTTTAATTTCTTTAACGCTTCCTTGAAACTTCGATTGAAAAACTGTCACATTCGAACAAGTTTTTTAGTGTCTCTTCTCTTTGCATTGATTAGCTCCCCTTCTAATCTCTTTCTGTCACTAAAGCTTTATTTCTTGGCTTCAGCAATGTTTCTTGACTTCAGTATATGTGATATCTGACTGAATTCCTCCAGCTTTTCGCTGTCATAAGGACTTTCTACCTTTATTTGACTGAGTGCTCCTGATCACCCTCCCATTCTTTTTTCCCATTGGGTAAACTAAATGCCCATCTCTTAGCCCAGATGAAATTTGTGCTACCTCCACATTAATGTTTTTCTTTAACTGACTATTATTGCTTACAAACAAATGAATCTTGACTTTTGGGGGGCGGGGGGTGGTTTTTTTGTTTTGTTTTTTAAACCACCTGCATTAGTCTGACCTCTCTTGTTCTCAGTCCAAGATCGGTATTAAAACCTTAAGCATTTTGGCTGCCTCACTGGAAAACTTTCTCAAACTGCGTAACTCTACCTTGTGAAGATTGCAATTTTGTAGGGTGGGGCAGCCATTTGTGTCTACAGATTGTTCAGTACCTTGTGAAATTAGCCCTGGTTTCGACAGCGTCAATTTGCCACTGCTGCAAGCATTCCGTGGTAACTGTTTATAACAATGATCAAAAGTGAATTCATATTTAGATTAATTGAACCCTTATTCCTGTTACTCTCTCCAGTCATTTTTGTTCATTAGGGCCCTGCTTTGTGCTGGTAAAATCCTATTTTATCAGAAAAGAACCCCAAGCATCTGCTGGAAAGATCACTGAAATCAATGGGAAAAGCTTCATGATTTCTTCTGTATAGCTGCTGCGGCAGGCACTGTAGTGGCAGCCAGGTTTGAATAATGCCGAACACAGTAAGCCAGTGACGGCTTCAATTCCTTGATGTGCTACCACAGGGCAGGTGAGTATTTAGTAACTGATGTCAGTGGCATAGATGCTCCACTCCAAGTAATATACAAGAAGATATTATTAGGGGAACTATTTAAGCTCATAGGGTAATTCGTAAAGATCTTTGTATAAAGAAAGGTATTTTCTTAGGCAATGTGAACTAAAGACATAAAAAAGAAATGGCAGTCATATGATTGTGCTTGGTGTGCTGAATTATCAAAATCTTCAGTTCCTATAGCTTTAGCTTCCTCAGTCCCTTGGCTCTTCCCCCACTGGGGTTTGTAAAGAAATCCCTTGACACACAAGGGGAACCAGAAAGGCGCTCACCATTTTCCAAAACTGTCCATCCAGTTCACATGTCCTGGTACAGACTCAGCAACTACTGTGAAGAGAGTGACCTGTATCACACACTCCACCTCAGGGTGGCTCTTAGGAGCTGGAGTAGGAGATGTCACACACAGAGCAGCTGAAAATGCAGTCGTGCTGTTTGAACCCCCCAGCAATTTTACAGGCAAGAGAAGCTCTTCCTTGAGGAGTGGATGTACCCCACTGCTTCTCCCTCTGCCTCACAGGCAAGAGGGATGCCCATGCAGAGCAGGGTGCTAGGAATCACCTACCTCTAAGCTGCTAGCTTATCCAGAGATATTTATCTCTCTGAATGCCTGTGTTTGTTTGAAAATGAAACCACTGTGTGTAGTAGTGTAAACCTCAGCTTTGATTTGAGCTATTTGGAACATTTTGACCTTTGAGAAAGTGCTGACTTAGCTAGTTTCCATGTAGCTGTTAGCAGCACTCAGATGCTGATTTTTTTTTTTTTAATTAAGAAAAGAGCAGAGAAGTATCTGCTAGGTATTAATATAATTTGTCCTTTTCTTCTGGACTAAAGGAATAGCTTAGCACTAAGCTCTTAAAGTAGAAAGACGCTCTTCTGAAGAGCAGAAAACAAAAGCTTTTTGTGATTCTGGAAGGAAGGATGCCATCCAGAGGGATCTTGACACACTTGAGAGGTGGGCCAATGCCAGCCTCATGAAGTTCAATAAAGCCAAGTGCAAGGTCCTACACCTGGGCTGGGGCAATCCCAGGCACAGCTACAGGTTGGGTGGAGAAGTGATTCAGAGCAGCCCTGCGGAGAAGGACTTGGGGGTGCTGGTAGGCAAGAAACTGAATATGAGGCAGCAGTGTGCGCTTGCAGCCCAGAAAGCCAACCATATCCTGGGCTGCATCAAAAGCAGCATGACCAGCAGGTCGAAGGAGGTGATCCTGCCCTTCTAGTCTGCTCTTCTGAGACCCCACTTGGAGCACTCTATGCAGTTCTGGTGTCCTCAGCATAAAAAGGACATGGAGCTGGTGGAGCAAGTCCAGAGGAGGACCACAAGGATGATAAAGGGGTTGGAGCACTTCCCGTATGAAGACAGGCTGAGAAAGTTGGGGCTGTTCAGCCTGGAGAAGAGAAGGCTGCATGGAGACCTCATAGCAGCCTTCCAGTATCTGAAGGGGGCCTACAAGGACCTTGCACTTCACATTGTTGAAAGGTCTAATGACCACAATACCTTTTTGTAGGACACTTTCTCTCTTTTTTTCTCCTCTCCTCTCCTCTCCTCTCCTCTCCTCTCCTCTCCTCTCCTCTCCTCTCCTCTCCTCTCCTCTCCTCTCCTCTCCTCTCCTCTCCTCTCCTCTCCTCTCCTCTCCTCTCCTCTCCTCTCCTCTCCTCTCCTCTCCTCTCCTCTCCTCTCCTCTCCTCCTCTCTCCTCTCCTCGAATTTCAGAGAGCTGGAGTTTAAGGTTTTGTTTGGAAAGATAAAGAATACTTAAAAATCTGTGGATATGAATTCAGCTAGCAGTATGACAACAAAAATTTGTATTTGAAGTTGAGCATTTTAAAATCTCTTTAGCCAAGCCTGGGCAGTATAATTCTATTGAGTTCTGGAGGAAACAGAAAATTTAATTTTTCCTTCATTCTAGAGTACTTTGAATTCTGTGTTAGTAGCAAATAATATTGCTTTCATTTAGATGAGGAAACTGAGTTTTAGCAAATGAAGGCCAGAAATAGTTTATCAATGCATTATCAATTTGCATCATCATTTCCCTAATCAAGCTAACAGCAGACCTGATGAAAATCTGTCAGGAAATTGATATCAATTCCTCCTCTGTTCTGGGTACCTGGAGGAACTAGGTTCAGTTGTTACTAAAAAGCTGTGGTGGGACCTCAGGTTGACTACAGCTTTGAGATGAATGCATCTGTATCTTCTCCCATAGTGAACTCACCCAGAAGACCAAATGCCCTTTAAATGCAGATGTGGTGTGACTTACAGTTTACTTTTGTCAATAAAGGAAACTCCAAGTGATTCAGTCAGAACAGAAACAAAGCTGTTTCCACCTCATACTGCCATGCCCTCTGGCTTTAGAAGAGTCCCTTGCTTGTATGTTTTGAGTTGAGACATGGAGCTGTAGTGAATTCTAAGCCGTTGACTCTGGTCCAAGAGAGTTCATTTTTAATTCATCTCTGTGTGCTGTTTATGTTCCTGGTTCCTTTTGACAGTGGTATGTGACCTGCAAGTTTCCAGATACGCAAAGCTACAGCTTTCTCTCCCATGTGGTCAGCATATTTTGAAGTGTGGTGCTTGCCCTGAACAGGCTCTCTAGCTACAAAAGAGATGAAGAGAGGATAAACTGTTGTCTTTGCAGAGGCCTCTGCTTTGTCCTTTCTTCAGAGGGTGACACAGCCCTCAGTGAGAACAAGCCATTCATACACATCATGTGTCTTGTCTGATAAAAAAAGAAAACTGAAGATAGTGGACAGAACAACTTTTTCTTGGGAAAACTACAGAGCGGAGTTACAGTGTTAGTGAGTTCTAGTTATAAGGATCATGCTGGAGAAACAAAGCTTCTATTCAGACCTTCTTACTGTCTACTCTGCCCTCCCAAGCCTAAGCTTTTCCCTGAGGTACGGTCTGCATCTTGATGAAACACAATTCTATCATTATATGTAGGGAAAATGACATATAAGTAGATTTTTAAAAGGGGAATAGAAAAAATTATCTCGAATTTATGGGCTGGAAATATCTGTTCTTTATTGTAATCTCTAATTTGTATTTTTAAATTATCTGTATCTAAACTTCCCATAGGACATTGCAGATCATAATGTCCTGAACAGCAGCTATGAGAATATAAGAATCTTTGCTGCTATCAGGGAACAGAGAGAGTAGGCAAGGAAACTGATAAGAGTTTAATTTGGTAACACGTGATTGCCTTGCTCCATTTCTTCTTCTTTTCTCTTCTTTATACTTTTTTTTTTTTTTTTTTTTTTTTTTTTTTTTTTTGTGGGACAATCATAAAGTGGTAGATATTCAGGGATGTTAAACTAGACCTAACCTGTAACTGGGTACTCATTTCTTGTGGACCTTTTTTAACAACAAAAAGGAAATCAGGTTCTTGATGAAATCTTTTTTCCTCTCAAAATGTCCTGCTGTACTGAAAATGTCAGTATGTTTTTATTGGGAGATTTAAAACTTTTAAGCATAGTTCTTTCCTCCACTTAACAATTTTCATTTAAAAATAACCTCCTTGTCTAGGTTCTCCTACCAGCTCTAAGTGTGATGGCACCTTTTCTCCTAACAATAATTACCTCTCTGATCCAGATTCGTCAGAAGTATGTAAATGCTGCTTTTTCCTACAGACCAGTTCTTTGTGTTTTAATATGCATATGTCACCAGACAACACTGTGTCACTTTCACTTCCCATCTTTTATCACCTTCTCTGCAAGAAGCTCAACCCCTGGCAGTTCCAATGAGCAGCTGCAAAAATGGAAGACGCCTTTTCTGAACTAGACCTAATTACTCCAAAACGAACATTGCTCCAGACAGGTCAGTGCTGGCAAAGTGCCTTGTTGAAAGAATTAACTTTCCTTCATGGCTGAACATCTAATGTCTAGATTTGCCCACTGACCACCCCTTTGAAAAAGAAAAAATGCAGAAGCTAACCTTCAGTGCAGAATATGCCTTTCTTGATTGTGAGCTTGTACAGTAGCAGCCTGCACATCAGTACTGAATTGACTAGGTTGGTTGGTTGGTAGTGGAAGGCACAGCACATTTTTAATTTTTTAATGTCTTCATGCTTCATATTTAATTCTTGTTATTTCTTGCTTTTTCTTGCCCTTCAGCTTCTGGTGCCTAATAATATTTCTAGACTTTTGCTTCTTATTCTGTTCATCTTTGATGTATTTCTGTTTACTGCATCTGTACTGAACACAGTTCTATCAGTATGTCTGGGGAAAATGGCATATAAATAGATAAAAAATCCTCAAGAATTTATGGACTGGAAATAGTTATTCTTCATCATAATCTCTAATTTCCATTTTCAAACTACCCATACCAAAATTCTCAACAATGCCTTGTGGGTCACAGTGTGCAGAACAGCAGCTATGAGAATATAAAGATCCACAGAGCTTCATAAAGGGCATGCTGGAGTATTTCAAATCACTCTTTAGTAACCTTCTGCTTTGCCAAAATTACTCAGTGCGCTGTGAAATCTATTCCTGTTCAAAGCCGGGGCACAGGGGATATGGGGAAAAGAGCAAGAACTATGTGTAAGCCTTAGGGCATTAAAGATGATGTATTCCAAGATAAATGCACTGCTCGTCTTAAAGCTAAAATTGCCATATTTCTGAAGAAATGTGGTATCCTATTGCACCTGAAATTCAGATTTTTCATGAGAGAGAAAAAAAAAAAAAAAGCCCAAAACAAAAAAACAAAACAACAACAAAACCAAAACCAACACAAAACCCACCAACCAACGAACCAAACACCCTGCAACTTAGAACCAAGTAACTAAAGCCCATGTGGTCACGTACAGGTGAAAAGAGGTACGAATGAAATAGGACAGAATTACAGTCCCTCATTACTGGTATTTTACCACCTTTTCTGAAGGAATGAGCCCTCCAGAAAAAGAAATAAAGTGTGGATCTCAAGGGATAGAAGAGCCTTGGAGTAACTGTTGCATACAGCAGGTTTAAATGGAAGGTGTTATCAGAATAGATAAGGGCTTAGCAGAGAAGAGATTTCATAAAGGAGCATGTAGAGTGAGTTACCAAAAGGAGGAATTTTCAATGCTGAGATGAAAGTATTGCTAGTTAACCAAGTAAATGTAGAAAGGGACACTTGGATTACAAAGAGATATTCACTTTGAGAATGAAGTGGAACCATTTTGGTTGAGAGGAATAGTTGATTCATTTCATGAGTGGGAAGAAGTGACCAAGCTTTGGGAAGAAGGATTTAGTCTGGCACAACTCGCCTTAGTCCCTAAAAGTCTTCAACAGGCAAGACTGGCTGTAAAAGCCAAAAAACTCCTAAAGGAGAAGATTCTTCTTAATAAATCAAAGATTCCCTGACAAACTGTGTGTTAGGAAAAATTACAAGTTAGTCTGCTGGCAAGAGAGGGTGACCAGTTCTACAAAGGATTAAAAGTGATTTTTCCTTAATTTCCTCACTTAAGTCTCTATAACTGTGCTTGATATTTTGGATGTTGTGAACAATTTTATTTACATTTTTACATTAACTTGGCGTGAGTTAAAAATGATTTCACAGTAAACTGGCTAGCAAGACATTCTTCACAGAGCAGCACAGCAAACATGTAAACCTGGGCACTGGGACATTATCTACCGCCCAGACGCACACTCTTCAGAATATCGCAAGTATACTAAAATATATCATTCTAAGAGTGAACTTAAGCAGCTAGAGAAGTGGTATCTCAAAATTTAAAGGGAATAATGAGCATGTTTAAATGAGTAAGGGTATTCAGGAAACCTTTATGGCATGTATCAAATCACTTGGGAGCATTCTTCTTCAGAAAGATTTTCCACTTTGTCATTAAAATACTGATTGACAAGACCTAGGGAAGGAAAATTTTATACTGAGTATCCTGGCTTCTGCTGATACTCTTGCAGGAACTCAATACTGAAGAACATAGTCCTGCCCCAAGAAGGCAGGGAGTTGGTGATGTACAGTTGTGAGAAGAGCTCTCTTCTGCATAGAGGGTGTACTGATATGTGACTGGCATTCTTCCACAGGAATGCCCAAGGCCTGAAGGTTAGTAGCTGGGGTTGCAGAATTCTGGGCTCATTGCTAATCCCTGTTCATAGTGTGCAAACTGGAACAGTAATAAAACACAAACTGAGAGTATCCCACCTCTGAATTATCACTCATTCACTGGTTTGACACATGCCTTAGCTTTAAAAAAGCCAGCTTTGAATTCTTCTGCTATTTAAGGAAGCTTCAACTGGAATCCTGCAGAGAGGCTTCGTACCATTCTCTCTTTGTCACAGACTGCAGATGTCTTCCGGCACAGAGGGTGTGTGTCAGGTCAGTAATCAGCAACGTATAACGTCTGAACAAAACTTTGCATTCCTATCATGAAGGCTAAAACATTTCATTTTGATTCAGGTTGAATAAAATTTTGGTTTTGCCTCCTGGATGGGTAACAAAATTACTGATTCTTGTCATGTTTAACAGCACTATGATGAAAAATATCATTAAAGCCTGCCTTCATGTGCATTCTCTGCTTGTACACTTACATACCTATAAACTTAGAAGTTTGCTTAGAGATGCTATAACTGGTTTGGTTTTCTTAAGATTTCCATCTAAACAGTTTTCAGCTTTCATATTATTGATAGATATTTAGAGTCCCCTGTTCTACCTAAACCACAGATCATGCCTCCTCAAGTCAAAATGAAGGCATGGACAAACTCTTATAGTCACACAGCTTTTTCCCTCCTTTATTTCAATCTCATGGAATTCTTAAAGTTACACGGTTTAAACACAGGTATAAATGCAGCTGTCATTTATTAACACAACTGAACAAAATTGTATTATAATAAGTATAATCTCTTTAAATCAGCATTTAGGGTCACATTTTAATTTAGTGTGAAGAAGTCTGCAAAGTGGTAGTATTACTAAGTAGTAGTATCACTAAGTGGTAGTATCACTTAAGTATCTAGTGATACTTAAAGGGAAAACACTTCAGATCAGTCTCCAGGGCACTGACAATATTTCAGGTGTAATATGCACGGGGAAAAAAGAAACATTATATTAATATTTTTTTAAGTATTTTTTCTTCCTGTTATCTTCAGTGTTATTATCAGGAGAATAAAGAGATGTAAACTTTTGGGGGAGAGGGGAAATATTTTTGCTCAGTTATGATCATTGTTTCTCTTAGATATATTTGACCATATCTCCTGTTTTCAGCTGGGGTAGAATTTATTTTCCCCCTAGTAGCTGGTGCAGTGCTGTTTTGGCTTTAGACTGAGAATTACGCTGATAACACACTGATGTTCTAGTTGTTGCTAAGTAGTACTTACCCTGATCATTTCATTCTCTCATGCTCTGCCACTGAGGAGGGACACAAGAAGCCAGGAGGGAGCGGAGACAGGACACCTGACCCAAACTATTCCATACCACAGCATGTCATGCCCAGTATATAAACTGAGGGGAGTTACCCATAAGAGGCTGATTGCTGCTCGGGTTAGGCTGGGTGTCACTCAGCAGGTAGTGAGCAATTGAATTGTGTGGTACTTGTGGTTTTTGAATTATCATTTCTCTTTTTCTCTTGTTCCCTTTTATTATTATCGGTATTGTGGTTGTTCATATTATTTCTGTTATCCTTATATTTTACTGAACTTCAATTATTGAATTGTCCTCATTTCAACATTTTTTTTTTAACATTCTTCTGATTCTCCTCCCCATTCCACCTGGGTGGAGGGTGGGGGGGGAAGCGAGTGAGCAGTTGCATAGTACTTAGTTGCTAACTGGAGGTCTAATGTTTTGAATTCAAATGGCTGCAACTCATTGTTTTGAAAGTATATTTCTAGTTTACAGCTTTTTGTGTACAAAATCTGTGAAATGTAACTTCATATTCCTTAAAGAGAGGACTTCCTTGTAAATAGTTGACTTGTTTTTCATTCAAACAGCCATCTTCTAATAAGAAAAAAATAGCAGAAAGTTGCCTGATGAACTACATAGGGTAAACCATAGGGTCATTTGTTATAAAATGACCTAATGCGCTCAATGAACAATCATGTTTTTATTTAAAAAAAAAAAAAATGCTTGGACATTTCAAATCTATTCTAATGCTATGCCTTAGGCTTATATTGCTATTTAATAATCCCCTTAATACCATACAAAAGTAACACTGAGCCTCAGTCAAGTCAAAATAGTCAAATAGAGGAATGATGGTTTTTAAGCCTGTAGGCTGCAGCCTCAGTACAGTAACTCTTTTTTTGTCTGGTGGAAGAAAAAAAATTAACAAATACCTCAATCCACTTTAGCAGTAGCACATGAAAATAAATGACACCCTGTTATTTAATTGTGTGGCTGCATTTTCTGGTTCAGCAACAAGCAAGTGCTCAGATTAAGACCACCAGCCAAAGAGGGAGGCCCTTCTATGAAGGACTTCAAGGTCAAATGCTCTTTGAGTTCTGTGGTTCATATAGGTCATCAGGCCTGTATGAACAAGGCCGTGTGATTGCTTCCAGTTTACTGGCATTTTCATTATGAAAGGAAAGTTGTTGTGAATGGGCTATGGAAACACAGATTTATTTTTTAAGTGTTTCATATAGCCTTCTCAGAAATTGTGTGATAGTCAGTGAATGTATGCTCTTTCTGCACTGCTGTCTCATGTGCTTGGTAATCTATGTAGAACAGTCTGGTTTTACCCAGCAGACAGTTTAATCACCACTACCGTAAATGCAATAATAACACTTATGGGTGCATGGTCTGATACAGGACAATCTTGGTAGAGCAGATTATGAAAATGCGTGATCACTATTTCAGGCAACTGTAGATGTTGGGTATCTTCTGCACATGGCTTCTGGAAGAGGATGCTCTTTAGTGGTTTGGTTTTTTTTTGTCAGAGATGATGGTTTGAGGCAAAGGTGAGGCCACTCCATCTTGCAGTGGCCTTTGTAGGGACCTGTGAGCAGTTACAGCAACCCTGGACTAAAGAAATGCCCAGTTATTGGTCAGAGAAAGGGGAACAAGCCACTCACATGCTCCTAACCTGTCACCAAAGTTCAGGGAAGAATTAATAAGGAAAGAGAGTGAAGAATGACAATTTAAAGATGCAGAAAACTAAACAGGCCCCTGTCCACCTGTTGCATGAAAGGGTAAAATAATTTGGCAGAAAATAAACCCCCTTGCTTTCCAGCTGGTCCTCAGATATTAGAGGGGCTGGGTGCGGCTAGGCTTAGATTCTGAGTCATGCCCAATTTGCCACTATCAGTCCGGTCGCATTCAATATATTGAATAATCACGATTCCGGATGCACTAATAGTGCACTGCACCTTCAGTCTAATCGTGCTCACGAACTAGCACGGCCACACTGAGGGAGCTGGTCACATTCAATGAGAGATTTACGATTAGCTACTTAAACAGTGCAGTTTATTAAAGCAACAGATACAGGTTCTTGTGGATTGCCAGTGATAAACACACTGTCTGCAAAAGCACGTGCAAATAATCAGGTATACAACCACGTGACAAAGTTATGAATAATGCAGCCTGGCTTTCAAGTATAAAAGTAAAAAGTAACTCTGTATAGAGATTCCTAATTTTCCCGGGGAAGCACTGGATACAGTGCAAGTCTTACCCAAAGGCATCCCTATGGGGGGGAAGAAAGGTCCAGCCTGTCGACCGGTCCAAGGAGTCGAGCCACGATGATGTCTTCCCTCATGCCGCCCACTTTTTGAGTCATTTTTATACTATTTTTCACTTTCAAGGTGGAGCTTGAGTGACTGTAGTCATACATACCTTTATTGTTATTGGTGTAAATTTTCCTCGCTTCGCTTTTAAAGGTATATGCCACAAAAAATTCAAAGAGCATGCTCAAAGAGGGGTGGTCTCACTTTGGAGGCGGGTAGCATTGGAGGTGGAGGTGTGTTTTCGTATTAAAATGCATTATAATGAAGCAAAGTTCACACAAAGGACAGCATTTTGTCAAAAGATGACAGACCATTGGCTCAGGGCAGCAAGTATGCAGCTTATCAGTTTTAAGTACCACCTAGTTCCCATCTCTGCTGGTGTTGGGACAGAGTTTGGCCACAGAATCTCCACTCTGCTCCATCCTCTGTCAAGCAATGTTGCCATGGGAACCGCTGTGGAGTGAATTCCTGGCATACCACGTGCAGCTGCATCTTACCCTGAAAGTCTGTTTTTCCTTAATGTGTGAGCAATGCTACATTTTTAAATATAAGTTTAATTTCTAAATCATATTCAGTAATTATCCCACATATTCCACCCTGTGACTATAGTCACTCAAGCTTCACGATACTTAGAGGGAATTGGGAATATCCCATATAGTCTTTGAGTGAGGGTTGTCGAGTCCATATATATCTTGTGGGGATATCAAATGAGTTAAGCATTTCATCATAATCCAAAGCCTAATATATAAAGCAATTGTCAAAGCAAAACGTAATATAGTGAGCATTAGCAAGATCACAATAGGGTGGAGCATCCTGTTGAGAATCCCTGTGGCGGTTGGTGACCATCCAAAAAGAGTGTCCCACCATTCATGTCTTCCGTCTTTCTTGACTCTTTCTTGACTTTCTTGACTTCCGTCTTTCTTGACTTGATGGACTTCTTCCGCATCATGGTGGATGGTAATTAGAGTCTTTTGTCCACTCTCTTTGGCCTGGATCAACAATACTTCAAGTCATCATGGTGTAGCAGCTTTTTCACTAACTTAAGGTTCATTCCAATAGGAGCGAGTAGTAGATCATTAGTCAGTGTATAGTCAGATTGCAGCAATTGGTGAGATGTGACAGGAGCTGAGTAATTAAAGTCGCGTCCAATAATGTTAGTAAAGTTATAAACACAAAGGTTCGAGTGGTTATTTATATCTATAACAATGTCGTCTATCAGTACAGAATTGCAGAGTTCTCATACGAGCACATTCTTTTCCAACATATATAAGCACAGATTTTTGAATTTCATTGGGATGTATTTCAAAATGACAAACATTTTGTCCAGTGTCAAGACAAATGTCTTGCACTTTAATGGTATTACTCTCACAAATAAATCCTTGTTGGCTTCGTGTCGTGCATGCATCAACATCGATAGTTTGCCATTTATTTTCGTATTGTGCCCATACTCTATGTTCTATTGGATAGAGTATAGTCCTGTGGTGATTCAACCCCAGCACAATGATTGGGTATATAGTGTATACCGAAGCATTGTGTATCGTTAAGACAAAAGCAGTGACTTTACTCTCAGTGGGATCGTAAGTGAAGTTAACCAGGTATCACCAAGACTGAAATTTCCTCTCAAATTCAATTGCATTATCCCATATTATTTTCTGAATTTCAGTGGGCAAGGTGCCTTCTTCACCATCCCTTATAATTGCAGCTGTCATTGATTGCATCCACAGTTGGGCTTGGATACAACTGAGAGCTAGAGAAACATTGTCTGGGGCTATACCAAGTGCATTTATGATCAGTTGGTGGTCTTTTTCACTTGTTTCTTCCCATTGAGGTAATATACTCGATAAAAGCCATTGGTGATTTCCCAAAGCTAGAAGAGAGGATCGCAAAGGGTATTTCATTTTGTTTAGATCACTGGTCGTTGTGACTAGTTTATTGGCAAGTACTTCAGCATCTATGCTATTTAAGACTCCTAGTCCAGTTTCTAAGATACCGGTCACATCTCTCTTTGGTCGTCTTGAGGGGGTGAGGTTTCATCCATTTAACCATGCTGACCACCCTGCATGAGATGTACCCAGGAATGGTGAGCAGGTGGGTTTGATCACAGAGATGTTAATCTGCATGGATAGTTCCACTTTCTTGAGGGAATATGATGGGTTAAACAATATTTGTTGTTGACCAGTATTTTTGATGACATAAGAACTGATATTGAAAATGTAAGGAGTTAGACTAATAGGAGGCTGAGTAAATATACTCTCAAAAATTGGTTGGGGTATGGGTTCCGTGTCTTCTACATTTGGCACAGAGGCTGTTGTCATGGTGTTAATCTTGAATTTGAAGGATAACCCTATGCTGTTTTGTGCCCAGAGACAGACCACAAAGACTGGTTGGACCAAAGTAAAATTGGACCAACAGTCCCATCGCTCCTCAGCACAGGTTTTTATTTGTTTCTCCTCGGTTTTTATTTCAGTTACGGAGATTTGAGTTACTTGTTGATGAGTGGATCCATTGATAACCCTGCGTCCTACCTTTATTTGTTCTCCCACTGCCCCCGGCAACTGTGGAAGTCTGTTTGTGCTATCCCAGCCCCACTCGTTTTCCAAGTACACCTCTGTCCTGTGCATCACCACCGTTGACAGATTTAAGCCTTTGTTAGAATTTAATCCCATGCTCCCTGTGTATTTTATGTGACCTTGAGACCAGGGCCATTGCAGGTCTATAGCGAGAAGGACCTGCATTGTTAAGATAAGACATAATGTTGTTGATACAATTCGTTGGTTCATTATCTTAAAACCTGGGTTTGCAAACAATCATGTACAACAGAAATAATATTACAGCTAAGATGAGTGACAAGATTCCCTGGACGCACTCAAGGTTAGTGTAGGCCAATCCGTCCATCCACATGCAGTTCATCTAGGGTTCCTATGAACACAAAAAGGGAAGAGAAACATGCTCGGTCTTATTTGACCGACGGGGTTAAAAAGAAGGTGAGATCCACCGGGTGCTAATCCGGTGTGTCTTTCCTAAGCAGTCTTTGGCTTCCCATGCATAGGGACTTTTGGGTGTAACTAGTACCATTAGTACTGTTCCAATCTGGGGCATCTTCACCAGTACCTGTTGTCCGGTGTGAAGTCCCTTAAGGTGTTCTTCTGGCTTGGTATGAACCTTTGGGGAGATACATTAGCAGATGCACAAAAAGCTTTCATTTTGGGACAGCCGTCTCCACTCCATCTGTTATTTAATTGATAGATGGCATCATTCAATCGCAAATGCCATCCAGATTCATGAGTTTTTGCAAAACGCTTAACCAATCCATTGGTGCCTTCCACAATGCCATTAGCCTGGGGATAGTAGGGTTTGTGGAATACCCACCGAATCCCTTCTTCTTTGGCCCAGTCTTGTACTATTGTGGCTGTAAAATGTGACCCGTTGTCACTTTGGATTTCCTCTGGAAGGGGAAGTGTGCTAAACCACTCCTTAAGGCCCTTTACTGTGTTTTCTCCTGTGGCTGTTGTAAAGTCAGTGGCCACAGTGAGTCCAGAGATGATTTCTGCTCCCACCAAGACATATTTCTTTCCACCTAATGGTCTCAATGGTCCAATATAGTCAATTTGCCAGGAATGCCACAATGTTTTCCTGTCCCAAATACGTAGAGGGGCTTTACTCGGATGGTCTTTATTGAGTCATAAGCGACATTGTGAGCAGGCAGTCACTACCTGTTCACACAGCTTAACCGATACAGGCCATCCTCGGGCTAAACCTTCCCGATATAAATCAGCCCGTCCGGTATGGCCACGTTTAACATGTAACCATTCGAGTAAGCGTTCCCATTTCTGATCATCATTTGAAACATCAATTTGCCTCAGTCGCATGAGGCTGTCTACCTGCTGGTTAAATTGAGCAGTGATTGAGTTTGCACGGTCATGTCCTTTTACCCAACCAATATGTAGTACTTTTTGTTCCCCTATCTCCAACAGTTGTTTCCAGCTATCGGTTTCCCAAACTGGGACCCTGTTCACCTGCCAGTCATTTGCTGCCCAATGACCCACGCATTTGGTAGCTCCTTTGAAAACAGCATATGAATCAGTGTAAATGTGGCTAGCCCCGTGTTGTGCAGCTAGTAGGACTGCTCTAAGCTCCTCCAATTGTGGACTTCCTTCACCTGTTTCAGTTATTCTTTCCCCTGTTGCTACCTCCAGTGCTACGGCTTTGTATTTCCACTTATTATTCTCTCGATAAGATGAGGCATCTGTAAACCACACTCCAGTAAGATCACTGCCTTTCTTCAGAGAGGGTGCTTCTCGAATCGGAGATGGTTTATTCGGTGGAGATTGGAATAACAGAGTGCCATCTATGTTTTTTTGCAGTTTGGATACTTTAACATTGCCTTCAGAGATTGGCATAATTTCATTAATGCCCTCTAAATAAGCATACCACTTACGAACTGTAGGTTTTTGGGCAATGCCAGCTGGTGGTGCCGTTCCTTTACAGACCACATCTAGGAGGAGAAAAGGCCCCTGAATGATTACACTCTGTTCTCTTCTTATTTGTTCTGCTTGTTTCACCGCTCGCACTAGGGATAGTAGGCCTTTCTCAAGATCCAAATACCTCCTTTTGGTATCATTGAAAGAGTGACAGCTAAACTCCAGTGGTCTTTCTGGTCCTTCTGCCCCCTTTTGCCATAAGTTGCAGTGAGAGCCGTGTTCACTGAACCCCCATTCTACATGGATACGGTCAGTTGGGTGGATAGGACCAAGCTGTTGGAATAATCTTAGCTCTTTTATTAGTAATTCCAGTGCATTGATATATTATTTAGTCCATTCCCACTCTTTTCCCTTTTTGAGCAAACTATAAAGGGGATGGGCAATAATGAAGAAGCCAGGAATATGTTTACACCAGTAACCTAGGGCTCCCAAAACTTGCTGTAATTCCTTTACGCTGGATGGATTTTGTCCATGTTCTAGGTTTTCTAGGGTGTCCTGCGGGATAGAAGCAGCTCCTTTAACCCACCAGACGCCCAGAAATTTGACCTCTTATGCGGGTCCCTGACACTTTGAGTCTGGGATTTCTAAGCCCGGTTCGAGTAATGTTCCCCGAATGTTTTCCATTATGTCTTTTACACTTTCTTGGTTTTATCCCCCTATTAGGATGTCATCAATGTATTGGTATACAGTGTTGCCAGGTGGAACAGGCATTTCTGCTAAGACTTTAGCCAAAGCATTGTGAGCAATGGTGGGGGAATGTTTATATCCTTGTGGAAGTCGGTTAAAAGTATATTGGATCCCTTTCTACGTGAATGCAAATTTCACTTTGTCCTGCTCAAGCAGGGGAATCATGAAAAACGTATCTTTAACATCTAAGGCAGCCATCCAAGAACGGGCAGCTCCCTGTATCATTGTCGCAATTTCAGCAATATTTGGAACTGCTGCAGTTAGGGTTGCAGTACTGGCATTTAACTGTCGGTAATCTACTGTGAAATGCCACTGCCCGGTGGGTTTCTTTACTGGCCACACTGGTGAATTATAGGGTGAGTGAGTTCTTTTAATGATGCCTCTTTTCTCCAACTCTGTCACCACCCCGTCAACCCCGTAAGTGCTGCTGCAGGCAATGGGTATTGCCTGACATTAGTAACTTTAGATGCAGGTAAGGGTATGGATGTTTCTAGCAGACTTAACCTCATTGTGCCTGATTCCTTTTCATGTCCTGCAAAACTCCACATAGCAATGTTGCCACGGGAACCACTGTGGAGTGAATTCCTGGCATACCACATGCAGCTGCATCTTACCCTGAAAGTCCGTTTTTCCTTTATGTGTGAGCAATGCTACATTTTTAAATATAAGTTTAATTTTTAAATCATATTCAGTAATTATCCCACACCACCCTGCTCTGTCTGTCCTGCTCTGCAGGCTGCTTTTCTCATCCAGCCTGCAGAGGAAATGCTGCAATTCCTCCACCTCTGAGGCTGCAACACCTTCAGAAGTGGATGCTGCCCATGCAGCAATCTCTCATGAAGCACTTCCCAGGCAGTGCTAAACACTGCATCTGTCCTGTTGTCCTGTTTCCCTCTTTTTCCTTTAGAGGGCTTGATGTGGTTTAAGCCCAGCCAGTAACCCAGAACCACACAGCCGCTCGCTCGCTCCCCCTCATTCTTCCTCCCTCCACTCCTGGAGGAATGGGGAGGAGAATTGAAAGAATGCAACTCCCACGGCTTGAGATGAGAACAGTCCAGTAACTAAGGTATAATACAAAACCACTACTGCTACCACTAATAATAATAATGATCAGGGAAATAACAAGGGGAGAGAATACAGTAGCTCACCATGCACTGACCGATATCCACCCCAACCGGAGCAGTGACCTGGGGCTTCCAGGTAACTCCACCCAGTTTATATACTGGGCATGACGTGCTGTGGTATGGAATACCCCTTTGACTAGTTTGGGTCAGGTGTCCTGTCACTGCTTCCTCCCGGCTTCTTATGCCCCTTCTCACTGGCAGTGCATAAGACTGCAAAAGCAAAAGTCCTTGATCAGAGTAAACATTACTTAGCAACAACTAAAAACTTTGGTGTGTTATCAGCGTTGCTCTCAGGCTAAAGCCGAAAGCACAGCACTGTATCAGCTACTAAGAAGGAGAAAAATGACTGCTACAGGACAGGGTTCTGGCTGTTCCTGTGCAGATGAGGGAGATGTGCTTGGCAGTCTTTGGGGCGAACAGGAAGGGCGAGGTGAGGCCTGTAGAAGTTGAAGTAGGCTGGGCAGTTTTGGAGGCTGATTCTTATGAAGCCGCATGAACATGTTTTACCTTTGCCTGTGATTTTTATTGCACCGGGACAAAAGAAAGACTTTTCTGGGAGATTCTTCAGCATGTTGGCAAAACTATTTACCAACAGTTTATTCATGACTCTTCCATCCACTCGCTCTTTAGCTAATTGGTATCTTAGCACACAGAATACAAAGTTCACAGGGTGAGCAAGTTATGTAGCCAGCCTTGTCTTGGAAGGAGAGATGAAAAGGAGTAACTTTACCCCCTGATTTGTTAGTACTCACTAATTCTCAATCTCACTTAAAAGCCCTATTATTGCTAATTTTCAGTTACTTGTTAACATGGAAACTAGAACTCTGGGGTATTGTGAGGTTTTTTTAATTATTATTTCATTCCTAAATAGATTTTTGGTGATCTGTGAAGGAGAAGGTGAATGGAGTGAGGAGAGGAGTTATTGTGGTCTTGTGGGTGTTCCTGAAAGAGACCAAAATGGTGGAGGGAACGTACATGCAAGACACTAGCTTGGAGCTGTGACTACACAGGCAGTAGATGAAACTGAACTCTTAGTAGGAATCCAGTCTTTTTTTTCACTTGGGGACTCATTTCTGCTGATTTCATTTTCCTTGTGTTAGATGTTCATGATCCCATGTGCTGAGCTGGATCAGATAAATCATCAGGCATAAAATTAAACTTTTTTTTTTTTTAATTAAAAAAAAAAGCTAAAAAGAAATTATTAACCTGGTCCTGGTCCTAGCAGATCAGCAGGATCAGCTGTGCAAATGTTGGTGTGGGGAAGAGAGAAGGAAGGAGGCAGGTATGGCAACCCTTTTCAGCAGCAGGTTGTTTTAAATTGTGTTAGCTTGACCTACTTTGGACTATTGCACATCATGTTTAGGCTTGAGATAGACTTCTGTGCTCAGGTTTTAGACTTCTAGCTGGGATTCAGTGGGTGCTCATGCCCAGGGTCCAGATTTAACAGACAGAACAGGATAGCTTTAGGCCTAAGCCTTAGGTTTCTGATTCACACAATGTAAAAATTCCCCTTATTACCCTCCGCAAATGTCTCTCTTTTCATTTTGCTGTCACTTTAGCAACTGCTTAGGCATTTTAATGAGGAAAACGTTGTTTTTAAGGTTGCATACCAGAAAACCTGCAGTTGTATGCTAACAGGGCAATGTAATTATTCGTAGTTGGAACTCTATCACATAATCATGAAATACTTTAGGCTTTAGGTCTTCTATCTGGTCCAGCTCCCTGACCTAAGCCAGCCTCCAAAGATAGGTCCATTAGTCGCAACATTGTGCTTTCAGTTCCTTACTATTCGTTATAAATTAGATTATTTTTTTACATGTCTATCCATACTTTAAATAAGTTAAATTAAAGCTAAGGTTTCATTCCCTGTGTTGCTCTAGTCATATGGTACACTTCTGTCTCAAGAAACACACAAAACAGGCAAACCACAAAAAACATTCCCTACGGAAATATCCTGTCAGATGAGGGATAGACATGTTGTGAAACTAATGACCAGACAGAGAACCCCTGAAAACTGACCACTACTGTGCAAATGAATAATCTCTAAAAAGCCTGGCAAGAGTCTGGGGGGTTCTCTGCATCATTTCTTTAGCATTTCTTTGCTTTCTGCTGCAGTACTGCACTCTTGATGTCTACTTAGTGCAGAACACTGCAGGTCACAAACCTGAATATTAAAGCTGAATACAGATTAAAACTGGGGCTTTTTAGAAACATTTAGGTAAAAAATATTGATTCATATAAAATAACTCTTTTTACAAGAATGCAGCAGTACCAATGAAATTTTCTTTGGAAGGCATTTTTTCTCACCCTCAGTCTGATTCAAAGGGAAGATTTTGGGTAACACCAGCTGCCACAAACTCACAATGCCAGTCCCCCCATCTCCAGACTCTGCTGAGTTGTCCAGTTCTGTGAGAGGAATGACTGAAAAACTGAGTCCTTCCTGCGCTGGTGGGGCACCTTCTTTGATAGGAAGAAAACCTCAAGTCTGGTCTATTTTGAAAGAGCTTTTACTTTTGCATTTGAGTTATGAAAGAAAGGAGCAGTAATTTTTCCAGACACGGCTATTTTTACTAGTGAAAGATTGCTTTCATTTTTAAACGGAAAACTTTGGAAACTCACACAGTTAGAATCATAGAATCATAGAATCGTAAGGGTTGGAAAGGACCTTAAGATCATCTAGTTCCAACCCCCCTGCCATGGGCAGGGACACCTTGCCCTAAACCATGTGGCTCAAGGCTCTGTCCAACCTGGCCTTGAACACCGCCAGGGATGGAGCATCCACAACCTCCCTGGGCAACCCATTCCAGTGCTTCACCACCCTCACTGTAAAGAACTTCTTCCTTATATCTAATCTAAACTTCCTCTGTTTAAGTTTGAACCCATTACCCCTTGTCCTACCACTACAGTCCCTAAGGAAGAGTCCCTCCCCAGCATCCTTGTAGACCCCCTTCAGATACTGGAAGGCTGCTATGAGGTCACCACGCAGCCTTCTCTTCTCCAGGCTGAACAGCCCCAACTTTCTCAGCCTGTCTTCATATGGGAGGTGCTCCAGCCCTCTTATCATCCTCGTGGCCCTCCTCTGGACTCGCTCCAACAGCTCCATGTCCTTTTTATGTTGAGGACACCAGAACTGTACGCAGTACTCCAAGTGGGGTCTCACAAGAGCAGAGTAGAGGGGCAGGATCACCTCCTTCGACCTGCTGGCCACGCTTCTTTTGATGCAGCCCAGGATACGGTTGGCTTTCTGGGCTGCAAGTGCACACTGCCGGCTCATGTTAAGCTTCTCGTCAACCAACACCCCCAAGTCCTTTTCTGCAGGGCTGCTCTGAATCTCTTCTCTGCCCAGCCTGTAGCAGTGCCTGGGGTTGCCCCGACCCAGATGTAGGACCTTGCACTTGCCTTGGTTAAACTTCATAAGGTTGGCATCGGCCCACCTCACAAGCGTGTCAAGGTCCTTCTGGATGGCATCCCTTCCCTCCAGCGTATCAACCGAACCACACAGCTTGGTGTCGTCGGCAAACTTGCTGAGGGCGCACTCAATCCCACATCTCATGCAGGATAGCAACATTTGTTTCATTTCAGTTCCATGGAAAACTGTTAGGGTTTTCACTCATATTAGCGTAAAGGCTCTGGACATAAACTTTGCAGTACTAGTAAGACTTTTTTTCCTTCAGTCTTTTCTAATACATATATTTCACATTCAGATTCACATTACAGTGGATTTCAACAGAGTATTATTTTGAAACTCAATTTTACACTGACTTTCTTATGTCACTGCATTGTACCTTTATCACTTATCTCACCATGCAGGGAATTTTCTGATGAACCTTGATTTGCATATTGCACATCCCTTTCAAATACTAGCTTGAGACAAATTGAGTCTTGTGTTACTCTGTTAAGGCTTCTGTATTTGCACTCATGGGAACATATTTTTTCTGGAAGTGGGACTGCAAATGTAAGCGGGATTGATACATGGAGTCCTACATGACAGTGTATCAAAAAAACATCAAGAGAAACTATGGTGAAAAAAGTTAGCTTCTGTAAGAGGTGGTTTACTCACCATGTCTATCTGAATTTGAAATACCTTCTTATAAGTAAATATAGTTAGGAAAATATTGAAGGGTTCAACAGTTAGACTTGTAAACCAGTTGGACTTGAGTACAGTAAAGAATTCTGACAGTATTTTGATTTCTGTTTTTCTGAGAGTGTAATAAATGTATCAAAATTATTCCCCATTAGGATAAAATTTCAAGGGTATACTACTGAATTTGGACTCTTACATACACAGTTTTTTTCTAAGGAGTCTTGAAAGTGTTGTTGGGGCGGGGTGCATTTTTTGTCACTGGAGTAACCTGGAGTTTCCGAAAAATCAGAAAGGTAATAGCCATGGCAAAGCTTCACCTTTTGATCCTCACTTCCATTCTGTTTCAATTCTTGCTCCTCTAACATTAAATTTCAATGTGAAATCCAGAATTCAAAAAGAAAAGGCACAAACTCCTGGAAAAATTGCTTGAAATTCATGCAATCAAAAGCTACCTGGCTTTGCTTAGTTTTCCTTAATGTTGTAATGTTTAGCAGGAGTATCTTTGCAGTGTCAGACCTCTACTCCGCAAGAGCTGTCTTGACACTGCTGTAATCCATGGAGTACCCCGTAGCCCCAGATCCAGCCGTGTGGATTAGTATCAGGATCATGGGGCAAAGGAAGCTGCCTCCTATCATTATCTATCTTCACTGCCAGCAAGTTACTTTGCCATATTTCTGTGAGCAACGCTCAACTCTGCAAGGCAGCTCAATGAATAGTCAAATTGTATGTGAAAGTTCCTGACTTGAAAAGTATATCCAATCTTTCCTTTACGTGCACTGGCTGCCTTAAGGGTCTAAGAAACTACTTACATTTCAGTGCCAGGAGCCAGCACTTGTTCTTTACATTTTTAAGTTCTTTAAATGAGGCAGGGAGGAAAATGACCAACACGCCTACCTGGCATAAATTAAATCTGCCAGTGGGTGAATAAAACTCATATTTCAATTCCATCTAAGTTTTATGCAAATATTTCATTTGTTTTTAAATAAAACATGAACAGGAACTGTTGGAATGGCCAGCAGACATCATGAAAGACTCACCTTCAACAGTATTTATTACAGCAGAGACTAGTTGATAGCTGAGATCTGTCGAGGGTTTTGACAACATGCCCACTAGCTTTAGAAAATGGGCCACTGACTGTAGGACAGGAAGGTCACCTAGGCTTTGACTGTGAAATGTGTCACACTGCTGAAAGCTAGCCAAAGAAGGACTGTACATCCCTAATCCAGAATTGCATTCTCGACCGTTGATCAACAGAGCTAAATACGAGTCCAAGTGGTTATGATGTGATGTGCCTTGCTTAAGAGGCATATGTTTCATAGACTCATAGAATTATATCTTTAAACACTTTGTTTTGTGCATTTCTTTAGATGCTCACAGAAATAACATGAAAATATATTTCTGAGGACCAGGGTATGAAACCAGGACCAAAGTTAACTCAGTATTTTCTCAGCGCTTACTCACAGAGGATTTGAGTATATCCTAGGTAATCTAGTTACTTCAGGAAGTTGAAATAGGAACTTCCAGGCCAGAGCAACACGTTACGATTGCTTTGACTTCCAGACACAAAATACTTATTTCAGCTTTTCAAGTGGAAGGTGTTACCAAAACAAAATTTTGCAGAGATTCTGATTTGACAGTTTGGCAGTTAACTTAAAGACAGTGAAACAACTTTGCTGATCTCAACAGACTTTTCACTGTACATCAAACATGCCCTTATTATGTGTCATGATACATGTTACCAGGACTAATATACTTCGAATCCTAAGGTTACCAGCTTGGTCGTGAGGATAAGCAGAAAAGAACTTCCCTTGGTGGGTACCTCTGGTTAGAAAAAGAAAGCATATTAGCTAATTCCAGTAATTGTTCATTGAAGTAAACTGAATTGTTTACTTACTTCCCTGCAAGATCTAGGTATACTGCATGTAACTCCCATTCTAGCACTAGCAACTGCTGTAAATTACGAACTCTCAAAAATTTCTCTGTCCCTGATGCTCTTGAGTCAGGAGTATTTTTATGTGTGTCATAATGGCTCAGGCTTTTTTACAAGAGGTACCACTCAAAAGCAAAGTAGGCCATATGCTGAAAGCACAGTAATCTGCTTTTCTGTGATCATGTACCTGGACTTGACGCTGTTCTTCCACATTAATTCTATTCCTTCCACATTTATCTGACATTACTCCCTACCTTGTTCCTCAACAGCTACATGCTGTGCATATAGACATGTTGTGGCTAGGCATAGTCAACCATGTGCCAATTAACTAGTCAACAGGTAGTATGTCACTGCATCCTCTCCCTTAGAGGGAGCCATTGATTTTCTTTGTACCTCTCCCCTGCTTTCCATTTTGATGGAAATTATTCCAGAGTTTCAATAGCTTAATAGCTAAATAGTGCCAATCATGAAGTCATGCCCTACTTACAAGAGGACATGACCAGGAACTTTTTAGAAAAACATGTTTTGCTAAAGAAAGCAAACTCGTTGCAGTCCCTGCTTTTCAGGAAAGTGCACCACTTGTGGGGGGAAAAAAAAAAAGAAGGAAAAGAAAAGAAAAAAACCCAAACTGTGCCAGGAGAAGACTTGCAGCTCCAAAGACAACACGGACACCAGGTAAGTAGTCATTTGGTGGCATCCATGTTTTTTTTCAAATCTCAGTGTTCATGGGCTGTAGAAATGATTTTATTCCAGCACTACATATATTTTGTCAGACTCCTGAAACATAATTTTTTACGGGTTACTATCCTGGTGACTGAGCTGTGGCTGTCTTCCAGAACATGAAAGTTCATTTGTGAATGTCCATCAGTGTTGATACTTAGCAGTAAACTTCGTAAGTATATCTGTGCTGGCTGCAGAACAGGTAATGATTTCTCGTCATGGACAGATGGTTGGTGTTGGGAGTGAATTTTTTCTGTGACTTACCTCATCCTAAAGTGGACTCTTACAATGGCCAAATTGACCTGAGCCTACGATAATCCTGCACTGCCAGGATTATCACCCTCTCTTCCTGACTGTATAAGAAAGAGAGGCAATTCCAGTGCACGCATCTGCATGGTAAACAGCTGAAATAAAGTGAAATTAATTTCATTTATGTAGGGCTACTCTTTTCCATTTTTATTTCCTGTGTTCATCACCTATTTTTATTTCCTTTGTATATTTTCTTTTAGCTTGATGTTTCTTCTTTCTTGCAGGTTGCTTCCTTGGAAGTTCTTGGAGCTTTTCATCCGGTTTCTGTAGTAATCAGAAAGAGCCACACTTTTTACCTACTAATGTTGCGTCCATTAGTGATTCTGAGCCAATGCCACTGAAACATGGAAGGAATATTTGTACCATTACATCACTGGTTTACTCCAGGACAGGCAAGTGGTTTCCATGTTTAAAATGCAGTAGACCCACTGAATAAGCAGAGAATATTTCTCAGCAATCATACTGCCTGTGCTGTTTGAAAGTGTAATTCTAAAACAATGTGCATTCCTCTCCTGTGAGTGCATTTAATAACTCTATGAATCAGAAGTCGATTTTATGAGTACATAGAAAGACTTGGGGGTGAGGGTTATGTAATTTCTGTAGCATAGCATTATATGTAAGGATCCAGCAACTAATCCTTATGCCACTCTTCACCACTGTCTGCACCTGGCCATTCAGACAGCTTTCAATCCACCTCAACTTTGTCCAACCCTAACCTTATGGTTTTGTTCTTCATTGCAAAATTGAGACTTTGGGTCATTAATAAAGCTGAAAAAAACCAGCTTTGTACAGGTCTAATTATAAAATGCAATGTTCCAAATTTTCCAGAGATCTTCAACACTTCCTTATGAGCTGTAAACATTCCTGAGAAAAGCCATTACACTAAACTGAAGAAACTACCTTTTGACAGCCTATGGCATCTCTCTTACAGCAATCATTTTAACTGAAGTTAGAACACAGAGAACAATAAAAGTGAAGGTTTTTCTTAATTGTAAACCTGTATTTATTTACATGTTGATATTCATCTTGCTACCAGTAATGCAAATGTTTTTGAGGAGTGATATAAATACAGGCTCAGCTTAGATATTAAAGTCTCTGAGTTGTGTCATTTGACTTTATTTAACATTTTGTTGAATAGCCATTTTTTTCACATTCTGATCAGTTTTAGCTATATTGATCTTTTCTTGACATGGTGTGTTTGGGATAAGTGATATTGGTTATGCTTTATCCATTCTTGGCTAAAACAATGTGTCTTTAAAATAGATGTTTTATTATTTTGGAAATAAAATCTGTTGTTACTTCAGAAAGAAATTGCAGAAATTAAAACCAAGTAAACCCTCTCCACCTGTAGACACGTCTTAGTCACACAATTCCTGTGGGCTTAGGATCCCAGTTTTGCTTTCTTCTTTATCCCATGTCTTTTCTCAGTAGTGTCTGTGTGCAAAGTTGGCTTATAGGCTTTTATTCCTGATGGTACAGCAGAGCTCAAAAGGGTTTCTGTTTAGCCTTTCTGGACCTCAAGAAACTTTCTCCAACCCACCACACGATAGCCTCCTTTCTGGCATTCAATAGCACTTGTATTATTTACTCCAAGAAAGATGACATCTTAGTAACGAACTAGATGCTTCCATTAAAAAAATATATTGATTTGCCATTTCAACATCTGTGTAGTTTATTATAAGAAAGTGGACCACATGGTACATTCTGAAACTATGTTTATCAAGTATGCCGATCATGTCTCAAAAGTGAAGTGTTTGGATGAAAAAGCATATTTTATAAGACAGCTACATATTTCAACATGAAATATGCAGAGAAAAATTTTTTTTATACATTCTTAAATAAAATAAGGTATTGAGAGGAAAGTTCAAAGATTTTTAAAGTGTTAAAACATATTTAAATAAAGAAATCGGGTTTGTAAAAATTTTTGCAATTTTATTTTAGTTTGTATCAAAATATACTATTGTAATAAATATATGCAGGGCACTGGGATTTGTCTTAAATATATGTATCTTATATCTATTTTAGATCTACCCTAAATGGGAAAACATCTGCCAAGAAATAGTTGTGATTGATCAACCTGTAGAAGGTACCCAATTAGAGATGCCCCAGTTCAGCTCTCTCAACTAATTTTTTTATCTGTCTTGTTCTTAGAAGATTTTAGAGCATTTATGCCAGTTTGGGTAGTGTTCTCTTTATTGGAGCTCCCACTAGAGTGCTATGCTGTGCAAAATACTAATCCATTGATTTTATATAATGTCAGATTTCCTTTATCCTAAAACTATGTCTGCCAGTCTTTTGCAGACAGAATTAAACTCGCCCTGCCTGCCAGTTGTGATCCAGCTCTCAGCTTGAAGTCACTCTCTCAGCAAGACATATTAACTTGGGCATAGCACTGTACTACTCACAACAGTTTCCAGTTGATTGCTGGCTGGCGTCCAGTTGAATTGAAGCATAAGCACAGAGTTGGTTAGTCTGCAGAGATCCTGTGGGCATGCTCTAAAAATGCTAAAGCACTTTTTTCTTCCACATATTTGGAGTACAGACTGTTGCCTTATCACAGAAGTGGCACCAGCTTGCCCTGAATTGATCATTACTTTTTCTTATGCTTTTTTTCAGTGTAAGCATGACACTGTTGTAGTCAATACTGTGGACATTTAGGAGCACATACGAAGAATGCATAACGCATGCAGATTGACCTGACTAGATTACTGACCTAACTGTCCTTCAGGTGAGTCCAAAAAAGGTGGGATGCTTAGCAACTGTTAAAAGGTCTTCAGCTGTAATTCCTGACACCATAATTTAATATACCACAAGTAAAAGCTGCACATATATTTTTTGCATAGCTATGTCTCTGTATGTTAAAAAATTTCACTTGTGCTTTGTGATAATTTTCAAAACATTGCAGTTCCTGTGGCATACATGAAGGCATACATGAAGGCTAGCATGCATTCAGAAACAAAGGCTGTATTTAAAGTTTTGCTTATGATGGAAGTTACTAAAAGAAACAAACCAATGTGCAAAAACGATGACAAGAATTAAGCAGAACAAAAATCTGTGACATTCCTAAGAAATGTGCAGCAATAAAGAGAATACAAAACCCACAATAATAAATTGCAAAAAAATGTAACCCTTACCTACAGTATATGCTCCACGCTAAGTAACTAATAATTTAATTCAGGTAGGTGCCCAGAATGATTATCTGCTATGCTATGTTAATAGACATTTGTGTGAGAAAAAAAAAAGATTGTCTCCAGATTCCACTCCTCAGAAATTTTATATCTGAGTAGGACACGGACCAACAGTCAGCTATCATTCACTCACGAGTGGCAGTCAAATTTTCTTCCTTTGGCACTTGGTGAGAGTTCAGTCAGGTCCCATTTTTCTCCCTTTGTGTAAGCCTGAGGTTTGTCTGATTTGTTTTGAATTCTTTATCATTTTTTTTGGCTCAAATCAAGGGCTGCAAATGAGAAAAGTCTCCCTGTGTGTGTTATACTGCCTAACTATCTTCTACATGCCATGTTGACTACTCCATAGGAAAAGAAATAAGCTCCTAGTCTCTTTACGTTCTAGAGCCTATTACATTGCTACACAGTTAACAGATGTAATGAACCTCACTGTCTTTGAATGAGGGTGATCAAAATCTGAGGGGTCTTTTATTGATGATTAAAGTGCTGCTAATAAATTGAAATACAAGTTTGTGCTAAACTGAAATTATTTCAAGCTAAAGCATTTTAGAAAGCTGGTGTCCCTATAATAAAACCTGCAAAATATATTGGTTAGCTACAGAGCCATTACTGTAGCTTCCCACTGACTTGAAGACACACAGGAACTGGTATGTTCATAAACAAAACCATTTTTACAGTCAGTTTTCAGACTATAACAATAATATAAGAATCTACTGCATAAAAATGTAGTTAATTTTTCATTGACATGAAGTTTAATAACTAAAATATTTCTCATATAAATATATGCATGTAAAATTAACAGACAGACTAACAGACCCAAGCAGTATATTATTTATTTTTATACAAAAATGTATACACATGTACATTAAGCGCATTAAAATGCCACAAGTATATTGGGAAAGGAGAAGAAAAAAGACTGCAGTCTGATGATTATTTGTAGTCAGTAAACGAATAAGCCAAAAATGTTACTTCGTACAAAAAAAAGATCTTTCACACAGCATATTTTTCTTCTCAATAAATTTTATTTCAAAGAGAAATTGCAACATGGGTTTTATTGTTTTGGCTTGAATATTGCATGGATTTGTTTTGAGGGTCCAAATTTTGACAAAAAAGTAACGGTGACCACTTTCTTCTCCCATCATTGTAGGGCCCTTTATCCTTATTTGCCAATAATGCCTATCTATGAAGGAGAAATATTTGGTTCAGTTAAACTATAAAGAATGTAAAGTGACAAAGGATGAGTAAGTACAAATATATTGATAGCTTTACACTAAGCAAATTCACTTATAAATATGTTTAGTGTGAACCAAGTTTAGGCAGATTTTTCACATCTCAAATTCAAATATTAAGTAGAAATACCACTTCAATGAAACAACCAAATAGTTTCATTTATAGCGTCCCTTTAATTACATGCATATAAGTGCATGCATTTAAGTGCATGCTATATTTAGAACCAGATATGAATTTCTGACATTACATTATTTTAATAATTTGTTGGTGGTCTCAAAATATGTTTGTTAAAAATTACGATACTGAAAAGATTTCTTTTTTCAACAAAGTCGCTGATCTTTCTAACGGCCAAATTGTATCACACTGCCTAGAAGAAAAGACATTAGATAAAGACCACAGAAACAGACTACGGGCCTTTTGTTATTTTGTAGTGATACACGTTTCACATCCCTGTGGTACATTTGTCCTATCTTTCAGATTAGAGATAAGTTCATACATCAGTCAAATAATTCTTTGAGTTGGGCAGACCTTCCATTATGACCACACTCAAGTTTACTCTCAAGTAAAAGAGCTGTTATCTTTCTTTTTGTTTTGCATTCTCTCTCTAAAACACTTCAGGCTTTCAGAGTATTTGCTAAACTAGGTCTTCTGCTACAAGTTAGTTTTGATTCTCTGCAACCACAGCCCTTTTTTAGTGTTTCCATTTTGACTGACATTAATTTTGGTAGAACATAATTTTAGAATAAGTACTTTATTCACTATTTTACTGGATGTGGCAAGACACATTAAAAGATAACTCAGATAAAATTTGTTTAAGAAAAACCTTGTATCTTAAAACCTTGAATGCCTTGGTAATATCTTATCCAACCTAAATTAGTAGAACAGAAACATGGTTGTTTGTTTACTTTCATTACATTATTTACAGTAGCCCAATGAGATTGTTTTATATTTTGTTCTATGTGATATAATTTATCAAAGCAGTAGGTGGATATCAGTGCACTACAGAATGTGGTTTATGCTTGTTCTTTCTAACGCATGTTGGACTAAACCGTTCTGGTCCAATGTGCATACAATGGCTCCAAAACCAAAACATTTAGCAATGTTGGAATCTAGTAATACATGATACAGTGATCTCATATTGAACATTACCTGGTTTGGGGATTTTTTTTTGAACTTCACTGTGGGGTAGCCTTTGATCTTCTGGTGGTACCTCGATAGTTTGTGGTATGCTGATTATCTGTGATGAAGTGATTGTTTCATGAGAACTCTTATTGCTGTTTTCAGTGCAATGATCATTGGGTAAAAAAGGAGCTGCTGTTTGAAAACTACTGTCAAAGTCTCACGAGATCAGGAGACATGGGAATTAGTGGAGATATGGAGACATGGTCATTAGTGAATAGAGTGAGACATTTGTGTGCATTTTCCCCATTAGCCAGTCTTGGTTACAGAACTAATATATCTGTAGAGATATAGAAAGTCTTATTTATATAGTCCAGCTGTTGCAGCCAAAAGGTTCCTTGTCCCTAGACAAGAGTGCAAACTTTTTTTGTATCTGTATTCCATATTTCACTTGCTTTCACATGGCATCCTACAGCATCCTACAGATTCAGCTGGGTCATATTCTAGTATTTTTTCACTTTACATTTAAATAATTCCCATAGCCAAACAATATTTTCTTACTGAGAAAAATATTGTATGTTTAAGAGCTTCCATTCAAAAATAGAAAATAAAAGCAGGTTGCTTTGAAGGGTAAGCCTATGACGCCAACCAGTGTAAACACAAACCCAGATGTTTTGGCAAGCTAATGTGAAGAAAAGCCTCTATAGTTTTCATTTACACTTTACAGCAAATATTTTACCAGGAGGAAGTAAAGAATGTTGACATTCCATCACTTAGACCCCAGCGAGAACAACGTCCTGAATGCCAAAATATCAACATTCATTGCAAAGTTTCATTCACATCAGCATGCTAGGACACACATTTAGTGTCTTTCTTTTTCTTGGTTGTTTTTTTTTTTTTTCCTGCTGGTGTTGTAGATGTGAAAATGGGAAGGCAAGATAGTTCTCATTTCTCTCAGCTAGCCATCTGTGTTCAGCTGTCTGTTCACTCATCTGGGAAAAAAACCCCAAAACCCACAACAATAAAAAAACCCCAGAAGACAGCATAACATCAGGTGCATATATTATATGCAAAAATTTGTATGTATTATCTGTAATATAAAAACCTCATAAATTCCTTGTAGACTATAGATTTACTTGTTATAATCTCCATTCCTTATTATGATTTGTAATTCTTACAGAATTTATATTTTTTAAATATTATGAGCAAAATTCATTTTATCTGTCTGTTTTTATCTGCATGATAATGTAATGATAAATACTATAAGATGAAATTCATTTCATGGTCACATACACAGAAACAGGCTGAACTGCATGCTCCAAAGCTATTAGACAAACACTTTGATTTTGGCTCAATTCTTCATGAAGCTCACACAAAACGGTTTTCCAGGGACATCTAGAGGCAAATAAAGACTATTATTTTGTCTACTCAGCTCTTCACTGTTTTGAAGATCATATGGTTTTTCTGCCTTGCTCTAATTGTACAGTTGTGAACTGAAAAGATTCTAGCAGTGATTCTGGAGCACATTTTGCCTCCCAGTTTGCAAGGGAAGAAAGATCAATTTCCTACTTTTGAATGAGCTGTGAAAATGAACACATGAGCTTTGGTGTCTTTGTCCAACTTCTTGTTAAGGATTTCTTACAACTTCTTGTTAAGGATTTCTTATCTTTGTCTACATTTTCCCTGATAATCTGAAGAACCAGTTAGTATCTGTGTTTCTGAAAATTCACCATTCCATTTGCAAGCAAAAGCAGAAAGAGTCCCAAAGAATTGTGTAGGTATAAATTACTCCGAATTATTCTGCAGGGCTCCTTCTTTTTCTAATTGTCAGAGATCTCCGGGAAGAAAAAGAGATGATACAACAATGACAGTTCAGGCTTATTTCTAGCATTCTAGAAATAGAAATATTATGAGAAATATCTACAGTTTCTTCTTCAGAATTTTGTTAACACTTGTTTTTCTTAGTGTCACTGTACTTTGGAAAAATACAATGTAAAGTGTTCTCTTACATACAGAAATTCCTTTGAGAACTACTCCAAACAACTCCACCAAAAAAAGAGCAAAATAATTAAAACTTAAACTCCACCACTTCATACCAAATACAGAATTTTGATTTAAGATTTCTGACTTGGCCTAAAATGTATTCTGTGACTGCAGAGTATGAAAAGCAGACAGTTGCTCCCCTATGAAAAGAAAGAATGAAATCGTTACATTTTCTTTTAAATAGAAATTGTCTGGATGCATAAGGAGAACGTATCCCATCTGATCGGTAACTCAGGGATGTAAAGATGTAATGTTTAGTAGCATGTTACACAATCACAGATTCACAGATTACTTGGGCCACACTGAACAGTATTTATGCAGGGTTTAAATACTTTCAAGTTACAGTAAGTTTAAGTAAAAGTGACATAAAGCTCAACTGAATTGTGTATTGTAAAACCCCACTATGTTACATACTCTGGAAAGAAAATACTATTTGTTACAGGCTTTATGAATCAATTGTAGTATGAGCAGGAATACTCCTACATTTACTCACTGGTATGCTATACAGCACATATAAATAATTAATAATTTATCATTTAAAATGTTACATGCACCAAAATAAACCAAACCAAATCAAATCAGTATCTCTTTTATCACAAACATAAATAACATACAGTGAGTACTGTTACCGTTAGTAAGTTAATTTCCTTTTGACAGACTATGGCATCTCTCTTACAGCAATCATTTTAATTGAAGTTAGAAGACAGAGAACAATAAAAGTGAAGGTTTTTCTTCATTTTAAACCTGTATTCCTTTACATGTTGATTTTCATCCTGTTACCAGCAATGCAAATGTTTTTGAGGAGTGAGACAAATGTGACGCAGTTTCAGCAGAACTCAAAACAGCATGAAACTTTTTGACAGGTTGTTTGAATATCAGAAGAATATGTATTATTCCTTACGCTTTTTCAAAAGTTGACCTATTGGCATCAAATTAAGCGGTATCACTTTCCTTTTGCTCATATTTTGTCATGCACACTAGTTCTAGCCCAAAATTGAAAACAATTTGGTGCAGTATACAATTACCAATGTATAGTCACCATGTAGTTCAAGATAAATGTATCAACCATGAAAAAAACATAATTTTCCAAAATTGCAGTCACATACAGTAAGATACTTTTACATAAATAGTTGAAAATAATGCAGGCTTTCCCTTAAAAGAAATTATCTAAGGATTTATACATGTGGCTACTTTCATCTTTTTGGGTTGCTCTTGGTTTTCAGTGAGGCTGCCCGAAGTGTTCTTAAGGGCTTGTTTGGGGTTTTGTTTGTTTGCTAGAATTTCTCCTTGGTTAGCACAAAGCACAAGCGATAGCTTTTATCTCAGTTTAGTTAGGTGTGTTTGACCTTCAGTTTGACAGTGAAACAGTCTGTATTTATGTGTATGTAACTATATACACAGATAACTTCATGTATACTAGTTCTTCCCTCACCCTCTGTGGTGTTCATTTCTGCTTGAGTCAGTTCCTTTAATTTGTAGCTCCTGTTGCTCTTTTGACCACTGTAAGATTCACCTTCCTCTTGCACCATTAGCCTGCATAGTGCAGTGGGCTGTGCAGCAACTCATAACAGTTCTTCTAGTCAAATTTTGACTGAAACACAGTCTATTTGGAGTCAATATCATAGTCATAAACTAAGTCCCTAAATGGTTCAAACAGCACTGTCTTGGACTGCGTTATTGGGAAACATCAGCAGTTTTATTTCTGGTTAATGTCACCTATGGTGGCTATGACTATATGAAGAGCTTAGTGTATTTTCTTTGCCCAAGGTGCATCAATCCTCTTTCCTGCTAGGTTCAAAATAGACTGTATAGCGTAAAAGCTCAAGCTCAAAAGCTTGTTTCCTCCCAGATCTCTTTACATGGCAGTCCTCACAGATGGTCTTCAACCTTTGATATTCAGCAGTGGAAAAAAATGTTGTCAGACAAACACTGTCCACGCTGTTGTCACTTCTCATACTGATATTTCAGGGTGCAACTCCAGGGTGAGTTGTGCACAGATAGTAAACACTGTTATGATTAAGAGATTGGATTTCTGAGGATATCTGTGCAACAGAAGGAAGGTGTTGAGTGTACCAAGGACTAGCACACTTGTACAAGCCCAGGTAGCTTATAAAGTGATAGCATGGCATAGATTTTGTACTGCAGTCCAGCTGTTGGCACATGCTAAGTAACATCCACAGACAAATCTCTGCCATTATTCACTCTAACTTTTTCTGTTGTACCACACTTCAGTTTAGCTCAAACACAAGCTCTCTAACCATTTCTAGGCTTACTGTAGTTTTGGTGTCTTAAGCATACCATTCTCACACCTCCTTCTTTGAGAGGGTACTGACAGCCCTCAGCCTCCTTCTGCTCCCTTTGTCTTCAGATTTCCTTTTTCTCTTGGCTCAGGAATGGGAAAGATAGATTTTGCCAGTCCTTTTGGAGTTAGACTAATAATTGGCATTTGCTGAACTGGCATTTACTGGCATTTACTGAAGAAAGTGTTCCCACTGCTTTCTCAATGACGCTCGGCATTCTTAGCCCAGCTCACAATGTTTTCTTTTGTCATGGTCATTACTTATTGTTAATTTGCTGATGGTTTCATTCCACAAGACCACCTGATGTGCTAAAATATGAAACAGGTCAATTGCATATTTTTTTCGTAAAAAAAGAACAGCATACCATTCATTCCCTTGTTTGCCACAGAAGCCTTCCTTGCTTTGAAGTTCTGACATCACTGTTGGTCATCCTCATAATGTATCCCACCAGTCTCATATTTGAATAAATTAAGCAGCCTGAGGACATCAAATGTAAACCAGCTAAATGGCTAGTTCTCAGCTCCTGCCTGTCAAACAGAACTGTTGTAGCACCACAGCAATAAACCAAGTAAGTGGCTGTCTGCCATTCTTCTTACTCATCTGAAGACGCTTGTCTATATGGTTGCCAATGAATCTGAAACGTATTAATTCATTTTAATAACAGTGAAGACTGACACATTTAGCAATACTGCTACCACAGAATTTCAAAATGTCACAGACTCATTTAAAAAGGTTGAATTATGTATTATAAGGAAAGAAGTCCTGAGAGCTACTGAATTTAACCACAAATCCTAGAGTTCCATGAAGAGAGCCCAGAATGCATGAAGCACAGCAATAAATGGGCAGGTTGCAACATGCATGTCAAATGATTATTTCCAAAATGCCTACTGGTTTCATTAAGATTGCACAAGCATATGCCTGTTCATTACAGTTTTAGCAAAAAAAATTCCTACCTTAAAATCTGCCAGGTTTATGCCAGTATAGACAAGCCTTGGACTGTGCACAGTGAAGCCCAGTGTTAGTTAATTGGCTGGTGGGCTCTTGTGAAAGATATTTTGTGTTTATCCCATCTAATTCACAGCAGGATAAAGATGTTCTGTTAGGCTTTAATTTAAAAGACTTCATTATGTCTTACATGCTTCTTAGTATATCTATTTGGAGGAATTTCCTTTAATTCTTTAAATTTCCCTTATTCTTTGGACAAAGAAGAGGAATATGCTGTGCCTGTGTGTTCTCCTACCTTATAGAGTAATTGTCAAAGTATGAACAGAATGTCAGTGAGGTTGATCTCCCTCTGATTTCAGTTTTTTTACACCACCTTCTCTTTTTTTTTTTTTTTCCTCTACTTTCCTATATTTCCTCTGCTTGTAATAATTGCAAGAAGGTTAGGCTATTTTTAGAGCTTTTTTTTCTTCATATATTTGAGACAACTACTACTATTTTGTTATACTATTTTGTTATACTATTGTTGGTGTTTACAAAGAATGTTGTTTGCAGGATTTTATTACGGTTTAGCAAATTTGATGTTTCAGTTCAAGGACCTGCTTCGAGCCTCTAGCTTTGCCTATCTTTATCTTTCAGAAGAAAGTAATGACAGGTTTCCCACACTGCATGAATATTTTTCTGAAACTAAAATGTGATTGTTTTGCAAATACAGAATGGACTGTAAAAGTATTTTTAATTGCTATCTTGTAGATAAATAAAGCAAATCAAAATCACATCAGAAGTTCTAGAGAGGTAGATTAAAACCTCTATCACTTCTGTTATGGTAAATAGTTGCATTTAAAATTTCAAAATTCATATGACTATATACCTTCTTGTTAATTTCAGACTAAATTCAGGCCTATTTATCATGTGTCAGAAAAGAACAGGACTGATTTTGTAGGGATTTTATTTTTATTTGAAATTAGAGGATCCATAAATCTGTAAAGATATTGTTTGTGATCTCAAGAATTATCTGTGAAATTCAGGTGTACCCTTAAAAACTGCTACATTTTCTTTCGTGTTTTTTGGTTGTAGAGCCTACAACAGATCACAGAGAAACAATATTTGATTGCTGTGGAAAGATTTTTGACAGTTTTGTGAATAATTCACATCCCGCAGTTGATATTTTCCCTAAATAAGTTTCTTCTAAATTTACTGTAATTACTTAAAATATATCTGGCTATCAGAAGGGTTACAGTGGCAGTTTGCTTGCCTTGCCTGAGTTACCAATATTCTTGACCAAAAATAGGTATGGCAGTACTTTGGCCAGGCAGACACCCCAACAACTAATTAGCAAACTCAGCATGCTTATGTCTTGATTTCACAGACTAACTTGGAGGAACAAACTGAGTTGAACCTTTAACTCAAAAGGCAAATCAAGACAAAATTTCTTCGACTGTTAAAACACTTGGTAATCTTTTCTTCTTTTCCTTTTTTTTTCTTTTTTTTTTTTTGCCTCCCTGTTTCCTGTTTTTGACCGCAACAAAAAACAGGGATGAACTCCAAGAAGAGGTATCCCTTCCAAACCAGACTGGTTTGGATAAGCAACTTTTGGAACCATCCAGTAGAACTTCTCAGACTTTTGATGTTTGCCCAAAAGTATGCGCCCACTTTTCATGCCCCCAGCCACAGACATGACAATAAATACCCTATAAAATAAAATGTCATCTCTGTCCTTACAACTTTTTAAAGTTTCTTTCATTATTGTATCCTTCACACATCCAGAAGGCATCCTCTCCCATTTATTTAATTTTTTCAAAATTCATCTTCTTATCTTGTAACAGGGTTTTTTGATCAATAAAAAGTTCAGTTATTTTTCCTATCCTCCCCAGACAGGAAAAAGAAAACAGAAGAATAAAAATAATTTTAAAAAAATATTTTTAAAATGTTTATCCCATTTCTTTCTCCTAGGAACAAGCTTTTATCTTAGTATCAAATGGATGAAGATTTATAGTCTCAAGTAAATTGTAAGGTGAGGTTTTTTTACCTTTTACTGTTCTTTCCTTGCCATTGCCTCTAGAAAAACAAAAGCTGTTTACATTTCCCTCTAACACTTGTCAAGTAGTCCATCATTCCAGAGCTGTCTTAAGGTTTATGGGCCCAAATACAGGCCCTAGTTTTGAAATGTTCTTGTGTGTGATTTGCATATAAGACCACAAGGTTCAAACCTTGTTGTCTTTAAATACAGCCTTCTTTGATCCAGTTTCTGCTACTTCTTTTTTCTGTTTCCTCCATCTTTTCCCCTGTTTGAGCATTTAGACTTCTTAATCTTTTCCCCCTTCTTTTTCCAGGCACTTCACTGATGGAAACATTTCCCAGCTTTCATTCTCCTGAAAAATATTGAGGAACAGTCTGTGCAAACTACAGTCTGTGCAACTTACAGTCTGTTTCATTTTGGGAATGGACCAACACCACCCCAGGCAGTGCTCCAGGAAGGGCTGAATTACCAAATATGCTGGAACTTTTCAAAACACAAAGAAAGAGAGAAGGGCATTCACCTCTGCAGCCCATATCTATGCTCAGCAATGGATGTTTTTACGGAAATTAGTACCAAAGTTACTTTTTAGCTGGAAACTAGAGATATTAGAGTATATACATAATAGATTCTCTTGCGCCTTGTAAGCACAGCCCTAAATTCAGGCAATGCAGAACTGTATCATCCCCAAAGGAACATTATAGTAGCTTTTGCCTTAATAAGCTACAATGCCTTTCAGATCTCCAAAATGTAGTGGGCAAATGCTGTCTACCAGCCCATTTTCAGGATGTACATTATCCACACATCTGTCATACAGCCAAGATGCAAGAAAGAGGTGGCATTTGTATCTTTCAAAATCTTCAGCCTGCTTTTGGGTTCTGATTTTTGCCTGGCAGCTCAGGCAGATCTTGCTATTCTTCCTCTATTGCCATTAGCTGATGCATATGAAAAAATCAGGAAGAAGTTTGGATTGATATGTTTGTTCAAGATGCAAACAGTCTCAGCATTCTTTTGTAACCTCAGTATTCTTGCTTTAGTCATAAACTGAACAAGGTAATTTGTTGCATCCTGTTATTAGAGACATAAGTAAGTTGTTTTGGCTGTTGCCAACTTAAAAATATTCAAGATACCAAGTCTTGAGGAAATAAGGAAAGCAATTGGTTCTCCTATTTATCTGTGAGCAAGCTGAGGAAGGAACTGTGGCCTACTCAAAATGTATGGGCAGAATTTGTACAGTGGGTTGTTTGCTGTGTGTGTTCTAACAGTTCAGATCAATATGGTACTTCCTCTTTCTTCACCACAAAAGTCACTTGAAAAGGATCTCTAAAAAAAAAAAAAAAAACCTTCTAGAATCTTGTTCTTAAACATAAAAAAAGACTTTTTTTTTTTTTTTCCATTGTGAAAAGGAAGTTGAGATCATGGCATCCTGAAGGTTAGGACAGCTAAACCAGACTAATCCCCACACCAGTCCTGCTGGCAATTCCTTCAGTAGTTTTGGCAGCCAAACATGGAGCCAGCCAGCAGCATGAAGAAATTCAGCCAGGAAGACAGCTACAGTCCCATATATTGATGCTGGAAAAAACATATTCCAGAGCTTGGCGTCTGTGCTCCCATCCTTGCCAAGCACACCCTAGGAGTGGCCGCACATGTGCTGGCTTTCACAGCAAAGTAGTAGAATGAAAACAAGAGAGCTATATGAGTGTAGTGCAAGCAGCAGGGAACACACTGCCATAGTCCATTTTTCTCTTTTAGAAATGGAAGGTTTTCCTGAGAAGACAAATTGAGGGTACACATATTTGCCTAGTATGCAGGAGGAACATTAATTTTTATTTACATCTAGAAATTTAATTTTCAGGTCTGCTGAATCTGTTCTGACCTGTTATTATAGGACACTATATATCTAGCTTCTCAGTTATCCCAAGTCATTCACATTAGTTGGGATGAAAATGCAATCTGCAGTATTCAGACAGCATTTCAAATGCTGTCTGGTTCCATTAAAGGGGAGTTGACGTCTTAAAGTTTTGACCAATATATGCATTAAAGATTATTCTATTAGGTGACGAGCTCTTAAAAATATAGGAATGGTTGTACTTGTTCAAACTAAGGAAGGCTCTGGTGTTTGGACTTCAATTGGTATCCAATTTTGTATTGTGAAAAGGAAATTGCCTCCAATGCTGACCATAAGATGGCAGCGTCCATCTGGTGTTGTCTGTGGAAAATTCTGGCTTAGTGTACGTGTACTTTCTCTTTACTCAGTCCTGCTCAACACTTAGGAGCAGATATATGATCCTTAGGTTAGAAGCCATAACAAACTATGAGTCAGAAACTATAGTCAGCTATCAGAAATTGAGAATGTATCCAAAAAAACCAAATGACAGAGTAACTGATGATATTAAACAGCATCTGCTGAGGTTCCCCCTATAGAAGTCACTGTACCAGATGAACTGGGAAACTATCCTGGACCAACACAAATCACAGTCTCAGTCTTGATTTGAGGTTTGTTTTGTTTTTTTTTCCAGATTGGCCAGGATCCAAAGCTGCACATATATATAGCACTGTAGAAATTCCAAGAAGCTATAGTATCCATCCAGCAATTTAAGGAAACTGTTGCAATGTTGATAATCTATGACATGTTGCTAAACTGTTGAAAACGAGCTCAACTACTGAAACATCCAGGACCACAATAAGTATCGTTATCATCATAGTGATAGCTTAGAAGCACAATGTTCTTTTTAATCTTTTTTAATGAGTTACAGCTCATATGTTGCACCTGTAAGAAATATCAACTCCAGTTGATTTTGTCAAGTGTATTATACTAATGGACACTTGTTGTCAAGCAACAGTACTCATAATTATCTTCTACTGAAAAAGTGAAAAAGAGAGTTTGGAGCTTTTCAGAAATAAAAGGTTGGCAAACTTACACCTTAGCAGTATAGGAGGACTGTATTACATCCCATGAAGGATTAGACTGACTTTCTGTCATATATGAGAGCTATACAAGGATTAATCACTGTAGTTAGTGATGGTTAGAAGTTCTGATGTCAGTTCAAATTTAAAAAAAATATAATGATAAGGTCCATGTAATCTCAGAAAAATAGTTATACCGGACACTCAGAAAGGCAGTCCATAAAATCCAACCATTTCCTGGGGATGAATTTGGTGTTTGTATGAAGCTTATTTTTAGCTATTTTATTGCTTCAATAATCTTGGCTTTTTGTGAACACAGACTTATCTTTTGTTCTGAAAGGTTAAAAAGTGTTTTGTTAAGAATGCAGTCTCTGGCTCTCCAATTCTCTCTTGCAGTCAGAATTACAGACAAATCTCAGTGAGAATTTGATGTAGTATCTGCAGCTCCACCAAGAATGAAAAATATATTTTCGTGTCAACAGTTTCACAGCACTGAAGTAAATTTTTTTTTTTTTTACTGTCAGAAACAAAGCGCTCTGTAGATCTACAAAAATTTAAAAGTTCCAAGGATTTAACCCATTGTAATACATTTTTCACTGTTATCACTCTTATTAACCAGAAGGATACAGATAAGCAATATTTCTCTTCAGCACTCATTTATGCACTGTCACCTATAAACCGAGTATTCTAAAAGACAGAAAAGCATAGGAAGGAAGCATGCTTCAGGTACATTTTCAAGTATAACATCTGTCTGGCTGGTGATGCTGAAATAAGTACTACCATAAAAGGACAGAGTCAATGTACATCAGTTTGTTGAATACATAACATACAATGTGAATCTGATTTGTTGGAATATTTTATCCTAATATAAAATTCACATTTTATCCTAAGACAAAATGTGAATCTGATTTGTTGGAACAGTATTTGGAAAAGGCAAAACTTATGTATCTATAATGTGTGGCTTTCATCGACTTCAGAATATATGTTTGAAATGGCACCTAGTTTTTTATTGTTCACATAAAGCCACAGGTCTGCTTGGCTTGTCATACTCATAAATGACTGACATGTAACTAATCACTCAAATCTCCATAGATAGCTGGGGATGGGCTTTCAAGTTTAGAATAGAGCATCAGTTCTATAATATACATCAAAACACTATAGTGGTCATTTATCAAACTAATTAATGTACAAGTTCAGGACATTGCTTTACAAATAGCACTGAGAATATTTCACTATATATTTATATGATGAATATAACTTGGGCATAAATGGCACTGCAATAAAGAAATAAAACTATTTTAAGAGAAAGAGGAAAACATAGTGTTTTCACCTTTGTTAAAGGCAATGGAATGAAAGTAATAGCTAAAACTAATCAGTTTCAGTGATCTTAGAAAGCTGAAGCTATTGTGGGGAATCTTATCTGCTGGCAGAACTCAGATGGTGTTTGTTGTGCTTGTTCATCAACTTCTGAGACACCTTTCCAGGAATAAAAAATTGTCTGCCTTTAGGTGACAGTAATAGTCTGTCTTGAGTGCTGTATTTTTTGTGTCCTTCCATAGATAGTCCTGGCAAGCATTCATTCTCCACACATACTGCCTGAAAATGCCTAGCAATGAAAAATAAGTTCTTGTTCTGTGTTTTCATTGTATCTTGGACAGACTTTTCATTAAATAGGTAGTCCAGTACTTAAAACTACTAGAATACAGCAAATATGTTTTAATTGACTTTATATGAGGATAGAATTATCTACATTCCAGTTTGCCAGTGAAAATGTATTTTCAATTATCTGAAAGCTTGAAGCTTTCTTTTATACTATAAAAATCAGATAAATGTCTGAATCTTAGCAACCAGTCATTTTCAGAATCCACCTGCAATTTTAGTTTTGTGATGAGTAACACAAATATTATCTAAGATGAAGAGTAAGACACTGTTCTTTATAGGCTAAAGGAACTGATCACAGCAGCAGTGAGAGGTTTACAAGCAAGAGCTAGCTCTAGATTTAATGCTTTTGTTTTTTGCTTTGGCAGATTACCAGACTGTTTGGGTCCAAACCTTGCTCAGTAGCAGTATGAATAAGAGAAATATTATCTTTCCTATTTATCCTTAACAAGATCTATATGTGCTTTTTAAACACACTGTACCTTATTAAAATTATTCAGGGTACATAGTCTGGACATACTTCTTGACTTCTAATGCTTTTCAGAGGTTGTTGAGCATTTTGGGGTGTTTTAACAATGAGGCATGTTTTACTACAAAGAGCTGTAACAGATTATTCTGGGAGAAGGTGTTACTTAAATGATTTTGTCTTTAATTTTAAAATTCTCTTGAGAAATAAATTATCTCCCCATATGCTTTGATGACCACTTAGGCAGTTAAAAAAATTAGCCATGTTCTGCAACTTTTGTAAATAAGAAATTGCTTCTCCTCTAACTTCAAGAGAATGTAAGTACCTTTGGAACTGATGGAAAATGTAAACCTAAACTTATGTAAAAAAAAAAAAAAAAAACCATATCAAAAAGGATGTTAATACCTCCGTGCAGCTGCAGTCATGGTCAGTCACAATTGTAAAGTTTACTATGTGATTACAGGGTAATGTTATGGGTTAGCAGATTAGGATGTGACAGCCAGAGAATAAAAGAAGATAAATAAATCAGGAATTAAGGCAGATAAAATAATCAGGAATTATTTCAACCACCTGTAGTTTTCTCTTGTTTGAGAGTTTCAACAATCTATTTGGATTATGTTCTGTAGTAGTGGCAATACTAAATAACTGGGTTTTACCTTGCACTTAGTATAGTGCAATACTATTAACGAGCTTTACTGTTTTGAAAATATTAGCTGAAATAATTCAAATTGTCTTGTTCAAAGATGAAAAATGAAGCAAACGTAAAGTCCAGTTAATCTTACAAGTTGAAATGGTGTGTGTGATCCTTGTATGTGCCTCAGTGTACATTTGCCTGGCTATACCATAGGACCACCAGAAAGTCTGATTTATCTGACAGACTGTTGAAGATTAAAACAGTTAAACTATTGGGGGTCAAGACACAAAGGGATAGTGGTGGTGGCTTGCATAGCCATGTCTCCATCACAGACCAAAGTCAATGATGTAATCTGTACCTCATGGTCAAAAGAACTGCCAAAATCTATTTGATTTTTTTTTTTTTTAAATAATAGAATACAACCGTTGCACAATTTAAAGGGAAGTTAGTTGTGTCCCCAATTTTTTCTTAGCATGAAATAATTGCTTAAACGTGAAATTAAATGCCAGTGGCAAGCATTGCCTCACTTCTCAAGAAAATCCTCCCAGTAAAGTTTCTTGCAGCTGTCTGATAAACAATGGCAGACTGCACAAGTTGTGAAAGATCGTGGTATCCTTTTCTTTCTTTGTAATGAGAAAAATAGATGCATCTTAACTCTTCAAATATAGTGACATGAATTTAAGTTGTGTTAAATAATATGAGTCAAAACAGCTCTCCTAAGAGTATTTTTGCTATTATGGGGAGCTCCTGAAGAGTGAAACAATCTACTATTTGAAGAAATTTTTATTTTAAAAAAAAAAAAGTTTACCTAGCAAATATATCTATGCATAATAAGTAGCTATGCATAATACTCAAATGAAACTGTCTCATACCTTAGTATAGTGAGTTATTAGGTCTACATGTCAGGTTGTTAATGCAGCTCTGAATGCATAATCCTTTCTAAAATAAGAGATGACAGTATTTGTCATAGTGTTTACTCATATCGGTAAAATTAATCTGTAGGGTTTTCAGCAAATATTCCTTATAGTGTTTTACATCTCCATAGGACAGTTTAGCAGCCTGCTCTCTGCATATCTGTGGTGGCAGAGGTTAGAAAAAGAGGTTGTAGTAGATAACGCTAAAGATCAGAGAAATGTGTATAAAGAATTTCTTTTTAAGGATGTTTACATAGTTCAGTATCACTGTATCAATTTTTTGATCATTGATGTATCAATATCTTGCAATCTACTTACCGAAAGTCAACTGCTGAATTGAATACTCTTTCAATGAAGTGACATTAAGGTTAGTATCTATCTGCTACATAACAGATATGCTTAGGTAAAAAATGAAAAATTATCACTCTCTGATGCATGTTCAAGTACTTTCATAGTAGAACAAATCAAAATTTTAACACCTGATTAATGAATAAATGTAGACCTTCTTGTAGTCCACTTACCAACATTAAACACTCTTTGAAGTGGAATTTCAAACTAGGTTTCTAAACTTTGAAGAGTTTATCAATCAGACACTTAGTCACCACCTCCCTGTGATGGTAATAATTTTGAGAAACAAATCTATATTTAATACATTCAGTTATGCCTTTTCCACACTTTCCATGTAGGAAAATTGACTGCAAGCTAAAAAGCTAACCTGTTGGAATGTCTCCCATTCTTACAACCTCTGCACTTTTGTACAAACACTCTCTCTTTTTCTTGTCCTCTGTAAAATTTAATTGTAACATATGTATAACAGCTGTATATTTAAAAAGAAGTCTGGTAACCCAAGCAAGAAAAGTAAAGGCCATTCTTTCTACGCAGCAATTGCACCAACAGGGGTTTATTTTAATACATCAGGAAGACTGCGGAAGCTTCCTCAAACCTGATCAAAAATTTCACTGGCTCAACGATATCAGGGTTTCCATCTCCTTTGGAGCTGTGTAACACAAACAATGACTTACTGATTTTTATAAAGAGGGATGTCATCAAGAAAGTTGTCGATTTTAGAAGTAGTGCAGCTACACTACATTTAACAAGCTCAACCTATGAAAACTACGCATAAGCCAGTCAACAAAGAATACTTCACAAAAATATAATGAAGACAAAACCTCAAAAATTTCATGATTAAAATGCCTACCTAAGTTTAGAGAGAAGCACAGAAAGCCACAGGGCTCACCATCCATACACAAACTGACTGATGCTTTCTTGGCAATGCAGGCTACAGATGGGATATCAGTCTCAGCAGTGTGTCTAGTCAATGTTCTTGCCTACAGTGAATTCTTACCCCCACTTACCTTCATAAATTTTTCGCTTTTATAAGACAGTTTGAGATTTAGATTACACTTCTGTTTGATTGGGTTTTTTAATTAGAGAATGGACTTATGCTGTTGAGGCAGCTTCGTAGCATTTTTTTCTGTTTATGAATAAAGTAGTAACTGGTCAAATTTCAAATAAAAGAAAATCTAGTAGAACACTTTAAATTATAAATGCAAAGGTTTCTAAATTGTTAAATTATTTCCCTATACTCAGGTATCACAGAAAAATAAATTATTACTGCTTTACCAATCTGATAGATAGAGTGGATGCAGTAAAACAGTGTTTTGCCTGTAACTAAATAATAATAAAAAAAATCCCCATGTTCCCAGATCTATCTTGAAGATATTTTGGCATGAAGTCATGGTCTTTATTTGCTTTGGTTTTGTTCAGATTTAGGGATTCATTCAGAAACAGTACTACAGGATATACGGGGAAAAGATTTGGGTCATTCATTAAATGCAAGATTTTTGGCAGAATGTGTAATGAGATATTTATAAACCATGATAGGAAATAAAACTGTAATAAATTCAGATTTATATTCTTCATAGAGTTTTTTCACCCCTTCTACACTGTATCTGGTTGGGTTAGAGACAGATGTCAAATGTAAGAAATACAAAAAATATAAAGTTGTCGTAATCGTAAAAAGATGTCAGGTCCTCACCTGAATAATTTCAGAACTCATGGTTTTCAACACCTTCTCTGATTCCTGGGAAAGATTGGAATATACATTCATACAACCTGAGGCACTTTACTAGATTCATTGAACGTGAATTGAAATTTCTCTTATTAGAGCTATACGAAGAAGAATTGAACACACTCAAACCATAAAACAAATAAGTAGACAGGATTATATTTCTAAATGGACCAAAAAGGCCTGCCAGAAGAGGAAAGATGACTTTTCACCAGTGAGCAATTTTCACCACTCCTGAATCCTAACAAATGATCCTGTCTAAATAAGTGGTTTGACTGTGTTCTCAGGAAATAATTCATGCAATATATACCATAGACCATGCCACTTTTAGTGTCTATTATTTTGTCCACTTTTACTAGAACTTGTAATAATAAAGCACAACCATAGCATTAATGTGAATGACAGAACAAACGTGTTTGGTTTTGAATAGTTATTTTTATTAAAGTATAAAGGATGGATAAAAGCTACTAATATATTAGCCACTAATGCTTTCATCAGAGATTTCATGGTTTATCAGTTGAGGTGCAGTGACATTCATAGATAGTGAGGACATCTCATGCAGTTAAAGTGCAGGAACATGAGAAATATGAACCAAGCTGGAATAAAATGAATATTTCAGTGGTTTCAGAATGATGTAAATATTATCTGTGCCAGCAAATGCTGTCATGAAGTCAGAGTCCTGTGGTCTGTTCTTTGATTTCAATAAGAAAAAATGGTTATCTGTGTTTCCTTTAGCTGTCCTCACTTATACTAAATAAAAATAGTAAGTATTTTTATGGACTTCTTTAAGAAAACTTTAAACTTATTAGACAAAACTTTTAATTCTGCGATCTTTCCTACTTTTTACTGAGCTACAGCACAAGAATTTTAGTCTTACTTAGGGAAACAGAGGCATAATGGCTGATCCTAACCAGGAATGTTAGCATTTAAATGGTACCAAAGAAACTTGTAGTTCTTTTTTTTTTCCTTTTTTTACAGTGTAAAAATATTGAATTAATCATAATTTTCCTTTTTCTTTTCTGACAGATCAAAGTCATTAAATTCCTCAAAATCAAATGCTACTGACACAAAAGTAACTCCCAAGAGGAAGAATTATAGGAGATGACCCATACGTACTCCAGCCTACCTACACAGTGTTCATTAGAATGGCTAGAGCTTTCAGTACCAAGGACCCGGATGCTGCTTTTGGAATTATACCAACAGTGCCTCATTTGTGTTGTTCTGCGCATTGAAAAAGGAGTCAAAGTACAAAAAAGTTGCCTAGACCTTTGGTCCTGTTCAGAACTGTATTCAAATGACACCACTAGTCAGATAAATCAGCCATTGTTTTCTCAGTCTGTGGACTTAAAGAATATTCCACATGCATTAAAAGATAGGGATCATATTTTTTTAGTTCTGAATTAATGCATAGTTCAGCAATCATATTGAGTCAAAGAATCTACATTCAACACCAAGAAATTGTACATTGGGGTTCTCTTACACACAAAAAGGTTAAATCAAGCACTGTTTGCTACAAGATCTGCTTCATCTACCTCTCTGGATCGTCCCGACGGATCTCTTTAAATATATTTAAAGGAAAGTGGCAGATCCACTTAGGGATTTCAGGAAACATATTAGGAAAAACAAAGCAAAACAAAACAACACCTAAAAGAAATAGCAACAACAGGTGAAATGTTTCATTAAAAATTATATTCCATGGTATAAGGCAGAAACTTGAAATAATGCTAGAAATAAAGAACTGTTCTGATCAAATTTAGTAATTGCATCTGCTCAAAATAGCTTTCTGATGAAGAATTACTGTATTTAGGTGAGATCCGATGCAGTGATATCACAAAGGCTTAAGACAGATTTTCAGAGAAGAATGAGGTTATGGCTAAGCTGTAACTTTGAACGCTGTCAGGCTCTGTATTTGTGGAATAAATAGAATCAAGTTCTATTGCTGGTGGTACGCTGCGTAATGCCCACTTAGAGTATGCTGTCAGTAACCTCTACTTCTGATCCATAAAGACATGAATTGAGATAGGAAAGGAAAGCAATGAAACATAAATTGTACTGTTTATATGCTGAAGTATTTGAAAAAGCCTTGTTCTTAGAGCAAAATAGAGAGGGTTAGGGTCTCCCCATTTGCTCCATTAGCATGGAGCCTACCCATCAATAGCTTCAGTGAGTGGTCATTAATGTCTGTTGTCCTTTCCCACTTTTTTTTAAATGCTGTCCCCTCTTTGGCCTGCTGCAGCACATGTCATTCAAAACTAGGGAGGGAATCTCTAGCCGTGTTATTATCTGCTGCTACAAAGGCATTCAGAGAAGTTCAAGCAGAAGTCCTGGTGTGCCAGAAGATTAGCATCTGAACTGCAATTTTCTTTCTGCAGCATTTGAATAATGCAGATAGTGGAAAACTTGCTAAAAAATATAGCCTGGCATATTGACATTTGCTTTCTGACCTTTTTGAAAGAGTATGTGTATTTCTCAGAAGACCTAGTCTCCATAGCAAGGTATGTATTGCTGAGTGCTCCAGGTTTCCTGCCTAGCTACAGACTCCATCCAAGAATGTGTGACATAACTTACTAATATCTCTTTCACAGACAGGAAGCCACGTGAAACCATCTCATAGAGCCTACAGAGAAAAACTTAAGCAAAACAGCAGGCATATGGCAATGTGTTCCTATGTCCACTATGCTGCGTGCTCCTATGCATACTCCAGTATTTCACTGGTTGCAGCAAAAATATTACTTGTATCCATGATTTCAGATAAGGACATTGAAAGTGAAAGAAGGCACAGGAACAGAGAAGCTGAATTCATGGCATGATTTGAGTGGGTGGCACACACATTAACATATTGACAGAAGAGAAAATTAATCATCTGGAGAACTGTAGCATGTACTGGATTGCAGAACACAAACAGGCCAATGGAATAGGACTTCAGGAAAACAGAAATATTCAAAATTGCCCTTTCTAGCACAACTTAGGGTTGTCTGTCTTCTGGGTTTGATATCAATCAGCTCTGCTAATTTACCACTATATGTAAAGAGAAGCAAAGGAATAACCCCACTTCTCTGCTGTAGTCTTTCATTGGAGTTCTTTCCCCCTGAAAGAACTCTTCTGAAACTTCTTTACTGCACCATACTGACAAGGTTTCAAACTCTGTGTTTCGTTTTTTGGCAGAGAGGGGTTCTACTGTGTAGTGAGTAATAGGTCACTGCAATTTAATCAAAAGGAAAAATTGCAAAGTTTATTAATAAAATTCTTTAAAATTAAAAATCTTGCTGGTGCTTTCTGATACTATAATCTGTTCAGCTGCCTTGCCTCGGCCCCATGCTGAGGTGATACTGGCCTTCCTTGTGCACTATATAGTAATTGACATGGCAGTGCAAAAGCATTCAGGAAAGCTCTTACACACCCTGAACAGTGCCTGCATAAATGAGGACAAAAAGTCACAATGCATCAGACTCTATTCATATTTTCTTATTGTAGGAGTTAACAATTGGGATATAGGAAACTATCTGAGAAACAACAAAATATACAGGCTCTTTCCATTTTCAGGGTTTTTTTTTTTTATTTCTCATTATTTTAATTTTAAATTTTCAATGGCTTTTGAAGGTGTGAGGGCACAAGCCTGGAGATCAGGGAGGGAGGCACATCTGCCCCTCTGACTCCGGGCTGGCCAGGGTGATAGGCAGCAGCTGGTCAACAAGCCAGGTGGGTGGATGTCATTAGCCTAAAAAGGAGCAATGAAACACTAACCTCTTCACTAATCACTTCACAGAAATACCAACCCTCCTCTTCTCCCTCCCAAAAGTTCACTGGTGCTGGAGTCAGAGGGGGTTGGTACAGTTTGTTGTACGGGTTTTTTAAACTTGAACTACACTGGTGTTTTACTTGAGGTTTTGTCTATTTTATGTTTAGGGTAATGGTAAGATTCAACAGCTTTGGATACATGTACTGATTTAAGTGCTGTACAGGGAGGTAGCAAGAGAATTGATAATACATGTGAGCAAAAATCAAACTAGATGGGAGTAAACAATTTGCTTTTATGAGACATTGCTCTACAGTCCTGTATTGAAACTGGTTGGAATCTATGTATCTTAGACTAATTTTTTTTCATCCTACATAGACAATTCATTGATTTAGCTCTACCTTTCTGTCCCTAGCTACAGCTGTGAAAGAGACCAGAACTGTAGTAATCAGCCAAATTCTGATGCCTGTTTTTCTACCTTCTCTCTACATTTGTTTAAGAAGAATATAACTGAAGAATAAATCATGTCAAGCTTGATCATGTATAACAAGAGGTTTATATAAGACTGCTGAAATTCAATACAGGTGATTATAAAGGACAGTGTCAGAGCATCTTTAGCAATACCACCTTTGTCATACCCAAACTAGAAATTTAGAATGAAAAACATTTGGAAAGCCTTTTAAGTTCTCTCCAAATGCCTCAATGCCCCCTGCATCCAATAGTGGCAAAATAAAATGTTTTCTGTTTCCTGAAACTCATTTTCAAGTGAGGGAATATTGTAAAAATGTTGTGTAACACTTATCCATCAAACAATGATTTCCCTATGGAGTATTTTTCTGCATTATGTACTGTGTAATCTCCATTATAGCTGGAAGCTAACATTTTATTTTCTCCATCACTTTTTTTTTGACAGACTTCTGTCTCTGAAAGCTAGCAGTTGCGGTTGATGGTGATAAACTCTCAAAATGTGATGGTTGTGTTTGTTTTTCAGTAGTGACTTTAACTTTAAACACACACATGTACAGTATAGTATTCCAATAAACTCACAGAGTTTACAGAAAACAGTTAAAACAGATAATGGGCTGTTCCTCTTTTGGATATAAGCTTCTGAAATTGGTTAAATCCTTCACATTTTAAGCAGTATGTCCTATATAAACTGTGAGGAAAACCTCTTTGTGGAGCAATGCGTAGATATGAAAGACACTTACATGTAAATGCTACAGTTTTTACAAGACAACTGCTTTCCACTATGAAATTCTGCTATGAAATGTTTATTCAGCTTTTTCTTTAACTCTTTTAGGTGGCCATTTTTCTTACCAGGTCTCAAATCTGTCTTCTGTATTCTCTGTGGTCCAAACCATGTCAGAAGTACAGCACAATCAAATGCTGCAAAGGCTGGAACTTTTTTCTACCTACAGACCACAAAGCCTGGACAAAAAAAATCTGAGGTACTCTGGTAAGCTTCCAGAAAAAAGCCTTTTCTTTTTAATTTTTCCTGTCCCCCAGAAAGTCTTTAAAGCCTGTCAGAAAAAGCCACATGTTTCTAAGTGGTACCTTACAAGGACTCTTCATTCACTCTGCAGTAAAGCAAACCTTCTCTATTTATACAGTTAATAATAAATTTATTTCAATTGCTTCCTTACAAGTGCAAAAACAGAATCACAGTGCAATGTGAAGTTTTAATAAGCAAAGCTTTTAAAGACTTATACTGCTATGAATTTCTGTCAGGCACGCAATTCAGTGTGTATGATTAGGAACAACAAGGAGTTTTCTTGCTGTCAGCTTTAGTTTTTTAGACTTTTGTCAGTCTGGATTAAAAATGTTACTTTCTTCACAATTGGACATGGTAGTGTCTAAATATTTGTTGTCTGACGTTCTTTGAATCAGCATTAAGAATCTTCTTTCTGATGAGACAACAGAGATGATCACTTTAATTGTGGACTTCACAAGCAACCAGTCATCTGTCTCTAAAAATAACTTTTAAGAAAAACCCCAAACATATGTTTGTTACTGGTGAAGGTTTAGGATGTGCAGGGTTTCCTAGCTTCCCTACTTCTTCACACAAATATTTCTCCCAAGCCTGCTAAGTTTTGCTCTCTGTGAAAGTCTTAAATAACATATTAAAGGAGCTAGGGCTCCATAAAAACAGAAAATCATATGGTATTTTAGATGGAAGCAATATGAACTATTATCACTAGCTTTGTTCATGCTTCCAAACCATATTTAATTTGAGGTGTTGTTATATATCTTACATATGCCTCTGTATGTTAGTGTTTGACACTACCATAAAATAAAAACCATCATCACAACATGGAAGAATGCCTTAAATGACAAAAAAGGAAAGAATCACATCCAAACTGTGTAACTTTTGCATAAAAGAGCTCTTCGTATCTCTAAAATATCAGTGCTATAAAGTTGCACAAAAAACCTTAGGTTTAAATTGGAGAGCTGATGGCGTGTCACTGATTTGAGTGAAATTTGAGAGGACTACTCACAAAAATTCATTCTTCTGTTGTCGATGTCAGTAAAAATCCAAGTATCCCCACTGAAATCATTAACAATATAATCTCCAAATGAAATCAGATTGTAGTCTTTTGCCTACACATAAGGAAAAATGGGTTTTCTGTTTATTTTGGTTTCCCCTTTGGGTATGGTTTTCCAAACAAACAGAGCTGTTCTTCTCTTCCCTTTCAACAAAATAAGAACTCTAAGTGGTGAACTTTATTATCTGGAGATTTATAAGTTGTTTTTTTCAACCACCGAACACAAACAAAATAAAAGCCAGAATTTGCCTGTCATACACACACAATTCTTCCCACAAGTTTGATGTAATTGTATAAATAAAATCTACAACTCTTGTGTGTCTAAGGAAAACATTTCTATTCCTGAGAAAGACAAAAAGCCATATATGTCAGCAGTGCTATAATAGAATACCTTATGCTTAAAATGGGCAGTGATGATGAAAATGCATATTGTTGTCCTTATCTTCCTAGTGTATATGCAATATTGGAAATTGTGAGATAAAGGATATTATCTTGGTTTTTTTAAGAATGGAGTGTTTCTTGCCCACTTGCAAGAAGTCTTAGTATCAGTAGAGTTTCTACAGTTTATAATGCTGCAGTTGGTATAAACTATGAATGGAATTAGTTGACCCAAAAGTTGAAGGGAAAAAATTGTTCATAATATCTTGTCTAATAAAAGACATTGCCCCAATTTATCCACCTCTCTTTAATTATTCAGACCATTTTACCAACACCACACTGTTACAGAATATGTAAGGCAAGTTATCCTTACAGTGAGCAAGAAAGGTTTTTTTTCTCTAGAGGATCTGTCTGCCAGTATGAGTTTATCTCTGGTTCAATTACAGAATCAAGAATTAAAATCAAAATAGCTAAAGACAAGAAGGAAGTTGTAAGAGATCAGAATGTCTCACCTAGAAAATATACAAATGCTGAACATAGTGATGGTTTTGTTTATTGCAATCTCTTCACTAGCTGGGTGTCTGAGTAAGAAATATCTAGTGTATTCTTAACTGCAGAGCAGCATTTGCACAAGTTCATCACCATTTTGAATGAACTTAGTAATGCTCCAAACTGCCAAAAATGTCAGGTATTAAATTGTACTTTGTCACAGCTGTATATACTTGGAGTTGTCCAGTGAAGCTTTTAAAGTTACTTGGGCTTGTATTTGTAACGAAGCTTGGCTTTACCTTAAAAGCAACACTGAAAAGACAATAGGAAAGCTGACTGGTATGCATGATTGCCCTATTCACATTGGAATGTGAAGCGCCCTAGAGCAGAATGGGTAGAATAAGTGTTATATAATTGTAAGAATTATCTGTGGAACAACAACACTGTCTTCTTTGTTTAAAAAACTCAATCTACATCTGCTGATATAGTAAACTCTTCAATTAGCAGCAAGAACTATTGAAGTGTATTTTGTATTTTAACCCTAATTTCTACACAACTATATAAAATGTCAATGAAAAGAATGAAAGATCACATTTACTAAAACAGATGCCACCATTTTACAAGTATGAAAAGAAATGATTGTTAGCTATTTTTGGTTTTATAGGTGGCTATAATGTAGTAGAAAGTGACTAGTATGTAATGAAGATCCTACAGAAAATGTTCCATCTCATATTATGAGTTCCTATACTCTATATGAATTACAGTCATGTTTTCTAACCTAACATATGGAAGAAGCTCTGTGTTCACTGGCTACCCTCTGAGAGTAATAAAACCCCTGGAATGAGAACAATAAGGTGGAATGAAACATTAGCAAGATAATTCTTTCTTTAAATTTAATTATTATAGTTATCAACTACATTAAAGTACTTTTCTTGAATCAGGAAAAAAAAGATCAGATACATCTCTGAGTATGTAAAAGGCTGCAATAACAGAGAGAAAATCATTCCTCTGGCCAAGCTAAAAAGAAAAAGAAATGGTCTTACATTGGAAAAATGCAAATTAGGCACAAGGAATAATTTCCTACAAGTAAAAAAAAAAAAAAAAAAAGGCACCACTGTAATGAATCACTTGAATTTCTATGGACAAATGAGAGAAGAGTTTTCTGGGAATGTATTTTCAAAATACCTATTAAAAAAAAACCAAACAAAAACCTCCCAGATTGTTCCTGTTGTTATCCCTTACTTATTCAATTATAATTTAATTTTTGTTTGTCTAACACCTCAACTTGCCACCCGCTTTATGTTTGTATATCAAAAGTACTTATTATAGCAGGAGTTCAGGAAGAAATATCAGAATGCAGGATTCTTCCAAACAATTATTTGTTATTAAACAAGAATTATAAAAAGAATATTAAGCAGAATATGGGGCAGGAGAGTACTCCTTTTAGGTTTTACATTCCATTATCTGTTTCTTATCCTTACCACAGTAATTAACAGTGTGGCACTTATATTCTTTAGATACTTGTAAATGGCTGAGCTGGGTCTAAAATAATCTCTTCCTCCTCCATGAATATCCTAATTACTCTGTACTATGTGAGTTCAGTCTTCTTGAACATAGCAAAAAAATATGTAGTTCAGAGTTCTTGAGCATAGGTCTTCTGTGGTATTCAGTATTTCAGAGTAGAGCACTTCTACAGGAAGTAGTTTGGCAACAGGGGCCATGTGAAATGCAACAACTGGCAGCAGACTGGCAGATAGAAGTGTTTGTGAGTCACTGTGGCATTCATATCCTTTTTGAACTTTACCTTTGCAACACATAAAACCTGGTGGAGCTGCTAGCACAGAATCTGATGTGCTGGACCAGCACTGATTTTCTTATATAGACAGGTAATCTCACACCTACTATAAGATATGCATTGGTTATGTCAGCATAGAAGAAAATGATGGAAAAAACCACTTGATGTAAGTGCTACTTTCAGTGAAGTCATGTTTTCCACTGGCAGAACTTAATAATTGTGATTCCGTTTAACTTACCTGTTTTGCATTGTTTTCCTGCAAAAAGCAAGTGGTAAATTCTATAAGCAAGAAAGGAGAGAATTATGTTTGTGAGAACTTACATGCTTAAACAATTTTCGGGTCAGAATTGACACCATGAGGGTATAATGTTCACAGTTTGGATGCTCTGAAAACGATTGTTGAAATTCCAAGCTATTTAAAAGTATTCAAGCCAGAAAACAATGACTTGTACACAAGACTTAGAACTACAATAGAACCGAAAATTTCCCATATTATTTTGCTCTTTTATGGTCCCTAGAGAACCAGTAATGATTGGAATGGTACCTGCTAATTGTAGACTTGACTCTTTCTTTTCACAGTGTTAGCTGAGCACGATATGCCACTGCTATATATGGTCTAACCAACACTATATCTTGGTGGGCTACATACCAATTCTCAAGATGGTTTATATGCTATTTAGGCACAACCAAGGCTATTTTATTTAATTTATGGACTATGAAATCATATTCAGTGCACATCTTATTGAGAACTTCTTAGCTGAGAACCCCAAACACTGAAAATACAATATGAAAATCCTATCAGAAAAACATGATATAGTGCATGACAAATTGTACATGTAACACTGAACCCTTTATGCCACAAAAAACGGTGTTATAGTCTTGAAAAGGAACTTTCAGAAATGCAAAAAACACAGAAGACAGATTTTCACACATTTCCACAAAAAGCTGTAAGCTGCTCTTCTATTTCCAGGAGTCCTTAGTCTTTTCTTTTTCAGATAATGATACTTTAAGTGGTTCTGAATTTCATTACTGCTAACGTAGGAATAATGATTTTTTATAATGTCCTTCCTTAAGCTGGATTTACGCTCTCTTGAATTTGTACTGGGATATAAAGTGGGGCTTATGCTTAAAAAAAAAAAAAAAGAAATTATGCAGTTTTCATTCTACAGAAGTAGCCTAACATTTTCAAACCTTTGCTTTAGTCTGCAAAATAATGAAAAGTTTCATTTTTAGAATTTATTACTGGAAAGTGCTAAGTAGAGGTCCTTAGCAGCTATTATTACTGACAGTTCACATTTTCTGTTAAGACACAAGTATGAGTCATGTTGGCACTTTTTTTCAAGCAAATACTGATAAACTCCAATCAGGACTTCCAGAAACAAATTAGGATGACATCTGTCATTTTAATCTAAATGAAAGTACCCTTACTAAAAACAAATCTTGAAGAAGTATTGGTTTAATTTTGCAGATAGAAATTGTCATGCTTTGTTTTTCACAGGCCAATATATAGTCCTACCTTCCAGGAAATGAAGTTCTAAATAAATTATAAGAATCAGAGATCTTACCCAGTATTAAATATTTACTCCTTTTTCAAGCTGCTCAGATTCTAAGTGGTCTAAACTCTGGAGGTAGTGCCAGGTAGACTAGGTGTTATATTGCAATAGAAGAAGAGACAAACAGTATGAAATTCTGTTTAGGTGTAAATATTCTGTTTGAGATCAATGAAATCGATTAATAGCAAGCTGCTCATGAGTGTAATGGCCACTGCATTTTCAGCTCTTTACATGTACCCTCACTGTAACAGTGAAGTAGATGAGGTAGTGTAGCTTCAGTGGATGGGTGGGGACCATTTCAGTTAGAGGATGTCTCTCATCACATCACCAAATATATGCTTGATATTAACCAGCAAGAACTTTTAATGTCAATCTACTGACCTGTATTATATACTAAATAGGAAGCAAATGTATAACATTTTATGCATGTTTAACACTCAAATAGAAATGATTGTGTGTGTAGAATAATTCTAACATACTGGTATATTTGAGAATATTGAGAACAATTGTGTGTTTCCATGAGTGATAAATGCTTGGCAGAAGGTCATGTGTGTCATGTCCCTTGCCCATCCCAGCCTCTCCAAAGCCTTGCTTTCCTTTAGAGAATTGGGAGAAACAGTTTAAATTGCATAGAGTAATGAACCATGAGAGTATGACATATACTTTTATCTGATGGCGTATTCAAGAGTAAATGCAAATAGATTAGGATTATCCACTTTTAATGTGAGAAATGTATTTATTATCTGTGTGCTTTATACACATGAGATTGTGCACTGCTAATACTGACAACTTGTAAGATTTATATTACTGTTGACTAATAGGTACCTTCTAGGAATGCTGTCACAAAATAACACTTATTGACATGAGATGTCATGTCAATGACAAATAAACTCCCAAACTTTTGGGGTTTATTTTAATAAAAATAGTTTTAATATTTTGACTGCTACAATCAGACAAGTGTGAAATACTGCATGTTCTCTTAAGAATTTGTCAGTTCAGGATCTTCTGGAAATAATGCTCTCAAATGAACTGTGACCTAATTATTCTGGCAGACTTCTGGCACCTTTTCCCTGACTTTCCAAAAGTAAACATTGGTAGGGTAAGCCTCTGCACATATTGGAAGTTATAAATGAATTTTACATATGTCTCTAAAAGCAAAACACCTGCACATTATAAAGAGAAAATGTCAGCAAAGCCAGCACTAGAAAACAGTGTAAATTGCGAATGAGTGACAATCGTGGGGTACAACACCACATTCTGATAGCTTTCACAAAAAAACTTTCACAAAAGTTTTTTATGCTTACAATTGGATTTAGCAGCTTGTTTGAAGTGTCAGCACGTAATGTAGATGAAGTTTGTAAATGTACCAGTTATGGAGATGATGATGCCTTTCTAACATTATAATCACTACCATAGATATGAAAATCCTCATACATGAAGCTCCCTAGCGGACAGGCTAGTATTTACTACATTGTTAGGTAGATAATTTAGATCCCATAGGGCCATGTGATATATTTTGATATGCATAGGGTGAGTTACTGGTTTCAGTTAGTGTAGTAAATGGGATATGGACAGTAAACATAGGTCCAGACCCTCCTCTCTTCCCCCTGCCCTCATTGCCCCCTCCTCCCCTGCAATTTATAACCCTTTATTGCTTTTCAGAACATATGACACATTTCCAGAACTTACAAACTAAAATAATATAAAAAGGTTTAATCCAGCTTTACGAAATTTCTCACAGTTTATTTCAGCGTCATACATTAATCTAGTATAGCATGTCAGTCCTTAGAGTACATACGTTACATATACAACAACAAATTATGTGCAAAAGTAATAAACAGATACATATCCAAACTCAGTCACTGCTAGTGTTACTACAGCCCATCTGGTTTATCGTTCTCTTTCACTTATTGTTTTTCTTTATGATGCTTATAAAAAAGATGGTGTTTCTTCAGATTTCTGTAGTAATACAAATTTCCCATGAAACAAGCAAGACTCTGCCTGGAGTTTATTGGAGAATTAAAGCCTGCATATTTATGTTCTTTCATGTTACAAAAAATGATTCCAACACTGTCTTGGTAGGAAGAAAGCAAGCTACAATTCATGAATTTTTTTTTTTTTTTCATTTTTTACAAATTATAGTGAATATTCTCAGTGTTACTATTTTATGTATGTATAACAAATTTCAGTTGCAGGTTTATTTAGTTTATTATTTCCAGGTTTATTTATTCAATCCTGGAATATTTTATCCAAAGGAATATTGTTTTCCAGGACTAATAGTGATGTTATGTGTTGCTTGTTAAATACTAGAAGGAACAGATAGTGCTATATGGTGGAGTTTGATATGTTTGCCATAGTATCTATCAACTAGGCAACTTAATTTTATATCATTTTTCTTTGGGCTAACTTTTATCACAATGCTTTAAATTTTTTAATTATACAGTATTCTATTGTACTTTTCCAGTTTTATATTAGCTTTGGGAGAATATGGGAAAATAGACCAACACACAGAGCATTCAGTCATGACTGTTGACCTAAGGCTGAGCTGAGCTTTGTATATTCTTACAGCAGCTTTTTGGTCTTTTTCACCACGTGTATTTAAAATATATATGGATATATACACACATATCTCCTTTCTAAAATTTTTAATATGCTCAGTACAAAAATGTATTTGATGAAAATTTTCATATAATTTCTGTAGCTTGACTGAGGTCAATCAAGCAATTCCATTAATGAAACCAGTAAAATGTTGCGGAACATATGTATCTCTCAAAATAAAATAATGGAGATTTCAAAGAAGTGCTTTGGGTGTAAGGAAGAGAGGTCTTAAAAGAATAAATAGTAGTCCTATAGTAAAATCTTTTCAAACGCAAATTGATAGGTCTACCAATCCTTTTGTGGAACTGTTTGAGTAATTTGCACTCTAGAATCAACTTGCTCACAAAGATAGGCTAAGTGCTGTGATGTCTTAATTTACTTACTTATGCCAAAATACTTATGCCAAGTTTGTTTTCAGCAAAACCTAGACATTCTGCTAACATTTCAATACTAAAGTTGAAGATTTCAGTTTCTGCGGGTTGTACCAAATAGTTGTGGGTTTTGAAAAAGTCCAAGTCTTGAATTCTTTGGCTGGTTCTCTACTCTCTCCGGCCCTTTGCATAAGTTCAATACAGAGAAAAACCTTCACTGACCTTGATCAGCTTTCAGCTGCTGCTGCTGGTACACCTTGTTCCAAAGTTCCTTGTTCCAAACACCCTGGCATTAGAAGACTGTGAAGCCTACTGGAAGACACTTCAGCTGGTAACCTGTCAAGCTGGTTTAGTAGTTAATATATAAAAATAATTATGCCATGCAGCTGAAATAAAAGGACCAGACAATAGTAGTCTATTGGTTTCTTATCAAAGGGATAGCTTTAAGGAATTTTTCTGAAGAGATACAAATAGAGCAGCATAATAGATAAAAAGTTAGCAAAAATGATCTCAAGATTTTTACTACAGTTCTTGAAACTGTTCATGGAGTAAGAAAAAGTGTGTCAGACTTGGTGGGGGGAAAAGATAAAGAAAAGAAAACTGCTTCTAAATAGGAACTTAGTACCATCAAAGTTAGAAATTCGTATTTTTTACATCTGTAAAGAACACTTTCAAAACTTGAGGGGAGGGGGAGCTAAGCTGATTTTGTGGCCTGATATTGGATTTTCAGCATTCTAGTGATTCTACTGGAGCTAAGTAAGTCTTTTCAAGAAGGAGGTGCAGTTAATTGCATCACTGCACCCTTGCATGACAAGTTTGTGTTTGCATGGTCCAATATGCACTGTGTGCACAAAGTCACCCAACCAGAAATGGCTCAATCTCTGTACTCTGCTACACAAAATGTGAATGTGCCTTTGGAGTGAGAAGCAAATTGCTAAGTTATAAATTGAAGTAGTTAGATGTTCAGAGTTTCTGAATATCTAGTGCTGTACAGAATTTTACTATGACTCTTGAGAATGCAGGAACACTAGTAATTTTAAGTTTTATAAGACTAAATTAAGTTTTATTACTCATTTCTTGTCAGAGATCCTGTTACCTATTTGGCTATAATAAAAAATATTTAGTGATATAATACTATCACTATTTTATTTCAGCAGAATGTGCAGCTGGACACCCTGGGGTACACAAAAGCTTAATGAAGTTCTAGCATTGGCTAAAAAGACTCCTTAAGCCAGGCTTGGTGTTTTGTTACAACGATGTAGACCCAGAGCGAACTGGGTGCTGTAGTTTCCAAAGGATCTAATGAACTTGTAAATCAGAAATGCAACTTGTTGGAAAGGGAAATACTAAAAAGGAAGAACTAAATAGTCAGTTTTTCATAATTATGAGTAAGGAAATTCATTATTTTGACAGCCAAGCTGGAGTGGCAAAGCTTACTTTATTGCAAGTTAATTCTCTTTGATCTTTTCTTTTCCCCAGATTTTAACAGGTCACCAGATATTATGAAATGACTTAATTTTTTATTAGTATTTTCAGTTTTGAACAAACAGCAGGTTTTCTTCTTTGTGCACCCTACTTTGTACATTAACATCAACTACTTCCAGCATTTACAGTGAATATCACTGTTAGTAAGAATTTGCTAAGGATTAGGATACATTAACGGAAAACAACCACCATTACCTCTAAGATATACCTGTATATCATACTAATGCACTGAAATGTAAAAAAATTAAGTTATATAAGATTAAATTGTTTGGTTTTCTGATAAACATCAATTTTGGGAGGCTGCTCAGCAGGAAAAAAAAGGTTTCTGTGGAGTTACTTGCAGTTGAATGTACTCAGAAACCACAAGCTGAAACTTGGAAGTATGTACCGAACTTGAGTCACAGTTCCCCTTCATGCTGTAATGAGCTGAGCTACAAGGCCATTCAGGGCAGGAGGGAGAGGACTCCACGTTATGGTATCAGGCAGGGATTTGCCTCTCCTCTGAAGCATGCCAGCCTATGGCTATGAAAGCTCAGAGGTGGTCTGCCTGAGCCTTTGAACCTTGTTTCCCTACTCTGTTTCTCTCACAAAAACGGCTCCAAGTGGTGTGTGTGTAGGGTCTTTAGGATTTGGATAAGAAAACTGAGCAAGCAGACCGGTTTCACGGACTTTCATTCTGCTGTGCTAGTAGGTACTATTGAAAATTACTTTTAAGTCATAAATAATAACAAATTGCATAGAAAACCAATTTATATACTTTTCTTGGGGTTTTATAATTATAACTACAGTTTCTTCCAATAAATACATTGCCATTCTAAATCATATAATCAGCAGCAGCTTGAAGTCTTTGACAGCTTTATTCCAGTATCAAAAGATTAACAATCCACTATCTTGCTCTGCAGGGGAAACAGTTTCCATCGTGGAAGGGCTTGTTGGCAACTGTTTTTGAATGAGTTCCTTTCCTGGGCTCCGTGCAGTTGGCTGGCACACAGAAAGCAATCTCTATATCGTCCGTGATTTAAACCATTCAAGGATCTAATCCAAAATGAGGTATTATTTGTTTCTTCATGGTGACTACAGCATATATATCAAGAAATAAGGCTTAATACGATTTCTTTCTGTATTATCAAAGAGGCTGCTTTCAATGTGCAGTCATTTTTGCTGGTCATTTTGCAGTTCCTGACTGTGAAATTAAAGCAAAGATTGGTTGATTGATTGATTATTTATTTATTTACTTGTTGTGTATGCATATATATGAATCTAGCTGCTAGATGTTTGAGGGTTGATTTGAAGCCAGTTGTGCCATTTGCCAGTACTTCCTGTTTTCTTGGTGGTGCCTTTTTTACAAGCAAATTGACGTATCAGTGTGAAAATGAAGCAAAATGCGTGTACCCCAGCCATTACACCCTCCATATCTCTGCTGTATTGACTGGCACCAACAAGTTGATTCTCATCAGAGTTTCCTAGGTCTGGTATTCTGAGTTAAATCAACTTGGATAATATGAATGAAAGGTGTGGCATCTCAGGAGTACACTGTAGTTCAGACCAGTGACAGAACTTAACAGTTGGGGTCAAATAAATAAATCAGACTCTATGCAGTGGCCTTAGTGATACGTTAAGATGACCTTTATAATATCAAGGAATTTAGTTTTCTACAAGATAAATAGGGAAGATAACCATACTTGTTTTGCAACTCCATAGAACAGTTTTCTGTGAAATGTCACCTCAAGAGATTAATGTAGCCCAAAAATTTTAGGGGTGTTCATTTGATGTGACCACATAAAATTAGGCAACCATCACAGCTGATATAGTGAAAAGCTTCTATATTCCCATCATTTGCGTCTCTGAGGGAAATGGAGAAACACATGACATATTTACTGGATTGTGGTTAAAGTGGTTGCCTAACTTACAAGCAAAGAAGTCAAACTCTGTTATGAAGGTCTCTGTGGATGAATTTTGTATGAAATACATTAGTTTAGGAGTATCGTAGGTAGTTCATGAAATATATTGGTACTTTTCCCTCCTTTTTTCCACCTATTAAAAGAAGGTATCTTAGTTTCCATGAGTGAGAGCTTATAGAAAAAAGTCCTTTTAAAGAAATGCCAAAAAACTTGCTCCTTGTACGAAGAAGTTAGTTAATGTCTATCAGTAGTTATTTATGCTCAGAAGTAGCTACATATGTGTCTGAAAGGAACCTGGTAATCTTCTCTTTCTAATGATGCAAAGTTTCCTGGTTTGGCTCTGCAAAGCTGTGAGCTATGAAACATTTCTACCAAGTTGTCTGTTTTAAATGACAATTATTTAAGCTATTTATGAGCTTAGAAGCTTGTGATCTATCACCCTGGAGATGGTTCAGTGGGCACAAAATAGGAAAAACAGCTACATCAAAAATTATCAAATAGTTTAATAAAAAATTGCAGGTGACAGCTGTGTAGTAGTTTATGTATATGTCATAGCATGCCTGGAAATGTATCCAAGAAATTTATCTTTTTATTTATTTTATTTTAGGACATGTTAAAAAGGCAATGCACTTTCAAAATATGGCCATACTAGGCTCTAAACTTGTGCCAATCACGGGTAAAGGAGTACAGCTGAGAATGCAGTTCAAATGTATGCTTGGGCCTAGGCTACATAGCTGAAATATGGACTGTCTTTACTGCAAAAAGGACTAAGTTATGGCAGTTCTGTAAGTACCACAAGTTGGTGGCATAATGTCACCACAGTCTGTGGATATTGATTGTTTGTTTCTTTGGACTTATTTTGAACAGTGAAAAATTGTCAACACGTAGTTGTCATTTTGTGCCTGGATGTCAATTATTTTCTCAGAGATAGTAAGAGTATGCTGTGTGTGTGGATATTAGCTTATCTCACCCTACCCCAGTCTTGAGCTTTCCATGTAAATGAAATGTATCATAGTATTACTGTGCGAGTGAATGTTCAAAGGGCATGTGTAAACACTCCTTCAAAGTTACAGATGCTGTTTTCTCAGATCTGTAAGAAATAGAAATGCATCTATTAAAAGTTGGCTACATTAACACAGCATCAGCTGCATCGTTTTATATGTAAAATTACTTGGTTAGTTTTGCAAAACAACTTCCCTAGAAAAGTTGGATAATTATGTCACATACATATGTGTGCCTGTTTATATATATATATGTGCCTTGCCTTTGTAAAAAGTTAACTTTTACACAACACGACTATCAAGCAAGTTTGATAGTATACTTACACAAAGATGTCAGAAGGCAGAGCACACAGAAGGTATTTCAAAAACATGCAAGTTTTGCAAACTGCTCTTATGGATAAACAGCTATAACTTCTTAGAAAGTAATAATAAATATAAATGCTTCATGCCCAATAACATTATTTGAACGCATTTTAGCTTTCCAGAGAGTTTCAAAAGTTAGTAAGACTTTTCTTACAAAACATAATTCATATACAATATAAATTATTTCTTAACATTCTATTTGCAAAAAGAAATAGCCTCTTAGGACTTCAAATACTACTGGAAATGGAGATCATTTCTCAGAAGTGATGTTTGGTATGACCAAGTCTGAGGAGTTACTAAATTTCTGGACTACAGTGTTTGGGAATTCCACAAGTTTACTTTGAGTTCATGAACTATTTTTCTTATTATAATTCAAGGCATTATTAAAAAGATAGCAAGTTTTTGTTTTAGATTTCTGTACCAGTAAATTTAATTGGTCAAATTGTTCATTATCTCTTGAAAGAGAAATATTATATCATATGTATATCCTTCAGGTTGGAAACCTGGATTATCTCCAGTGGGAGGATAGTATGAATTTCTCAGTTCCTTATAAACCTGCTTTGCATATTTCCTTACCCTGAGTATGTAAAAATTCACTACTGATGACTTCTCTATTTGGGCTAAATTTTACAAGCTGCATGCAAACACTAATACAGTGGGACAAAAGACACTACAGGAATCCTTCTCAATTTATTGTATTCCCAAAATTAATTTAGGATCCAGAGATCTCCATGTGCCATTATTTTGTGACAGGAAGAAAATGTCCCCAGTACATTCAGATAGTTAATTACTTGTGTTCTCCCTCTTATGGTCTCCCCAAATATATCTTTTCTTGCTTTCGCATCTGGTCCTTATTATCCATTCTTTGTTTGAGGAGGAGTGGTACACCCTTCACAATGTCAGTCCCAGATATGTTTTCTTGAAACTCTTTGCAAATCTGAATCAGAATCTGCAATTTCAGATAAGGGAGTCAAAAATACTACAAAGCTTTTCTGCAATCCTATTTTTATTACTGAATTTCTGACAGTAATGCTGAATCAATCCATAGTATCATAGGCACAGGCAGTCTACATTAATGATAGTATCTGCCTCAGAGGAATTAGAAATACTTCACTGATTATTTTCAAATGTTATTTGTAAGATCGTAAAGATCCAAGTCCTATGGCTTGGGACTCTTGGAATAAAATTACAAAAGGTGAGGAAGAGGTGAGCCCATTACTACTCAGCAGTGCTCAGGACAATCCTCCTGGGCCTGTTTAAGCACCTGGGCCAGAAAACTAGAGAGAAACCCTCTAGCTTTTACCCTCCAGGGAAACAGCAGCATGGAGGAAACGTCTTTCCATCACATTTTCTGACTTTGCATTGGATCAGCTACAGGACTATTTCCAAGCCAGTATGCAAATAGCTCTGGTTATAGGAACAGGAGATGCTTGCTCTCTGAAGTTCATTGTCCGACTGATCTGTGGCTTCTTGTCTGTCTTTGATGGTGAGGCCAGGAGGAAGGAATGCTAGACAGATCAAGTGTGTCTCTGTTCTTCACACACAGCATGTTGTGCAGCTTTAGTGGGGTCTGCCTAATGGTGGTTAGGAAACTCTGAGTCTGTACCCATGGTGTGGTGTTTCAGATCCCTGTTTCACAGTGTGAGTTTTAGTTCTCCTTTGCTTCCTGCTGTGCGTATTGTGGCTAGCAACAAGTCAGGGTTACAAATTGTATTTGGAAGAGTTACTGAAAAACATTTAAGATGCTATGCTTCATTTCACAATTAATTCTTCTGAGGAAATTTGTTAGGAGCACTTTGGCATCTTTTTCATTCCTTTCTGAATGTACAGAAGTGTTTTGCTGGCTCATTTCATAGGCTGTAACTGTTGGTACTACAAACAAAGTTTCCTAAAGACAGATGTATGCGGGACTCCAGAGCAAAAGGGAAAAAAAAATAAAATCCTCAGATTCCTCCAGTACATCTTAGCAGCTGCAATAGTTGGCACTGACTATGAGAGCTGTGCAACATTAAGTTTTATGGTTTTCTGAGCATTTCAGGTACCATTTTATACCATTCCATTGTATCAAGCTTTCCATTATTTTTGGCAGTACATCCTAAGGAATGTCTGCTTCATTCAAAAGTAGTGCTTATGCTAGTGTAAAACTGGGGTGAAAAAAGGAAGTTGGGGGAGGGGAGATACTACATTCACAATTCACCCCATGCTTAAGGAGATGCCCACCACAATCACCAGTCACTTCATGTTTAAGGAGATCTTGATTTTTATGGCATGCTGAAATCACCTGGGAAATCTAGTGGCTTTATTTGACAAAATAAAAGGCTTTACAGAAACATTCATTCATATAATTGCTTTGCTTTTCTCTGGTGGCTAATATACTCATAGGAACCTAAGCACCACTTAGAGATGGAAAACTGGCTTCATTCAATTTAAGGAAAAAAAGATAATCTTTGAATATCTATTACTGAAGCACCTGTTTTGGGCAAAGTTGTATAATGTAAGATTTTGGCTTAAAGCATTTTGTAACCAACTAAACTGTGCTGGTTTGGATGATGTTAAAAGAATTTCTTTAAAGATGTTTTTTAGGTTTATGTCTAGACTTCAGCTCTGAGGTCACTAAGCAGCTGTATTTAGTAGCTCTTGGCACACTTTGGTACTTCAGCAGAAGTCTGAATAAGGAAATCTGAAGGTAGTGTACTGCTGACACTGCTTTAAGACAGCATTCCTTTAGCCAATAAAGGGTTAATTGTGAGAGGGTTAGTTGTGAAAATCTTGCAACAAGGTATGAAGACCCCTCTTCAGATAGTTACACCACTGCCTTGGTAGAAAGCAGGGAAACTGAATCAAAGCTCCTCTAGTTCTGGACCAGCAATTCTCCTGGGAGCAATTAGAAGCTGCATACAGTTGTCCATATTTAAAGTTTAAATGGACATTAAAAGGTGTGCTTGGGTGTGGAATGGGGAGGAGGGAGATGCATAGCTGAGGTCACAGAGTGGTAGCTGTTACTACCTAGAAAAGTTCATATCCTGTCACTTTTCTTCATGCTAACTATTAGTGTACTCCAGGAGTAATCCTGCTGAAATAATTATGACTGTTCATATGATTATAGGTCAGCTTCTGTCAGTGTGCCAGCACCTGGCCCAAAGAAAAGGGAAAAATGTCAATGAGACTTTTTTTATTCCAGTTATGAGCAAGAGAAAGGGAGGATCTAGCAGTTAGAATACAGTAAGGACGATTAGTAAAGTAAGTAAGGGCAAATTTGATGATTGCCTGATGAGGGCAGAGTCCTTGTCACCTGCAATGGATGGGACAGACCCCAGATAAAGATCAGATGGGACTGCCTCTATTTTTTATGTCACTTCCCCATACTTTACTGAAGTTATGTTGATATGAGGGGGAAGTACGTTATAAATTGTTCTCTCTTAAAAATATTGAACCTCTTCTTGGTATATACAAACAAAAATTAGTATCAATTTGAAAAAAAGCATACAGATATTTCAGAAACAAAAGATTTACCTGTGCTCTATTAAGAATGGATATTCACGTCATTTACTGGACTTCAGGATCTGAAATGAAGGCTGTCAACAGTGTTCCTGTTTTAATTTAGTGTCTTATATGCTGATTTCAATGCCAATTTCATACTTAAGTAATCTTCAATACTTAAGTAAAATTTTAAGTATTTAAAATTATTTATTTTTCAAGCTAAATAGATACATTGTGAGGAATTGTGGGCTTTGAAGTATTGACATGTTTTGAGCGATTGATTCTTCCAAAATATATATGTATCCCAGGAATGCAGAGTATTTTCATTGAAAACTTTTCCCTTTAAAATACATATATGAAAATATAAAATTATTTGAAGATATTTTAGTATTATCGAAAATATTGAGACTTTCTATTAAAACAGTAGTAATCTGAATGCACATACCAGAACGGTATCTTCTAAAGGAAGGCTGTAGTCCCCTCACTTTATGTCTCTGTTTTCCTTTTTGTTAAGAGTTCTGCATGTAGACGCGGCATTATATTTCCCACATATGATATGCTATGGCCAGGGTCTTTGATAGTGTCAGCTTTCCTGTTCACAAATACAGGGGATAAAAACTTTAAAGTTTTTAGATTCTAAAAAAAAACCCCAAACTTTAAAGATTCTAGAAATATCATTGCATTATATCCAGCAAAATATAATTTGATATCTTAACCTTTGTCAAATTATTTGAAGGTACATTAAGAAAAAATATGGGTATAAACTGTAAATATCAATAACGTTTTCTGTAGGACAAGAAAATCAGAATGCTCTTTCTTACCACCTATGTTACTGCTAGCTGAGAACTGGAATTTTTTTAAGTAAGTCTTACTCCTGCATTAATGCATATCTTGTGCTTCAATACAGTACTGCTGGTATGATACAGTGCACTAATATTGAGCATACAGAACAGAGTTTTCTTTATACAAGACTTTTTATGTGGTCACCATTTCGCAGCTGCTGCTTAAAATTATATATCCATAATGGTTAAAGATTACTTTCTTCTATGATACTCACATGAATGACTGCTTTTGTTTTAGAAAGAGCTTTTACTTAAAACTTTTGACAAAAGCACCTACAGATACCATAATAAAAACCTGTAAAAGTATTCTATAGTATGTTATTGTGCATACAACTATTGAAAGTCAAAAGGAAGTGCCTCTTCACAGGCACAGACCAACCTGCTGAACATGTGTGTATGCAGGTTTCTCTGTTGCAAACAAGTGATTTCCTGATGGGGTTTTTTTTCACCTATGCATAAAAGTAAAGTTTTAGAAGGTAAAGAACTTGAGGACTTAAATGAATCCAGTTATTTTGTATCTCTCCACTACAATAATGTTAATCAATAACTAGTCCCTAAATTCCAAACCATATGTTTCTTATCTGGCAAAGATTATGGGTACTGGTTTTGGCTGGGATGGAGATAATTTCCTTCATTGTAGGTCATATAGTGCTAAGTTTTGGATTTGTGACCAAAACAATGTTGATAAGCAATGGTGTTTTCACTGTTGCTGAGCAGTGATTACATAGAGCCTTTTCTGCTTCCTGCACTACTCCACCAGCAAGTAGGGTGAGAGCGCACAAAGAGTTTGGAGTGGACACAGCCGGGACAGCTGAACCCAACTGACCGCAGAGACACTCTGTACCATATTCCACCCTGCTCAGCAATAAAAAGGTGGGCAGAAGAGGGAAGAAGGGAAGATGTTTGGAGTTATGGCATTTGTCTCCCTAAGCAACACACGATGAAGCCCTTCTTTCCTGGACATGGCTTAACACCTGCCTGCCAATGGGAAGTAGTGAATTAAATATTCTTTTTTTTTTTTTTTTTTTTTTGCTTTGCTTGCTTGCACAGCTTTTGATCTCTCTATCTCAACCCATAAGTTTTCTTACTTTTACCCTTCCAATTCTCTCCCTGCTCCCACTGGCATGAAGTGAGTGAGTGGCTGTGTAAGGCTGAGCTGCCTCCTGGGGTTAAGCCACAACATTACGGCATCAAAATACTTCACTATCAGCTACACAATCACTTTTCAGATATAATAGCCAAAGATATTTGAATCTAACCTGGATAGTTAGCCTAATTCTTTGACCAATGACTCCCAAATACTTTGCACTATCATTCTTAAACTTCAGTATTTTTCAAGCCTCGCTGTCCAACTTTACACTGCAACTAAAGTCAATTAAATATAACTAGAATCTAGACATTTTAGTTTTTAAAGTAATTCTGTAGGGTAGCCACAACCTATTTATGATGGCTTTGCAAATCAAATATGGGAATTGCAGTTCTAGACCAATCTAGATTTTTTGTCATATTGGGCTTTAATTCTTCCCATATGAGACCTGGAGTCCACTTTTTAACTGCATAATTTAATCAGTGCAAAAAGCTTTAGTGATAAAGTTAAAAATCTTGTTCCACCTACAGCTTAGGTAATGCCATATATGCAATTTTTGAATCAATGGTTGGAGCAATATTTCAGATCCCGAGCAAGAGCTACATTACTTTTTCAAATTTCTCACACACTCTACTTCTATTCAGCATTATCGTACAAATTTGTGCTTAAGTTAAATTCCACCTGTCCTGTGGAAGGCTAGGAAAACAGCTTGTATTCTCCACCCGCACAATCTGTAGCTATGGAAGGTATGGACAGAATGCACTCCAAAATATGGAAATGAAAACAAACAAGCTGTACTTGACTAAAACAATACTAGACTATTCTTTGCCTGAATTATTTCCTTCTAGATTAAAGAAAAAGAATACCAAAAGTCTCCATGAAAGCGGTGTATTTCTCTCCCCAGTAAGATTGAATCAGCTCAGAAAATTCACTTCAACAATTAAACTAGATAGAAGTTCATTGAAAAATTGGCAATCTGTAGCAACGTAATTTGTGCTTTTTACATGCATGCAAGCTCTTTTCACTGGAAAATTCAAACCCAACAGCATGTAACCAGGGGTGAAGAAGTAGCAGGGACCAAACATGAGCTGGAATGGGGAATACATTCTTAAGGAGCTTTGCTTAGTGTCATTAAATGAAGCATGATTTCCAGATGCATCTTTTAGTCCATGTTTCTGGTGAGCCAGACTCTGATTTGTCTAGCAGAAGGCGTTTTTTCTCCCTGCCTGACTTCCATAATTCTCTCAGCTGCAGGTTCAGGAATTGCTGTAAATTGTTCTTTGGAATGCATGCTTTCCTGCTCCAGAATTCTCTTATAATGCTAATATTTCTTGTCAAAAACTTTTTCAGTCTCATTCTCTATCAGCTTTGTCAGGACAATATCTCTTGTTGGTCAGTCTGCTGTGCTCAGGAGGTATTCTGCCAAGCAGCTGTAGGCAGCAGTTTGTTCACATGACTGCAATAGTGAGACAGTACAAGCAAAATGAGATGCAGCGGAGAGCTTTAATGTTCTTTTTTAATGAAAATTTTATTACTGAATGCAAAAGTAGACAGATGTGCCACCCCAAGTACACAGGACACTCTTAGCTGTATTCCTTTCCATCTCCTAGAGACAAGAGTTTGATGTACCACAGAAACACTCATAGTGTGGAACAGAGGCTTAGCTGACACTTGTACATACCCGGCTTGAAGGAAGGCACCAAAAACTAGGGAAGGTGATAAGGTCAAGTTATTGGTGGATTCTGGTTAGCTTTTGCTGGTGATCTATTTCCTTCTGTCCTAGTGCTTATGCCAGTCTTACGTGGCCGTGAAGTTGACAAACTTGGCAATGTATGAGAGAGCTGTAATCAGTTGCACAACTGATGTGTCTGCCCTACAGTGTGCTTTTCATCCATTCCAGAAGGTCCAGTTGTCCTTGTTCAGTGTATTTCTCAATGTCCATCAGTAAATTCCAGGAGTTTAGCATATGTGAGCATGTGGAAAAGTATTAAATGTCGCTGACTTTAGAATATTTGAAATGCTGATTTCAATGTAGTCAGCAAGAACAACAATTACATTGCACAATACATCCATTAATTTCTTTTAATCATGTAAAATTTTAAGAATTTTTACCCATGGGGGAAAAATGTGGGTTTGTATTTCCCTCTGTTGTTTGCTTGGTCTTCTTGTTTGTTGTAACTAAAGGAAAAAAATGGAAGACATTGTCATATTGATGTATGATAAAAGTACAGAGAGCTTGGAATAAACATTACGTATCTTATTTTTTACCATTTGAGACCTAAATGAATTTATTTGCAGACAGGAGGAAGAAATAGTATTTTGCTACTTAATAACTTATAAAAGAGTTTTCCCAGCAGAGTTTCTGTTTCCTGCCATAAGGCAGAAATTGAGTTTTCAGTTTCCAACAAACAAATTAGGCCTCCGCAGAATCTGCTGTAGTCTTTTAAGCTCTTCTTCTTCAAGTGAAAGAGGAGTTTCATGGAAAATTGCTGGACACACATCGAAGTCAGTAGCTGAGAGTTAAATAAATTTCCCAACTTTATATGTGTGACATATCTTAATCTAGCAATTGGGAATGTAATCTTCATCACTAACTGCATGTATTTTAGTAGCTTCTGCATATGCCATTCCTCTAAACAGGTTAGTGGCAGTTGTTTCAGGATCATATGAATTATATTTTTTCATCATATTAATACAGTAGCCTTTGAATTGGCTTCTGATTGCATAACCCTACCTTCTACCCTACTTCACAGCTTTCCCATCTGGTGTCTCAAGGATGTTCTTGAACATCTTTCACATAAGTCATCTTCCATGAGGTTATGAGGAAGTTTCAGTCTGTCCGTAAAACTGGTTCTCTCAATTCAAAAAAGAGGGTAAATATTGTTCAGGTTGTGAAAATACCTGAAGATTCCTTTCAGGCTGATGAAGGAAACCTTGAAGTCATGTTTTCAAACTGTTCCCACTTGTGCTTACATGAAGATCATTCATTAAGATTTTTAGAATAAAAGTGCTTTGTTTAAAAAAAAATGGATATAAGAAGACCTTGTAAATGATATTAAAAAAGTTACTTACCTATAAAGCCTAGATGTTGAAAATTGGGTCCTTTTGAATTCATGTGATGTGTCAGTGAAGAATACATTGCTTCTTAATCAAAGAGTAGTGGGCTGAGAATAAATTTCACCATACAGTCAGTTAAGAAGGTAAAGTATTTTTAGTCCAGATTGAGCATCTAGACCAGGCATTTACTACATGGGCACCTGTTCAGTAAAAAAAAACTGTCAGGCCTAATCCAGAGAAAATATCAGTCAAAAATATCTTGCTACAAGGGGACAGAAAGAATTTATTATTACAGTTGGAATTAAAATGTCAAATTCATTAAAAAAAAATCCAAACCCAAAACCTGCTCTCCAGCCACTCCTCTCCCAGTTTATACTTGTGTCTGGCATTCCTCCATTCTGGGTACAGAAATCAACATTTGTTCTTGTTAAATTTCATGCCACTGATGATTGCACAATGCTCCACTCTATCTACATCCCTCTGCAAAGCCTCTTGCTCCTCAATGGAGTCAACAGCAACTGCCTGTTTAGGATTATAGGTAAACTTGCTAATGGTGCACCCAACTCCTGCCTCCAGATCATTAATAAAAATATTGACCAGAACTGGCCCTAGACTTGAGCCCTAAGGAACACTGCTGGTTACTGGCCACCCACCTGATGTAGCCCAATTCACTACAACCTCTTCAACCCTGCTGTGCAGGGCCATTATTTGATCTTAATATTTTAACAAGACAACAAAAGTTTTCTAGCCATCCCATCTTCTCCCATGTCCAGTTAACCAAGGTTCCTCCAACTCTCAAGGAAAAGATGTAAAAGTAGTAAAGTTCTGATACAGGAAATAATGTATTACTGATGTAAAATGAGCAAGTACTGGAGAAATTTAACAGGAAATTAAGAAATCTATCACAAATACAAATAAGCTTTAAAATGTTGACACAAAACACTTTATTTTTTTTTCAATAATGATTGCTTGAGCAAGACACCACAAATTTCTTGCCAATTATTTTTTATTGCTCCTGTTTTAAATATGCATAATGTTTTAATTTTTCACTGACATTTTCTGAATGTTTTATTTTATTGTATTACCTTTTTCATAATTTTCCTCTCTGTTAATCTGCTTCATCAATAATTTCTTTGATATTTTTTCATTCAGTTTTCCTTAATTAATTAATTTTCCACCTTCCTTTCTCTGAGTTCTAGATGATTTAGATTATCTGTGGGTTTTGTCATCTTTTTTTTTTTTTTTCCCTTTGCTTCCATTTGGTGATGAGTCCAATGCCCCAGCTGGAGCAAAAGGAAACAGGCTATCTGAAGCCTGATATATCCCTTCCATGCAGGGTGGTTGAAACTAGATGATCTTTAAGGTCCCTTCCAACCCAAACAGTTCTATGATTCTATGATTCTTATGGAAGTTCTCTAAGAGAAAGTACATTTAACTGCAATTCTACATTTTTAAGCCTGTATTTGCAAGTATTTAATGTAAAATAGTGAAATCCTGCTTTTCAAAGGGTCCAATGCTAATTGAATTATTATAAGTAGATCATTATAATAAAGTAAGCAAATAAGATTGCCCAGTTATGGAATTAAGATACAAAAAGCTTCACATCTGAGAATATGTAATCAGAAGGTTTATGTATAATCAGAAAAAAGGTTTATATATAATCAGAATATATAATCAGAAAAAAGAATTTCATAAATAAATCTGATACCTGATGACTCCGCTAAATAGCTGCTGCCTTGTAAGACTTTTCCATAAATGAACTTTAAATTGCTTTTCCTCCTGATTTTTCCCCCTATGGAAAGATTGAACTTATTTATATTTCTGGATTGATTTCTTTCTGCTCAGAAAGGATATATTCCTCTAGTTCTTTGCAGCAGAAGGGCACCTTACTTTATATGTTTGCATAAGGCTAGATCCCTTAAAACATTAATGTCATGATCTCTCACCTTACATTATTAGGAAGGATGAAAAGAAATAAACGTAGTACTAGTGGCGTATTTTTCAGCCACAATAAAAAAAGGGCAATTGTTTCACCTTACACTGCTGCCTCCCCTACAATTAGAGACAATTAATTGTGCTGGAGAGAACCATCCTTCTGTAAAGAAAGTGTGTTTTGGGGGGCTTACTCTTTCCACATACTGATGTTTCTTACAAGAGGAGCAAGCTTTCAATAACCCTTGAGAATACCCTAGTAATGCTCGCTTAAAGATGATTGATTCTACCTATTTGCAATCTTGCTTTAACTGTGTGCCAGCTCTTCTTTTCCAAGGAAATACTGAATTCTGTACTCCTTGGTACACAAGATCCTTTCTTAGCAGGATTTAAAGTTGATTATGGAGTGGAGACAGTATGAGTTTTGATTACAATTGGCAGAATTCACAAGAAACCCCAAGCCAGTAATATTTGTCTCAAAGCTGGGTGGGAAGGTGGAAGCATTATCCTGCACCACATGTAGCCATTGTATTTGTGCCATGTGGTGCCTAACACACCTTTCCTTGCTGGGGCCATTAGACCATGCAGAAAACTACCACCAGATCTTGCATTAATACATAGCCATGTTTGCAGTCTCAGTGGAAACACCAGAAAATCCAGACATGAAACCCAAATGACCACTGACAAGTGCAATCTCATATTATAGCTAGGCTAAAAATTCACACGTTTAACAGTTTCAAAATGTAAAAATTATTTCTGTAGGAGGTAACTTCAAATTCAGTGTAGACTACAAAATTGTACTGCGTATTACCACATAGTATCATAGAGTGGTTTGGTTTGGAAGGGACCTTAAAGCTCACCCAGCCCCAGGCACCCTTCAGGGCTCCCTCCTCACCCTGCCTCACCAGGGACACATGCATCTAGATGAGGTTGCTTAAAGGCCCATCTAGCCTGGCGTTGAACACTTCCAGGGGTGGGGATGGGAACATAGTTCCATGCTATTAATTTACGTTTTCACATAATTTTTGTGAAAAATTGTAATTTAATGTAACAAGTAACCAATTGCTACTGAAAATTACTGCTTAGAAAGACCCCCTCCTCCCCACACCCACACAGTTAACTGCCTTGAGTAAAACTGAAGATGTAGGATTCTCTGCTGTGTATGCATAGTTCTGTACTGAAGTTTATATATTCAGGACAGTTATTCATAGTTTCTGAATTCAGTCACTGGAGACAGAATGCAGTAATGAAATCTCATCTGAACTGGCTGTGCACTCACTATCTTGGATGATTTCAAGGTCAGCAAGACAGAAGTGATAAATGAGTTGCAATGAGTCAAAACCAATAAATCCTGAGGTCCAGATGGGTTTTATCCAAGGTTGTTAAAGATACTAAGAATGAAGAATGTAGACTGATGGCAGTAATCCTGGAAAATTAGATTATGGTGAAAAGATTTTGGAAGCTACAGGAGAAATAAGATTAATATACAAAGACGTAGTAAGCAAAATAATACAAAGTTACTTAAAATGCACACAAAATAAATGCAAGCAATTTGCACCTAGCATGAAAACATCTAATAAAAACACAGTTGGATGACAAATAAATACCTCAAGGAGATTAGGTTTAGCTAAGGCCATTCAATGGCAGGCTTCCTGACCTGAAAAGGAGACTCCCTCACCCTCACCCCCCACCCCCAATTCTTAGTGAAGATCATCAACAACCACTTCAAGAGTAGTCAGTTGAACCCTGACACAGAGGCTGAAAGCAAGCTGTCTAGGACTTTCCTGGATATCTCCAAGAAAATGTGTTAATAGAAAGAAAGAGGGAGACCTTTGTATTGCTGTTTGAATTTCTCCCTTAAGATGATACTAGAATTTTAAGGAAGAACATTTTAATAGTTTCAGGAGATTGTATGTATTTTATATATATATATAGTGCCTAGGAAAATCATAGGCAAAGCCATGTGGATTTTTAGTGTCACCTACTATATTTTATTCTGCAGGTTTTATTTGATTTAAAGCAGAAAGATTCTGATTTTTCTTAATTATTCCAATAGTCTTTGATGATTATTTTCTCTGATCAGTAAAAAACCTTAATAAAAACCAGATATCATTTCTTTATCTAATATCTGTAGAATCATAGAAAGGTTCAGGTTGGGCAAGAGCTCAGGAGGTTTCACGTCCAACATGCTACTCACAGCATGGTCAGCTCCGAGGTCAGACCAGCTTGCTCAAGGCACCTTCCATCCAGGCTTGAAGCCTCAAATGGATGGAGTCTGCACAAACTCTCTGGGTAATGTGCTCCACTGCTCAGCTGTTCTTGCAGGAAAAAATGTGTCCTTAGATCCATGTCAGGGATCAAAGAATCATTATGTTAATAATCTTCATGCAAATAATCTCTGATCTGGAAAGCACTTCCAGCCTGCTATTATAGTTCTTACAATGAGTTTCACATACATTGTCTGTAAATGCAGAAGACCAAACCTCGATATGCTATTTCGGACAGAAATCCTGGTAACAGACAGTGAGTCTGAACCTACAGCTCACAGCAATGGCAGCACAGTCATTTTGGTAAGAGCTGAAGTCCATGCCTGGGATCAAAGCGTCATTGTACTAATCAACTGAACAAAGGCAGACTTTGGTCCAGAGAGTTCTGGTGGCCTGTTATTACAAATGAGAAGAAGGAAGGATGCTTGAGCTGAGTATGGGCCTTCACAGGAAGCCAACAGTAGCAGGGAACCGTACCTTGTAAAAGGATGTGGTGTGAATGGAGAATTGCTTCTTTCCTTTCATTTCGTGTAGAAATCAAACCTTGAAGGAAGCAGATCACTATGGGCATCCTTAGTTCTGAGTGACTTCTGAACAGCACAATTTATCAGTAGTAGCCTCTGCCCACCTCTTTTGTTAATGGCTATTGTGTCTCGTTCTGCTACTGCAAAGGCCCCTTTCTTTAAGAGGTCAGTACTGACTTTTGCCTATTGCTTTACAGTCAAAATTTTCAGTGCTACTCTCTGAATTTCATTAATTGTGATTAGGATGATAAAGGTGACCAGAAGAGCTGCTTCATCTATAGATCATCCTTTTTCCAAATAACTGAAGCTTTGGTCTCCTTTTTGGTCCTAGTCTCCCTATTTAATCTAAATCTTTGTCCTCTAAAATAAACAACAAAATAAAGCTTAGCTGCATGTTTTTCCCATCTCCTTTCTCTAACTATTCTTAGTGTAGAATATGCCATCCTGCTTGTCATTCAGACCCATACTCTCACTATCATTTGCAATCTGCATCCTTTGCACTGCATATGATGTTCCATCTATAGGACTGAAAGCCTTGTTCTGGTAGTCATCTCTCATGCCAGTGATGACCACCCTTTGCCTACTGCTTTCAAAAGCAGTATATACCCAGACTGCTAATACAAAGATAAATTTCTTCCATTGTTTCACAGATTTCACATCCTCTATCATATTAAATATCTGTTTTGTGATCTTACTCTTGCAGTCACCCCTCTTCAGAATCAAGAGACTGACTGTTGTCTGTGGAACAGTCTTGTTGGAACAAACCTTCATAGACCTTGTGCTTAAAAACTTGATATATTTCTGCATCTTTCTTGCTCTTTTTCCTCTTTGGAAAAATAAATCCTGAACGTATCTGTAAAACATCCTTTTTTCCCTCTCTTTCATACCTCTGTCTATTTTTTTAATAAATAGCTCTGCCACATGCATAATGAATCCACCTGTCTAGCTTACCAATATTTCTTCTGTGCAGTGTCCCCAAGATAATTCCTTCCTCTTTCATATTGATAGTAGTATTTTGTTATCGAGAAACATTAATTCAAGTGTTTATCCTACACTTGGTAGACCACAGTCCTGATCCATTAATAAAGCCTCTAGATGTCACTGTAATAATATAAAAACCAGTCACACTTGTACATAGTATCAAAATTGTTTTCCAATTAAGATGATCTTGAATGACACTCAAGTGACTTGATAAACACATCTCAATCAATAGCTTAGGGAGAAAAAAAGATGTTTTATCCACGCTGAGACTCTAGAATATTACACAGAGGTTGTGTTCTTCCTGCCTTGGCATTACCTGGCTAAAAAGAAGATGCTAGGAAACACAACAGCATTGTTCCACTAAAGATAACTGAACTACAACATAATAAAAAGGTATTTTATAACATATTGCATTAGACTATAATGACAGAGGACCTGTTGTGTGAGTAGGTGTCCCTCCTCACCCCAACCACATTCTAAGTGGCCTGACTCCAACCACATTCTAAGTGGCCTGAAGTATCCTCGCAGGCTCAAGCACAAATTTTGTTTGACTTTTAATTAAAGATCACTTCTGTTTGGCAGCAGACCTTTGTGAGTCCCTTAATCAGAGGTCTAAGAGAAGTTTTAACTACACTGTGTTTACAAACAGGAATTGTATTACCAGTTGTTGAAGTGCAGCCATCGCTGGTGAGATCCAGTACACAGCATGGAAGAATGAATGTTTTGAACAAAGAAACAATGTTGAAATGTGACTGCTTTCAAAACTGGACTGTGATGTGCAAATGTGACTTTTTAGTTTGAAAAGTCTATTGCAAGTTCATCCAAACCAGCATATTCTGCCCTTCTTCTTATAATTCTAGCTATGCCCATCTCTGGTTGAGTATATGAATTTTCTTGGGCTGGAAAGATGCATATTGGATGTTTCCTACTGTCACATTCACATACAATTTCCACTAATGAAAGTCTTTTTAAGGTCTTTGCCAATGTATATCAGTGGAGAACATGGCTTGGTTTTACCTGCTGGTCTGGAAAGCTCTATCATGGTAGTCTTACAGGCCTTTGCTCTTATTCTGTGCAAAGTACCTTCTACCCTGACATAAGCATTATCACATTTTACTTGGTTGGTTTGCTTAGCTCTAACTGGGAAGTAGATACCAAGTCCTTCTAAAAAATATTTACATTTTACATATATAAGACCGTATTTGTGTATTTGCACATAAAGATATAAACATGCTTTCTTGTAAGCAAGGGAGAACATCTAAGAGAATAAAGCTGTTCATATTTCTGTACATATTGGAAAAAATCTGAGGCCTCAATGTTAGGTTTCTTACATTATTAAAAAATATCATAGATATGATGCTTGAATTAGCAAACACAAGTTTGCTAATGTCAATGGCAAGTTAAAAGCAGAGTATCTATTCAAAGGAATCCATGACTATATTTCTCTGAATGCAAAACACATATGCAATCTGTGAAACGTTCTACCAAAGGCTGAAGGGAAAAGGGGTGTAACTAGCATTTCCTTTTCAGTCTGAAATTTTACAGGAATGTAACAGCACATCTGTATTGAATTAGCATGGCTTCTCTCCCTAATACATTGAGATTCATGTGACTGCAAACTGAAAGTCTATAATCTTAAGGTCAGTTTTGTTTTACCTAATAAAAACATCAGGAATGATTGTACCTTAGGGTCCAATATATAGAAAGACTAAAATTTTATTTTTAAGAAAATAAAAATAAAACCAGACAGTTTCATAGTGGTTTTAAGCCCTTGCATCTTTAGATATCTGTTTAAGAGGTGTAGCAGCCTATATACAGTATCTGTGTAGCAGATCTGTGTATCTGTACACAGATCTTTACACTGTACACTGTGTATCTGTACAGTATCTGTGTAGCAGCCTACATACAAAGTCATGTACCTATATTTGTAGGCACTATAGCTGGATTTGAGACCATCAGTCAAAGTCTTCTTTTTGGAAAGCTATATTACAAAAATTTCTGCTGACTTCCAGTTTTCTTACGGAATGTGCATAGGTGTATGACCTATTCTTTTTCCATTAGTCTATATAAAGAGCATGCTGCATATAAAATGCCATAATCACAATATGCTGGCATAGCACTGCTGAAATAAGTTAATGCAAAGTTTGTACTGGTCTTAGCGTATGTAGTGCCATCACAGATATTGAAGCATTCCATAACGATAACATATATTTTATACATAATATTCTGTATTATATTTTTATAACAGAACAGATAATATTTATTTCTCTGTTTTGAGCATGGACCTTTTTTAAATCTCCTGAATGAAGACCAGAGTTTTATACACCAAGATTATGCTGAGTTGAACCTTACATAAATTTGGCACCCATCTGTTTCAATTTACAGTTGAGTGAAAATGACCAGCTTTGCCTTTCATAGGTATGCGCCTATATAAAGAAACAGCCATTATAATAATTTAGCTACTTGACATTTGCATGTGTCTTATAGCATGCAACACATCAAAGTCTACCTGTATTTATATTCCACAAACCTATTTTAATTTTGTAAAAATAAAATTTGGTTCTAGCATGCAAAAACAACAATCTCAGGTCCATCACAAAGGAAGAACACAAACGAAACTGCACAAAAAATTTTTGTTCATTAATTTCTTGTTAAGAATTACTTTTATTTAATTAATGCTACTGCTTAGTTTGGGGCTTATCAGGGATTCTTGGGACTGCTGCTGAGATTGCTTTACTTCTGTGATTCCACAGGTAAAGTAATATTACATAAGAAGGGAGAACATATGCTTTAAGCAGTGATACAGCCAGAGTAGCAGTCAGTACACAATTGCATCATTTACATGAACGGTAGAATTCAGGTGAACCGAAACTTGGCTGCAACTCTTAAATACTCTCAGTTCATCCTTGCGTCTTTAGTCAAAAATTTATCTTCATGTGGGCATGCAGAAGCATCAAAATGTAGAACAGGTCATGTTAAACATGATATCTAGTTTTTCAGATTCCTAATTTGTGGTGTAGCACTCATGTTTGTAGCAACAACTCCTAAAGACTTCAACAGTGGTCTAGACAAAGAAAACTGTCTCAGTGCACCAGGTAACTAACTGTGAAGATGCTGTTAACACACCTCATAACAAATATTACGTATGCTTTTAGGTAGATGAACAGCTAGAGGAATGTATATTTCAACATGTCATATCAGTGAAATTTAGGATACTTGAACGCTCTCTTTTTAAAGATGTTAAAGAGAAGCTGAGTCAGAAAATAATGCTTAAAGACTATAGAAAACCAACTATTTTAAATCATAATTCTATAAAATTATTAATGTATTTAAATAATTAAAACCATGTAGTCCAGCATTTAATGCCAGATGAAACTTCTTTTGATTAACTGCTTTTATACGTTTCACCTACAGATTCCCCAGGGTAGAGTTTCCAGAATGAAGACAAATCAAAATAATTATAACGATAGCTATCTTCCTGGAATCTGGGAAGTAATGCAGCAGCTATATCCTTTTTTTTCATATCCAGGAACTTCTGTTGTGTTTTATTTAACTTGATTAATTTTAAAATAGACACTGAGGAGTGTGAGCTCAATGAAGGGATGCCTTCAACCTCCTGTTTCATTTAAGACATATACACAGATCTTATTTCCATTGCTAATTCTCACACGCAAAATCTGGTTACTATTTCTGTATCTAGGGGGAAAAAACAAAAAAGAAAGAGAGAGTGTTTAATTTTTTTTTTCCCCTCCTTTGACTCCTTACCTCTGATGTTAAATTTCAGAGCTTAAAGTAGGGTTTCATTTCTGGTAGTTGAGATGTCTAAATTACGAAGATTTCACTTCTGTCTTTTCTCAGGTAAATAAAGAAAAATCAGTACAGAGTGGTCCACCCTACCTCTACAATACTAAATAAACATAAATGATAAAAAAATCCCCAAATAATATGAGGTTTTACAGGAAAAATAGTCAAATCGGTCCCAAAAGGATGTACTAAGATATTCTGCCTTGTTTACATTTTCATATGTATCTTAAAGGTAAAGTAGCTGCCATCTTAAAGATGTGACTAATTTTTCAAGAATCGGACATTCAAAACTAGGTTATCTTTTTGTAGCTGAAACTTTATAGCATTGAAAGAATTTTGTTTAACTGCATGGAACACTACTCTTATGACATGTTTCAGTACTGCGATGGCTTTTTCACTTTTTTCAATTTGTTATGTCTTAAATATCATCCTGTCTTTATTTTATCAGCTTCACTTAATTGTTCCATTCCTTCTTTTCACTATGTCTCAGTCTGACTTATAACTACTCTTTTTTTATTTTCTCATATGCAATGAAAGCATTATTTTGAAACCACTTGTAAAACAATTTTTAATTTTATAAATTATAAACCTGCAACTCTGTGGGATGATTGACCTACATGTTGTATATGTAAGGGAGTTTATATTGAGGGACAATATTCAAAGTCTTAACTCACTTGTAGAGCAATTACAAGTGAATTAGTCAAAAATATGAACCAGAATTGCTTCCTAAATGGTTGTAATATCCTTTCTATGCATTGAAATTTTAGAAATGAGCACAGACATGGAAGAGACTATAACTATTTGCTGATTTCTATTTTATTGAGAAGAAGTTTAGAGTTGGAATAAATTAGTTTTCTCACTTTTTGCTTACTAGGTTTTATTTATTGTTTACCCAACTATGGGTACATATATCCCAAATATATATACCAAATCAGTGCATACATTCAAAAACAGGGAAACAGAAGCTAATTAGATTAGGCCAACTAATCTAATTTCTTTATTTTACAAGCCCATATCAGTGCATACATTCAAAGAGAGGAAAAAGGAAGCTAGGCCAACTAATCTAATTTCCTGGCCTGATATAATGCTGAAAAAAGAAATAATTCAAGTTTTCATGTGAAAACAAGAACATTAAAAATGACCAAGAGAGCCCTGTCAAAGGCAAGCAAGACACAGGCATGTAACAGAACAGATGGATAGAACAAAAAACCAACCAAACAAAAAAAAATAATGCTTTTGAAACAGTCTCAACTGTCATTCTTCTAAGCAAGCAAGAAATCACAGTCTAGTTTAAATTTTACAGTGAATATGTAATTGGTTAAGGAAAACATATTAGAACAGCTATTAATAGCTTATTGCCAAGGAGGAAGCAAGTACAATGTGTCAGTTCCAGGCAGCCCTGGACCCACCGCTTTTCAATATGCTTTTTTAAAGAGTGGATGATAGAAAATTTATTGAATTTGCAGATAAACACCAACATGGAGGAAGCACAACTACACTGGAGGGCAGGATTAGAATTCAAAATGGTCCAATAGATTAGATAAATGGTAAAAAAAATAAAAGGTTCAAAAAAATAAAGAGTACAGAGCTCGATAAATTGAAATGTGTTTTTACTGTTTAGGTAGCACTCTTGTAGAAAAAGACTGCAGTATTATAGAATACTTTAAGCTCAATTGAATAATAACATCAGTACTGTTTTGAAAAATACAAGTACCCCATAGTCCACAAGCATCACCAATTTTAGGCTGTAAGATAAATGAATTACTCTCTCCTCTCTCATCAGCTTAGGCACAGTCTCAGCTCGAGAATTCTCTTGAGCTTTGAGCATCTCACTTGAAGAAGGAGGTGAGCCCAGTAGGATGAATCAAGGCAACAAGAATTGGTGAAGATCTGGAAAGCCTGAAAAAACACACCCACTTATTTAGTCAGAGCAGAACAAAAAAAAATATGGCAGAATGATATTCTGTCATTGAAGCATGGAAGAAGATGCTAAAAATAACAAGTGAGTTGGGGGGAGGTGTTTAAAATGCAGAAAGTAGGATTCCTACTGGATGTTTGGAAAACTTCTTAGTGGTAAATCAATGGCATCCATAGCAGATCACCTGCAGCCCTGCAGAATTCCTGTACTTGAGACACAGGCTAAATGGTGAATTTGTTGACAATTCAGGTTTTAGTTGGTATTTTTTTTGGGGGGGGGGAGGGAGGTTGGTAGTTTTGTTTGTTTGTTTGGGGTTTTTTTGTTTGGTTGGTTTTGGGGGTGTTTTTTCTGCTTTACAGCAGAGAGGATTAATCAGATGACTTTCAAGGTCTTTTCCAGAAATACCACCACAGAAATGTTTCTGTGGTGAAGAAACCAGAGAAAGATCCCAAATGAAGATCTGGCACTGACTGAAAAGGTGAAGATAAGGAGCATGCATTAAATCCAGTGGGCAAGAGGGAACAGCTGAAGAGAGTCAGAGGAGACAGCTTCTGTAGTTACAGATATTTGTCAGCAGTAATCTCAAACAGGTTTATGTAATGTAGGACTAGAAAGGAGGAGGTAGCAATACGTAAGGTGCAAAATTAGACCATGGAATCAATTTTTCACCTGGGCAGATATCACAGCTTGAATGTGTACTTCTGGGGAGAGAGAAGATGTAGTAAAGGATTATACGGAAGTTACAAAACTGAGCAATAGGAAGTTTTCAAGATTTATGTTGGTTTAGGTGGTTGTTTTATTGTTTGGTTTTATTTTTTTGTTTTTTTGTTTGTTTGTTTGTTTGTTTGTTTTTTCACAGAGGAAGTGGAGGGCCGGCTTAAAAGGACAAGTTCAAAACCTCAATTTTTACAATGTTTATTTTGATACAACAACTAAACATGCACTGGAAGATGTCAGAAAGAGAGGATGACATATTAGACTGATTGAAGGAAAACAGATGATCAGAAATGAGTGGCATTTACACATCATTAGCATAGAGATAGGAGTTCACTCAGACACCTCAGTTCTTACAGAATCTGTGTTCCACTCTGTTCCATATGGTTTAGTATGTGGGAGTCTAGAGTCTATTTGGAATCAATAGGTATTTTGCAATTTGCTTTATTTAAGGGTATTTCGTTTAACATGTTTATAACTTCACAACTTAACATTTTCCTATTTCTCAGTGCAGTCTGCCACATTTTAATAAAAGCTCGTGTTTGGAATGGTCCAAAATAGTGGTCGCAAGCAGTCAGGTGAGAGCATTTGCCTTCTTGTCAAAATAAGATGTATTGAAATAATAATGAAAAGATGCATATGTTTAACAAGTAAGGAACTTGTTTTTATAGAACAAGTCAGTTGTGAATGTGGAAACTTGAGATGTAATTAGAAAAGCAGAAAGCAAAAGGAAAATATTTTCACATTCTTGAATGACTTTAGTTTATTCTGGTGTCTTCCAACCAATTCTTATCATTTCAACCACTTTTCATATAGACTAAATCCAAACTATATCTCAAAAGAATAATTAAAGTACTTTTTTTCCATGGAGGAAGCAGGAGGTACTGCACATGACACCCAAAGATAAATGTTTCCTGCTACACTTGGTATGACTGGGCACTCAGATACATGCCTTGCTACCAGTAGAATCATGTGGAAAACCCAGCAAAACACATCCTGTACCTGTATATATCCAAGTGTTTAGATCTGTGAGCTGGTGATTCTGTATCACACCATATGATACATTTCTAAAACTGGTATCTGGCACTTAACAGTGAAAAGATTGGGACATGCTCCTGAAATGTACAGAAACACAAGTTCACACATTTGTAATTCCATCATTTTTTCTGTAGCGTCTTAGTCATGAAACAAAACAAAACAACAGCAAAACACCCCAAAGAAACAAAAACCCCAAAACAAACAAAAAAATGCTTTCTCCTACTGAAAATCCTTTTAAGACGAGTATATTCTTTTATATCAAGTATGTATTATAATTTATGTGACTTATGCTTTCAACCTATGGCCTTGGGCAAACAGATGGGTCCAATACTTCAGTCTCTTTCATTAACTTTAAGAGAAAACTTTCTGTAGCACAGGAGCAGTCTAAAATAGATTCAACTCCTCTTAATGCTGTGGAAGAAAAATAACATGATAGCAGTTTGTATAGCAGCATGAAGAACTAAAAAAAAAGGTTCTTTTAATCCTGACATTCTCTTGTCATTTGTACTTGTAATACCTGTACTGATCTAAGCATCCACCATTGGGTGCTTTTAATGATTCAGGGTAATGAATAGTTGAGAATGTTTTCAATTGATGATCAAATGTGGCCATTAAGAGACATAATTCTGAGGACTAAATGAAATTATTTACATCCAAGAAGTGTAGTTTAACTGGATCCTGCTTTAGTCCCCATTTTTCCTTTGTTTCCAAATGCAAAAATAATAGGAGTGCCTTTACTTAAAAATAATTCCCACCCTTGTTTGGGAAGAAAAACATTAACCACATAGGAAAAGTGTGGATTCAAACATAATCTGTATTATGACTTTTTCTCTGGTAATATTTTCTGTATGAAAATGTACACTTACATGTTTCCTGAACATCTACCAGATGTTGGTCAGATTTGAAGTGGAAATTCCGCTAGAGAAAAGTAGACATCATTCATCCTTCTGCATAAAGACAATATGTCACAGCACACTCTGAGGAAGAAGCTATTCTATTTTATAACAGCTGGAGAACAGGATGGGAGGGAACCTCTGGGATCATCAAATTCAAAATGCTTTTTAAGAGCTGGGAGACACCAGGCTATAATATCCTTCCTAAATAAACCTAGTTTGATACCAAAAGTACTTAAAATTTCAGGTTCTACTTTTTCTAATGCAGAGCTGTGTTCCTGTCTTATCTAGGAAACCCTTCTAACTGAAGCATTAATTCAAATTATCATCACTTTACACTTTCTTTCTTCTACTATTTTCCTTCACTATTTTTTTAAGAGAACTGCTGCTAGCTAAAGAACTCAGACCCTTTAGTAGTGGTTTTCTTCCCTTGACCTTACTAGTGACTTCTGTGTGCAGCTATTCCAATTTTAACCCATCTTCTTCTAATGTGAATAATCAGGACACAATCGTTATTTTGGATGATGTCTGATCAGTGTCTTGTACCCATAAAAATTACTAATGCTTCCCTTTCTAACTACGACAGCTTTGTTGGTAAGTATTTAATTTGTATACCTATTGACATGGACCATTTATATCACAACCTTATGAGAATTAAGACTCTTTGCTATTGAGTGTTTTGTAGTTCTGTACTATATTTCTTTTAAAAATTCTAGAAAGGTATTACCTACTCCTCTTCTGGCTTGAATGCAGTGGGGTTTCTGAGTCTTAGAAATCAACTTTAAAATCACTGCGAGCTGCCAACCATTTGCTTTTGTTCCTTTGCACAATAGCTACAGTTTCAAAGTAAAAAACCACAAAAACGAACAAACCAAACACCCCCCCTAAAAAAACCCAAAACAATAAAAAGGATATACAACTTGGCTTTGAACCATAACATTTTCAAGTAATTTCTAGCCCACCCCTGCTGTGTAACTGCTTCACTTTTTTTGTTGTTTCACTGATCTTTTTTTTTTTTAACTTGTGTTGTCCTTCTCAAGAAGCATCTCTGTTTAACTTCTGGCAATTACTTCTTTATCTCTGTGCTTCCTGATAGCCAAGGCCCTAAGTTTATCTCTGATCAGTTCTTTTTAGTCTTTGCAGCCTGCCGGCTTATTCTTTGCATTTTTCTTGAGATTGTTATTCACTCAAACAGGCATGGAATCCTTCTCTCTCCCCAGCTTTGTTAGGCACATCTCATTCATGACAGGTTTAACAACTTCTGTTTTGAGGAAATTCCAAACCATCACCCACTCTCATGAGGCTCCTCTTTTACCCAGTTGTCTTCATTAAATAGTTCCTTTGTTAAACACTTAATTTCTCAAGGTTTTAGCTTTAAAGACTCAGATTTTCCCATGCAAAATGACTGTTGCTAACCTTCAAGTTTAAACAAAATTAGCTTCTCATCAGTCAGAATACAGATCTGTAAATGGAGCCTCTATTAGAACCACTGCACCATCAAAGTAGAGCAGTGACTTGAGTAAGGACCTCTTAGCTAGTGGATTTTATTTCAGAGATAATAAAACATGGCTCCTGCTACTCATTCCAGAATTATAAGTGACAGATAACATGCACATAGAGCTAAAAGAAGTAGCTACATGTTTTTTCTGTTTTGTTTTAAAAGAAAAAAGAAAAAAAAAAAAGACGTTTCCTGGTTGCCACTGTATGCAGTGGTATGTACGGTGATGTGCTCAACCAGATACCTATAATTCAAAGTGATAAATCTTCCCAGATGACAAAAACAGATTGTGTCCTTCTGTTGTCCATTGTTGTTATTAGGATGACCCACAGGGAACACTCGGAGACTTTCAGCAGGGATGTCTCCACTGCTTTTGTTTCCCTGTTACTAGTGGCTAACTACTCAACACACCTAAGTAAATGCATGGGTCTTGCCTTAAAAAGTCAGTACGAAATTGGCCAAGCTGGGTTTGGTGGGGTTTTTTTTTTTTTCATTCATTTTTAAGATGCTTATATGGAGAGAAACAGCATGAGGAAAACAAGCAAAACTGTAAGGTGTGACCTTGCAAAAACTACTGCTGAAAGAAACTGCAAACTAACACAATTCAAAGTCTCTTAGCTCTTGGTGCTATTCAAGCGTTTTGTGGGAAACTGTCAACTTGCTGACAAAAAATACCAGTACCCGAGGCGGAGCCGAATCAAGACAGGAACGAGGGCCCGTTTCAACCACCACCGCTTAGGGTTCCTGTCCGAGAGCTATGTTTCGGGCTCTGTGCCTAGTGGCGGGGTGGCTGCGGGACCCCGGCTCCCGCCTTGCGAGGTCCGTCCCCAGGCTTCTCCCTGCCGGGCCGGGGCTCCAGGTTGGATCCGGAACTTTCTTCTGAACCCCAGGTGCTTTTCCACGGTCGGGGTTTTGCTCGTTAAGTCTCTCCACAAAGGCTGCACCGTATACATTCCGTGGTACGGCTCCCAGAGGTTTGGGAGGGCAGGGCGCGCCCAAGGAAAGCGCAGAATTCCCTTTAAGGCCAGCTCTACCTGCACCGCTCTCTCCATATCCTCCGAGCCCCTCTGCTCCCCGGCAGCTCCCCCTCTGCCCGGCCCCTGCGGCAAAACCACATGTGCGGCCCCGGCTCCGTTCCGGGCGCAGTCCGGCACCGCAGTGCCTCCGGCGGCAAACCCCACCCTCAGATCCCGCCCCACGGTCCCTTCCGCAGCCGGCGAATAAAAGCAACCGTCGCGCGCGGATCGTGTCTTTTCTCTCTTGGTCCTTGTCGGCACGTTGTTTTGGACGCGGTTATTGTTAATTGCTATCTTGTTTTTATTTGAAACTCAACTTGGTTCTGTTGAATTCGTTGTATTGGAGGAGGGAGAAAAGAAAATCCCAACCAACTCAACTTCTTTTTCCTTCCCCCTCCTCTCTTTTTTTCTCCTCTCTTCGGAGAGAGAGGAGGAGGGGATGCAACGTGGACCCCACCGTTGGTATCACCGTGTCGCGCTGACGGCCGCGGCGGCCGGGCAGGCTGGGGAGGAGAGAAGAAAGCGTTCCAGCGGCTGAAGCGTTTCCCCGACGAGCAGCGGCACCGTGCCCGCCAGCGGCGGCGCGGGACAGGCGTACCCTCTCCGGCCCTCGCCCGCCTCCTCCGCCGTTCCCAGCGGGGCAGCCGCAGGATGGGGAGAAGGCGATGGCTGTGGGTGCAGGCCTGCGTCCTGTTGCTGGGCTGCGGGGCGCTCTGGACACAGGGCGCAGCCGGGCAACAGCAGCAGCCGCCGCCGCTGCGCCTGGGCGGCACCCACCCCAACGCCGCGTACCGGGAGGATGGAGGTGGCAGCGCCGCCGGCCGGGTCCGCCGGCGAGGGCAGCAGGATGTGCTCCGCGGGTAGGGACGCGCTCGGCCTCCGCTTTCCTTAGCCTGAACCCCCTTCCCCGCTGCCGTCCAGCCTCGGCCGGCCGCTCCCCACTTCAGACAGACGCGTGGTCTTCGTTTCTGCCCTGGGTACATCTTACCTGCCGGCCCCTTCACGTGGCTGTGGAGAGTTGTGATTAGGTCCTCAGCTATGAAATACGGTCTTTTAATTAGTGCGATTTTGTTAAAAGTAGATGTGCAGGGCTACATCACAACTAGCAGAAGTACCACATTGAGCCTTTAGCCAGGCATGTTACAGTGTTAAGGTACTTCGACACTCTTTTTTGGCTTCTACTGAGAAAATAGTCAAAATCTGTTTTTTATAGTGTTCTGGAGAGTTCTTGGTAATTAGAATTAGTTTGTTAGTATTTATGACCAGTCATGCCTTCTATCTTGTCAGTTGGCAGCCAATTTTTGTAGCCAGCTATATATGAATGCAGAGTCAAACTCCCTTACATATCCTCAGTAGTTCCAGCAGGGATGAGTCAACTGCCATTGACCAGTCTGCCTCTCCTCTGCATGCTAACCAGTTCAACTAGTACATTCTGTACATGGCTTAGAACTTCTTGAGGTGGAGGAATACTTTATTTATTTGAAGAGGATTTTTTGTAGACATCTTTGCTATGCATTCTTTTGTTTGTTTTATGCAGCTGGTTTCTTCCCTTGTGTGTGTATAAAACTGTGGATTCTAGTTACACCCATTTGCATTCTTGTATATACATTTGTTTGTTTGTTTGTGTAACAGGCCAAATGTGTGTGGCTCTAGATTCCGATCGTACTGTTGCCCTGGATGGAAAACACTCCCAGGAGGAAATCAGTGCATTGTTCGTAAGTGTCTGATTTCAAGTTTCTACTGCCCTAGGGGTAGTAATAAAAATAAATATTGTTCTGTGAGTTACTGCATCCTTCCATATGAGAAAAGAGAATTCAATTCTCTTTGGCCTTATTTTTTAGAAAAGAAGAAAAATGAAAAAAAAAAAAAAGATGGATTTATAGGCCCATGTTTCTTTTATTTGAAAGCTTAGCCAATTACTGCATTCATTTTCTTTGGTGACTTCTTAGGAGACATGTTTCCTCTTGTTTTTGTTTTTTGTTTTTTAAAGAACATGCCAATGAAGGAAAAAGAAAGAAAAACAAACCAAAACCCCACAAACCTTCCATAAATCAATCAATCAACTATATTAACAAAAAAAAAAAAAAGACCAGAAGGTCTTGATATAAACCAAATCAGATCAGAAATTTTGTGAAACTTCTGTGCTAGGCTTGGAATTACAGTCAAATTAAAAACTTTTTTACATCTGGGTTGCTTATTCTCTTGCCTGTCATTGTTAGTTATGTTCTAATAGTTAAAAATCCTGTAGACTCGAATTACTTCCTGGTCATAATAGGTACTATTCGGATAGATGTGGCTGTTGACATGGCCTGGTGGAAAAAAAAAAAACAAAAAACTGTTCAATACTCTCCTTAGGGAATGTTGTCTATCTAGAAATCAGACAGATTATTAAATTGAATTTCCTGTCTGTCAGATTAGAGCTGATATTAGACACATACTTCTGCATTTTAATGCGAGTCTTCCCATTCATCCTAGCCTGTCACCATCTCTTTTGCTAATAAGTATGCTCAACTTCAAAATTCAGGTTCAAGAACATATTGCCCTTTATGTAAGCAATGAAGGTGTTTGTAATACTCCATCTAACAAACTACAGACATCTAGGACTAAACTAGGGAAAGACTGGGTGTTAAGATCTGTCGAACTTAAAGGTGACTTTTGGGCTCTCACCTTGTGATTCAGGACTAGCAGCCTGTTCATATCTATTACATGAGTAAATTTGCTAGTGTTTCTTACAACTGTGCCCTGTGTCACTGATTTTCACCTAAGGTTGACCTAGCATTTGCTAGCAAAGGTTAACTGAGTCATTCAGAGGAAGATGCTGGTATCAGTACCATTGTGGAAGAAGAGAAGCTTCTCAGGATGTTCCGATCACATTTATAATATCTTACAATGTTGTCTACTTAAATGTAAAATGGAATTTTAAAAATTAATTTAGGCTACCTAATATGCTTTTGACAGGTTTTTCAAATTCAGCTGGGTATCTAGCTCAAATGAAATTAGGGGGAGATGATGATTTAAATGCTTTCAGAAATCCTTATACGTTATCCTTAAACAGTGACTCTCAGCGCCTCGTAAAGACCTCGGTTTCATATCTCTTCACGTCCAGAATAATCTTTGATTCACTATTAATTTATGTGCACAAAGGACATCTTTTACTTCCTGTTCACTTACTGGATCTTAATTGCAGCTCTCTAATATTTTCTATTTGTATTTTTGGTGAAGGTTTTGGGGCACAGATTTCTATGCACACGTTAAACATTCATTGAGATGATGGTCCCTCTAGCTAGAGGTGTTTAGCTAGACAGAGCCTCTTGCACAGCACATGGACAAGCTAGCAAACTTCTTATTGGAGATGCATTGATTATAATTAGTGCAGATTTTAACTGGTGATTTTAAAGTATAATTTCATGATGAGAGATCTATAAGCTAGTGGTAGGTCAACAGGAAACCATTCTGACCTTACAGTGTTTTCAGTTGATAATGTGATAATGGTCGTTGGCAGTCTGTGACATATTTATGATTAAAAGTGATCTTTTATCTGAAAACCAAAGGTCTGGATAGGTTTACTTTTTTCTTTGTTAAAATAAACTTTACTGATGAAAGCATACTTAGAATATGCTCTCAGCTTTAAGGCTTTCAGTTGATAAAAAATTATTCTCTAACAGATAATAAACCAAGCAAATGGTCTAAATGTAGACCTTGTTTAATCAGGAAATTGAGCTGTGTTGTGTAAAGATGGACTGAACAGTGATAGAAGGGAAAGAGCCCTGTTCCCTGTGTTTGTATAGCGCTCTAAATCCAGTTTCTTACTTCTAAGCCTGCTAATGGAGAAAGTATTTCACATCAGACAGTGGTATGTCTCTAATTGCAACTAAATAGCAAAATCCCACAAACTCTTTTTCCTTTCATGGCTTCACATTTCTGGTATAGTTGTTGAGGAATTTAACAGTAAATGTAGATGAGGCACACTGGTTCTGTTTGATTCCGGAAACGTGTCAGTGGACCACTAATGTGGCTTTGTCTACTCCTGTCTTGTAAAGAAAATGTGGCCCTTATTGGAGTATGTCAGGGAGGATGTGGGTTTACAAAATCTGATCTGGTCATATTCGGCATTGGTACAGAGCTGGTGATTTGGTGGAGAAAGCATGTACATTTCACAGGGGCCATATTTGAATTCTGTAATGGGGCAATAAAACAATTGGCTTCCTTATAGGAGTTGGATCTCATTTATGCATGTTTTCCTAAATCAGAAGTGGAGCACAGGCATTCTGGAACGGTCTTACCTCTGCAAATTTTTTAACGTATATGGCCATGTGGATTTTTTTTTCCTTTCATTCTAATATATATAGATAGGGTTTTTAGGTAGTCAGTATGTTCTTGGCAAATTATCTACTGAAGGTGTCTGTTACTTTTGTAATCCTTCAGTGAAGATGTGCTTCCAGATTATATGATACTCTCAAAACCCCAAAGTTATTTACAAAGAAACTGATTCTTGCTTAGCTTTGTGCTTTACAAGCTGTTTCTTGGACAATATGTGATTTTTAAGGACCTCCTGTGCCATACTGGCTCTAAATGTTTCAGTCTCTCTTTTGGTGTGTTTGCTACTTAAGCAGATTATTTAGATGTATGCATTTAGATCTCCTTTAGAATCTGAATTTGGCCTATAACTCCTGTCTGTCTCTGTTGTTCATTTGTTCAATAGAGCTCCCTTGGCTGGTGAGGAGGAAAGGAAGGCACAACTTTGATTTCTCAAACCTTTTTTTTTTTTTTTTCCCTGTAGTTGAACACTAAGGTTACTGTTAATCACTTTTTAATTGTCTTCTTCCTCAGCAATTTGTAGAAATAGCTGTGGTGATGGATTTTGTTCCCGTCCTAACATGTGCACCTGTGCAAGTGGACAAATATCACCTACCTGTGGATCAAAATCTAGTAAGGACTAACTATATTTATTTCAATTAGAGATTTCATTTTAAGTAATTATCTTCGAGCGTCAACTCAAAAATAACTACTATGTAAATTCTTTAAAAATAACCTGTCATTACTGCGTACATGCATGTAATTACACTTTGGTATATCTCTCGTTTTTGATAAAGTTTGATATACCATGTGTGCATGTTTACTCTGTGTGACAAATTGGGAATGAATGTGTTTAAAGGGATAAGCAGGTTTAAATATAAGTGTGTAACATTTTCATTGAATGCATTTTCCTAAGAAATTAAGATTGTACAGCCAAGATAAAGAAATATTCCAAGATGCTAAATATAGTCATGGAAAACTTTAAAAACTTCATGGTTGTTTTTAAAATAATGGCTGACTAATATTGACAGCTTGGACAGCTTTGGTTACAAGAATAGCACAGTGTACGCTTAAATACACAGCATATATTATACGAAGCTCATGTCTACTTTCAGACATCTCTGGTTTTATCCACATTTGCTTCCCGATGTGGTATTTTTGCCTAACACTGGTATCTCTCTGCCTGGCTTCTGCTGCAGTACAACAGTGCAGTATCAGATGCATGAACGGGGGTACATGCACGGATGACCGGTGCCAGTGCCAGAAGGGCTACATCGGAACTTACTGTGGGCAGCGTAAATAATTGCTCCCTTGCAATTGCTCTGTTGATCTAAACGTAAATCCACATAAGTCCTGCAAGTTAGCCGCCTTATTTTAGGACAAGTAGGAAGATAAAAAAGCCAATATGCTGAAATACAATGAAATGTCTGTGAGAAATTTACTGCTGTTTTGAGGTAGAGAGTTTAGCGGAAAGTCAGTTCATGCATTTGTATTCTCTAAAATTCAAACTAAGAAATCAAATTCATCAAATAGTTTTGAAAGATGCATTGGGAGCAATGGCAGTATACATTCCACTCTCCTTTCCTTACCAGACAATCGCTAGTTTTTCATTCTCTTTGATGAAGTTTCCCTGTTTTGTAAAAGCAGTCAAACTACTAGGCTGAGGCATGGTTTTCTGCATGACTAAAGAAAAAGATTAAAAACTATTCAAGCTTTTGGATACCTTTTTGGTTTGGCAGACAAGCTAGAAAGTCAATTATTTGCACAGCTCTACCTATCGCATTACAGTGTTTACAAGCCATACAAATTTGGCAAACAATAGAAGTCACCGAAGGCTGCAGGGATGAAGAGAAACTCAAAGTGTATTCTGAGGTCAGCTGGCTATTAATTAGCTGAGAAATTAATTGCTTAAGTAAGCCTGAAAGAACTAGAGACAAACAGAAGGCATCTCTGCAAAAAAAAGGCTGAATATTGTGAAAAAATATCCTTTGTCTTAGTCATTTTTACAAATGCTGAAGAGCAGTCTTGTTCCTGCTTTATTTCTACCTCAATAAAATTCTGTAAAATCTTGGATAATAATTGTAATCCTAAAATGTGACCCTAGAGCTTCTGGCCCCTTCCTGCTAATTTTAAAGTGTTGGCTCAACACCTGAATGGTCTCAGAGAGGGCGTATTTCCAGTGAATAAATGAAAAGAGGATTGAATTTTCAAGCAGTGATTCTAAAGGAATCCAGAAAATCTGAAGAAAAAATCCAGAAAATCTGGGGGGGGGGAAAAAAAAAAATCTGGAGATTGGCTTCAGTGTATAAGACTGTTAAAATTTCAAGGAAGGTTGCGTATTTGTCTTCTAGATGCAGTGTGGAATGAATGTCTAAAAAATGTAAATATGTCTTTATTTCATTTTTACTAAAATGTCATTGTGTATTAAATATACTAAAGCTAATTGCCTCACTATATTGTTATTGTCCATTAATGCATAAATTTTACACCTGCAGAGAAATATCTTTGTTTTATGCATAAGATATGCATTCTCAGTAAAAAGTAATTCAGTTTTATAGTTCTTGATAAGAAAGGCTTTATCACATTTTGACACAACAGTATATTTTCTGTTCCCCATTGTGACATAGGAGGCAGTTTCCAGTTTGAAATATATACCTTCTCTAGGTTGCTGAGGTTTTTTTGCACTGCATACTCAAATATGTTACAAATGCCACCTTCAAATTGGGGGCACCTGTGTAGGAAAGCAGCCTAGAGACTTTTAGACTAAAATCTCTTTGCTGTTGCTCAGAGACACTTCAAAATGATGGGGCTCTCCTTTTAAGGTGAAATGCTTTGATTTGGAACATCTGCTAATTCTAAAAAAGGATATATGTCCTCGAAAATAGACATAGTTAAAGCACTCCTTTAGTAGCATTTTTCAGCCTCACTGAAGAACTGTCGTTTCAAACTGAGAAGATTTCAGTGCTTTGGTAGGAGGCTTTGTTCTTGATGCACACTATCAATAAACAGCGTGAGTGGGTGCTCTGAAGTTCCACAACTGTAAAGTACCTTCTCCATCTGTATATATACTGTGGATTTACATTGCCCCCAAAATGTTTTTTTTCTTGTTGGGATCTTTTAGGAAACACAGTCTCTGAAGGTACATAAAGATTAATTAAAGCAGTAATTCTTTTCTCTTGCTCTGAACATCACTTCTGCCAGCAGTATCAACTCTCAGAGCTGAATTATCTGTCTCTCAGACTCCCCAAGCCCCCTTTCATGAAAAGTTTGTTGCTGTTGTGATGACGTAGCATAACCTGATATGCCCAAACCCCCTCAGAATAGTTTTTATCTGCTAACTTTGGTGATGGATGTAAGTTCTTATAATTAGTGACTAGAGCTGCAGAACTGTCTAAAAATATACTTAAGTTAAACATCTGCTAAGAATCTGTGGTGAAAATAATTGAACAGCTGCTTGCAATTAGCATTATACAGGTACTGATGGAATTTGACTTGAACAATTGTTGTTGGTGATGATGGGAGGAAGGAGATGAGTTTGATCTTCAGGTCCAGAAAGACTTAAAGCAGTTGATAGGAAAAATACTATTTTTGAATTTTGCGTATGGTAGTCTTTGAAATATTATTACTATAACATTTAAAACTTCTTTAATTTTGTTAATTAAAGCTGTCTGTGAAAGTGGCTGCCAGAATGGAGGACGGTGTATTGGACCTAATCGCTGTGCATGTGTCTACGGATTTACTGGCCCGCAGTGTGAAAGAGGTAAAAGAAATAAATAACAAAGGAAATTATGAGCCGCTATATGCAACAATACAGTATGTATATATTTTGTGCTGTGTATTTTCAGGCTGAGCCAGTAAGCTTCCAATAAACCATTTATTATTTGTAATTTTAGAAAGTGTCTTCCTTTTTAGTCTGGTAGCCATATTTCAGATTGGTAAATAGAAGGCTTTCACAATTGGTAGGAATTTGAGCTAATTTAGGCTGCTTATTTTGTTGTATAATAGTTAAAAGATGACCTATTGCTCTCATCTATGTGAAATAATATTACAGGAAAATTGCTGATGGTGTAACTAATTGCGTAAGTGTAACTAATTTAAGGATTCTGTATAACACCTCTTTTATAAGAAAAACTTGGGAAGTTACTCACTCTGGTTAGTTCTATCCTATGGGAGAAAGTCAGAGATGGAGTGAAAAAATAACTAATTACTGTAATACTGAGATCAGTTCCTAAAACCATTCTTAAACATCTTAGATATGGCTTAGCTTATAGCGTTTCCATGAATGCGGGACTAAACAAGGATTTCATTCCAAAATTTTAAGGAGAAATCCCTCAGTCTTCTTTTATGGGCTTAGACATACTGACAAAGTCAGTTTTGATGATGCTGGACAAAATATTTCTGGCGTTACACTAGGTGATAAGCACACCAATAATTAAGGCACTAAGTCTATATATAGTGATTTAGAATAAACCTGCTTCCATTTTCATGAATCTTTGCTGCTTGCTTTTAATAAATCAGAGCGTTGTTTGAATCCAAGACTGTGGAAATACAGTAATGTAGAACTGCTCTCCATTAAATATAATTGTAGAATATATTCTGTGTGCATCAAACTGACAAGTACAACCCAAATTGCTGTCTGTTTAGAATGGGTATTTAATGAGGGGATACAGAGAGGATTGCTTGTCAAACCAATAATGTTGTACATCCTTTAACATGAAGTTTTCAATAATAATCAAAGATGATGCAGAAGAGCTTAGCAGAAATATTATTCTTTTCTCCAAATTGGTATTGTGAATACATGTTCTCATCAAAAATGGTACTGAAGAACTGAACAACCATAGTGTGAGTGCTGAATACTAGTCTGCATTGTTACCTTACTCCTTTAAAATACTGAAAAGGTTATCAATACTAAAAAGGGGGATGGGATCTTTGGATGAATAGAAAGTCACATTCTTAATTCACATTAGCAGTGGACAAGAAAGCCACTCGGGGCAGAAGTAGACTTCCTAGATTGATAAAATAATTTAAATCAGAAAGGACCTTCACAGGCCATCTAGTCCAATACCTGCTGAAAGCAGGTCTAATCTGATTAGGCCTGTTCAGTTTTTGAACTGTCAGTTTTTGAACACCTTCAAGGATGAAGATTCCACAACATCTCTGGGCAACTTGTTCCAGTATTTCACCACCCTCATGATGAAGAAAAAAAAAAAAAGAAAATCACAATTTTGCATGTGCCAATTTGTATTTATTGCCTCTTTTCTGATTGCTGTGAGCCTCCAAGAGTCTGGCTTCAATCTCTCTATCCCCTGAACAGGTAGTTATAGACATCAATAAAATCCCCTTGAAACCTTCTCTTCTTAAGGCTGAATGAACTCAGGTCCCTCAAATTCTCCACACAGGGCAAGTTCTTCAGCTGTCTGACCCATGTGGTGCCTCTCCCCCAGACTTTTTTCAGTATCTCCATTTTTCTCTTGTACTGGGAGTCCAAAACTGGATACAGTACTCTGATGCAGTCTTGGAAGTGCCAAATGGAGGTGAAGAGCCGCTTCCTGTACTGAATGCTGTGCTCATCCTGAAACAGCCCATGCAGCTGGCCTTCTCTGCTGCAAGGGTGTGCTGCTGCTTCATGTTCAGGTTATCGACTAGGACTCCCCTGATCCTTTTCTCGGAGCTGCTTTGCAGGCAGTTAGCCTCCAGCCTACATTGTTCCATTAGGTTGTTCCTTCCCAGATGTGAGACTTCCTTTGCTTTTTCTGAACTTTGAGATAACTATCCACCCACTTTTTCTAAGCTGACATGGATCATTCTTGAGTAGCAACCCTGCCGTCCGGCATTTTGACTGGTGCTTCAGATTTGGTGTCATCTGCAGTCCTGCTGAGAGTGTGCTCTTGTAGCATCACCCAGATTGTTAATGAAGATGTTAAACTGTTACTTGTCCTGGTACTCATCCCTGAGGGACTGACTGCACTAGTTTCCTGGCCTGTCTGGACTTTGCTGATTACAACTCTTTTAGCCAGTTTTCCAGTCACCTTATTTATTGTTCACTTACTTGGCCTTTATCTCACTGGTCACAATCTCTCTATGGGAGAGCCTTGCTCAAGTCAAGCAACACCCACTGGCCTCTCCTTGTCCTTGGCACCAGTGACCTCATGGTTGAAAGCAGTGATGACAGTTGCCCTTGGTAAACCCATGCTGGCTGCTTCCAAACACCTTTGTGTAATTCACATGTTTAGAAATGGCTTCTGAAGGGAATCCTGTGGAATGCTTTGTTTCAAATTAAATTCTGAAGTGTTCAAAGCTGAATATAACTTGGAAAAATATCTTTACATTTGTTGACTGTGAAACGGAAATAATTTCCATGTAGGTGCAGGAAATAACTAACCAAACACTGAAGAAGCAGCAGTTTGTATTTGCTCTTCCATGCTGCTTTTATACCCACTAGATGTCACAAGCAACAGAAGAATGTAAAGGACAAATTTGTTTCTTTGTCTCTAATTGCTTGTTGCTTACATTCTTAAGATCAGATTTATGGACTTCTGTTCATTGCTGTTTAGATTTTTGCTGTTGGATGTTACATTCAGCCCATTCTTCATAGTTGCTCCTTATGAACCAAGTGCAAGGACTCAAATCTTTTATATTTTGGTTCGTGGGGAATTAGGAAGCATTATTCTGTTAAAAACTGTTAATATTTACAGCCATTTTCAGAAATAGGTCTTTATAGAAAGTACACCTGCCTTCTAGCGAAAACAACAGACTATCAAGTGCGTCAGTTTAGGATGGATATTTAAGCTACATTATATGGTTATTTGGAAATTGAGTTATTATAATTAAAAATTTACATTTCCATACTTGAAATTGGAGGTAGTAAGCCAAACTTGCTTCTGTCACTGTCACATTAATATAACATATAATTAATATATATAATTCCGTATATAATATGCTATTACAACAGTGGGCAGGGTTAAATAAAATTTCGCTTAGTCTCTTATCTTGGTGTTGCCTTTCTCATATTCAAAAAAAAAAAGTTGTTACTAATTTATTGTACTGTTATTCAGTTAAAGAAAGATTACTCCTGTAGTGTATCTTGGTAGTGACTATAGAAAGTCTCTAATATAGCAACTGTTAATGTTAACTTTTTTTATGCTTTACATGAGCTGCAATACATGAAAAAAAAAATAAAAGATACCTTAAATGCCTATTCTGATCAATAGTGATCTGTAATTTATGCTTTTAACCTAGTAAGTTTATGTTTTCCAACAAAATGCAAAGGAAATATTTCTTCATTGGTTCGTTACAATAGTTGCCTATAATAGTTTACAGTAAGAAATGCCTTTGTAGTTTAATTTTAAACTGAGTTTAGCAACAGTTCATAACTCTTTGAGTAAAATTTTATAAGTTTAAGGTCATGTGAACTTCCCTTACAAATCACATCAGAGTTATAAGAGATTTTGTTTTGTTAGTTTTTTACATTGTGGTGCTTTAAATGCATACTTTTTATTGTTCTGTAAATTAAGTTCTTTAAATTAGGTGTTTTCTTCCTAATATAGAACATATGTAGCTTTCCTTCAGATTGGCCTCCCAGCCTCGGTTATATGATAAAACGTGACTTGTTGTTCAGCTGTCTGGGCTCTGAGCAGACTAATTTCCGGGCTGGAGACAGGAGGCTGAGCAGTAACTAATGACTGGCATGATTACAGTATTTAGCTTGAGACTTGCTGCTGGGTTAACAAGAAAGCAGGACCTGTTTGGGAGCTCATGCTTTACTTTTTCAGATATATACAACAACCTTTTATATTTCCTGTCAAAGACTGTTCTTTTGGTCAGCTTCTTGTCTTTGATTTGTAAACACACAAGATTCCAGCATTTGGTCTCCTTTTTTATGGATTTTTTTGCTGTTGTTGGGGTTTTTTTTCACCTTAAAGAAAAAAGTAGATGTTGAAATTTTGCTGTTCAATTTTTCCCAGTGAAAAATAATTGGGGAAAAAGAAAGGAGAAATGGATTAAGAGGCCTCATCATCAGCTGTACACATAAGTGTGTTTTTCTAGCATGACCAGTTCCTTTGGTTTCTCAAGACTGTCTAGTCAAATGATATTTGTATTTTGGCACACGTCCTTGTATTTTTTTAATTGATTATCTGTAGAGGTATGAAGCCATGGAAAACCAATCATGTTTTCCTCCTTCTTTGTTATGGGTTAAAGGGAGGAAGAGCCAGTGGGAAAAGAGAATCCTGCCACTGATCTAAATTTGTCTTCATCTCACATAGAAGGAGAAAGACTAGTGCTCATTTACTCTGTATGTAAGTGGCTTTAATGGGATGTAAAAAGGTTTGGGCTGAGTAAAAATGCATAGCTTGGGAATAATATCCTTTTGAAGAAGGGAGAGTATTTCAGATAAAGCTATCAAGCTTGGGCCAGTGGGATAAGAGGGAAAATAGAGAAATATGATAACTGAACATAGCGTGAGAAGCTATGGGGAGTGGGCAGCTTTTCGGTTATTCTCAGGAAAATTGCTACTAATGTGTCTTTGCGGAATGTATTTGTTGCGCCTGGTATTCCCAGTACAAGTGACTGGACGCTTTCTTTGACTGTCTGAATTTTGGAATTTCTGGCTATCAAAGGAGACAAGAGCCCATCCCTCATGACAGATGTAGTAAATCAGTGGTTGGGGCTAATGCCCCACTAGAGGCTCCTACTGGGTTAATTGGGAAGACTGCATAGATGCAGCCAGGTAGTCAGTGGAAACTCTTCTCTCTGCAAGGCAGCAGTTTTTGTGCCAGTTCTGCAATGCTTACAAGGACTTGGTCCATGCATTTGAGGAGTCCTAGGAGGGACAGCAACAGACAGTGAAGTGTCTGTGGGGTTGAAGAACAGGATGTTGCAGAGGATAGTGAAAAGGGTTTGAGGCAGAGGATGTAACTGAAGTAGAGTTTCATTTTGTGGGGCAGGAGAGCATACATCTAAAATTGTATTTGAGATCAGTTACCTTCATCTGACCCTCCCTGACAGGAAAATAATCAATGATGATCTTATACATAAGGACAATACAAAAAAAGGAGGAGAGGGAAATGAAAAAAGAAAAAAAAAAAAGGTGTTCTTTTCAAGCTAGGAAGCGGGGAAGAGTCTAATCAACAGCACAGAGAAAGGTGTAGGAGGAAGCAAAAAGCATCCTCAGTGAAAGTTTATAGTAACAGGCAAAAGAAGAAAGAACAAAGAAAACAGAAGTGAAGCTGTACTGGTGAAACTGATTTGCACTTAAAAGTTATAAAGATATTTTGGGATAATATATATGAATAAATTTAAGCTTATAGAGCAAACTGACACAAGTTTCTATATGTCTCAATGCTTCTTGAATATATTTTTATTATAAAGAAAACATCCAGTTCATATTTAGTCTGTAGTGCTGTAGTGCTGCTGAAGAGGCTTGTGTCTGCCTAAGTGACAGTGATTAGGTGTAAATGAAGCAAGGAGGGAATTAAATTCTTTATGAAACTACTCTTTCCTCTGAAAGGTATTCAAAGGATCTTTTAACTTTGTACAACTTTTCCGTATCTGTTGATGTAGCATTACCATGAGAAGAAGTAGTGAAAACTTTTTTGGGATATATTCAGATCTTGTATGTATATCAGGTCTTACCCCTGTAATCTCATAAGCTGCAGAACTTCTTGGCATGCAGGCTGTGGCAAGTTATGTTTGAGAGGTTTCCTGTCTGCCAGGCATGGCATACTGTTGCATGAGAGGTTATAAAAAGACCTGTGCTTTTTCTCAAGTTGCTTGGTTTATTTTTGCTGTCCCCCAATGATTGTAAACTTTGTTCAGGTATTTAGCAGCAAAAATATGCTTTTGGTCAATAAGCTCTTCTCTTTTGTAGGAGTTGTGGGAATACAACTTTTCAATGTTGCTGGGTTTTGCTTTATAGTGGCTACTATTAGCCTGAACTGAAATAGAGGTTCTTTATGTAGGATGTGTGTGTGTATGTATAAGTGGGTCCCTGCTCTGAAGAGCTAACTGGACAAAGGAAGTATTATTACTCTCTTCCCTGCCCCCAAGACAGGCTGTGACACATGAGGTTGTTACGTTTTGAAGGCTGGGCAGGGAAGCTTCAACAGGCTTATCAATCAACCAGATAATCCTGGGGTTTCAGTCTGAGGTTTTAACCAGGGGAGTCATCCTGCCTATTTTATTAAGGTTGTGTAAAACTGTTGAATTTTGCTTGCTGTAGGAGTGAGTATAAGTGAAAATGCAGGGCATTTTAGTAGAAGGCAGGAAGAAAGGAAGACAACAAGATTAAATAAAAAATAATTACTAAATACTGCTTTCAGATATCAACCAGCATTCTTCTTTTCTTTGTGCCTCAGGGCCACGTGTCATGGTGTCTTTTACTTTTTTTCTTTTCCCCCATGTGCAGTAAGTGGAATACTTACCTGCTGAACACCAGTTTAATGAATTTTAGGTCTACTTTTAGCCATTGGGAAGTGGAACATGTGGTCTTGAGATCTTTTGCAAGTTTGTAAAGGAGTCTTTCAGGGCCTGTTGAGTTAAGAAAAGAAAATCAGTTCACTGTAGCATACTCTAAAGTACCTGGTCCAGTTCACAAGGGGTGTTTGTTACTGCTGGTGTAAACACAAGAGATACATCATCAACTTAGAATCATAGAATAGTTAGGGTTGGAAAGGACCTTAAGATCATGTAGTTCCAACCCCCTTGCCGTGTGCAGGGACACCTCGCACTAAACCATGTCACCCAAGACTCCATCCAACCTGGCCTTGAACACCGCCAGGGATGGAGCATTTGCAACTTCCTTGGACAAGCCATGGAAGAACCCAACTTGAAGTCTAATTAATTAAAATCAATTAATTTTAATCAATTTAACTAAGAAGAAGTTAGTGGTAGTTTAAGGCTTTAGAAAATGTGGATATTTCTAAAATTTTCAACTTTCATAGTGCTTTTCTACTTACTTTATTTTCTAAATTTTCTGATAAAAAATGTTTGTCAGCTTTTCCCACACATAGTGGAAAGTCAGTTATAAGCAAAATGTCAGAGTGGTGGTAATATTTTTAAAAAAGCTTCAGTTTAAAATAAAAAAGTACACCTTTAATTCCTCTAGGAGATAGTAAGAGGTAACAATTGCAAATACCTGCAGCAATAAAAGGTAAAATTTTATCTGACAGGTAAGTACTTTATTTAGGAAAATAGGTCAGATTATCTGTGCTAGAAGAATCTGATAGTTATTTTCATTGTTTGTGATTAGAGGTGTCATCAAATGTTTATAATACATACAGTTAAGTGCAGTTCCTGTTCAGAGAACTCTTCCTTCTACAGGTTTAGAGCTGCAGATATTTGTATACGTCAGTCTTTGACAGATTGCAGTGGTTCTGAAGGGCAAATTCAGAAAGCTGCTTTCATGCTCTTAGATATCAATAGCTACTAGGATTACAGTACTCTGACGCCCACATTACCTGCTTTTTCCATCCATCATTGTCTCTGGTGATAAGGTTTTCAGACTTACCTTTGCTGTCTTTCACAAGCTGATAAATGACTATCTTAAACATTAAAAACTCCTCAAGATGTCTACAGAGAATATCTTTTATTTGTGTCTGATTTTTGCGGGTATCTTAAAATTTCTCTGTGTAAAAGATTTAACATGTTGCAACATTTTCCTAAAAAAGGAAGATGAAATACAGATTTGAATAACCTCTTCAAAGGACTTGAGAATTTTCACCAGAGTAAAATGGAGCTCTCTTGCAACTCAGGCACAGGAAAAGCTTCTTTGCTTCAAGTCAGGTTTTAGAAGGGAAGCACTGTAGCTATACTGCTCCAAACTATGAAATGAAAGAAAGAAGTAGCAGAGTTGTTAATACTCTATACTTATGGCAAACAGATATATTTTCTTCATATATGTATTTTTTAAATCTGTATTTGAAAATTAATGTTTTGTATTACCTAGAGGAGGAAAATGTCCAGGAGAGCATAAAATACTGGGTTTTTATCTGTCAGGTAGGACTTAGGCTGGGTTATGTTCTGCACTAGAGATTGTTCATTGAAAAGTAAAACAAGAGTCTCATAATATAGAGTAATGGACCAAAGTCATGAGTGGGGAATGTGTTGCAGAGGAGAGGGAAGATGATGTGTTGCGAAAATTCTGTCTCTTTCCTTCCCCAGTGAAAATTTTACTCTTTCAGGTGCATTAGAATATTACACTTTTTATTTTTTTTATCTGTGATTGTTTGAGTCTGCAGTATGGTTACAACTTTTTATGGTCTAGTAAAGGTAGAAGAAAATGGTGATATTTTCAGGCAAGTATTACCTTAGAAATACTGTTTTGTAAATACCTGTGTTGGACCTTTTCTTAAATGACTTTTTGCAGACAAGATTTTTCATTATTTAATTGCTACCTTAAATTAGACAACTAATACCCAGTGATATGCAGAGTGTTCAAAGCATGAAAAGCCCAAAAGAATAGCAAGGGAAAACTCAGTGGAAATAAAAAATAAAACAGGAGTTGAAATATCCTTTCTGAAGCAATGAGCTGTTGAAAACAGTGGAAGGAAAATAGTTAGGAATGAAACTGAATAGAATAAAAGCAGCATGAGTAAATGTTAAAATCTGCATCAGACAGGGATTGACAAAAAGCATTTTGATGAGCCCCGTGGAAAATGAAGACATTAGTGCTTAACGCCAATTCATAGCCAAGTTTCAACACATTGTTGGCTCTCAGTAGAGGAGCTATACACACTGTAAGGCTATCAGCACATTTGAGAAAGCTGTAGTAAGGTATTGGCTGGAAATCTTGACGTGCTACTAAACTTGCTGAGGTGTTAAAATCTGTGCAGCAAGGAATTTGGATGAATTTCAGAAAAAGCGGGAGGGATATCACTAAGATCAGTTCTTACTGATCTTAAATATAAAGTTAAACAAGAAGAGGTAAAAATAATCCTCCTTGTAAAGGAAATATTAGTAGAAGAGTAGTGGTATGGGTCTGCCTGCTTGTCTCTGGATCTTCTGCTGCTCTGTGTGCTCCATTAAGTACACTTACCTCAGCATATGGCTTTGGCACTGTGACAGTCTTGCTTTTTTTTTTTTTTAGCATCTTTGTGTGGTTTTTTTGTTGTAGTATGAAATACATTTACTTAAAAAGAAACTACTGACTATTTAAGTGGCAGGTTATTGGACAAATCGCTATTGTGAATACTGTGTCATCTTCAAATTCAAGAAAACATTTCGTGAGGATTGTATTTTGCCTGTGCAGCTTAACATGCAGTTCAGACTTTTCCCATATGTGCACAGCTTTGTATTTTATGTGAGCTTTCAGATGATTTTCAAGTAGGGTGTCATGTACATTATGTTTCCTAAAAAAATGGATGGTGACAAAGGATTTTCTCATTCCAATCAGTAGCTTAATGAACATGGTCATCTAGTCTTAATCAGGGTGAAGGAAGGATAGAAAATTTGCAGTCTGACAACCATGTATGGTCTTTTCTCTGCCTGATTTTTTTTTCCTCCTGGGAGGAAGGTGTGTAATACCATTTTAATGTGAGTACAACATTACAGTAGCTAACACTGTTTACCAAAAAAAGCAATGTTACATCTGTCTCACATTATCCTGATTCTTAGCCTAGAATCAAATAAGATTAAGTGTCCTGATTTTTAAAGGTGGTGAATAACGCTTCTCTTACTGACTTTAGTAGGAGCTCCAGGTGTTTCTTGGAAATCAGACTCTAATCTCGCTAGCAGGCTTGCAAAGTACCTCAAATTCATCATGCTTTCAGTAAGTGCAACTCATCAAGGAAAAATGTGTTTATAGCTGATGTCCAGATCTTCTATTCACATCTTAAAACTCTCAGATTAAACTTCTTCTCATTCAGGAATCTTTCTCTTGTCTTTCTCTACAGCTATAAGTCTCTGGCTTCAGAGAAACAATTCCCAGCCATGCCTAAGAAACCACTTCTCCTTACTGGCGTGATATCCAGCCCTGTAGCCTGCTTTTTCCTCTCTGCTCTGCACTTCCTCCCTAATTATTCTCTCATGCTGGGATGAGACACAGTAGGCCATTTTTGTTACCTTCCCTATACTTTCAGTTCAGGTGTGTATTTCCAGGGTGGGTGTCCCTGGCTGCATTCCATGGTGTTTCCTCAGTCTCTGGCTGCATTACTCAAGAATCTGCAGTTTTCTTGTTAGGACTGACAATGAATGACCTTCATGTGCAAGTTAAAATTTTGTTTTTCATCTGCTTCAGGACGTTGAGCTGTGTCTCCTCTTTGCATCTAAAACTTAAAACATTGTTTATACGCTAGATATAGAGAAGTTTTTTTCTGATCTTTTCAGCCTTTGTGGCTTGTAGCATAAATGTCGGGAAAAATATAAACAGAGAATCCTTGTTAATTTTTGACCCCATTTCAACTAGTTTAATTGATGGATCATGCTGTAATTTAGCTTTTTAGACATCGTACTATGAGAAACATATGTACCTACCTCACACTTAGCAGTCTGATGCCCAAAAACTTTCATTGCTTCTGAATATTTGTAGAATGCAAGCTTAATCTGCAATATTTACAGTAAATGGAAAGCTTAAGCAAGGCCTCCCAGCTAAACCAAAAACATCTGAAAATAATAAAATGTAACAATGGAAGAGATTTTCCAGTATAGAAATTGTATCATTTGAAACCGTAAGATGTTTTCTTTCCTGAGAAACGGGGTTTTTTTGAAACCCTGGCTGATTGAAAGTTGCAGATCAGCATCACAAAATTAAATCTCATATGGTACAATTTAGGATCTAATGTTGCATTCATTAGGTAAAGAATTCCTTCGGTTATTTGACTAGCATATCCACATATGACAATTTAGGTACATATGTGAAAAGATGTTCCCTTTCCATGTTAGAGTTAAAGCTTATAATGCAAAGTTCTTTACTGTCAAAAATTTAGTTTCAACATAGCTACATACAGTTTTCATTCCCCTTGTGATTTTGTAGAACAGGAATAATGTTTCTGTTTTCAGTCCTCTTTTCGGATCCTTATATTTGCTTATTGTAAATGCAGAGCTGTGCCACTTTGTACAACTCCAGAGCTCTAAGGTTCCCCAAGGCCATCAGGATGTTGCCAGAGGAAGAATTTTCACTGCTGTTAAGTGACTGATGTTGCTGCTGTATAACCCTGTGTCTTGCCCATAGAAAAGGCATTTTGATCAAGGCAGATGGGGCTTTAGTAAGTGATGTCTGTGATTCCTGACAGTTGCTGGAGCAATCATTCTCACTTATAAACCAGAATAGGGAAGATGATTAATGCTGTTTTAACTTTCTGAGACGTCAGGCTGTCTCAGAAAGCCAACATCATGAGCATAATAAAACTATCTTTTTATCTGCTCTTGACAAGGTGTCCTAGACACAGTTTGTGTGGCACTAGGAATAACCTGTGTTCTGTGCTCTTTTCTGCCTAGGGAATCACTTTCACTTCATTTCTATTAGCATTTCTTAGATGATGAAAACTTCTATAATTTGATGAGTATATTTAAATAACTTTTATATTGTTTTATATTGTAAGTACAGATCTTTAGTTAAGCAAAAATCTTTCTAACAAAAGATTTTTTTTAACTTTTTTTTTTTGTTTTCACCTTGAGGCAGTAGCTTTTAAAGGAGTAGAGTAGTTTTCTTCTGGTGTAATTGTATTTCAGTAGATTTCCTTTTTATTAATGCCATTACACCCCAAAGGTGTAGTTCTATTGCTTCACAGCATTATGTTTTTACAATTCCCTACTGTCTCTGTTGCCAGTCCTCTGCCTGAAGTTACTCTGCTACATATATAAATCAAGCATACAAGGTCCAGAATTACAATGAACTGAACCAAAAGCACAGTTGTGATGCACGCTTATTTCTAAAATACAATGCCATAACAAGCAATATTTTTTTTTAATGCCTTCATACATTGTGGATTTCAGATTTGGTGGGTACTGAAAAAATACAGCTGCATGATGTTTTTTACTCTGAGTCTCATCACAGTTTCAGAAGAAAAAAACAAATATAGGAAAATGCATAGAATAGATTAGGAGAGGAAGGGGTGGGGACTGCCTATAAAAGAAGTAAAAGAAACCTAAAACAGAAAGTTGTAGCTAATCCAGCTTTAGTGAAATCTAGTGGAAAGATTTCTATTAATTTCAGCTGGGTTAACTAAGGCCTTCCAAGGAGGGGAGGAAAATCACTTGAATACCCTTGAAAAGCTTTTGCTTCTGCGTTGGTTTCTAGTAACATCTGAAAATACAGTGGCATATAGACACTGGTTAAGCACACTTACAGAGATGCTTTCTGAAGGAAGAGCTGGAGGGAAAGATCCCTCTCACTAGGTTGGTTTACGTAGTTAAAAAAACCAGACAAACCCTTAGTCTTTTCAGATGTGATAAGGGGACACAGATCCCAATTACTCCTCCATTTTTCTTCAACTGTTTCAGCTTTAATAAAAGATCTTACCTTTCTGTATACATTTTAGTATAAAACTATGTATCTAAAATAAAAAGTTATAGTAGTGCAGATTCTTACAAGATGCTTTTCTGGTCAAAACAGTCAAGAAATCAACCCATCCTCAGCAGAAGAGTGTGAAACAAGAAGAGATGGAAATTTCCTAATAATGAAAGTGGTGTGAAGGATTAGTGTTCGTCACTTTAACTTTTTAGCTCTAAGTAAGGGCTTAATTGATACTTTGTATTCATAGTTGGTTTTCATGTTTAAAATCAGGGCAAGAAATTTTGAACCATGCTACATTAATGAATTATTAAATTGAAATTGCTTCATAGCAGAAGGGGTCATAGACAAAAAAACTAATCAAAAGAAAGAAGCAAACATAGGCCTTTATTAGTGGTAACAAAGGCAATGAAAATTTCAAATTACTTCATACTTTGAGTACACTTCAGAGGTTCATCCCTCTCCCCCTTTTTTGTTTTGATTAATAAAAAATGAGTTTAATAAAACCATCTAAGTGTGGAGCTAGGAGGATAAGTGTGAAGGACACAAAACACTGTGTGGCTCTGTGATTGGGAGCTAGACAGATGCCAGGTATTTAGAAATTTTTAGTTTTTTTAGTTTTTTTCTCCTGTGTTTTTTTGAATGTCCTGATATTTTTCACTGTGTCTGTTCTGCTGTCAGCTCACTGACAAATTTTGTGTTCAAGGTCAGAATTTATAAACTGCAGGGGCTCTGAGCAGTTGGCAGATCTAGTCTTTGGAAGTATAGACTTTCAAGTATCTTTCCCATTTACTTATAGTGAGAACAAAATGTGTAGTATGTACGCCTTTCCTTCTTTGCCACGACTTCATTGTCTTTCCCTGTGAACAGCCTTCCCTGCTCATGGAGTGCCATTCACAAGGATGATAGCATGCTGTAGTCATCACTTTCTTCTGCTGACAGAGAGATGAGAATCTTCTGTCTCTCCAGATTTCCAGGGAGCAGCTGAAGCCAATGAAAATAGACTTTTTAGGTTCAATACTGCACTACTAAGTCTGGCAGAGATCCCAGATAAGCTACTGGGAGTTCTGATTAGAACAGAATTTAGATTTAGGACCACTGTTTGCATTTAAATATAGATCTTCTGGTTTTGCTACCCAAACAATGTAGCACTAAAGTGCTCTGTAAGAACTGAAAAGGGAAAGTGAAAGATCATAGAATGGTTTGGATTGGAAGAGACCTTAAGGTCATATAGTTTCAACCCCCCTGCCATGGGCAGGAACACCCTCCATTAGACCAAGTTTCTCAAAGCCTGGTCCAACCTGGCCTTGAACACTACGAGGGATGGGGCATCTACAAGGTCTCTGGGCAACCTGAGCCAGGGAAGAACTTCTTCCTAATATCTAATCTAAATCTACTCTATTTCAGCTTAAAGCCATTCTACCTTGTCCTATCCCTTCATATGCTTGTAAAAAGTCCCTCTCCAGATTTCTTACAGGCCCCTTTTACGCATTGGTAGGCTGATATAAGGTCTCCTGTGAGCTTTCTCTTCTCTAGGCTGAACAACTCCAGCTCTCTCAGCCTGTCTCCATAGGGAGGGTGTTTTGTCCCTCTGATCATCTTCATGGTCCTTCTCTGGACTCGCTTCGGCAGGTCCACATCCTCCTTATGTTGTGGGCCCCAGAGCTGAACACAGTACTCCAGGTGGGATATATAGAGGGTAGAAGATGTTTCTGTTACTTAGATTGCAGCAGTCTAAAAATAGGCCTCATGTAACTGGTGAAAAGCATATTAGACTTTAGAATTACAGTTTTAATGATTTCGACAGGAAAGTCTGGCACAGCAACTACGTATCAAAGAAAATGTTTAATTTAAAACTATTAAATTTAAAATTAAGTATGAAGGTTTAAAGTTCCTTAAATTTTATCTGCTTTAAATTTTCAACTGTATCTATCTTAATAAGCATTAGTTATGCAATTACTTAAAAGCTATAATTACTGTACTAAAATTATATGGAAAAGAGTAACACAGGTGTTACCAGGGATAGAGTTTGTTGAAGCCCATCAGGAGCGCATTGCGCCCAGGCTTGCAAAATACTGGAGTACCAAAAGTAAGCTGGTTTATACCACCCCAGAGAAATGGCTTGCTATATGACAGCAGTTATTGAGAAAAGAGATGAATCCCCTGAATTAACTTCTGGCCTATGTTTTGATTGTTAAAAGATACCCAGCTTTATAGTGTCCCACTGAAAATACCGTATAAGCCGAAGAGGCAAATCTCCAAAGCTTTTTTGTTTTGCTGAGCAAAATCCAGAGATCTGAAGAAGACAAAACTATGCTTCTGCCTCTCCACAGAAGACTTCTAGTAAATAGTAACTGGCTGGGGTTTTAGTTCATTATCAAAGTATCAGGATAGTCTAGACGGTCATCTGGGGGAGTGTTTCTTGCAAGCTTTTTTTCCTCCTAAGAGCAATGTGTAAAACAGTTGTTTCTCTTACTTACATTAACAATTAACAATATTGCATACAACTATATATCTGAGGTTTTAATAGGGTCTCTGATCTGCTAAGGCTTTTTGCATGTTTTTCATAATTTACACAGGAATTAGTCATGATTTTTTTCCCCTCTTCTTTTTGTGAGTATGGATGCATTCTGAAAGCCTTCCTAAAATGGCTCCTAAGAAGAGTACAGTTAAAGGGAAAGACTCCATAACTGCAATCATTCACTTCTACCTAACTTCAGCAGAGACTACATTGTGTGTTATGGTGCCTAACTTTATTCTGACGCTGGGTTGTGGCCAACCTGGGGCTAACATTCAAACATCATCTCCTTTTATGTCTTCCTTCTTATTTTTGACCTCACAAAGTAGTACATGGATTGCCAGAAGGTTGAAAAAAACCATGATACTGCTTCTCCACCTACCACGAAAGTTTAAGTTACATTTAGTTGCTTTTAAGTTTTGCAGCTGTAGAAAACTGTACTTTTGACCTTTACATTGTCCTGCCTGCTCTTTTGCACTCAGCTGACAAAAGTATGTCCCAACATGCCATGGTAAGATCAGAGTTTCTGAGAGTAGTTGAATGTGGACCTCTTCTGCAAACCATTCTCCATGTAGGTAGTCTAAAGCAGTATAAAAGCCTCATTTTCATTAGCGGGATTGGTTTCTGGAGTGAGTCAAATGACACTGAATTCCGAAGCAGTGGGTGCAGTTGGGCTGAGGGAGTTTACATCGTGCTATGTAACGTGCTAAATTGACATTTATACTATTCTTCAACCCCCTTTAAGGTTTATCATATCTGCAGACCTAAATCTTTAATTTTTCATTTTGCTGACAAGGGATTCTGTTCCTGAGGTTGAACTGAATAGCACAGATTTCCTGGGATGGGGAACCAAAAACCTGTGGAAGATGACATTCAGGTTTTCATGTTAAGGTTTAGAAAAGTAGCATATTTTCTTTGCAGGCATATAGCAAGGTATTGACTTCTTAGTTTTTAGGATATGAAGGAATTAAATAATATAATGTGCATTTGTCTGGCTTCCAGGAGTCCAAGTTTTAATGAGTAGTATCTTTTCCTTTTCAGCATGTGGGCAAATCTTGTCAATGAAATCTGAATGCAGGGTTTTGTGCAGAGTATGGAGTTTCAATAGACATAAGGAGAATCCTTCCTGCTACTGAAAATCAAACATCCAGCTGTCAGTCTGTAATAGAAAATCTTTCTGTACTCCCCTCTTCCAACTACAAAGCTTTGTTGGTAGAACAGTGTGCGCTGTCAATGAGGATTTAAATGGTCTTGGCTTTGCTCTAGTCTTCTGGTACTTGGTGGACTTAGGTCTTACCCTTCACTGTATGGTCGAAAGGAAAATCTCTGGCTTCCCTTCCGTGAAAGTTTTGAGGTTTAGAGCTTGGGACTTTGGGCATGGGTATTATTTGTTGTGCTTTATTCTGAAGGAGCCTAGTTGTGTACCAGAATGCCAGTATGGTAGGAATTCCTCTTAACAAAGAGGACAAACATAAGAGGAGAGAGCAGTAGGCAGCATGATACAGTTACTTCACTGCTTTGAACATTGTACGCATGTCAGGAAGGTAAAGATGTAAGAAGCTAATTTCAGCATAGTGGTTGTGAACTGCTGAATCTTGCAAAAACTTATTCTTGTGATTTCTTATCTCCATGCAGACTTTGAAAAGGGGTAATTCAGCCTGTAATATCCTGTAATAACTGATGATTAATATTTTGGTTTATGTCAGCTTGTGTGTTAAGTATTTTCTCAGAGAGGTATTTCATTAGATTCCCACTATCCAAACTCAGATGAAAACTTTATATAGTAGCAGGGCTTGTGGAAGTATAAGGAAATATATACATTTACAAGAAGCTCCAAACAAACCAAAATTGGAAACCTTGCTGGAACCAAGATTCAGGCATATTTATTTCCCAGCTTTTATTTTACACTTCTAATTTTGTAGCGGCCAGTGAATGATACTGTTCCCCATGGCAACAGTTTCTTCCAAGAGGTTCGTACATATATGGAAATACTTTGCTTTTGAAAACACCTAAATTCCATAAATGACAAAACCAAAGTATTTCCATGTTTCTATATTTGTCTGCTTTTTGTGTGTGTATATTTTTCAAAATGTTTTGTGTCTTTAAAATACTAGAAGCATTTTCCTCAATGTTCAGATTTATTACACAAACTTTCATTGCATTTCAGAAATATTGTTAATTCTCTGGTACTTTGGCATCCTTTCCCATGTGCTTAGGTGTGTAAGAATGAATTATTTTTTATTTTTAAAAAAATGTTTAAGATCTTCGGATAATACTATACTAATACTTTATCTGCCTAAACCTGACATAATATCAATTATATTAAAATGTCTGTGCAAACCCTGGAATGCTGTTTTTGGAAAAGAGCGACTTTTGTTGTTCCAGCAGAGGAAAATGAGAATGTGCTTAGAATGGACATGACAGCAGTGCTGGTGGAAACTGGAATTTTGCTAAAAGCTACAAAGCCCACATAGATGGCTGCATTGAACATGCCTTTTTCCTCTTTCATTGAGAGCTGCCCTCCACTCCGTTTTTAGTTGCAATGTGTGTATTAAGTTTCCTAATCAATCACAGGAATTGTGTGATGGAAAGTATTGCATCGCAGGAGCTGGTCAGAAATGGTCATGTGGGACCAGTAGAACAGTAGTAAAAAGAACCAAAAAATGAAAGCTGTCAGCTGTTTAAAAATGTGCAAGCCTTTGTGATTTATTTAACATAAACCTTTTCCAATTAAACGGCTCTTCTTCACTATTACATATCAAAATAAATTTCATAAAAATCATTGTTTCAGACAATGACTAAAGAACCTTGTGGGGATGTGTCTCAACTTCAAGTTAGCCACAATTTACTATTCAGACTTTGTGTTACGTGAACTTCTTAGTCTAAATAGCTGTACTGCCCATAGACCCATTTTTTTCCAAGAGAAATTAATAGCTTTGCCAAGTCTCTTTCATTTCTCAAGAGACTAGCTCTCATTTGCAGCCAACAGTCTTTTTTCCGTAACTTGTTGGATGTCACCTTTGAAAAAAATGCTTTTTGTTTATATGAAGCCTGAATCAGTACAATTCATATAACTTCTTGTTACCTTTGAAACTTCCCTTATCATGAACCCTCAGTGTTGGCAGCTAAGCGTTACAGAAAAAAGAACAATTTTCCATATTAGGATGATTAAAATGTTGAAGGAAAAACAATTTTAGATTATCTTTAATAAAACAAACATGTGTACCTTTGTTCTGTTTAAATATCTTTTTGCATACTGTGGCTTATGATCTGCAGATGTTGGAGCTGAACAAGAATAATAATATGTGCGTATGCATACAGTTCAGATTTGTGGTCTGATCTCAAGTACAGCTATGAGTATTACCAACCCTTTCATACTCAGATGAAAAGTTAATCAAGGAAAGCCCTGGTCTCCCATTTTTTTAGAAGCACAAGGTCTTGGCAATACTGTCATTTATGAAGAATCAGTGGGAGAATGGGATATGCCTTTCTCTTCCAATCCTGCTTGTATTATGGTAGGAGTCCCATACTGTGGGGTTTCCCATTGCAGGAAGATGGAGCACAGTTACACTTTTAATTACCAAAACATTGAGATTTCACATTGCAAAGGGGAAAATTCAGGTACGGTTTCTTTTCAAAATCTCATCAGTAAATCAAGGAGCAGGTGCTGCAAGAAGCAAAAATAAATTTCAGCTTTCTGGAGACCTCTGAATGTTTGTACAAATTACAGAGAAATTTGGTGCAGCATCTTATCAGAGGTGTCATGCAGACAGTTGTGTCTCCAGCATGTTTCCTGTTCTTCTAGCAAGGTGAATTTAACTTCAGATCTTTGCTAATACTTTGCTAATACAGATTTAATCTCTCCATTCTGAAGGTTGCCTCACATGGAGTACAGGGTCTTGGGCTTTCACCCACTGCACTAATTTTTATTTTGGAAAGGAATAAAGTTTCTGGTAACCCTAACAGCAGGTACTACTTTCCAGCATTCAGGTCCCATATTATGTTGTTTATCTAAAAATGCTGATGTATGAAATTGATTTTTGAGGTGTCGTTAATAATAATAAGCTATTTATTATACTTGAGCCTGCAGGTTGAAATTACTTGTTTTCTCATCTTTTCATTAATATTTGCTAAATCATACTTCTGGGCAGAGGTACTGTAAAAAGTCCTTATGAAAGGCAAATTTGCTTTGCAAGGAAATAGAACATATTTATTAAGTCTTAGGTTTTTTTCTTTAATTGTTGGGGGTGGGAAGGCATCTCAGACCTCCTTTACTCACTCCTTATGTGATTGATACTGATCAACATGCTTAATCTTTTCAGTATTTTATTTTTAGTAATAGAAGTATCACTATTCTGAACAGCTTTATAGTTAAAAGTATTTACCTCCAGACACATTGCTTCCTTGTTTAGTTATGGTTCTATGGAGTTTTGTTTATATAAGAGACTTCACAATTCTTCCTACTAATCTTTCTAGCACTCACAGACATTAAATACAGGATTTGTGATACTGTGCTGCTCCGGCACTACACAGCATTTTTTTTTTTTCCACATTCTTTGAGGTTTTACATTGGCTTTATGTAGGTGTAGAGGACTACCACTGCCCCACAAATAGTACTGTTGGGTTTTACGATATTTATAGAAGCAGTATTTTGGTACTAACAGCCTTCAGTTAAAATTTCAGTCTGCTTTCCCATGAAAAGAATCTTCAAGTGTTCATATTCTTCCAGATGACTTGCAGTGGACATTCTAACATGTCTCTAGGTGCCTTTTTACCTTTTTTTCTTTTTTTTTTTTCCGCTTTATATCTCACTTCTTGTCTTTTTAATCACCTGAGAAGAGGTAAAATTTTCGTGGGCAGGAGTAGTTAGTTAACAGAGTATGAAACTGTGGAGGCTAAGAGTGTGACAAAATTCAGATAGAAACTGGATCCTTATATGTGTGCTGAAATATTTTAGTGTGTTGCCCGGCATGACAACAAATGGTAGTTGGGGTGTTAAACACCATGTTTCAGGCTTTTGAGCTAGTGGGTGTTAAACACCATGAGGAAACTTAATGTGGCAGACAGATTATCCCATGTCTACTTACAGCAGGCTTTTTACACCTTCATCTGGATCATCTGGTTTTGCCAGAGGTACGGGAATAAAAACTGAGTAGATGGATATTGGACCATACCCAACACTAGAATTCTTAAATTTCTAGTCCTTGTGGCAGGCTCCCTATCAAATCACCTTTTTTAAATTACAGATAGAATTAGAATAGACTTAAAACTTTTTAAAAGGAATTAATTAAAAAGATCCCAAAAACTAGGATAGCTGAATAGTCCAGTTTGTGAATACGGAATGCACTTCTGTGAAAGAATACAAATGCCATAGTATAGTTAAGTTTAGAATGCTTAGTATGCTATTTCCATGGGGTTTTTTTTATGTTGATGCCAAGAAAAAAGTACTTCTTATTAACTTCATTTATAGTAACAATTTATTTTGCTGATAAAGGTTGTCATTCTTCAAGTCAATAAATATAATTTGCTGAGGTGAAAAGAATGCATAACATGTATGTGCTGAAAATCACTGTCACCAAAGCAGTTACCCTTTCTAAGCACAAATGATTTATAACATATGTTCTAGCATGTGTTCTGGCAAAATCATTCTAGCAGCAATTCTGGGAAAGGAGCAAATGAAGAAACACCTAACAATCAGACTAGAAAACCAATATGGAAAATATGATTGATTCATAAGCTCAGGCTTTTTAAGGTCAGATGAAGCATTATAATAATACAGTCTGACTGACGATATAAAACAGACCATAGAATTGCACATGGTAATTTCAGAATCAAATGCACAGCTTCAGTTGAAACTACAAAGTATCTTCAGAATTTCTCTCTTTAAAACAGTGTCGTGGTTTAAGCCCAGCCGGTAACTCAGAACCACGCAGCCACTTGCTCACTCCCTCTTTTCCTCCCCCTACCACTCCCGAAGGGATAGGGGGGAGAATCAGAAGAATGTAAATCCCACAGGTTGAGATAAGAACAGTCCAGTAACTAAGGTACAATACAAAACTACTGCTGACTAAGGTCAAAAAATCGTTCTCTTTATTCAGGTCGAACCTTAATGAGTTAACTACAGGAATTTGACTAGAAGTATATTTTCTTGTAGTTTGTGTGTGCTATATTCAATGTACTCAATATAGCTTGAATAGGTTGTATTATATCATGTTATGCCTCTGAAGATAAATGGTAGTTTACCAATTAGGTCTGTATGGTTAACACTATTTTGCAGTAAGCATTCCAGCAGGAATGTTGATTCTGTGGCAGTCGCTGGCATGGACTTTGATTGATGTGAACAAATGTGTGCCTGCTGTGGTTTGTAGTTCCCTCCCATGAATTGCCATGAAGTAACTTACGAACAAGAAAACCAGATCCAGTCCTTGTTTGCTTAATCTGATTTGTTCTTTTGACTGTGTGCTTGTTAGTTTGTTTGTAAAATTCTTTCAGTTGTTATGGATTTTACTGAATACATTGTCAGTGCACAGATCAGTTTTGGGTCCAGCTGCCTTTCATTACCTGCATCTATCAGAAAGAAATAAATTGAAAAATAAGATAACCTTATGAAAATCATTATCTTCCGTGGAAGGTGTAATGCTGTTTCTGTAAGCAGTAATAGATTTCCAGGTCCTCTTGGAATTTTCTTAATATAGGTATCTACTGGATTAAAAATGGGTTCTTTCTGTAGATGCTAGTACACTTTCTTGTACAATATAGTGATTTTTCCTTTTTTTTCCAGATTACAGAACAGGCCCATGTTTCACACAAGTTAACAACCAGATGTGTCAGGGCCAGCTAACTGGAATTGTTTGCACAAAAACACTCTGTTGTGCAACCATTGGGCATGCATGGGGTCACCCCTGTGAAATGTGCCCAGCTCAGCCTCAACCATGCCGTCGTGGCTTCATCCCTAACGTTCGCACTGGAGCATGTCAGGGTAAGTCTGCTGGTTTAAATTAAGCGTGACCGTTGTGTTGCTGATAATGCGTCTTGAAAACCTACCGCCCACTTAAAATAAAATCACTGTTTTCCTTGCATGTGTTTTGTGTCTCACTTCTGATAAAGTTTGGATATGCTTTGCTGCCTCCAGATTTTAGCTAGTGTACATACAGAAAAAACCTCAGGTGCCTGAATAAAATGAATGCCAATTAAGGAGCCATAAATATAGAACATAAAAAGGCTGAAATGTCTGTTGAGCACAGCCATCAAATACTGCAGTAGAGCAGCAACCAAGGCAACTGGCTTACGTTGCTCTAGCCCTTAACTAATATGTATTTAATTCATTCTGCTGAAAAAATTCACAATTTCTTGCTACTGAAGTGGTTGCTTTGTGGTTGGGAGTTGTTATATAGACCTTTTTTAAATTCTGTCATTTAGATAAAGCCCGTAGTGAACCATCTGAATGCTATGTTTGGATTATTTCTACAGGGCTAGTAAAATGCATGAGTAAGGAAGGACTCCAGTCTTCTATGTTTGTATTCATAAAATGTTTGAGAAATGGGAAAGCCTTTTTGCCTTATCCAGTATCTGTTTCTGTGATGTTAAGAAACTTGCTGCTCTTCCTTTCTGTTGTTACTGCAATCCACCTATCTTGAAAGATAGGTATCTGTTCTGCTGTAGCTGCTTCTCTAAATTTTAGAACAAACTGCATAAAGAATGCTTTAACAAAGGATACTAGAACTCCCAAAGGAGAAGGCACTACTTTTCTGTTACAGGCTAGTGCACACAGTCAGTTTGCATGCTGTGTTGTCTTAGAACCTTCCTAAGAAGCAATGGAAACCAAATAGATAGTCAGACCTTACTCCACTCTTCACCCTTGAGGAAATAAGGTTCAGAGTCTGAGGTACAACAGTCTTTTGTTGCGTTAATGAGTGTGTACATTCCAGCTTGTTTGAGCAAGAGGGCATCTAGTGCCAATCTGTTTTGTAATATCATCTTGGTGGTGGTTTACAATTGTGTGTTGACCAGCATGAATAATGTTCTGGTGCTTCTGGCCGGTTGTTCCAGTTGGGCAAGGGTATCTCCAGTAATCATGTTAGTCCTAATGTTGCTATATGGAATAAATCAGTCAGCCGCCCATCCTGTAATATATTTCAGCCATTGAGCCACACTCATTTTGTCCCAAGTGTTTCTAGATTTACCTGATAGTTATGCCCACTTAAGTAGTGCAACGTATGGGGCATCCATTTCCTAGGGCAAAATAGAATGGTATGTAAGGTGCAGGTAGCTGGCTTACAGGCAGGCTTCCCAAGTTTCATTTTTCCACAAACTGGACTGTTCTTATCTCAACCCGTGGGATTTACATTCTTCGATTCTCCTACCTATCCCTCTGGGAGCTGGCGGGGAAGAAGCAGGGAAGTGAGCAAGCGACTGTGTGGTTCTGAGTTACTGGCTGGGCTTAAACCATGACATCTAGCCCGCCACCGAGTGTAGAATCATTTACTGTTTCCATCTTAGAGCTATGATGTTGAATGCCAAACAGTTGCATCAAAAATTCAAAAAACCAACATGAACCCACACTGGCCCAGTCGGTATAATTAGGGACAAACCTCTCCTCTCCCTCCAGTAAGACAATTAACACCACATAGTGTTCTCGCTGTGCTGGCAACAGCGCCTCAGCAGAATACAATAACCATGTACCATACAAGTGAACCAAATACTGTTCTGAGTTGTGAACTGATCCATTACATTCCTACAGAACAGAAAAGAAAACGGGCTTGGTGCGGAAAGGCTAGACAGTTACCCCTGGATCCATTCCCAGTGGGGAACTTTTAGGGTCTTACTGTCAGGAGTCTGAGTGCCCCAGGTGTTATTATGCATGCTAAAAAGGAGGTGATATTTAAGCGCCTCAGTGGGGTGGTTAAAAGATACTGCTTGCCCAATCTGCAGGTCTTGAGGCACTCCCTGGGGAATTGATAGGTTTGGCAAGGGCAGTCCAGGTGGAAAAGCCTAACCAATCTGTTAATCATATATGCGCCAGTGGAAATTTAGTTTGGCCAGGGCTGTCCACAGGTGGCTTCCCAATCAAAAAAAATCTTTTGGAGCTGTAGTGCTTCTTTTAAGTCAGGAACAAAAGCAACTTTAACTCAGCAATGGCACTTCATCAGGAAGATGCAACATCACCCACACCAAGAGGTTGGCCACCCACTCCTTGAATGTGAGTGCATATACATGGGGAGATACCCCAGGTTGCCATTCAGACAGAGGGAAAACAAGAAATTTGGGCTCCAATGTCAGTCAAACATCTTACAGGGAATCTATTGGGGCCCAGGCCTATAATGACACGTGGAGCACCCTTATTGTCCCACTCAAAAGTTTAAGCTGACATATTCAGGACACCAGACAGGGTATGGGCTCTACTAGTTTTCTGCCAGTGGGGTGATAGCATGCTGAATGGTGTCTAGAGCCTCTCTGGTGTCTCTATAAAATGGATTAGTGGATGAGCAGCCTGCATCCTTGCCATGCTGGCCAGCTTCACAGGCAGCTTGGACCATGGCCCTTAAAACTGCTAGTGGGTTTCTTATGCATAAATTCTAGTGACAAACCTAGTCTAAATCTTCCCTCCACAGCATGGTTCTGAGGTCTTTCTGGTCTCTCATCCCACTTGAGGATTTAACCTGAAGTCCCACAGGACCTTGTTTGGGAGTTCTGGCCTCTTTTGGGGGTTTTGGTTGGGTGACATCTTCATTGCACCCTATGGTTTTAGCCTCCTGTGTTAGTTGGTTTATGAACTTTCCCTAATTATTTTGCCCATTTTGCATTGCATAGGTGGTACTAATTAAGATTAATTTAAGGCTGAGTCCCAACCTTTGTTTGAGTGGTCCTTATTTATTGAGGTTCAGGATCAGATATAATGATGAATCTGAAGCTTTTCATCATTGTTGCATCACCGTGGATCAACAAACTGTTCAACAGCCAACTGCAGTCATCCGTTAGCCAATTCCTGAGCAGAGCGAGCATGAATACGTGGTTGTTGTCCTCACTCCAGTTTAGGGACACCCTTTGCCAAATAGGTGGCTTGGGTGGTCATGGAACATAGCGCTCCCCTGATGCCAGCTCCCCAGTCTCCCTCCAGAGCTTCCTCCTGATTGAAAACTGCTGAAGTCACCTCCTCTGTCATGAACTCATTTCACCACTTGATTTCAAGCTCATCAGGCCATTTACAAGAATCTCTTTGTAACTTGGCCGGACCAAAGCAGGGAAAGGCAGTGGTCGTAACTACATCGCGAGCAGGTGTCCCGTTGAATTGGGCTGCACTCTTCCTCGTGGTATCTGTGCTCGCTGCCATAGCAGTGCGCTGGCTGGGTCGCGCAGGAGGGAAGGCTGGACTTCAACCAAAGCACAGCCCTTCCCACAGAGCGTTACATAATTAACAGTGCTGAGTAAGGTTGGTATTTGGGCTGAAGTCAGATGCTGTAAATTAACAGTTATTTTGAGCTCTGATTATGGTCTGTATAATGAAATGAGTTAAAGAGATCAAATTCCTTTTTGATTGACTAATCCCTAGTCAATATAGGGATTAACAGAGGTTCAAATAATTTTGTGTGACGGATTTTTTTGTTCTGTTTGTTTTGTGATTTCACAAAGTGTCTATGTACTGTTCTATCTCTGTGTATCCATATCTTATGGCTTCCAAAACCCATCTGAGACAGCACAGCTGGGATTTTGCAGGCATTATATGCATAAGCAGATCTCTGTGACAAGAGTTAAGGTCCTTCTTAGCAAAGTGGTAAAGTTTACTAGAATGATCTGCTCTGATTTTTTATATAGGTGGTTCTCTGTAGGGCTGGAGAACTTTAATTTCCTTTTTACAAAATAACAAAAGGCATATAGTAGCAGGATTTGTTTGTGTGTAAGTATGTGTTAGCAAGAATTTCTGTTAGGTAATTCAGAAAAAGAGCTTTGACACTGTCTCCCATAAGATAGTGATGTACGGGCTGGATGAGCAGATGGTGAGGTAGATGGAAAGCTGGCTGAATGGCCAGGCCCAGAGGGTGGTGATCAGCAAAGCAAAGTCTAGTTGGACTAGCAGTGTACCCCACAGGTCAATACTGGGTCCAGACCTGTTTTGCATCTTCGTTAATGAGATGGATGATGGGGCAGACTGTACTTTCAACGAGTTTGCAGATGACACCGAACTGGGAGGGGTGACTGATATGCCAGAGGATTGTGCTGCCATTCAGAAGGTCCTTGACAGGCTGGAGGAATGAGCTGACAAGAACCTCATGAAGGTTCAAGAAGGAGAAATATCAAGTCCTACATGTGGGGAAGAGCAGCCCCAGGTGCCAATATTGCTGAGTGCTGATGATCTTGAAAGCAATACTGCAGAAAAGGACCTGGGGGTCCTGGCGGACACCAAGTTGAACATGACCCAGCAGTGTGCCCCTACAGCAAAGAAAGCTAATGCTATCCTGAGCCATGGAAGAAAAAGTATTGCCAGTAGGTCAAGGGTGGTGGTCCTTCCCCTCTCGTCAGCACTGGTGAGGCCGCACTTAGGAGTGCTGTGTTGAGTTCTGTGCTCCCCAGAACAAGAGAGAGATTTTGGTGCTGGAGTCCAATGAAGGGACATGAAGACGACGAAGGGTCTGGAGGATCTCTCCTTTAAGGAGAGGCTGAGTAAGCTGGAACTCTTCAGTCTGGAGAACACTTGAAGGGAGAGTGCAAAAAGGACAGAGCCAGGCTCTTTCTAAGTGGTGCCCAGTGGCAGGACAAGAGGCCATGGGAGCAAAATGAAGCACAAGAAAATCCTCCTCAACATAAGGAAACGTGAGGATGACCAAGCATTGGCACAGCTTGCCTGGAGAAGTGGGGGATTGTCCATCCTTGGAGACATTCAAAAACATCTGGACATGATCCTTGGCAGCCTGCTCTAGGTGTCCCTGCTGGAGCAGGGCAGTTGGATCAAATGACCTCCAGAGGTCCCTTGCAACCTCAACCAGCCTATAATTCTGTGAAAAACATCCTGATTCAGGCAGCTTCTGATGCTCATGGTGCTATAGAAGATTTCAGGAAAGTTCCTCTTTTACTGCTTCATAAGAAGCTAGTTAATGTTTTCCTTTTCTCACTGTTATTTCCCCATTCCTTATCTTTCAGTCTTCGCTGCGACTCTGTGTATTGCAGCATTATTCTTAGTGCGGCTTTCCCCTACACCGCATCATAATGCAGTGGCTTAAAATTGCATGAGTCTAACAAAGTCAGTTGTTTGGCTGGATTTCTATTTCAGGTCTCCTCCGTAAGAGTTCTTGGTAAGAGTCCTCCATAAACATGAGTTGAAAAATAGAAAATCAAGATGTTGAAAGATTTTTAATTCTTAGAAAATCAAACTTGATGAAATGTATTTTTTTGATTTTTTTGCTGAGTTTTCATTCACACAGAGGTATGGTTGACCTGAAACTACAACAGAAGCTATTAACTCAAATTCACTTCTGTGGCACTCCTCACAGCATTATCTTAGCGAAGGCATCTATTTTATTTAAAATACTTAGATTAGTTTTAAGCAAGACTAAATCCCATCATTTTTCTTCATTTAAAATATTTGCTTTTCTGTTTCTCTGTGCTTACACTGCTTTATGCATCCAAATTACAGTATGGAGAAATACTTGATTACACTTTTCCTTATATGTCAGAAGTAGGCCTCTGTCTGCATATAACAGCTTATGTTTCGCTGTTCATCTTGAAGTGATTAGTATATTTTAGACATTCTTTTCATAACAATATCATAAACAGAAACAGCGTACTGAAGACATGCATGTTGGTTGCAGTCTCCAAGTCAAATTCCTTTGTATGATGAAGATGTTCGACAGATAATGTGAATTCTTAAACCTTTGCTGCCAAACTGATGCTGGCATAGCTTCTGGGTATTCATTTAAATTATGCGAGAGATCAGTAGAGCTCTTTAGTACCTGTGTCCACAAGACTATGTTTTCTTTTTTCGCCAGCTTATTCTGTGTGGCAAATATTTTGAAGTTTTACCATTAACATCATTGCTGAATTCTGCTGGGAAGTGTAGGAACAATGTGATAGTCTACTTCATGTGATGGGAAGTTTAAATAGCCGTCATTTTTGCTACATTTTTGACATTCTATTACTACATAGGAAGATCTGATTTTATTTATGTCTTCAGGAGTTAGCACAGGATGATGGTAAGGCACAAACAGATGAAGGAAAGTTAGATTTTCTGCGTGGAAAAGGAGAGATGAGGAATTTCTTTTTCCACAAAATCATTGCCTTTCAACAGTCGAGACAGTCTCTTTTAAGCTCTGAGTACTGGTAATTCCTCCCAACCTAAGTTCTGTGGTGTTTGCAGGTTGATAGCATGTTGTCTACTCTCCTGAATTATCAGATCACTCTGCTGGAGGAAGGGACTGGATGTATCACTCGACACTGTAGAGACAGTTTAGCTTGCTAGACTCTGTATTATGGTACATAGCCTGTAGAAATAAGCTGCAGGATTTCTCTACAGCTAAGTATGAACATTTTGGAAAAAAGTGGTACAGCAGTGGTGTTCACAGGGGGTCAAAAAAACCTCCAGTGGTCAGCTAAAGTAGAAACTCTAGGAGGGAGCCAAGTGGTATGCTGAGGAGACTAATTCGGACGAAGATTCTTGCTACTACACTGCAATATTGCGAGGAAATATAATCAAGACTTAAAATTTCTGTGCCAAACTCATCCTGGCAGAGAAAGGTGAACGGAGAGTTTAATCCAAATAGAAGGAGTAAAGAATTGAAGATCTGTGAGTTGTGCATAGATAGAAGCTGCAACAGCAGGTATGACTGCATGGAGGTGAACTGTGAAGAGGAAAATAAAAGGGTCAAGATGGAGCTATGGGAGGGGGGGTGTGCTACAAAAATTTAAAAAAGAGGGAAGTATTAGCAATTCAGGAAACAATTGTTCTCTACGTGTGGTAACTCCTATCTGAAAGGTCAAATGAGACTGGCATTAAATATTTTCTCTGCGGGTTTTAGAAACAAATACAGTGATCTGGGTAATGTTTTTCAATGCTTTTCTTTCTGCTGATGACATCAGATTTACAGAGACTTTTATTAAATGAACACAAACGCCCTTGGTATTCAGTAAAACTGTAATTTTGTCACATATTGATTAGACCAGAATCACTCAGTCCATAATTTGAATGCTTGGCATTTTTTAAGTGAATGCTTACATCAGCAGATAGCCTAGTTCAGGAGTGGATATGGACATGTCAAAATCAGTACAGCTTGCAAGCCATACTATCGGAATATAGGTTATAATTTCAATATGCATTACATATCAAAGAAGATGACAAAATTTAACTTCTGAGTATGAAGTTTCTCCTGCTCTTCACAGGATGCCCATGTTGCAATCTTAGTATATCTTACATGGCTCTCTAGCACCTTTCAAGATTAATTATATTCTCTGAGTAATGTGTTGTGTAGAACATTATTGTGGTAGTGTTATTTCATTTTTGCCATGAAGAGCTTTCTAAAAATTAAAGAAGCAAAACCAATCAAAATTAATCCTTTAAATTAATCCTTTTTTTCTTTTTTGTTTTTTGTTTCTTCTCCCTCCTCTCCCCAACAATTTCTATTCTGTCATTTCTTGAACAGGAATTGTCGCTATTCAATTTGAGAGAAAATTTCTATCTGGGTTATTACTACCATTGTAATTAAAAAGTGCATTCTCCAAAATTTGTCTATAAAATCTGAGAGGATTTGTTTTTCCTGAGCTTTTTGGTTATACAGAGGCCACTCATCAGAAGGGGAAGCTGAATTTGGCTGTGTTGTCAAAGGTACATGTTTAAAGTTAGCTGTGCAAATCCTGCAGGCATTTTGCAGAGAAAACTGCAAAAGTGAAGAACCTTTTTTCACTTGCCAAATATTATCAAACCTATGAACACATGGAAACTTTCTGCCTAATCTGTAGAATATTGAACCTCTGTATACAGAAATATATCTAAAGAATTATTCATCTAATTTTCTGTTTATGGCAAAAAGTTTATTGTGTTAATGTGCTTGGGGTTTAAAAACACGTGTAAATGGATAATTAATAATGCTGAAACTCCTCTGTGGCTTAGCCTGACTGTCAAAGATACAACCAAGTCAATAAAAATATCTTTCATTTCAAATTTCTTGTATTTTCAGAAAAAATATTCTTATATCTTAAAATGGCGTTTAGGAAGCAATTCATACTATATGCCCTTTTAAGAAAATACTTTTGTCCTTTTTCAGTTCCAAAGCAGTAATGGTATATTACAACAAACTTAGTTTTTCATCAAAAGGTGATACTTACAAAAAAAAAAAAAAAAAAAAGGCATCAGGCTTGTACTGTTTATATGTGTTTTTAAGCTAATGTTGAAGTTGAATATACTTACTATCTTTACATTTGAATAGGACTTACAATAGTTAACACGTAAGCCCTCACAAATTAAGATTGATGTTAGCAGAGAAAAGCAAGGTAGTGCATGTGATTCAAAGATTTGTAGGATCTCACCTTGCATAGTAGTACCATTTGTGCTTTCTTCACTGTACAAGCACTGTGCTTGGGATCAGCTTTTCAGACTTCAGCAGAGCTTGCATTTATTTGTCCTTTTAAAACCACAGGGTTGGAATTGAAAGAAATTAATGGAATCAGTAGATCTTAAACTTTTATTTACTTCAAAACTTCAGTGATACTTTTTTGGTTTTGGGAAGTACTCATTTCCTGCTGCTGCTGCTACTGCTATTTACTGTTACTTGACATCTGTGACTTGCAGAACTGTGAAAGATATGCAGTGGTTATTTTTAACCACTGGTCTGCTGACACAGTTGGCTTAATTTAAATAAGCATTAATAAATGACACAAGGCACAGGCATACTGAATATAATGAATGCAGTTTGAGGCCCAAGGGTCAAAAGCCAAACACCATATTAGTTTTACTCAGGAGCTACTGAGTGAGCTGGGTGTGAATAAATGATGGAACCCATTTTCTGTCTAATGTTGTTAAATCATGTTCAACTTCCGTAAAATACCTTAGAGATGAAAAGTTTGCTTTCCAGACAAACTAGATTGTACCAAGCACTAGTTATTTAGTTAAAAAAAAAAAAAAAAAAAAAAAAAAAGCTTACTTGCACAGAAGTTTATGCTTCTGAGTCCTGAATCCATTTCCAATCTGTTGGACACAGTATTGTGCTAATTAAATCAGCACAGATTCACGAACTAAATGCAGACTTCTCCAGCAAATGTACTTAAACCCAAGTCCAGCAGTTAAAATAAATAAAAATAAATATAAAACTGCACCTTCTTCCTGGACTATGAGCAATTATACCTGCTTAAATGAAAAAGCAGGTGGATGGACAAGGCATATATCACAGGTTTTATCTATAGCACAAACACTAGGAGTAACAAAAACCGATAAAGTACTATAATCCACAAACTTGGGTGGAATTTCAGTGTCTTGTAAGGGCCTGAGATAATGAACACCCTCCTGAAAAGGAGTACTTTTTTCTACTAATAATACGGTTGTCCTACCCCATCTGTATCTTGCTGTTCTCTACATTGAATGGCAAAGAGCTGGCTGTGGGAAAAAGTAGACATAAAGAAAATGACATAAAGAAAATGAACATGAATGTGAAGAGGAAAGAGATGACTTCTTCTGCATGTTAAATAAAGTTTACCAGCTGCTTCATTTAATATTGCATGCAAGCTAACAGGAAATTTTCCATTTCTGGAAATGGAAAATAGGGTAATGGTTAATATTATTTGTTTATTTGGCACTAATGAAAAATCTCAGGAAAAAATACTTTTCTTAAATAGGTATGTTAATCATAATAGAGAAAGGAATGAAATAAAGTTGTGGATTTTTTTTTAATAGGCAGTGTATTGCTTTAACTCTGTAATTGAATTCCATACTTAATTATAATCCAGGAACAGAAAATGGTATTAAATTGATCTCTGCATGTAGTACAATTTGAGCTTATATGGAATCAAACACAACACACATGGAGGTTTGGGTCATGTTACTGCTGTTATTGCCATATCTTATATTAGTGGCTGAAGCAGAGAAATATGCTGGGGTTTGCTCTAGTTATTTTTAAGAATAATTTCAGAGCTCTCTGTCTATCAGCAAAATTCATGATGAAATTTTGTATCTATCTCATGCCAAGTAATCATTCTTTTTTGTCTTTGTAGACGTTGATGAATGCCAGGCTATCCCTGGAGTCTGCCAAGCAGGAAACTGCATTAATACAGTAGGTTCGTATGAATGTAACTGTCCTGCTGGTCACAAGCAGAATGAGGCAACTCAGAAGTGTGAAGGTAAGTGTCGTAAACAAAAGGCATATTGCTTTTCACTCTCTGACAGTTCATTATATGGTGGGGCCTCTTCAGCACGCGTCACCTCCTCTTCTGGTGACATCCCAAAATCTTTGCCCTCTGGCCAGTCCATGATGACTTCTAAAATTCCTGGACAACTGGGATTTCCTATTCGAGCTCGTTGTGTAATTAGTGTGGCCCACTTACTCCATGTAGCATCAGTTGCATGATGTGTAGAGGAGACCCTGCCTTTGAACATCCAGCCCAGCACAGGCAACCGGGGTGCCAGGAGGACCTGCGCTTCAGTTCCAATCACTTCTGAAGCATCTCGAACCCCTTCATAGGCTGCCAGTATCTCTTTTTCAGTGGGAGTATAGCTGGCCTCGAATCCTTTATATCCCCGACTCCAGAAGCCGAGGGGTCGACCTGGAGTCTCCCCTGGAGCTTTCTGCCAGAGGCTCCAGGTAGGACCATTCTCCCTGGCTGCAGTATAGAGCACATTTTTCACATCTGGCCCGGCCCAGACTGGTCCAAGGGCTACTGCATGAACTATTTCTCGTTTAATTTGTTCAAAGGCTTGTTGTTGCTCAGGGCCCCATTTGAAATCATTCTTCTTCCGGGTCACGTGATAGAGAGGGCTTACAATCGAACTGTAATTTGGGATGTGCATTCTCCAGAACCCCACAACGCGCAAGAAAACTTGTGTTTCTTTCTTGTTAGTTGGTGGAGACATTGCTGTTATCTTGTTGATCACATCTGTGGGGATCTGGCGACATCCATCTTGCCATTTTATTCCCAAAAATTGAATCTCCTGTGCAGGTCCCTTGACCTTACTCCATTTTATGGCAAAAAAACACACTCCGGTCAGATCTGTCATTATCTCAACCCTTCGTGCCCCATGTTGGGCGCCACAAAGAACTGTCATGGTTTGAGCCCATCTGGTAACTCGGACTCACGCAGCCGCTTGCTCACTCCCCACCTTCTTCCTCCCCCCGCTCCCGGAGGGATGGGGAGGAGAATTGGAAGAATGTCACTCCCACGGGTTGAGATAAGAACAGTCCAGTAACTAAGGTATAATACAAAACCACTACTGCTACGAACAATGATAATAACGATAAGGGAAATAACAAGGGGAGAGGATACAATTGCTCACCACCGGTATCTACTACAGTGCACCGGTATCTACTACAGCCTTATACTTCTGTGGGACTGATGTGCCAGGCCATCTGATCCAGAGACATTTTTTTCCCTTTGAAGGTGCTGGATAGTGTTGAGCAGGGCTCTGTAGGCGTAGGCCAAGCTCCAGCACGTTGCAGCGAGTTGTCCCCGTCTAGTATAAACAGAACGACAGCACACCTCATTTAAGTGTTTTACTAGTTTTTCCGGATGTTGCACTTGTTCAGTGGTGAAGTTCCAAAGCACTGGAGGGGCCCACTGGCTTAGATACTTGCCCATACTATCCCACACACCCTGCCACTCATGACTGTCCAGCCTCAAGGAAAATCTCTTGGTGGTCCTCCTATATCGTCATCTAACCCTAGACCAGATTTGAACCCGATACTGCTTAACTTTTGAGATTAAACGAAAGAGGGTGTTCCCAGGGTGGGATGGCCGTGGGTAAAACACACTCTGTATGTGTGCCAACATGCTGATCCCCAGCACAATCAGCAGGCAGGTCTCAAGAGTATTCAAAGGCCATCCAAAACCTTCAGAACTCTCAACTGCTGTTGCAAATAGGCTGGTGGGGGAACGGGGGGTGAAAGAGAATGCCTCCTTCATAGGTTGACCCCCCGAGGAGAAAAAAAAGATATGCAATTGCTAAAATATTTCATTATATACCTCCCAAAGTATAGAGGTGACAGCCACGCTGGAAGCACAAACCAGACCAGTTTCATGATCAATGAGTCTATTGTATTACAAGTCATTACCATGAAGTACAGTGAAACAAGAACCTTAGCTCAGGCCCCCCAGCCGATAAACACTAAAACAGCAAATAGTGGCTGTAAGTAAGGTACAACATGCTGAAACTCTGAGATCAAGCGCAACAAGTCTGAGAGCCAAATAATCACCACTGTGACGAGTAGTAACAATGAGTGCTTATCACAAATATGATTAGACACACTCTGGTCAGATCTGTCATTATCTCAACCCTTCGTGCCCCATGTTGGGCGCCACAAAGAACTGTCGTGGTTTGAGCCCATCTGGTAACTCGGAACCACACAGCCGCTCGCTCACTCCCCCCCTTCTTCCTCCCCCCGCTCCCGGAGGGATGGGGAGGAGAATCGGAAGAATGTAACTCCCACGGGTTGAGATAAGAACAGTCCAGTAACTGAGGTATAATACAAAACCACTACTGCTACAAACAATGATAATAACGATAAGGGAAATAACAAGGGGAGAGGATACAATTGCTCACCACTCGCCGACCGATACCCAGCCCGACCCGAGCAGTGATCTCAGCCTTTCGGGTAACTCCCCCCGGTTTGTATAATGGATATGACGTGCTGTGGTATGGAATACCCCTTTGGCTAGTTTGGGTCAGGTGTCCTGCCTCTGTTTACTCCTGGCTTCCCCTCCTCCCTGGCAAAGCATGAGACTGAGAAAGTCCTTGGTCGGAGTAAACATTACTTAGCAACAACTGAAAACATCGGTGTTATCAGCGTTGTTCGCAGGCTGAAAGTTAAAAAACACAGCACTGCACCAGCTACTAAGAAGGAGAAAAATGACTGCTGTAGCTGAACCCAGGACAGTAAATGATATTGTCAAAGAATATACCTAAAAAGTGGTTAAGTAAAGCATTAGAATGGAATGGAACTTAATGGAATAAAAGGTTCTGAATAGTTGCAGAGTCTGTTTCTACTTTGCTGCTCATATTTTTCATTCGATTTTTTTTTCCGTCTGACTTATGTGGGTAAAGACAGTGTTTATCCTGTTTCAAAATTTAGTACTATTGATAAAGAGTGCATCTGTTAACTGTGAGTGAGTTACTAGGATTTTGTTGGTTTTCTCCAAAATATCGAAAATGCTCCAGTACAGATATAGGTATTTTCAGCCTACTGACAAGAGCGTGACAAGCCACTGTAACAGTTTTAGCAATGGGTGTAAGAAATTACTGCTCTGTACACTTTGTGTTGAAGAGCCTGGGTAAGTAAAAAAACTTAGGAAATGTCTTTCTTTTTTAGACAAAAAGAATGTTTAATAGCATAGACCATGTTTAATAAGCATAGTTTAATAACCATAAACTATGTTTATTCAGTAAACATGTTGATACAATTAAGAGCAGCAATTCTGTATAGTTTAAAGTAACATGATAGAAAAATGGTGAGTTTTTCTGGGTTTGATGAGGACTTCACTGATTTGAATGAAATCGCCGTGCCTTCAAAAGAAATCAGAACTCTCAAACTTCATCCCAACAAGTAGGTACCTTCACATTCAAGTTGAACAGATAGGAGGACTGCTTGTTCAAGGCTTTGGCTTATGGTTAGGCAGCAATTTAAGTATGTTACCAAATTACATTATACTCAGTATTCAATTACAAACAAATACATGGTTTGTGGCCAATTTTGGGAGCTGTCTCAGAGTTTTCCTTAGTTTTTCTTACAGTACAGAATTCACAGAAAAATTAAGTAATACAATCAGTTTGAAAATCACACTTTCTAAGTGAAAATGTTGCATTTTCACTTGGTTTCGTCGCAAGTAATACCGAAGAGTAAGTAAAAACAATATCCGAAGCTATTTTATTCTGGTCCTGTCCTCCACCTTCTTCTGTTTTCTAGTTTTGTCTGTTTTTTTTTGGGGGGGGTTTTTTGTGTTGACTAGTTTCAATTTCTGCTTAATACACAATGATACTCCTGTCAGGAGTTTTTCTAGAGGAAACCTGGCTGTTTCTTGTTGAAACCTTCAAAGAGACAGTTTACAAGAAGTAGATCTGCAACCATAGAAATAGAGCTTTTCTCACCATGCTTGAGTTGAAATAGAAGCAGTTGTGTATGTGTCTGTGCATGTGTGCATGTTTATCTACCTAACTGTATACGAGAGCATGCTGATAGGTACGCACAGAGGTTTAGGGCTCTGCAGGGAACAGTGATGTTCACAGGGAAGGAAGATCCATTGGAACCATTTAGCAGGGAACACCGGGAGCCTTGCAGAGATGCTTTTTTGTCCTCTCCCACTATGTGGAAAGAAGCCCAAAGGAAGAATCATCCCTTTCCATACATTGCTAATAGCAAAAAAGCCAGCTGCTGTTGTAGTTGCCCTCTGCTTGATCACTGATGGTGTCTGTAAGCTGTCCATAACAGTGTTCATGCTTTACCGCTGTTAACCCTGAAGAGCTCCCTGTGAAGGAGACCTGATACCTCTTCTCAGGCAAGGAGACAGTTAAAATACATCAAATAGATGTTTTCACAGAGATCCAAAAAATGCCAGTCGTATTGTGTGTGTTGTATTTCTGCCTGGCATCTGAACTCCAGCTTTGACGCCCAAAGGAGAACTTATTTGTGATACATTTCCTTCCTTCTGAAAACAGTGATTAAAGCATTCTTTGCATTCTACTTCTTTAACCTGTGTAAAGCTCTGCTTTATTTGTAAAAAATGTTATTCGACCAAAAATGTTAGTTCTCCCTGAGTTTCCAGAGGAAAAAGTGAATTCAGTTTTAACACATATTTGCTTAAAAATCTGTGATGCTTATGGAACCGTGTATAATAAAAGTGAAATAGCATCTGCAGTCTGAAATATTTGCTGTTATTTCGTAGTTCAGCAATCAATGGATTTTCATTTCCTGCTTTGTTGGCAGCCTACTGAAGAGCAGGTCACATGTTCTGGCGTTATTTCTTCTAAGCCCCTGCCACTTCTGTCTGTGGCAGAAGTTAGATACTAATTAGTCCCTGGTCACAGCTTCCCCACTAGCTTCCCTGGTCATGTACTTCCCCACAGGGAATTATGCAAATAACAACCCACAAACCCACAGTGCTCAGTTCGTACCATCTTTTCCTGGGGAAAAAACCAAAACCAAACCCAAACAGAAACAAAAACGATGAAACCATTTCTTGTCCATTTCCCCGTGCTTCACAGCCAAGATGGTAATGCCAAAATTATATCACTGTATTAATATGATTACATTATTCCAAGAATGGAATGAGAATGAAAGCCAAGCCATTGTTTTCATCGGGCTCTTTATACATATATATAATGCATATATATACAGACACACACATGTATATATATGTGTATATATATAAAGGCTCTGAGAATTCCTTATGTCTCACTGTCAGATTTACAGGATAAAACTATAACCAGTCCTTTAAGCAATTACACTTTCAGTTAGTGGGACTGATTATTTGAGTGAAGTTACATCATTTATGGCCTTTGGGAAGGAAAGCTTTAATGCAGTTTTTTATTTAAAACATGATATAGAAATAATATAGTATGGAGTATTCTGCTCACTCCTTTCTTTTCTTTAAGTTTGGAAAACTAGATCAAGTATTACTTGCTGGCTACAAAGGACAAAATCCAAGTTGGAGTTAGTAACCAGGCAAGGCTCCAGTGTTCAGAGGCAGAGGCTGGAATCTTACACTAACTATTTAGACCTTCCTTATTTAACAGCAAGGCTTCTACTTAATAAGGAGGGATTTGAGATCCCCTGCTATATCCTTTGCCCTTAAACATCCAGATGTATTTTGTGGGTTGGGATTTTTTCTCCTGTGATTCCTTCTGGAAAGAACAGCTATTGTTATAATAAGTGGGAATGTTCATGTGATGCTTTTTGTGCCATAATGGATTTTGCTAGAACTATGCTAAGCATTACATACTGCTTTGCTGGGCTTTTTGCTTGCATTATATTCCTGTATTTATTTAAAAAGAACCCAACCAGATGCCAAAAAGGCATACATTAGGTTTATTGGATTTATTTTGAGCCTCTGATTACAGTTTACTGACACTGGCTTTTCAGAAGTTAATGGCAATTGTGTATCAATGAAGAGGATTTAAAGGATCCGGAGCACTCGTGTGATGTCTTAAATGAACAAAAGAAAACTCCATACCCTTCTCTTTTTTGGCATAAAATACAAATACAATATATTAAGTTTTCATTGTCTTTTTAGGAATGAAATTCTGTAAATTTTTAGGACATTATCTTTCAGAATTAATAGAACTTGCATCTATTTTGTTTGGAGATGGATTATATATAGATAAACTGAAAGGAGAAATAAGCTTTCAGTTGTTGTTACTGGTTTACATGAGGTTGACTATTACTTATTAGTTATTCAAGGATCAAATAAATGTGTTCCACTTACTCTTCTCAAAGTGAAAATACATCATACTCCTTGACTAAACGTAGTTAGTTATGACACCCTTTAAATTCAGAGGTACTCTAGGAGGTACAATATCTCTGATGCTCTTCCAAAATGTTGCTGTACCGTTGACATCAAAGGACTAGGACTATATGACAAAAGCTAGCTTTTTCTTTTTTTTTTTTTTTTTTTTTGATAGAACATTCTAAAAGAAGCTATTCTATTTCTGGTTTTCGTGCTTTAATGTATAATTTCATTACATTCTGTGTTACTCAGATTTGATACTTCCAGGTATTACTGTGGACTAAAACTATTTTCAAGGAGCCTTTTTTCAGAACTCAGCAGTTGAGAGCACATTTTCTGGAACTTTTAACTCAGTTATTCATAAATTCCTGCTTACTGTAGCAGTAAAAGTCATGAATTCTGGATGACAGGTAGTCAGGCTGGGGTTTTTTTTGGCAGAAGCTCACGTATGAATACTCACACCTGCAAAGTTTATGCCACACATTGGTTCTCAGATTGAGACTGGCTTTCTCATCTCATGTGCAATATTGGAACCACAGCCATTCATGCCACCAGTATTTTTCACCTTTAAAACAGCGCCTCCTGTTACTATCTTTGAACCATTTTCCCCAAGACCATTAGTTTATGTATTTTGGAGGGGAGGAAGAGAGCCCCCAATCAGCCATCCTAAAAATAGCTCTTCCTGAGGTAAAGTCTCAGAATTTCCAGTCATGAGTAATGGAGATTTTGTTGAAAGAATTGCACGTGCAAGAACCAAGGAGGAGGAAGGAAAGACAGAGATATAGCTCAAAAACTAGTGAAACAAAAAATCCATTGACTCAGTACTGTTCCAGTAAGTAAGAAAATTATTCTTCCAAAAAGGTTCTCCATGTTAATTGGTTAAAAAAGAGGCTTTTCTCTCTGCATGGGGATGACTAGAGTCTTCTTTCCACTCTGGTCATTGCCCAGATTTCAGGAAGGTACTTCTTCCCTTCCCAGCTCCCTGTCATTCTTGGGCAAGAGCCCTAGACAGTGTTAAACTCCTGTGCATGTAGCCAGGTGAGAAGGATCGCCTATGTCTTGCAGCTTTGCAGAAGTGGCTAACTGCTTCCTTCTTCTGTCTTGCCAGTGCTACAAACTCCACCTACACATTACCTGATTTAGCAAAAATGACACTTTGTTTTCTAGATCTTTGAGCAGATAGCTGAAATGTGGGGAGTAGTTGTCATAATTTTGTTAACCAGTTTAATGTAAAATTTAAAATTTCTACATCCTATAAATTGCTTAAATAACTTTATAAAAGACAAAATTTTCACTTTCTCTGATTCTGTTACATAGTGTAAAACAAACAACAAAGTCCACAGAGTGCTTATATGTATGGACTAGTTAGGAATTCTGAAGATATGTTACCTGTAAGATAAATTGTCTTTTCTACAGTGATACTCTAAGTGACATGCCAGTGGGAAAGGGAGTGTTTTATTCATACCTTCACTTTTTCAAAGAATAGTTTTCATACTCTCAGTGGTGTTGTGGCAAAACTTAATTTTCCTTTCAGTAAAAGGTGCTCTCTGTAGATTCATATCTAAAGGGAGTTCTTCATATGTGGACCTTCCCACAGTGAGGAGTTACCTTTTTAACATAGTCCCTGTGTGCACCAGATTTTTTTGACACTGTTCATTTTCTTTGAGTGTATGGAGAATGTAAGAAAGGGAGGGAGCAAAGTCTTCACATAAAAACCTCCTAAGAACTATTTCTCAATTAGTCCTTCATCTCAAGAGACTTTCTAGAGTGGCAAGTCCAAGGATATGATAAGTCTGTGGCAAAGTGAAGGAATGGTCTGTGGGGTCCCAAGACTTTCGTAAAAGGAGTGTGAAGACCTTCACAGTGTCATCACAAGACAATTTCTATCATATGCTCTTTCTGACACTTCTCCTGCATTATTTGTCACAAGACAGTCTGGGTTCAACAGTCTGACTTTTTTGTTTAGATTTTTGCTTCACGGTATGAAAGCTGATTTAAATTAATACTGCCCCCAGACTTTTACAAACAAGTCAAGCTGAAGTCTGGTGTCTATGACTACCTTTTGTATCAAGCTATGCAAAACCTGCTGTAGTACATCATTCCAAGTGGAAAACATAACTCATCTCAAAATAGTTGATAGAAAATTGGCCCACATTTCCCATGTTTTCTCAGAACGCCTCCCATATTAAACCTGGGCCACAGTTCACATTCATTGAAAGCCACTCAAAAACCTAGTGCAAGGAGGTCACTTATAAGTAAAATTAGATTACTAAAACACCCGTAAAAATATTCATATGTTTAAAGATTGTCACAGTTGTAGAATGAAGTGGGTACTTAAATAGCTCATTTTTATAAATGGTCATGACCCAGTCTTTACTCTCATGCTGTTCTTCACTTGTAGTTCTTCCATTTTAATTTGCTTTGCTGTGCTTCACATCTCTAACAATACAGTCAGACTGCTTCCTCCTATCGCTTCTCATTGCCTCTGCTCCTAATTTTGCTTTCAGTTTGTGCTGGGACAGCACACGGTGCTCTCAGGCTAGTGCCGAATGCCTTAGCTACCCCCTTGTTATGTACAGCAGCTCATTCATCAGCTTTATGACATCTCATTTTATATGTGTTTACATACAAAATTGTTTCGGTGTTCAAGTGAAAGCACTGCTTTTAGTTAGCAGAAACATTTGAATGGATTAAAAATATCTGAAAAAAAGTAAAAATGCAACATTTGGTTGCATTTGAATAAATTGGCCAAAATTCTTGCTTATAGTTGGAGTATTAGAAGGTTAGAAAGCAGTCAGATCTGATAAGCAATATTTCTGTGGTTGCAGAAGCCCAGAGTTGTCATACTTGGCTGCTGTCTCATCCTCCTTCCTTCCACTCAAGAGCCAGATGAGTATTTTGATGTTGCATTGTAGGTGGTGTGTGCTTCCTAGGGATGGCAGTCAGTGTGTGTCACTTTGGGGGAATTCCAGGCTGCGCTCACGTACTCTGCAACTTGAAGTGGTACACCCGTTGAATGTATAAGGAAATCCTCTATTAGATGGCAAACAAAATTATTTGCAATATTCAAACACCAGCAATTTGTTGTTCAGTCTGAGTTTAGTAACAGTTTCCGATCAGAAAAGGTCTTTCCCTCTTTTTAATACACTATATAAAAGTGCTCTGCTAATTATCCCATGTCTTTTCCTTTTTGCATAGATATTGATGAATGCAGCATCATTGCAGGAATCTGTGAAGGTGGTGTATGCTCTAACACCGTGGGAAGTTATTTCTGCATCTGCACACGGGATTATGTCACATCTGTGGATAGCTCCCGCTGTATTGGTAGGTATTTCACCCTGAAAGCTTTTAGTACTCTCAAAGTTATCAAGGTAACTTATAAGCAGCAAAAGAACTTCTGTCCCAATCATCTAGCACTGCCCCTCATGATAACCTGTGCTAACTCATTATTATCTCTGATCCAGCTACTTAAAATTCGTAACATCCTCTTCTGATGCCACTGCAAACATCTTTATGTGGATTGTAGATCCCTCTGTGTCGACTGTATTGTAGCTTGACAGCTCCTGCCTGAGATCTGAATCTTCTTAGGAAAAAAACAACTAATAGCTCTCTGTTGTCTAGGCAAACATAAGAAATGTTCACTATATTTGTTTCTCTAACCTGCATCTGTGAAATCAAAAGCTAAGCTCACTTTGGGTCTAAAGGAGCATACATTTATTCTTACTTGGTATTTCAAGTTCCATCTCACGTAGGTTAATTTAACCTTTAGAGACAAATAAGGCACATATGTAAGTTCAGAAGGCATTAAGTAATGTATGCTGAGATGCCAGTAATTTGTCTGAAACAGATAATAAAACAAACCAAATATTTGTTTTCAGTAGATGCAGTTTTTACAAGAAAATTTATTTAAAATCTATTTCTATATTATCAAAAAAAGATGTGTGCTTATTTTCACACGTGGTAATTTCTTTTCTAAAGCTGCACGTGTCAAATACATGGTATAAACCATACTGATGAATTAGCTGTAGTACTGCATACCATGTGTAAAAAACTAACAATTGCTAAGAAGTGTCTTTTCTAGATCTCATGTGGTTCGTATTATTTCAGACATGTCAAAGCACTTTGTTTTCATGTTGGGAAAGGAATGGGAATTCTGAAAGGATTTTTGAATTACAGGTAAATGATGTAATCCAATAGCAACACAAGTGATTTCAACAAGCAACTGCACATGATTTCCCATGGATAGTTTTTTGCACAACATAGCCAACTTTTGTTACTCAGGGTCATCTGAGGAGTGCCAGACTTCAAATATATTGTGGCTGGCCTCAGGAATACGGAGAATATATGATTTCCAATATGATCAAAATGTGTATGGATTTTGGCATGGTTTACAATGTGGTTGCCAAAGTCAGTTCCCAAAACCAGCTGCACACAAATCACATGCTCTAGTGCACTAAAGCAGGCCCTTATGTCACAGGTTCTCCTTCCTTTAAACGAACAGGTGTCTGAAAGTTCTTGTGCTTCTAAATGTTTGTAGTATTGGACTATAATTTGTATATTTTGTATACGTTGTATAATTTCTCCTTAGGAGAAAAGCGAAGAATGTAATCCTTATTAATACAAATTATTTTATTCTTTCCAATATGCGCTTTTAACCAAAATATCAGGATGTGCTGTTACTGTAATTACTACCATGTCTTTTGAAATTCATTGAGCTTTTCTCCTAGTCAGCATTCAGGAATGTGACAATAAAGAATCTAGGCTGTGTCCTTGAAGGAACTAGAATATAATAATAAACACTGACATATTTATGTAGAGTAGTTTTCACATGGCTCTAATAAAAATATAGTTGTACATTCAGTCTACTGGACAGAACAGACTGGATAGCATTTCTTCAGTCAGATACATCTACATCAAGTTAAAAAATCATTACATTAATTTAGTGATGTTGATGTTTTTACATGAAATGTCTTGATTTTGGCATAGTAGGCTTTTTACGTATTTGTATTTAGGTTCTACTTGTATTGTCTTGTATCTTTCGTATCATCCATATTTCCTGTTACGTTGAGCAGACTTTAAGATTGCATGTTGGATTTATGCAATACTAGTATCACTGCAACTATATGATCCTACAGTAAACAAAATAAGGGATGCATTGATGCTAATCACCTCAGATAATTATTGGATGTTTTGGGATATTTTGGTTTGGGGTTTTTTTTGTTTGTTTTGTTTTTTAATACAACTTTTTAAAAATTTTAGTCCTTACATAAATTGAATAAGGTGTAGTAATTTTAAGAGTTTGTGTTACTATTTTGGTTTTCTTTTTAAATTAATTTCCAGATCAGAGGGCAAGTATGTGTTTCTCCAACATAGTGAACGGCCGCTGTGCACAGGAGCTTCCTGGTAGGTTCACTAAAAGGCAGTGCTGCTGCGAGTCTGGCCAGTGCTGGGCAATCAGGTCTGTTCCAGAGATGTGTCCTGTCAGAGGGTCTGGTGAGTGGCTTGTTGGTTTGTTTTCTCTTTCTTGCTGTCCATTCTGCTTGGGATTGAGGTCACTGAAATATTATAAACTAATTTAAAATGTAGGGGAAATAGAGAAAAAGAAAGTCAGGAATTACATTATTATTCATACCTGTGGTTTCAATACTGACGTTACCATCCATGAGCCATTTTTGGGGGGTTCATGATTGTTTGGGACTAGTTTCTTTAACATTCTTTTGTTGACTTTGGCAATAATTCTTAGGAAATGGGAAAGATTTTGTGGTCAAGCTCAAAGAGGAAACAATTCTGAGGTCCATAGTTTATTTTGATTTAAAGGTACAGCCGCTCTCTTGTTCCATTAAATTTTGGGCTACATTGAACCAGGAATGTGTCAATATCTCATTTATTCTTTCAACTCTGCTCACAGAACAGTATTCCACATCCCTAGTGAAATGTATTTTCGGTTTATCAGTATCAAGATCTCTGAGTGACCCTGAGTGACCAGGGAGTTACAGTGCAACTGGCAACACATCAACAAAAAGGCTTCAACAAATAGCTGTAAATTATAATATTACCTTTTACTATTTTTACTATATTTAGTGTCCTTCCTTAAATAACACCTGTCACAGTCATGGGATCTGCCTGAAATTAGGAGTGGGAGAGGGAACACATCACACCAAAGAAATAAGGAGCTGGTGTTCCATTTATTGGAGCATACAAAGATCTGTACCTTCCTTGTAGAACCCCTGAAGGGTTGATTTACGTTATGCTTCTCTGTGCATTCCTTCTCTGTGCATTTAATAGATGAACACCGCAGACTTTGTGTGGATGGTGCTTCTGCTGGAGGTCGTTCCAGAGGTGGTGGGACAGGAGGAAACAGGTTCCTTCCTGGTGGCAATGGCAATGGCTATGGCCCAGGAGGAGCAGGATTCATTCCCATCCCGGGAAACAATGGTTTCTCCCCAGGCATAGGTGGAGCGGGGATAGGAAGAGGTGGCCAAAGTCCCAATGGAAATGGACCAATAATTACAGGGCTAAGTAAGTACTTGCATTGTTGTGACTTGTTTCTCGCTTTTTTTTATTCCTTCCATTTCTTTCCTTTTTTTCTGCTTAGTTTTTAGTCTGGAAATGGTATGGCTTTCTTAACACATAAAAATGCCTTTGTATTCAAGCACATTTAAGAGACCTCCGTTAATACGTTAGGAGGTTTAGGAACCTTTTTTTTAAGAGGAGTTTAGATGTAGTGATTTTTTTTCTTCAGTTATAGAGTCCTTGAGCCTGTGCTGTTCCTGCTGATCTCTCCTGGTCAGTACTAATAAAACTCCAGATTTTTAAGTGTTTTCAAAAAACACCAGGGTTTAAAATAAACTTCTCTTTCTTTGTTCTTCCAATGTAAATGTAGATGTAAAACTTACCTATTCTGCAGGAATACTGGCTTGACTGAGAGCCCAAGAGGTATAATGTTCAAAGAGATGTCTCATGTATGTAGAGTTGCTTATAACATGTGTAAGCACATCTCTAGGATGGAGTATTATTAAGACAGGCATGCCAAAAATAGTAAACATATAGGAACAGACTGCTTCAACTTTCGCCCAGATTGTGGTTTATTCGTGAGGCCACTGGCCATCTCATGAGGCTATACACATAAATGGTAATTCAAAATTAAGACTGTTCGTCTAATGTGGTGTTTGGTTCTGAGAGTTACTGAGAGTTCTGAGAGTTTTTGGTTACTGCATTTTGTTAGTTTACTGTCATGTCAAAAGATAGTGCTTGGAAAAAATACTCTTTTTGGTGGATATATTTATACACCTGATAACACTTTCTGAAGCCTCTAAAACCTTTATATTTACTTCTATTTGAAAATATGAATATTTATCTCATGTTCTGTTTCTTTTATCAGCAATACTCAATCAGACAATAGACATCTGTAAGCATCATCCCAAGCTTTGCTTAAATGGCCGTTGTATACCAACCCTTTCTAGTTACCGATGTGAGTGCAACATGGGATATAAGCAGGATGCAAATGGAGATTGTATTGGTAAGTGCACATTTCTAAAATCCATTACTTGCTTTTAAAATGCAAATATTTTTCTGCTTTAAATCTATTAGAAAAAACCCCAAACATACCCTTTTTTCCCCACTTATACCTTAATTTTAATGATATTGCTCTTGTGAAAAAGAGTGCAAAGACCATGATACTACGTACATGAGAATAATTTAAAATCTTCATGAGAGTTAATCTCTTTCCATCTTTAATCACAAATATTGGTGTTGAGTATTCCTATACTTGATGGGTATTGTACATTTTTGCCTTCACATTCAGTAAAATAAGTTCTGTTCCACATTTGCTTTTGTTATGCTCACATAGCTCCTTTTTTGCTACAGGAGCTCATGTCAAGTTATGTTCAAGATAACAAAGGGCAGAATTTCTGTTTTACCTACTCGGAAGGATGAATGACAGTTTGAAAGACACCAAATATTTTTTAAAATGCATTAATTAATTTTTTGCATTTAAAATGAAATTTTTATTTGCATCTAATATGAAAATATGGAATGCTAAATTTTTATAACAGCTCAATTTGGATTCTGACCTTTTATTCAGTTACTGTGAACTTAACTCTTGCAGTGTCAAAGGCTCATCAGGTGTTTTGGGGAAAATACAAAATTTGGGAGTTCTTGTGGTGTAGTAGTGTGGAGAAGAATCCTGTAAGCAGGATAGAGCTTTGTAAATGTATAGGATCCTAAATAGAAAGGTCTGGTTATATTTCTGGTTAAAAATTTGCTTACTGATTCTTTATAAAGAGATTTGAGATCTGTGAACGAAAAATATCTTACAAGAGCTTGTTAGCAATAGGCTTTTCTTACAATAACTGTGCTTCTAGAATCAGTTTCTAGTGTGCTTGTGGATTAGAGGAAAATACATTAACAAAGGAATGCAGAAATTTGTGACCACATGAATCCTTAAAAAAGTGTTCTAATCCAAGACTACACAGTTTATGATATGCAAGTGAGAATAGTATAAGCAGATTTCAACATACATGCAGTAGTGGGTATCCAACCGGAAGCTGAGCAGGTAACACTGCATCTCTGAGTTGCAGATTCTTCCATCTCGCTCTGAATTGCAAACTGAGTATCAGGACCTGCCTGGCCTGGCAACCTGCCTTTTGGAAAAGTGACGTGACAACTGTTGAATAGTACTTTAACTTTGATGTCCCTGTTTCTTACCATGTTTAACCACTCTGTTTTGCTTTCTCAAATTAACCTGGTATGCTGCACCTCATAGTTTGCGAGTCCCCTTAGCTAGACTATTCCTTTGCACCAGAGAGGTCAGTTATAGCTATAAGGTTCCTGACAAGTGTACAAACACACCCTTTTAAGAAGTCTCAGTTGATGGAGAATCCGTCGCTTCCCTAGGCAGTTGCAGTGCTCCAATAGATAAATTTCCCAGAAGTTTTCAGAACATCTAATCTAAATTAAACATTATTTTGCAAGAACAAAAATCAGCTCATTGTTTCTTGTCTTCTCCACAGTATTTAAGGAAAGCAGTTCAGTACCTTTCCCTTTGCACTTTTGTGTACTTGAAGGTTCTTACAGTTCTTCCTCAGAGTTGTTCTCTATGATATAGTGAGACTGTCTTTTTCAGCTTTTTTTATTTGGGTCAGAGTTTTCTGTACCTTTGATCTCTGACTGGGAAATTCAAGAGGCACCTCTTGCTGCACCCTTGGGCCTCAGGAGCTATAAGTGCTTTTTAAGTGGGGAGTGGGAGGGCTATTTTGTCTTTATAGTGTATGGAGACTTCTGGCACTTTTGTTCCCAGCACTAAATTAATTTTGCAATAAATAAAGAAGCCAGAAATTTTAGGTATTTTTCTGTAGAGTTAAAGAAAAGTCTGATTTCAAAATTATCCTGCCAAATAAATAAATAATGGCATTACATACTGCTCTTTGACCTAAACTTGTACAATGACGCTCTCATGATGGAACGTGCCTGATGTGTCAAGGACCATAAATGTCCTAAGTGATCTGGCACTGCCTTACTTCATTCTGTTTAAAAAAAAACCTCTGGATAAAACTGTAGAGACTTTGAAAGTGGCAGCAAGCCTGTAGCTGTGCTGTGTTGAATTTTAGCTGGTTTGCAAATACAAATCTTCATATTTGAAATTTTGTAATAGGTCTTCAGACTTACTGCAGTAAGTCAGTCTTACAGGGTTTTGGGAGTTCCATACTGTGTTTAGTGAAATTCTGAAAAGTGTTACAGATGAAACACTGAAAAGTGGAGATAAATGTGATGCAAGTGGTGAAAGAGAAATATTTGGTACTGAAGAAGGGTGGACTGGGAGATAGGATAAATGGGTTAAATGTCTCTGTCTCAAATGTTTCCTGTTTATACTGCTAGAATATGCATGCTTGCAATGCAAACTCAAAGCCAACAGCTCCTTTATTTTAACATATATTTGCCATTTCCCTCTTTTGTCAAGAGCTTATAAAAATAAGACCATCTTAAAATGCGTATTTTATATGGAAATCATTTGATGCACATGGCTTTGAAAGGATTTTCCAAGCTGAAGTCAGCTATTTCATAGAGAACACTGCATTCCTGCTGTATAGTTTATAAATTAATTTACAGTAAGATCCATTCCTAGCATGCACATGTTTTCTTTAACAGATAAAGCAAGTTAAAGCCTTTAATAAAGTAAGTAAGTCATAAATGTCATTCTCTATAGGAAAACTAAAAATAGAGGAGTGCCATATCTAATATTTATAAGTTCCCCCTGTCCTCCCCTGTACTAAAACAAGATAAATATACAGTAATTTGAATTAAGACATTTGCTAAAACATTTATGTGAAAATGTGATTTAGAGTTTGACATTTTGTTGGTAGTTGAGGACTTAGTTCTGAAGGAATTATGTGCGAGCCTCCTTGTCCCCCTCATATCAGCTGAGCACTGTGGAAAAAATGCCCAATCTAGCACTCATGAGACAGAGCATCCCAACAGCCAGGGACTGTAGAGAAGCATGAGAGCAGGAAACTACTATGATTGCATAGAAGTCTACTGCAGTATAAAGATAAGAGTTACTGTTTTCTTCATTGTATATAACTCTCTGAACTTCTCTTTTCTTTATCTTGCTTCATTCTTGTGGTTTTACTGGAGTGGTGCTATCAGCTGCTATGCAAATGTGAATGAGCTAAATATGCATGAGAGGAGGTATTTGATTTTTCCATTTGCTTTGCCTTTATTCATTTAACTGTTTACCCAAAATGGTCTGATTGTATCTAGGCACCAAGAATGCTATAAACAAGATCGTTAGATCAGTGATTTGGGTAAACCCAGATCTCTTTGATATGTATATTGATGCTATTCATTTTGACTGTGTATGCATTAACGCAGTAAATCCCGTGAAATGTATGGTCTTCTTTATTGGTAAATTAGAACAAAACTAACCTTTTGACGTTTTTTAGAATCAAGTCATTCATGGCACAACACCTTATAGAATTACACATGTATTTTACATACAGTGTTCTTGTAAGTTTAATTTCTCATTCTTTGCCATCATTTCCAAGATGTAATAAACTAAGTTTTAGAACTAGAAGTGATAAAGGGTGAGTATGAATGATCAGCAAAATTACCCTTCGTTTTTCCTGGTATTTCTTGTAGCATACACTGCAAAATGCATGGGAAAATTATCATTAGTAAGAATTGATCCGCAGTAGCTTTATTTAGCCCCAGCTTCCTATGGGAGTTTACAGTCAGATTACAAAAACCTCCACAAATCACCATTGGCTTTGTGGTGCTAAAGCCTACCTGAAGGAACAGATGAGTAATTTCAGACCTATAAGTGGAACGGAGGGCATAGCTGAAGGGAAAAAAAAGTCAAATTGGAAAAGATGATTGACGAAAAAAGAGGGATTTGATCAAGGGATCCATTCAGTTTGTAACCTGTGAACTTAGCTGTAAGCAGAGGCAAGTTGCTCAGGTCATCGTCTGGTAGCTGCAGGAGAGACTGAGCCAGCAGTCCTGCCTGCCTGCCAGACCAGAGGGATGCGCTCACTCTGTTCCTGGGATCACAGAAGGGAGGATTTAGAAGAATATAATGGGGAGGAACTATCAGTGTTACTTTAAAGCTGGAAATAGCTGTCTCAGGTCAAAGACACAGCAGATTCATTGGTAACTTCTGGGGAACAAATTTGGGAAGGGTTCTTGAAAGGAGTTAGTTTTCAGAGTCCTGTGTCAAATGGGAGTTATTTCTGGACAGTTACTTAAGATGTAAGGTGGTTAAAGTGTGTTTGGTTGCACCCAAATACCAAAAACCTTTGGAAATGAGCATAAAGTGCTTTATAGAGAAGGGCTAGATTAAGTCTGGCATTATTCAAATGTAAAGACTAAGGTTGAGGATGAATGGGCCATAAATAATTGAGATGTGGTGCACAGACTGTGTTCTCATTAAGAATCCCTCCTGCTGCTGTGTAGCCCCTCCTCACACTGCTACAATAAACTTAATAAAATGGGGAAGTGAGGGTGTTGGATGCCATGATTTGCTCTGATTTTTAAATGCCAGTTTTGCTTTGCATTGGTTTTATTCCAAAGAAGAATAAATTGTCATTCTGTTAAACTATATTGAATAGAGTGTGGTTCATTTTCACTAGGCAACTGTCAGATCCCATGTCTCAAAATCCTTACATATTTTGTATTTTGTCTCAAGTTGTGTATAATGATGTAGTAGCATTTCACTTCTTCAAAATTTCTGCCTGTTTGGACTGAGAACAGCTCTGTGTTCTTACAAAAGTAAAGAACAAGGGGTTTGGGTTTTGGTTTGGTTTTTTTTTAGTATTTAGCATTTTACTCTTAGTTACTGTCTTTTTCACTTAGAAACTTCGAGACTTGAAAAAAATGTATACATTGTGAATTTACTAATGCTTCTCTGTGCTGCCAACAGACATTGATGAATGCACATCTAATCCATGCTCTGATGGAGACTGTGTCAACACACCTGGTTCCTATTACTGCAAGTGCCACACAGGTTTCCAGAGAACTCCAACCAAGCAAGCTTGCATTGGTAAGAAAATTTACTTCACATCTACTGACGTTGCAGTTGTTCTGACCCCTTACGTCAGATCCCATTGGAGTTCAGAAAGTACTTAGCAGTGTGATTTCAGTAAACCTCAACAGTTGCTATATTAATTGGAGCTCTAGTTCTGGGCTAGCTTTCCATTTGTTCTGTTGTTTTTTTTAACATTTATCCATTATTCTGAAAAACCTGTCACTTGGTCAGGGAATTCCTTAGCTGGAAGTTCTACGAAACTATTTGTACGACCGGTGTGTATTTATGTATGTACGCACATGCATGTGTGAGTAGGTTTTTAAAGATACTCATAAAGTAATTGCTGAGCACTGCAAAATGCAGCATTTGTTGTACTGTACAAGTCTGTAAAATAATATTTTTCTTATGTCTGGTGAAATTAGAATAAATTCTTAACCATCTTTGGAATTTTTTTCTAAGTAATATTTAAATAACATGGCAGTGTTTTTCAAAGCAGTAATTGTCACTATATACATTTTTATTTTACAGTAATTCTCTGATTGTGGGTTTGGGGTTTTTTTTGTTAGATATAGATGAGTGCATCCAGAATGGTGTTCTTTGTAAAAATGGCCGCTGTGTAAACACTGATGGAAGTTTCCAGTGTATTTGCAATGCTGGGTTTGAACTGACTACAGATGGAAAAAATTGTGTGGGTAAGAACTCTTCTAAATAACGGGGCAGGCATTAGCTTGGTGATTCTAGAAATTGTACTTCATATTACAATTGAGAATCATTAAGGATTAACTTTTTTGAAATAATATGTGACCTGAGGTGAACTTATACCCCCTTAATTCAAATAGTTATTGTACAGAACTGCATGTTTTGAGAGAAAATCTGAGGTAATTTTATTTCAGAGGCTGCATCTCTTCTCGAGAATTCTGGGTAACTCAGTGCCAGGAGTAAGATTTTTTCCTAAAGCTTCATAGAAAGTGCGACATGTACCAGGACTGCTGAAGAAATAACTGGTTTTAATTTTGACTATACTGTATAAAAAAAAAAATTCTTAGACAAGTAACAGGTTCTTAATTCTATCAGGTGATTGAAGCTTTTTATCATTTCATGTAAGAAAGAAAGGTGCACCCTCTTCTTCCATACACAGTCTGCTGAAATATGGAAAGTGACTGATCAGAACAGGAAAAAAAAAATCTGCTTTGTCTATAGAGTGAAAACTGTTTAGATACTTCATCAGAGTTATGAGTAGAATTTAATATGCAAGTGAAAGTATATGTCACATCAGTCCTGATTGTTTATATTTACTGTGTCATCTTCTGGAAGGTGAGGAACTATAAGCAGTTTTCTTCACGATATTTTGCAGACCATGATGAGTGTACCACTACAAACATGTGTTTAAATGGGATGTGCATAAATGAAGATGGGAGTTTTAAATGCATCTGCAAACCAGGATTTGTTCTGGCTCCAAATGGGCGTTACTGTACTGGTATGTACAACTGAGAGGTAATGCATTAAGGCAATCTTGATTGAAAATGTCTTTTCCTGTCCGTTCATTCATGCAAGAATTGCAATCTTGTCAAACGGATTTAATGTCATACTAATACTTTACTAACTCATTACAGGAGATTACTTAAGCTGCCTGGAGTAGAAATAGGTCTTTAACTTGCAGAAAGAAATAAATGAATTATTTAATAGTATTGTGAAAGCTACAACAGGTGATAAATGACTTTGAGAAAAGTCTTGGAGCATTGTAAATGCAGCAAAATATGCAGGCCATTCATGAAATGTTAAAGTGAGCATCAATATGGCAAGTTTAAAAGATTTTACATTGGTGAACACACACAAGTATGTTTTCCACATCGTTATTCTGGCAATTCTGAGTGCATAAGTCATAAGACATTGTATTTGCCACATAGCATTACAGACTTTTTGAAGTGAGGTCATTAAAAACTTAGATTATACATTTTAAAATTTTGAGTGTGATTTAGCTTTAGTTTAAGCAAACCAATGGAAGATACTTGCTGCAAGTAAAAGGAGGTTTGGGCCTGAGTTATTTTTAGTAAGTACAAAATCATCTAAATCGTTTGTTCTCTGATTTGAAGTTAAACTATTTCTATTAATTGTGGCTTTCTTAATATATATACATGTATAATATACATACAACTGGCCTATTGACGTTGATAGAAATTGATAGAAAATGATGACTGCTGAAAAGTTTTTTGAAATTAAAATTTATCATCATATAGTAATTCCTTGATTAGTGCTTCCTTAACCACATGTTAAAGCGAAGTTACAGTAGCATGAGATAGACAAAGGGGAAAATACATCATTAATTTTGCATAATGTAGAATCTGAAGTGCCTCTAATCCTACGTTTCTTCTGTGTTTTTTGTGATTTTTTTTTTGTTTGTTTTTCTTTTTTTAATGCACAGCTGGCATTTTGATATAGCGTAATTCCAAAATGAGATTTTTGTTAGAAACAAACAAGGATATGTTGATGATTCATCTGCTATCATAAAGTAATGTTCTAAAATATTAATGTTCTAAAAATATTAATTGGAATCTTGCTTAAGGACAGCTAATAGATTTTGAATTGCATTGCCTCCTATTAGATATTGATGAATGTCAGACATCAGGAATTTGCATGAATGGTCATTGTATAAATACTGAAGGATCCTTTCGGTGTGAGTGTCCGCCTGGCTTGGCTGTTGGAGTTGATGGTCGTGTGTGTGTAGGTAAGTGTAAATTTTTTTTTTTTTTTCATTGAAAAGCAAGTGGAATTATCAGGTTGACAAATTAAAGGAATGCATCAAATGGCATTCTTACCGATAATGTTGACATCAAACCACACAGGATCTGTTCCAGGATAAATCTGGAGTATTTGTCTTTTGTTTTGCTGTGTGTTTGTGTTCATGCATGTGCATGTGCATGTATGCGTTTGTATTTATGTTCAGTTGTGCATCATCCACTCCAAATCGTTAAACAGGTACATATCTCAGTTGCAGCGCTGATATTTTTCAACTCCCCGCTTTTCAATTCTTTAATCTGAAAGCATTTTATTCTCCTTGTACTGTAGTGTTCAAAAACCTTGAGCAGGAGAAATAGTGAAAACTGGGTAGACTTGATTCTGTGAACATAAATATCACTATTAAGAACTATTAGGAATTTTTGCACAATACAATCCCATAAATCTAGTGTTAAAAGACAAGTAGCTTAAATTCCTCTTTGGAAACTTCACTTTTGTTACATGGCCTTGTGCACTAGATGCTACTGGTTACAGGGCTGCTGTGGAACCGGTATTAGATCAGGCCAGCTAGTTATGTCATAACCTCAGAACTTGTGCTGAGCTGTGGTTAAAGCTTTGTGCAATGTTATTGGCTCTCTGCTGAGACACTTAATTATAATTCCATCTGCAGTTCACGTCTATCCAAAGCTATAGCCATCCAGGATAAAATCACAGTTTTATTTTACCCTGGTTATTTTGCAGAACCATACCTCAAAGTCTGTCATGAGCATTGTATGATTTGAACATTGCCTTCTAAGGCACCTGGATGAGTGCAGTGACTTTCACTGGGAATAGGTCAACCACCTTTACCACAAGTATGGTGGCGATAACATTTACAGCTGTTGAAGTGCTGCACCACAAAATTTAGGAGTCTAGAAACACTATTCTCTGGGAAACCGTGGATGGAGAAACATGTTTCTTATGGAAACGAATACATGGTTACAGCAGCACCAATGCTAAACTCTGATCCTGGGCATAAAATAAGTTCTCCAGTGTTCTGAAATTAGTAGTCGAGGGCTGAGCAAACTATATATGGGAGCAGTGTAGGTTCATCAGTAAGGTGCACGCTCAGAACTGTTGTGACATGGGGAACCTGAGCTTGGTGAGGTGCCTACAGCCTCTCGGCAAAGTAAGGCCTGTCCTTCTCATCTTTGCTATCAGCATGGGAAGCACAGCCCGGGAGGACATTCTTCCTTTCATATGATCACTATTTTCTTTCTGGGTGAGCAGCTTGGTTCTTCATCCTGCACAGGCTTTGTGAATCACTGACTGTGTAGATAAGACTGTTTTCTTATAAATAATTAGGCAGTCCTCCCCAAAGTCCCTGTGTTTCTTCTATGAAAACATTGCTTTATGTGGAAAAGCTCTCTTCCTATGCAGGACAGTTGCTCAGTACATCTGTAGCTTCCTCCATCTGCTTCCTACACTTCACGTTTGAAGACTTTCCTACAGAGAATTTCTTTCACAGTTTCCAGTCTTTCCTCCCCCCGCAGATTTGCTCAGTGCCATTTCCTTTCCTTGAATTGCTTCTCCATTCTCTTCCAGACACATTAGAAAGGGGAAGCTTTCCCTCCAGTGACAAGGCCTTTTATTCATGGCAGAGCACGGCAGAATGGCATCTGGACTAGGAGGGGAAGGGAAAGGATGTGATGCAACTAATTATTTTGCAGAGTACATGAACAGGCATTTCTCGTGCAAAAATTCTTGATTGTTGTCAAGCATAGTAATCTTTTCCTGCTGTCAAGTGCAAGCGAATTGTATTGGCTTCACCTAGACTGTCGGCAAGGAATAAGCCTGAAATCTGAGCCACATTTAACTGTGCTCTAGAACTATTTGTTCCATGGGATACCAATAGCAAGAGAAAACATTTATGTACAGGCAGTCCTGTTTTATAGTAGCCAGCTTACAACAGTCAAAGAGCAGGCAGTAAGGCATTGCCAGTTCTTATTTGGATTGGCACAGGATATTCAACATCCACTGTAAGATTTTTCATGCAGCTTCTCTTCGTTGGTTTTGGGGTCATCTTTTAAGTAGGTGTCTGGATTCCCTCACACCATACTCAGTTTCTGAGTGCACTCAGGCTCATGTCCAGGCCATAGGTTGTGGTAATTTTACAGGGAGATTGACAAGGAGCATAAATAAAAGCCATGTTCTGGCCCAGTGCCAGTTTATGTATAAGCCTATTAAGGTAGCCATGTCACATAAATGCTGGTTTGAACAATCTGCTGAAATTGCACTTCTGTTCAGAATTTGTGAATACAGTAGGAGGCTACGCGCCTCCTTTTAGAAATAGGGAGCCTCCAGTATTACCGCCTCTGGGCAGCTGGTGAGTTATCATACATGAGGAGCCATTTTGGAAGTAAATAAATATCTACATGTCCAGGTTATGGTTGTAGTACTTCACAAAGGGAGAAAATAGTCACCACACACTGATTCAAGCCATTCTGTGTTTCTTATTGAGATATGTGTTGATGGATTTACAAAGCTGCTCTGATTGTGTGGGTTATCTTTTCTTGGTCCTATGGAATGCTCTTAAATTTGCTCACAATATGCAGTCTAGATGTTTTTAATGTGCTCTGGTCACAGCTCCAGGAGCTATTTCGAGAATTTGCCTTGATGCCATCAGGATTATTGTAGCAGATCAATGCAGGTGTAGCCAACATAACCATTTTGTTGAACAAATTTTTAATTTTTTTAGCTCTTATTGACATAGTCTGCATACATTTCACTCTCAGCCTAAGAAAAAAAAATTATTAAAAAGATAAAAGAAGAAAATAAATTATTTTTTTGCTTGCCCTTTCTTAGATACTCATATGCGTAGCACATGCTATGGAGGCATTAAAAAAGGAGCATGTGTCCGTCCTTTTCCTGGTGCTGTGACAAAATCTGAATGTTGCTGTGCCAATCCTGACTATGGTTTTGGAGAGCCATGTCACCCCTGCCCTGCTAAAAACTCAGGTAAAATTTTATGTTTCTTTGAACACTACAGTGAACATACAGACTTAAAAAACTCTTTTTCATATCAGGTTGTTCCTTTTTTTGGCTATAAGTAATAATACTTTAAAGAGAATAAGCAGAGTTCTCTGATGAATCTGTAAATTTCCTAGTCGGATCAATCCAGTTTAAAAGAGCGGCCTATATTAATTTTAGAAATCTATGTTACATTTGAATTAGTTCTCCAAATAAAACTGATATTCAGGAAAAAATAATCTCTTGAATATAGAACAGAGATGATGTATCTTGGACAGTATTTTCATTCAGTGATTTCTGAGATAGCAGGAAAGTATTTAGAAGAAATAAAGTAAAACTGGCACTATGGTTGAAAGCAGTAACTTAAGGACACAGTACTGTCAAGACTATAATGAAATCTTGTGTTTAATTCTTGTTATCAAATTTTGAGTTTGTACATATGTGAAAGTGCAGGGTGGAATGCTACTTGATGTATTTATCTGTATTACCTATTAATATTATCTCTTAATTATTTGATGTGAACATTGGCATTTTATTAGTTACGTTGTAGAAAAATTATTTTGAAAAAAATCGGGTGGGTTTGCGTTAGGATTAAAGAAGATGAAACACTGCAAATAACATTTTCTTTTTTCCCCAACACTTCTTTGCTTCGATGGAGTAGCTGAATTCCATGGCCTGTGTAGCAGTGGAATAGGTATTACTGTGGATGGACGAGGTATGTTGCACATTTTCTTTAATATATATAATTCAAGGTTAAAAAAAAAAAAAAATATATTTTTCTTTACCATACGAGAGTGGAGGTTTTTGCCTCAAGATTAGTATGTCGACTTTAGTATCTTCACTGTCAAATACAGTAATTAAATGTTGTCTAAAGGAAAATCCAGAATTCTTTACAGCACTGGATTTTGCCTGACCTTGACAAGAAAAAGTCAACCATTTTAAAGGTTTGGCCTACAATTTCTTTTTCTTAGAATATGCATAAAACAGTTCACCCTCATTTGGGGAAATGACAGGAGCCGCTTACATTTGCAGTTGATTATATCAGTCAGCCATAGTCAGAACAGTAATAGAACAGTTTTTCACTTCAGATCCAGTGTTCACTATGTGGACCTTTTGCATGGAGAGATCATTTCTCTGGTGAGTTAGAGTTGGAAGGGAGCTTACTAAAAAAGATCCTTCTAAAAAGAGTCCTGAAAGTGAGCGCTTGCATTCAGTGCTGGGAACTGTAAAGCTCCAGCTCCTTTTTTAGTTCCACAGAGAGAGGAATATTAAAAATAGTAACTGAGCCAGGTCTGAAGCAGGGGCAATGCAGGCTGCAGCTGCCAAGTAAGTAGAGCACATTGAAGAAGGAGTGGTGGAATACAGTGTTATGATTTATTGCTAGATAGTTCCCTGATGAGTTAATGAAGTTGCAACCAAATCAAAGTTGATACTGTACTTTTACTATTTCAAGGCATTTAATTTGTGTAGCTTTTATCCTTCCCATCATTAAAGCTCCAATTCAGGTCAGCAGGAACATCATTATACTTAGTAACAGCCTACATAACTTTTAAAAATAATATTATAATAAAAGAAATTCTGTTTCTGTTTAGTACTGTAAGTATATATGCATATTTTTTTCTTCTTTATGAGCTCATTGCTAAACACGTTGCCAAACTTACAAGTAATTTGAAATCCATAGAGTTTGTAAATTTTCCCAATTTTCAGTGAAATATAAAAGGTCCATTTGAAGAATCTCTAAATCTCACAGAAAAACAATGGCAGTGTACCATAATATTGTACAAACAGCATCCTACCATGAGAATTTGCATGTAGTCTGGTGGGGAAGTTGTATGTTTTTTTGGATACATGAGAAATACAATTTTTCACTACAAACATAAAACTAACTGTCGTCTCCACCAACTGCATGATAAAGTCTACAATTTCTCAGGGATTCGTGTCTCAGCTAAAGTCTGTCTTTGTTTAGTTTTTTTAAGAAAACCCTAGTATTTTCGTTACTTCTTGTGCAGCGACCTTACATGCAGTTTTCTTTGCTGCTACTCCTGTTACTGCTTATACCAAGGGTCTTTGTTTGCCAATTCCATTTCCTAAAAGAGAGGAATTCTGATCTCACATTCAATCCCTAATAAAAATTCTCTTGCATTCTTCCTGAATTCTGATTATCAAGACTGAGTGGGAATACACTCACTCCTTATCAGTGAAGCTCTTGTCACAGAGATTTTGTTTGACTTTTACTTGATGATACATAGTTCCTTAATTCAACTGCAGTCCAAAACCAGATGCCTAGTTCTCTCATTCAGCTTGTGATTAACAAATGCAAAACCTTCGTGTCTTCATGTGAGAAATCTGGACATAGATGAGGACAGATATTTTGCAATCTGGTTCAATATAGACAGTCACATGAAGGACTGGACCTTCTGAAGTCATGAATTTGATACAGAGAGGTAAAGTCATGAAATTGTGGGGCTTGTCCCAATGATACAAACAAGTTCAGTAAACTACAGAAAACCTTTTGCTGAAAATTAAAAATATAAAGCTGAATTATTATGCTAATTCCTATTATGAAAATTTCAGATGTCTCAGAGCTTTGACTTTAATTCAGGGATAGCATGATTTTTCCAAATGTATATCTGAGTATATGTAAATCATGATTTAAACTGCATTATAATTAAAAAGGAAATGTCCTTTATAAAAAGTTGAGCAGTACAAGTATAAAACAAGCTTTTTATGAAGTCACAGCTAGGCCAGCACCCCTACTATTCTTTCCAGGGTTTGGAAAGGTAACTATTTAAAGTAATGGGCTTACCGTATGGGAAGAAATAACTTAATATTGAAACCCCTTCTTTTCCTCAGAGGGAAAAAGAAATATTAAAACTAGCCTGCTCCTGTTCTTATAGTTCATAAGAATACTTTGGAATTTTCCAACTACAGCAGAAATTCTATATGGGACTGTAAATTCAGGGAATATATCTCATTTATCATTCTATTCTGTCAATCCAAGAAAAAACATGTATTTCCAACAAGTGCTGTAGTTTCTGTAAGACTGAGTATGTTGTGGTATTGACCTATGCATCATTTCTGTATTAGGAAAAGTATTTGTGTCACGTAATAATTTATAACTTCTTACCTAAGTCTTTAAACCACAGTCACTGAGTGCGCAGGAGAGATATTTTGCATCAAGATATTCTTACAAACACATAGGGCCCTATTGATATAGGTTGGAAAGAACATCTGGAGGTCATCCAACCTAACCTTCTGCTCAGAACAGGAGTAACTTCAAAGGTGAATCAGGTTTCTTAAGGTCTTGCTCAGTAAAGTTTGTAAAATCTCCGAGGATGAAGTTCCCATAGCCTCTCTGGACAGCTTCCTCTAGTGCTTAACTGTTCCCATGAGGAAGAGTTATTTTCCTGGTGTTCAGTTCAAATTTTCCCTGTTGTAACTTGTAACTGTTGCTACTTTTCCTGCCATTGTGAACCTCAAAGAAGATTCTGGCTCCATCTTTTCTGTAACCATCTATTAAGATCACAGAACTGCTATTAGATGTCCCTCTCATCTTCCGTCTTGCTGGCTAAACAAGTCTATTCCCTCAGGCCCTTCTCATACATTAGGCACTGATCCTGCTAGGGGACCTCAGTCACCCTGACATCTGCTGGAAAAGCAGCAGAGCAAGCTGTATGTAGTCCAGGAAATTCTGGGAGAGCACTGAGGATAATTTCTTAATCCAGGTGACAGACAGCCTAACCAGAGGAGAAGCATTATTGGACCTGTTCCTTATCAGCACAGATGAACTATTTATAGAGGTCAAGACTGGTGGCAGTCTTGGCTGCAGTGATCATGGCCTGGTGGAACTCATGATCTTTAGGGTATGGGCAAGGTGAAGACTAAAGCCAGGACCCTGAATTTTAGGAGAGCAAGCTTTGAGTTGTTTAAGGAATTAGTCGATGGGACCACCTGGGAAACTGCCCTTAGGGAGACGGGAGCAGAACAGAGCTGGCAGCTTTTTAAGGACATTTTCCTTTGACCACAAGAGTTTTCAATTCCCATACGTAAGAAATCAGGAAAAAAGAGAGGAGACCGGCATGGCTGAGTAAAGACCTCATGGTCAAACTAAAGCGTAAGAATGAAATGCACAGGCAGTGGAACCAGGGGTATGTATCCTGGGAAGAATACAGGGACACTGCCCAGATGTATAGGCATGGGATCAGGGAAGCTAGGGCACAGCTGGAGCTGAGTTTCGCAAGGACTGTGAAGAATGTGACAAGCTTCTACAGGTACATTGGTCAGAAAAGGACAATTACAAGAAAATGTATGCAGGCACACACAAACATGATAAATAAGACAGGAGAACAAGTGACTAACAACATGGAGAAGGCTGAGGTACTCTACAATTCTTTTGCCTGAGTTTTCACTGGTAGTCACTCCTCCCATATCTCTCAAGTGTCGAACATCAAGGGAGGGACTGGGGGAACAAAGTCCTTTCCATCATCCGGAAAGGTCGGGCTCAAGACCATGCAAGGAACCTGAACATACACAAGTCTGTGGGACCTGGTGAGATGCACCTGAGGGAGCTGACAGATGTAGTTGCTAAGCCACTCTCCATCATATTTGATGGCAAGAAAGTCCCAAGTGAGTGCATAAAAGGGACTATCGCACCCATTTTTAAAATGGGGTAAAAAGGAGGACCCTGGGAACTACTGACCATTCAGCCTCACCTCAGCACATGATAACATCATGGAGCATATCCTCCTGGAAGTTATGTCAAAACACGAAAAATAGAGGTGATTAGAGATAGCCAACATGGCTTCACCAAGGGCAAATCATGCTTGACTAATCTAATGGCCTTCTACAATGGAGTGATTGCACCAGTAGACAAGGGAAGATCTGTAAGGCCTTTGATACAGTCTCCCACAGCATTCTTCTGTCTCCACTAAATTGGAGATAGATGGGCTTGATGCATGAGCTGTTAGAAAGATAACGAATTGGCTGCATAGTCATGTACAAAGAATTATGGTCAATAACTCAGTGTCCAAGAGGAAACCAGTAACAAGTGGTGTCCCTCAAGGGTTCCATACTGGGACAAGTACTGTTTAATGTCTTCATCAGTGACACACATAGTGGATTGAGCAGGTTTGCACATGACACTGAGCTGAGTGGTGCACTTGATTTGCTAGAAGTAGGAGAGGGATCTTGGCAGGCTTGGGGAGTCGGCCCATGTGAACTTCATGGAGTGGCCCAAAACTGTTGACAGTATTCCAGGTTTGGCTTCACTAGTATTGAATAGAGGGAAACAATCACTTCTTTTAGCGTTCTTGCAGCACCCTTGCTATATCCTTGCTCTGAACAACACCCCCAACATCCAGTAAGTTAGATGTTGTTCACATCTATCACAGGGTCATGCTTTTCATGTCTTTCAGTATCTGGTTATCTTAGCTGTTGTGTTAATACAGATATTAATGAGTGTGCACTGGATCCTAATGTTTGCTCCAATGGAATTTGTGAAAACTTACGTGGCAGCTATCGTTGTAACTGTAACAGTGGCTATGAGCCTGATCCTTCCGGAAGGAATTGTGTGGGTAAGTTGCTAGATTTTTTTTTTTATTATTGTTGAATAATTCGTCACTATATTGATGCTAATTTGAATTGACAGAATTTAGGTTGCAGGTTGTTCTTGAAGCTACAATAAAATACAAAAAAATCTCTAATGAAAATGCTAATATTCTTACGTATTTTTTAGCTATTTGGTGGGGGGTATTATTGTTTGGAAAGTGTAAGCAGGAAATATCATTGCAGGTTAAGAATTAATTTTCTCAAAACCATGGATCAGTTTGTGTAGTTTAATGTACAGCATTTGTCAAGACCACCTAAAACATCAATTTATGTTTTTTTCCTGTTCAGTGTGCTTGATGTCCTGGTCTTAATGATTGGTGTTTTTTTAATACAATACATCTTGGGAGGGGATGTACATATGTCTACTCTTGGGATGTCTGCCATACATGAACTGTACAATTTAGATTTTAATACCCATATTAATTTCATGGATAACAAAAATTATTTTTGCCCATAAACCGGAACAGTAATCTAACACATTGGTTTTTGTGTGTTTAAAAAAAAAATAGACCTTCATGAAGTTGTTCCAGTGATACAGGCATACATTGACAAAGAACCCAAGGTCATTCCAGGAAAACTTAAGTAGTATTTTAAGAGAAACCATGAACTGTTTTTAGAGTCTGCTAGTGAAAAACATCAAAAGCAGAACAGAAATTTTGGTAGTAAGAATCTGAATACCAGTTGGACTTCTGAAACTAAGAACTGGCATTTTTCCTTCTTCAGTCACTTCAGTTGTAGAAAACTCTGTATCCAGCAACCTAATTGTTGCTGTAGAAAGCAACAGAGGCTACTTGTGGAGGTGAAGGCACATCATGGCATTTCCATTCACTGGCATGTCTAATTCATCTTTTTGCAGATATCGATGAATGTTCAATGAATGGGCTGCTGTGTGACAACGGTCTCTGTCGAAACACCCCTGGAAGTTACAGCTGCACTTGTCCAAAGGGTTATGTGTTCAGCACTGGGATGGGCACATGTGAAGGTGAAAAAATTCCAAGTTGTGTTAATTTCATTGCTTATTATATAACATTAAGCAATCACAAAGATTAAGAGTGGTGATGAATACAAGAGGAAATGATGGAAATATTGTATAAATCATTGCATTCCTCTTGTAATTTCTCTGCAAAATGGCAGGTCTTGCCATTGAACTTTTTTCTAAGTAATCAGTTCATATTTATACGAAAATATTTTTGTTTCCCGAGTGAAGGATTTTTAAACTGGAATAAAGGAGAATATTTGCCTGGTCTTGATCATGTAGCAAGGACACCTAGTTTATCATTTAGGGAAATGCATCGGTTTTGCTTACAGAGTCTGTTCTTTCTTTTCTCTCTTCCATCCGTGGCAACAGTTAATTCTAGACCAAATTCTGGTATTTGTGATGCTTTATGTGATGTTTGAATTCCAGGATGTGGATGTTATTGCCTGGTAATTCTAGAACTGTCCTGTATTTTTACAGCATAATCAAAATTGCTTTCTGATATTACTAATGAACACAGATGTTAGAGCAATGAAAGTGTTACATAGCAGAAACAGGATTTACAGTGCTCCATCTGCTAAGTTATATCAATTCCTAGTATAAATTCAGAATGTTCAGGTGAAATTTATTCTTCAGGGTCTGTCTATATGTTTAGTTTCTGTACACCGTAAGATTTCTAGCTGTGAAAATAGCTTACCATGTGTCCTTTAATATGCATGTTTCTTAAGGAATCTTCTAGAAAGAAAAAAAATGGAATAATATAGCAAAGGGAGGTGTTCATTATGAAGATGAATAGGCCATCAACTTCAGAGCATAACACTGACCAAAAGGTAGATAATGAGATGCCAGAATGCAAACAACCTAGTCAAAATTATTGAAATAAAATATATGTAGATTTTCAAATATAAAATGTAAATTTGTTTTTTGATAGCATCAGTAATAGTCATATTAAAAGTGGTTTCCTGATTACATTGAGCCACCACAGAGCCACCACAGCCTTAGGAAAAAAGTGATCTTTTCTGTCTTCTGGGCATCCTTATCATCATTTTGTGTTTTCTCTTGTGCTAGAAGAAGTTTGGGGATCAGGACACAGTTAACCAAGTCTGGGAGTACTTTATCTTACGTGAGTGGGGTGTAAGTGGAGAAGAGCATGAGGAAGAGTTATTCTTGAGTGGAAATGAATTTACAAATTCATTTGAATTAGGAGTTCATCGAGGAAAGGGTGGCTTCTTTAGACAGCATTGCTAGCTGATATTGACTGCAAAACTATACTATAAAAAAAAAAATTGAATTACGGTTAAGATAAAATAGAACTTACAGGAATCTACTATGAAGATCTGAAGGGAAGATACTAGCAGTAATTCAAATGGCAGGCATGTGTCCTCACCTTAGTGCATTTTTCTGAGGAATATGACCACTGCTAGGTTTTGTCTAAGGAAGCTAGGTTCTCCAAATTATTCTCCAAATTATGAATCAATTCGAAACCAGAATGATTTATTCAAACTAGCACATATAGTGCCTTTGATAGTCAGCTAGGAACTGAGATATTTCACAGCTCGAGCCAACTTGAGCATGAGGTTGAAAATGCACACGCACCTTTTTTAAACAGGTAGTTACCTAAATTAAAATCTATCCTATTGTGAAAGAATACTTACTAAGGTGATCATTCAAGCTCTTTAAGTAAGGCTGTTTGGGTTTCTATGTAGTGGGTTTGGTGAGGTTTTTACTGCCATTTTCTTTAGTAATAATTTTTTTTTTTAGATATTCATTAAAGATCATACATGTGTACATTTGCAATATTTGTACCTTGGCTCCTGCAAAGACTAATGAAAGGGTATTATTTGATGTTCCAAAAGATTCTATAAAAAGACAGATCTGTCCCTGTCTCGTCTCCCTTCATGGTGGTCATCAGGTTTAGCTTGTTAGTGAAAAGGAGGATATTTTGCCATCTTCATAGAATAACAGTGCCTGTGCTTCTTTTGGCTGTATTTCAAAATCCTGTATTTCTGCTGAACTCTGAGCAATGAGGTTGGGATTGGGCATGAATGCTGCAGTAACATTTAAAATAATAAAACTTTTTGTTAAAGGAAGAAAAAAAATCCTGTTTTCTCATTTGGGAAAAAAAAAACCTAACAGACAACTGATAATTAACTAAAACTTCAAATTCGTAAGAGTATTTCCTTTCTGAACATAGTGTAATCATCCTAAAATGCTTCTCTTTTTTTTTATTGTCTTTACAGCAGAATCGAAAAGATTTTCAGTTTTTTTCAATATTATCTACATTAACTTACATATGAAGGTCATAAAGGATCTGTCATCTTCATCTAGAATCTCATGGTTAGATTGATGTTTAAATTTAGCTGATCAGGTAAAAAAGCTGATCAGAAGGGGTTTGGCATAAAGCTGTCTATAAAACCTATTAAGGGTATTACTGTTTTTTTAATATTGAGTGCATTGGCAGTAGAGGAATAAATTCATCTCTTTCTGTTGAAATTCTGTCTTTAAAGAAACACTATGTAATTCAGTTTGGAATTACAAGTTCACTATTTGTTAGAAGCTTCTGTAGACAGAACCTCGGCATTGTGCTCTGAAAATGCTCTGATGCCAATTACTCACCAGTATATTTTCAATTAATACAATTCTCACCAGTGACTGAAGAACCAACAAAACCTTTCACTTTTTTTCATTTATAGTTCGATTGAAATTTTTTATCAGTTTGTTGTGAGGGGTGGGGGAGTTTTTGAGGCTCCAGAGTCTGCAAAAGTTGAAATTTTTACAAGCTCTGTGGTTTAGATTGTGTTTCCAGTGACATAACTAGTTAAATATAAACCAGATGTGCTTTGAAGTTCATTTTCAAGAATGTACAGTGGACTGTTTCAGTTTTTTTTCTCTGACATTTACAATGTATGCTCACTTCACTTAAGAAAAATAATGCTTTTTAAAAAAACTCTGATAAATATTTTTATACATAGTGGCTTTTATTTTAAAATATAAAACAAAAGTAAAATCAATTTGGTTTCTTGCCCACTTTTTGTAAAAATTACAAGAAGGTGAATGTAACAATTTCTGGAGTTTGTTTACATTGTGCAAATGATACTTTTTCATCTGATTCAGCAGAGCGCTACTGATGAAGTGCATTCATGCTTCAATTTTTTTTCCTGAATGATGGTTTTTGGGAGTAGTCAATGCAATATTATAAACCTGTTAATACCCAGAAGCATTGGGTTTGGTTTTTGATTTGTTTGTTTTTCTTTTGGTTTTTTTTTTTTTTAACCAGCAGAGTGCTGAAGGATGTCAAATGCAGAAACTAACAAACTGTTCTTTTTGGGGTTAGAGGCCTAGAGCATATTCACAAGATGATTGTTTTAGAAACAACTAGAAGTTAATGTCTCCAGATAGGTGTATCCTAATCCTCAGTGAAAGCTGTTCTCCCTCTTTCTACTCCATAGAGAAAAAGAGGATGAATATTCCTTCACCTGCATCAGAGCAAAGTGGAGTGAGAAGGAATCTGGTTCCATGACACAACTTCCCTCACCCCTGGTTTTGGTGTCCAATTTCTGACATTCTCATCCCCAAATACGGAAAGTAACTGTTTGTCTGTGGAATCAATGAGGGGCAGGCACTGCGCTTGAGAAGGGTAGAAAGACTGAGGCTGGAAGAAAAAGAAGGAATGGTGAAAGGAGAATGTCCCCTGTGGGCAGCAGCAACCTGGCCGATCGAGTCAGTTGTTTTGCCAGGGAACATGTTTGATGTAAACCCAAGTGAGGATTTAGACTAGACCATCTGACTTTGGTGTGGAATGGACAGCCTTTTAAAAATTCAGACAATATTTTTGTTCATTTCCAAGAAAATGTTGATCTGTGTATTTAGAAATACACAAACCTTTTTCTTTAAAAACCTGCTGCTTCTCTATGCTGTTGGAGCTTGAAGTTTCTAGAGTAGTTTCTGTGTCAGGATGGTGCCTCTTTACTCTGAAAATGTGCTCAGATGTGGCTGACTTGTAAGTCTCATTTTGCATATACTCAGTGTCCAAAAGCCCCAAATATTCTGTGGCAAAGATTATGCCTGGTCCCTCATGGGGACTTCTCTGAATCTTAGCCAAAAGCAGGGAAGATCACTTGCAACTAACTGGACAGAGAACCACATATGCATAAAAGCAAAGACATAAATGCAGAGACTGATCAAAGATCCTTATGACCCACAACAGAGCAAGCGAACAACATTACTTTCCAAAAATAGTCTCTGAATCCCCAACAATTGAGGTCTGGGGACTTGTGACACCAGAAGTACAATCTTTACCTTATACGCACCTTGATGACTTTATCTTCCATGGGCTTGTCCAGAGTGCCATTGATTAATGCAAGCTTTCATCATCCTAGGGCAAGGATTTCCAGTTTCTCTAGTTGCTGTGTAAAGAACCATTACTTCACTTGTTTGGCTACCAGTCCTTTGGTTTTTGCCTTTGACATGGAGAAACTATACATAGCTTAATTTTAGTTCATTTGTCCTGTCTTTTAAATTTTTTTCTCATTTTTTTAAAGCAAGCCAAACTGCTGAAAGCAAGATGGTAAATAGAAAGGAAGAAAAAGTATGTCTTTCTCCAAGAGCATTTCTAGATGGATAATTACTTGACATGCAGTGCATATTTAAGATTACTTCTTTGTCTCAGTATGATCTGTTTCTAATTGTGGGAACCGGTATCTGGTTTCTCTGCAAAAGCAGCAGACTACTCTTCACCACCAGGTATTACTGGCTGGGGACAGAGCAGGAGGCAAAGGAGGCAGGGAGCATGCCATAAGTATTAAAACCTGAGGTAATAAAGTGTGAAATGTATTTACAGGGTGGAGAAGGGATGCAGGTAAGCATTGGTACGCCCTCCAGGCTGCCAACTCAGATACAGAGGGACTTAGAGCTTGCTCTCTCAGAAGTAACTGGCTTTCTAGATTTACTTGATTACCTCTGTACTGCACTTCCCAGCACATCAATCAGTACATAAGCGGTGCCAGACCAGCCTAGCCCTCCCTGCTCATATACAGTGCTGTACTCTCCATAGTTAGCCTGCTCAGGACCCAGTCTGAGACAAAATATGACCAACTGTGTCTAAGCAGGATGTTGTCAGAGTAACGTGGAAGCTCTGCCTAATGCCCTGTGGGACTACCGGCCCATAGCAGGCTGGGGCTTACCAGTTTGGGTGCTGCCAACGCAGTTAGCCCAGCACAGCCAGCTGTCGAAGCTGTGTGGATGTGCTCACATAGCACACTGTCTTGACCTAATAGGGCCTCCTAGATCTTATATCTCTGCATCTGTGTATTATTAATGTGTAAGCTGGGTAATCCACAAGTTTAAGAGTAGACTGCACAAACATAAAGCTCTGTCATTATTCAAAAATTTGCTGGCATCCAAGTCCTGTTTGACCTTTGTAGGTAATTGTATAAAGGGACTGTGAAAATTGCCTTTTAAATCAAGTGTTTGCTTTTGGCATGAGAGAGAAATCACAGTTTCCTAAATGTACTGATTTCTGGGCATTTTCCATCTCTTTTTTTTTTTTTTCTCCCCCCCCAATAATACGTACATAATTTGGTGAGTATTTTAAACACATATTCCTCACTATGACCCCAGAAGATTATGAAAGAATAGATCTCTAGTGAAATTAAGACTTAATGCATCATAACATACCAAATACTAAATGATGCCTTTTTCGTGACTTCTAAAAAAAAAAGGACGTTATTTTTGTTTGTCTTGAAAATGATCTCTTGATGCTATTAATGTTTCCAGTGCTTAACTAGATCCTGCATTAATTTATAATTAATTTATACCAGGCTACTTTAGTCTGTGGACATTATTCCTCAAGCACTACTAGCAAACATAAGCAAGGACTAAATGGTTTTATTTCTGGCCTACCAAAGGAACTGTCTGGTTGGATTACAATATATAGCTTAATTCAGGACCTGAATCCAAAAACGAAATTGGTTGAGTTGAGGAAGAAATGGTGGCTATCCATCTGCAATTGTTCTTTGAAAGGATTTGCTAATATTGTTTTAAAACTGATTTCATTTACAAAAAAATAATCAGCAAATAGTACAATCTGCAGGGGTCCTATTCTTACATCTGAACAGGCTTAAAAAACTCACAGGGGTAGTAAATAAAAGTAGTTAGGGGCTCAAGGGAAGTACCATTTACAGTATTCCAGTTGCAACTCCTATTTGTTGAATTCTTTCCAAAACTTGAGAATCACAGCCAGCATTGTTATATTTTGCTCCTGACAGGGCTTTCTTAATTCTTCCAAAGCCTCATGGAGTCATAAATGACAGAAACAATGAGGTCTGTCTTTGTACACTGCATGCTGTGGCTGGAAATGCAGTGCGTTGTATGAAACAAGAGTTTTGTTTTCTCACAGGACAGTTACAGTTGATGCTGGAAAACTTTATAGTGCAAGTTGTTGGAAATTACTGTCTTTGTAGAAAAGAGCCATTTAATTAACACTTTCAAAATATGTGCTCCTATACATGTGCTACCTGTCATTGTATCTTTTGAATGTCATGCTGAGAGGGTGAAGGGGTACAAATATACCAGGCACTCTTGGCAAAACATCATCCACAGAAGCATTTATACTGTATAATATTTTCCAGCAGCACACTGTAGTTTTAACAGTGTCTTTTGTTTTTGGATTATAGATATAGATGAATGTGAAAGCAGCCCATGTGTAAATGGTGCCTGCAGGAACAACCTTGGATCTTTCAGTTGTGAATGTTCATCTGGCAGCAAGTTGGACTCTACAGGACTGATATGTATTGGTAGGTATTTTCTCCTGTTATTTTCCCTTTTCCTTACCAACTTGAAAAGCGTTATTCATATTGATTAAGCAAGAAAAATAATGTATTTGAGTAATTTCCCCACAATAGGAGACAGTATGTCTCTGTAGGTAAGACCAAACGCATACTAATTTGATTGCTTCAATAGGAGCAGGAACAAACTGAGACAAACATAATTCATGAGAATGTCAAAACTACATTGAAAGTGGTGAAGTGCAGGTATTGATTGGTGGGAGAGAGTGGGGATGTCGTTATTAATAGAAATTATCTTGTCCTTTGGGAGAATATGGGTAAAGCTATTAGTCTGGTAGTAGAGAAACTGTAAAGCAAAAATGCCCATTGAGTTCTTCAGCCACTTTTAAATCTGAGACAAGAAAGCAAGAAAAACTGAAGGAACATCTATTCAAATAGTGGTAGGAAATCAAATGGCTTCTAAGGTTAAGGACATTCTTCATGAACTGTGAAGACTGATTTTCTTAGCTGTATTGAAATGTGAATGGCTTTCATTATAGCACAGTCTCATACTGAACCTCTTTTGTAGGAAGCTGGTAAAGGTGAGTAAGACAGCTCTGAATTTGTCAGGATGCCTGCACCTGAAGCAGACACATGAGTATTGTCTTGGTTTTTTATACGGACACACACAAAATATGTATACGTATATATTTAAATAATGTTAGCATCCTTTGAGGATTCTGTTGCATTGAAAAAAAGCAGAGCACTGCACAGATGTTCTTGAAGCAAGCAGCAACAGTTGTCTGCAAGATGTCATTGGCAGTATCTTTGGAAGCCATTCATTAATGTTTTTTTTTAACTTGCATTTCCAACTCAAAGGATTGGAGACATCTGTACTTCTCAGGTGATCACAAGCTGCCATTGTTTCATCTTATTTGTGTAACATAATGGAAGTCATTTTAGTATACATGGGATAAAGTGGATTGGAGTGTGATAAATAACTGCATGATACTAATTTTAAATGTTCTTTTTGTTTTAAGATGGATTTGTCTGGTGTTCTTGATTCAACTTTCTTGCCTTGCCAAGATTTTCTTAAGATAGGAAATTAAATGCAAAGACTCAAGTTTCCATTTAAGGATGGAGTCTGTCTATGCCTTGATATGTTTTTTAAGTGAATGTTACTTCTGTGCCTAAGCCTTCTCTTAGATTTCCCAGTAGCATCACTGGCCAGTGAAGTTTAGTATTGTTTTTGTTCTTTTTTTTACATTGTGTTAATTTCTCGATATGACCATGCTAATCTATGTTTTTTCGTACTGCATATTTTCAATCTTGTGTTCTCACTTCCAAAGATGCTCCGAGTTCATTAAAAGCCTAATTATGACAGTGTTATGGATTTACTTTGCAAATGGTTTCCACTGGTATGTTTAAGAGTGTGAGTTCCCACTTGGCCCGAATATTAGTGATATGTAGCATAAAACAAAAAAAAAAATGCCTGAACAGTCAGATAAAAAGTGAATAATAGAAGCCAGCTATGTACTGTGAGCCTAGTTGTTAATTTTTCACATTGACCAAAATAGTCTCAGAAAAAAATTTTCCGTACTAGAGATGAGCGTATGTCAGGATGGAAGGGTCAGAAGTACAGCTAATGAGAGACATGCAGATTTATAGTGTTAGAGCCCAGTTGTGTGTTATTTTACCTTGGCAAAATTTCCATTGGAATTGATAGTGATTGGAGAAGGCCAGACTGGATTATTGAAAAGTAAGTAAGGGGTTGGAAGTTTTAAGTAGTTTACTGTGTGAAAAACTTTCAAATGCTCTTGTATGCCATTTTAAATCTCTACAGTAGAGCAAGTTGTTTTTTCCCATTACCACTGCAGTGAAAGATTTGTATCTTGAAAGTATTTGCTCTGATTTTTTTAGTGGCTTGCTCCCTGTAAATCATTCCTGTAGCATCAGATAAGAAAAACATGTGCCAAAACATAAATGTATGGCTAAATAGTGATGTTGTTTGGGAATGTGTTGTGTTCTGCATAAGAATGATCGAAGGTACTGTCAGATTCTGGCCCCCCCCCCTTTGGTTTTTCTTTAGCTTCAAATTTGCTCTCATGTCAGAACCAGAATCAGGCCTACATTATGCGAGTTTTTCTTTCTTTCTTTCTGTTATGATTAAAGTTATTGAACTTAAAAACAGCACAAGATTTTTAAGCACATTACACCAATGTTAGAATAAGGAAGGATTAACATACCATCACTGTTAATTTTATTTTTACAATTTATTGCTTCAGTATATTTGTTGCTACTTGGTGTTATTGCCGATTTTCACTGTCTTGTCAACTGAGGACATGTACAGCATGTTAGAGTGATCTTGTATGGAAAAGCTATATGGCTGTTGCATGTTCTTTAATCAGTTTGCGGACAGAAGGCTTCAGTCTGTCAGTTTGTCAGCTTCTCAGGTTCTTATGCTCAGTCTGCTCAGCCTGCTCAGCCTCAAGGCTGAAGAACCAAGCGGCTTGAGCCACTTGCATCCATATTACCTGTACAAATTCAGCATAGATGCGAGCCATTTGTCTCTTTCTGTGAACTTCCCTGGGCAGGGAAAAAGCGACTTGCTCAAATTACAGTAAGAATTCAAGTCACAACATTTGCACTCAATATTTCAGCTGAAACCTCCAGCAAACGAGGGTTGATAGTTCAGCAGCACCCAGCAAAAATGTTGACATATTTTGCATTTATTTTGCTTGCACACAGACAGTGTTTGCAAAGTTGAGTCTGCACTCTCAGAGGAAAAAAGTGGAATTGTTTTTGAAATATATCTGTTAGTGGTAAAACTGTTGCATTGTTATTTTGCGAATTGCTTATACAATAGCAATGCTGCCATTTGTGCTTTCTGAAGTATGCATTTAATACATGCTTTTTATGCATGTATTAGTCAAGATTTGTGGAATTCATAAAGTGCGCAGTAAGTGGGCTGCCATCTGCCTGTAGTATGCATATATTCTTCTTCAAGTTGGAATCAAAGAGATGCAAGCCACAGAAAGAATGCTTTGATGCTGGATAATAACTTTTTCACCAAAGCAAAAGTCACAGTGACTGCCCATTGTAGATTTCAACTGGACAAAAGAGATTATGTAAAATAAAGGAAATTAACTCAGCCTGAAGAAGATAAGACAAGCACACTTTGGCAGGATAATGTAGATGCAGCTGGTATGAGAAAAGTCACCTGCTAATATGTATAATTTAAATACTTTTCAGATATTATTTTGATTTTCCATCCTGTAAAGTTGGCTACTAAAAAGAAATAATATTGAGCTCAAGAAACTTCTTGTGAATAAAGCAATGGAAGCATTTACATTTTCATAAAATAAAGCAGAGACATCAATATACGGGCAGCAAGCTGGATGTGGTGTAAAAATGCAGATAAAGAACCTATATTTCCTCTCCCCAAGTTGCTCCCTCAATCTGGGACATGTGGTGCCTGTCCCATGGCTGGCTAAGAACTGACCCAGCTAATGGCTGTGCAGGTTTATTATGTTAACCCAAGTCTTGACTGTTAACGAAAGGCTGATCAATGTGTGGAAAAGATGCCTTTTCCACCCTTCTACACCACTTGTTAGTTTGTGCGCTTTTTTAAGGGTGGTGTTCTGCCTCATAAGTTTGAGACTTTAGCCAAATAAGGGTTGTGCTCCTGTGGTCTACAAAATTTATTGCATGACAATTCTGTAGGAAAGTTCAAGTTGTTTAAAAAAATGGTTGGAATGGTTGTATCTTAAGCACATTGCTGCAAAAAATTAGGTATTGGTAACACTCATCAACAGCACCTAATAGATGGTCTGGCTTTTTGTACGTACAACATATGTAACTGTTAAAGCCAAGTCCTATTCCTCTTTCATTAGTCATCTCATTAAATTCATCTGGGCCATTTGCTTAGCTTTGTACTCTGAGTATGCACATATATTAAAACTACCCACGCACACTTCCCAATATGGTTTAGATCTTTACAGATTACTTTTCCTATCTGATCACAAAAGTTGTTGTCTGCTTCGAGGAATTTTATACCATCTGAGTGTAACATTGTAAAAGTACTGAGCAAAAGTGCTGTAAGTACAAATTCTAAAGTATGTAACTGATTTAGGATCTAACTGCCATTTTAAAAAAACAGCTTGGGCAGCGAAAGCATAGATGTAAAGACTTGAAGATTTAGGTACGTGAAAGAGAATTTCAGAAGATTTCAGGCAGCAGAGACAACACTTGTGGCTGAAAATCTCCCCTCTGCTCAGTGGCTGTCTAGCCTGGACAGCAGTCAGGAGATGCTGCCTGATGTGGCTGGGCACTTACTGGAATTTGCCCTGAGCTGCTCTGGGTTCCCAGCCTGGTAACTCAATTTGTGATTCAGGAACTGGATGTGCTGGGGCTGAGTTCTCGGGAGCAGAGGGTGGAGAATAACCTAACAACAGGCTTGTTCAAAGCATAGCTAATGCACCAGCAAAAGCAGACCCCTGAAAGAATACAGCACACCCTTATCCCCCACATTTTTATCTTTATTTCCTTCCTGACAACCGTGAAAGTTCACTGAGTGGGAGAGAGGCAAGAGCACCTGGATTTCATAAGCCAGTGGTCTAGACAGTCATCTGGAACAGGGAGTCTGAGGTTGTGATCTCTGCTTTTGTTGTGACTTGTCTACTTTAGGCTGATCTGTCACTTGGTAAAAGAAATAAATAAATCCACTATAGTGTTTGGAGGACCTCTGCTAGCTGTGGGACCTGAACTATAAAATGGCTCGGTGTTCTCTATTGCTCACTTTTAGTGATACTGCTATCCCTTTCCACCACTTCAAAACTAAAATATGTACAAAATTACTCTAATGGAAGGTTTTCTTTTAAAAGAGAGCCTGCACTCTCTTCGTACTCTAGTCTACTGGTGGCATGAACATGGCATGCCAGCTGTTTTTGCTGTGATGATTCCATATTGTTTTCTATTCTGCTACAGATAGCCTGAAGGGGACTTGCTGGCTTAACATCCAAGACAGTCGCTGTGAAGTCAACATCAATGGTGCTACACTGAAATCTGAGTGTTGTGCTACCTTAGGAGCAGCTTGGGGCAGCCCATGTGAGCGATGTGAATTAGGTATGCTCTCATATCCTACATCTTTTGGACTCGATGATCTTAAAAGCCTTTTCCTTTCCCAGATCTTATTTGTGATCTTTTGAGAGAAGAGAGAAAGTCCGCTAGATAGATTCTCATGATTTTCTGTGTAGAAAACAGACAGACAACACAAAAAACCTATGAAATAAAGTTGCCTTATTTAGCATTATTTGTAATCTCCACCATCGAAGATCATTCTAATAACTTAGGACATTCTAATAACATGGATAAATCTTTCAATAATTGCATATGTTTCATCTCCACAGGGACTGTGCATTGGGCTAGGGAAGTAAGGACTACGGTAATAAAGTGAAATATCTGGTAAAAGTCTTGTGGGCTTTTTATGTTGTGGACTGTTAACACTTTTTTCCAGCTGTTTTCAAATACATGGCTTATGTACACTTATTGATTGCAGAGTAGTAATGCTGTTAGGTTATAGGGCTAGGTCTAGAAGTTGGAAGCAGGAATGCTAACTGTGTGCTTTATTTTGTGGAAAAAATACTGTGCTGCATTCTCCCCATACGGTTTGAGTAATGCCACTTGCAGCTGAACTAGTGTCAGGACATTTTAGCCTTTCATTTTTAATTAGAACAAATAACTGTGGGCACATGTATCCCATCTAACAAGCATGGTGTAAACAACATCCAGCAGAGCTCTTAACTGTGCAGTGCAGCATCAAGCAAAGATACTACTTTGGACTCCAGGAAGCAGCATGGTCAGGTTAGACTGGTAGAACTGATCAACCACTGATCAATCTAGAGAGCTAATTAGCTCAGTCTGGGTAGATGTGACCATTTAGTTTCCTATTCTCTAAATTTCAGCAACCTTTCATATCACTACATCATGCAACATTTTGCATCCTAAAATAATGTCATTGGTCAGATCCTTTATTAAGCTGCAGTGGAAAAAAAGCCTTTTGTGATAACTAGCATCACTAAAGCTTTAAATCTTCAGGCAAGTTCACAGGAAATTCACCTTTCAGCTACATCTGAGCACAGCGGTTGGTATGAGTAGATTCATATCTACCTCTTCACCTGAGCGTTCTTGTCTCTGTTAAGGAAAGCGCATGACAAAGTAATTGTCTAAGTTTTCATTTTCTCAATTATTCACTTGTTTTAAGCAACATAAATGACTCACTACTTCTCTTCATCTAGGCTACAGCACTCACCACCTTATACAGTCAAATTATTAGAGAATTCAGAAGATGCATTTATTTTGAAATTATTTACTCCTATGTTTCTGTCATTCTAATCAGTGATGTATCTTTCTGGCTTGATTACAGACACAGCTTGCTCAAGAGGATTTGCCAGAGTGAAGGGTGTTACCTGTGAAGGTGAAGTTTTTGCTTCTTACTGAAGATGTCACTTTTTTTTTTTTTTCTTTTAAAAATGAAATAAAAGGGGATTTATTATGTTGGTTTTGTTAGGCATAATCATACTGACCTTAGAAGAATGTCTTCAAGTTACTGACTGTGGGGAAGTGTTATCTTACACTGTTTGTTGAAGAATATAAAAATGATACGGAGAATGGAAATGCTCTTTCAAAATACATTTAATCCCTCTAATTTTTCCTTTCTCTAAAGCCATATCCATCATCTTGTCTAAGAAAAGTGAATGTGGGATCTTAGTGCTCTATGATTGAAGATGTTGAGAGTCCCTTGAGATTGAGCCAAATGCTTGTTCAGAACAGTGTTCAGACCTAATACAGTATGGATGAAAGCCTCTTGCTTTCTTTCATGTAGCTTAAATTCTCAGTAAAGCTGTGGCTGTCTCCTTCATATAACTCAACTCTTTGTTTCCTGAACAGATGTAAATGAATGTGATGTTTTCCCTGGGATTTGTCCCAATGGGCGGTGCATAAACAGTAGAGGCTCATTTCACTGTGAGTGCCCTGAAGGACTGACACTGGATGGAACAGGGAGAGTCTGTTTAGGTAAGAGCACACTCAACTGCGCTAACTTTCTAGCTGTGTCCAACGGCTGTCCAAAATTATTCTTAAAGGAGTGTGAAAGGATTTTCTAATTCCTCAGAAAGCAGTTTGTTAAGCGTATGTTTCAGTTTAGGCCTGCTCAAGCATCAAATGTCTGTGCCAGTTAATCCCTTGGGGGAGTATGAATGTTTGTGATAAAGACTTGTTTTACATACAGTGCAATCAATAGGTTTTGCTAGAGTGCTACCCTTGCTCTGACTCCCATTCACAAATAGAATTGTCTGGCTTACTGGAAGATAGATGATAAGGAGTCAGCAGCTTGTGATGCACTGTGAATCTGTGAATGGTGCTCTTCTCCATGGCTATCTAGTCATTTTGTGAAACTCAGATACTACCTTGTAGCACTGATATGGTCTGCCTGGGGGTAATCAAAAGAGTGTAAATAAAAATAAGACTTCATCTTTGTCGTACAGATTAGTATCTTCTACTGACAAAATGTGATGTCCGTGAAGGCATACATTTCTCTAGGAAAGAATTCAAGTATAAAAAATACTGAACCCCTGTGTAAGTTCCAGAAAACAGAAGTATCCTGTAGCAAGCCTATTTAGTGTTGTTAGTCAGCATCTTCAGAAATCAATGGGTAGAGATGAAAAAAGATAAAAGTCAGGATGTACTGGATATTTAGAGTAGATTCTGGAATCAATACTGTTTTTTCTTACCATTTCTAAGGACTGTAAAAATATGATTACTGAAAGCATTGATTTCTTTTAAGAAAACAGCACAGGAGAATAAAAAATGTCTTTTCAGCCCTTGCTTCATGTCAAAGATTCTCCTACTCTAACCTTTAATTTTTGATTTCAACAGTGTTCTCTTTCCTCAAGCAGACTGAAATTTAAGGAAACACTTCTGTGTTAATTGTACTATGCCTTACCAATAGGTGATACAAACAGTTACCAGGTTGTAGGGTTTTTTAATGTTAATGTAATTTTAGAGATATTTTTAAAAAAAAGCAGAATTTTGAAATTGAGCAGATGTGTGTAATCAGTATAAATGTCTCAGACAAAAAGAAACAATTCAAAACCAAGTCTTCCCAAATGCATGTATCTGTTATGTTTGTGCATACATATGCGGGTTTGCATGTTAGGTTTTACTTGATACTCCACCTTCCCAACACCTCTAAACTTACTGTTGCCAGTCACTGGCATCTGTGGCCATCAACTCTGTATTATTTCTCAATGAGAATAAATAAACACAGTAAAGCAAATCTTATATATATATATGTATAGCACTGAGGAAAATTAGCAATGCATTAAATCGTCACTGCATAGAGAGAACAGTGATTAAGAACAAATGCATCACCAGTTACCACTGAATCATCATCCAGGCCCACACTTCAAGCTGGGAAGTCCTGTTGCAGCCGATGCCAGGAATCCCAGGTAATTGGGAAAAGTCGTACACGTTGCATCCACCCATATATGAGGCTTCTTAATCACTATTCTCTTTATGCAGTAATTATTCGATACATTGCTAGTTTTCCTCTGTGCTATACATATATAGAAGCACCTATAAAGCAAAGGGTAAAATACCACTTTTTGGTGTAAAATGAACAGATATTCGCATGGAGCAATGCTACCTGAAATGGGATGAAGATGAGTGCCTTCACTCCGTGCCTGGCAAGTTTCGTATGGATGCCTGTTGCTGTGCTGTGGGGGCTGCTTGGGGCTCCGACTGTGAGGAGTGTCCTGAGCCTGGCACCAAGGAATACCAGGCTCTGTGCCCCAGAGGTCCTGGCTTTTCCAACAGGGGAGATATTCTAACTGGCAGGCCGTTTTATAAAGGTAAGGGTTCATTCTTGGAGTTAAAAATTAATTACAGGTACATCTAGGTGAATATTCTAAGAAGATGCCAGGATTTGTCACTATGTTTATTATGTATTTGAGATGAGAGATGTTATAAAGACAGTTGCCTGAAAGAGCTGACCTTACCTGTGGAAAACTCTGTTTGCATGATGATCAAGAGTATTACAGGAGCCTAAAAGGAAAAGGTGCAAAGCTTGAACTTGGTAAGGAGTAGAAGGAAATGACTATAACAGGGCTGAAGGGAGGGAGTTCTCAATGCTGAGAATAACAGAAAATGTTTTTAGGTGGTGCTTTGCAAACAGTGAGGTTCCAGAAAGTCAGGGAGTTAAGACTTAAGCATAAAATATGATGAAAATTTGGCCAGGGTTCTGTGAAAGAGAGACTGAAGAAGGATGGGTACTTTCTATGGTTTGTGTAATTAATACGTGATTAAAAGGGAAGTGTGTCTGTTGCGTTAAAATTATGTGGGCAATGACACAAGGAGCTACAGTGATAATAAATAAAAGCCTTTTGTCCAGCTTTTACTAGATTCACTTCCTGTACAGCAAAAACAAAACTGAAGAGGCTGGAAAATGTTAAGTAAGCAGATCTGAGATATTTTAGGTGACTGAGATCTGAGAATAAAACCATAATTTCTATATGCAGAAGCTGAGGTGATCCAGAAATCTAAATCTTTAGATGTAAGAAAGAAGTTCTTTACAGTGAGGGTGGTGAGGCACTGGAATGGGTTGCCCAAGGAAGTTGTGAATGCTCCATCCCTGGCGGTGTTTAGGGCCAGGTTGGACAGAGCCTTGGGCGACATGATTTAATGCGAGGTGCCCCTGCCCATGGCAGGGGGTTGGAACTAGGTGATCTTAAGGTCCTTTCCAACCCAAACCAGTCTGTGATTCTGTGAGTCTATGAAATATTTTATTATTTTATCTATTTTTAAAAGGAGGTATTCTGAAGCATTTGACTTGAAGTATGTTGAGTCGCTTGAGAAAACTTTAAACAGATTAGACTTATATTTCATCATAAATAAGCTCTGATTTTCAAGCGTTACTATTCTCAGCTAAAGCTCACGACATTCAGTGGTGCTTTACTAAACAAATAAGGAATATAATAATTATATATAATAAAAAAATACCATCATAAAAATAACTTTTATAAAAAAATACTTAATTAGAAATAATAAATTCTTAATTATTTAATGATAGTAAATTCTTGTTCACGCCAAGATTTTTGCAAGGTTTTGCTTCTTGTTTCTGCTTTTTTATTTGGAACATATTTTTCTGCCATTCACATGCAAGATATAGAAGTTTGTTTCATCAAAGATGGTTCTTGGGTAAGGACGTTCATCCAGCAAATTACATCGCAGTGTGAAAGTAAAGCTCATTAAAGTTTTTAAATGCTGGGGAGGCTGACAAAGGAAAAATCTTTATTTGCCCTGTGCAATATTATTTAACATCCTGTGTTATCTAGTTGTCCAGCAAAATGGATTTAGAAGAGAAGAAACATTTCATTTGATATTCTACAAAAGAAAAGTTACCCTTTTCTAAACTGAGCTCCAGATATCACTGTGGCAATCTCAATTTTAAAAACGTTGCAATCGACCAGGTAATAGTTGCATCTTTTACAAGCTAGTTGAGGAATACCAAGAATATTCATTGGGTTAGAAAGCAAAATAGAGCACAATTCCCACACTGGCATCATAGAATCATGGAATCATAGAATGGTTTGGGTTGGAAGGCATCTTAAAGATCATCCAGTTCCAACCCCCTGCCATGGGCCGGGACACCTTCCACTAGACCAGGTTACTCAAAGACCCATCCAGTCTGACCTTGAACGCTGCCAGGGATGGGGCAGCCACAACTTCTCGGTTCTGTTTAGCAACCTGTTCCAGTGTCTCCCCACACTCAAAGTAAAGAATTTCTTCCTAATAGCTAAACTAAATCTACCCTCTTTGAGCTTAAAGCCATTCCCTCTTGTCCTGTCACTTCATGCCCTTGTAAATAGTACTTCTCCAGATTTCTTGTAGGCCCCTTTTAGGTATTGGAAGGCTGCATCATGGGCGAGAGTCTCAGCTCAGGAAATTTCAGTAAATTTGGTTGATTGCTAATGAATATGAACTGGTTTGGTTATTGGGAAGCAAAGAAAGCATAAACAATTCCACACGTAGGGGACCATCATTTCTCCCCTCCCCCAGGCTTGGCTTCAGCCTAGCGCCTCTCCTCCACCCCTCCTGGTGTCTGCCCCTTCCTGTCCCATGGATGAGGCTGTTGGCAGCACAGGGCCTTGGCAACACTGCGATGGTGTCTCTTTGTCACCCATTGTTTCTTAGTCTTTTCTTTCACTGCTTTTTCCTACTTATTTATTTCCTGTGCCCTGGCATGGGCTCCTCCATGGGACAGAGGCTCTCAGGGCTGTTCCTGCTCCAGCATGGGTTGTCCACAACCCATGGTCCTTCAGGATGTCCTAGCCCCAGTGTGGGTCACTCGTGTACTCATGTACTGCCCAGCATGGACCACCCATAGGTCATGGTTATTCAGGGATCTCCCTACCCCGGTAGGGGTTGCATGTGGGTCACAATCCCTCAGAAGTATCTCTGCCCTAGCATGCACCCTCCATGCAGCACTGTCCCTCAGGGTATTCCTGGCCCTGCTTGGGGCACCTACAGGCCACAGTCCCTATGGCATGTCCCTGCCCTGACATGGGTCATCCACAGCCCTCAGGGATGTCCCTGCCCTGTTGTGGATCTTCCAGAAGCTGTGGTCCCTCAGAGGTGTCTCTGCCCTGACATAGGTCTTCCAAGGCTGGCAGTCTCTCAGGGGTTCCTCCTCAGAAATGAAGTTCTGCCTTCCAAGAGTGCATCCACACTCTTGTTTCCAACAATGCCCCCTCCTGCTTACCTTATTGCTACATTTTTCCATTCTGTGTAGGAGGAGGCCATCCCTCCAGGCTATTGCAACCCAAACCCTGCCTTTTATGCCCAATACAATTGGTCAGAAGGAAGAGGAAATTCCCATTAATGATATATATTAGTGCTTAAGGATGCTGTTTTCTTTTGTTTTTATTTCATAGATATCAATGAATGTAAAATGTTTCCTGGTATGTGCATGAATGGTAAATGCAGAAACACAATTGGAAGTTTCAAATGTAGATGTAACAGTGGGTTTACTGTAGATATGGCGGAAAGAAACTGTACAGGTAAGTCATCATTTTCCCCAGTTTTTCCTAGAATCAAAGAGTAGCCCAGGTTGAAAGGAATCTCAAAAGATAATCTGCTCCAACCTTTTATGGGAAAGAGAGCCTAGATGAGATTATCTAGCATCCTATCCATCTTGGAAACATCCAGTGATGCGGTCTCTGCCGCATCCCATGGGCATTTTAAAGGAACTTGAACTTGTTCCATAGCTCGATGATCTGTAAACAATGTCATTCATTAACTTCGGTTTTTAAGAGCTTAATCTTTGGACAGAACAGCCAACTGTCTTAAGTTTCCCTTTTAGAAGGTGATTCTTTAATAAATGGAACATTCTTTTTGTACATGTACATTAGGAATTTTTTTAAAAGGTGTTAAAGATACTTAGGTCATGCTCATACAACCTGAAAAATCAGTAAGGATCAACAGCAAAGCCAAGTTCAATGTTTTCACATACAGATAAACTGAATTTATGTTCCTTACTGTCTGGAAATTTTATCACCAAATTAATTTAGAGACTCCACTACAAATTTTCATCTAAATTTGATAGCCAAGCACACGCAGAGGCATCTTGGTAATTCTGAAATCCATTCAGTGTTAACTCGATATGTGCATTTAATGTAAAAGTTTGATATTTTGTTATTTACTGCTTGGAAAAACTAAAACAGAAGATAAGCTTGATAATTTTTTGATTGTGAGAACCTGGATACCTGCATTGTGGGTGTCTCGGTGCTGAAGAAGGAAGTTTTGTTACACCACACAGACGTCCATAAAGTAATATGAAGTGTGGGTGGTAAAGCATGTTAACTGAGGTTGGCCTGGATGTTAATGTTGCCCTAACTGGTGATTTCCTTGGTTTTATAGTGATTGTATTGATAAGAAATGCATTTAACAAATTTTATTTCTAAACTAGCAAGAATAGGTCAGAAAACTCCTCCCTACAAAAGCTTTTTTTGGTTCTGTTTTCCATTGAAAGTTTGTTCTGATTAAACTGTCCCACTGAGCAGTTGTAGAGAACTTGGTTTTATTAAATGGAAGACATTAAGACTTCTTTTTTTTCTTTTTTTAATTATTTTTTAAATGAGCAACGAAATGTTTTATAAAACTTGCAGATACTCTGTAACATCCCAGGCCCACCCCATCCATCTGACACCTCCACACAACTGTGTGTGAAGACTGAACTATCCCCTCCCAGCAGAAACCTAGCTGTGGGGAGTGACACACAGGCAAAGGAGACTATTGCATGTGGTGGAAAAAGAACTGGTTTAAATTTTTAACAGATTCTTTAGTTAGCCTTATACTTGTCTGGTTTTCTTCAACCATTTACACAAATGAGTCTGCTGCCCAGCTTACCAATGTATTTCAAACATATTGATGCTCCTTTCTGATTCCTTGCTCCCTAGCCTTCGCGAATGACAGAACTAATCCTATGCCTTGTCTTGGACTAATGTCTTTATTGTTTCAAGTTTTCTGTTATTCCCTGTACAGACTTCGTGGTTTCTTAATATGTAAAAATTAATGACATAGCAGTTAATGAAGCTGAAGGTAGAGGGTATAGTGGAGAACAAGAAACAAAGGCACTGAACCCTAGTTCACCCCAAACACTGGGTGGGCTGTAGAGTAAGGAAGACAGAAGTCTTAGAATTTGTGAGGAGGTAGTAAATAGCAGACTCTGCAGTTCTTCTTTCTAGTCCTCTCCTTCAACACTGACCTGTCCCACTGGATCATATCCATATTACAAATTACTGTTTAGCTTCCTGCCTCACTACCAGTATGTATTACAAAAAACTCTTCCTTCTCTTCTTTTTACCTTCTGCAAACCTGCTAGTTTTCCACAGTAAGTTTTGTTCAAAGTTAATTAATAAGATAAGCAGTGAACTGTAAATCTGGCTTTCAAAGGAACTACTTTAATTCCTAATAGAAAGGGTATATGTAATCTTACAATGCTATTGCTGGATAAATGTCTTCATAATAAGCCTTTTAATATCAATGGCGCTAAAGTCATGGAGTCAGTTGGTACCTCTGTAATTATAACAAGTCGGAATTTATCACAGTTAGTAATTTCCTTAGAAATCTAACCTTAAATTACACTTAATGGAAGCCTTATTTTAACCTATAGTTGAGAGCTTTGAAGGCATTGCACTATGACTCTTTCACAAACTTATAATTTACAGTCATATCTCATATTCAAATAATCAGATATTCTTTTAAGTATTAAAAAAAAATTAATTTTTGGCTGTTGATTTATATACTACATATGATTTCTGTAGAGTTAATTTATAATGGCCAAGTGTTCACTTCTGTGAAAAGCAAGATAACCTTAAACTTTGTTTGATTTTTCTACTTCTCCATTACTATAAAACAGACATCAATGAATGCCGGATCTCCCCAGACTTATGTGGAAGTGGTACTTGTGTCAACACTCCTGGAAGCTTTGAGTGTGAGTGCTTTGATGGTTATGAAAGTGGAATTATGATGATGAAGAACTGTATGGGTAAGCGTTGCCAGGATGACCTGGAGTCTGTCCGTTTATCATGCAAAGCCTGACTGTACTCTGTGCTATACTAGCTCTGCTCCACTGAACACTTCATACATGTAATTATTGTGACTTTTTGAATAAATGAGGCAGATATTGCTGCAGATATAAGCTATGCATATAGCTTTGCTTGTTCTTTCTGCTAATTACTTTTACACGTCTCTTTGTAGATATTTTAGAATGGCAGCAACTGTTCATTCATGTAGTTTAAAAATGGCTAATGAGTTATCCAAACATTTGCTAAAGTTAGGAATAGAAGGCTGGAGTTTCAAAAATAGTGTGATTCACTTTTCCTTGATTCTTCCAGTACTCGAGAAATTTTGAGAGCGTTTCCTGAAAAATCACCTTTCTCTAATCTGTCTAAAGAATAGATATGGAGACACCAAAAGATACTAGTCACCTTGAAAACAATTGAGTCAGTATTGTGGAGTAGTTAATGAAATACATCATGAAATATATAATGAAAATGAAAACTCTGGAGATTTTCACCTTGAACAGGCTGAATCGGTCCTCCTTCTTGCCCTTCTTGAAGATCGAATTGACATTTCCTTTTCTCCCACCCTAAAGATCCTTGCCTAATTTCCATGACCTTTCAAAGATGGTCAGGAATGGCCTAAAAATTACATTGGCCAGCTCCCTCTCAGCAGTCACGGGTCTTGATGTCTTTTGTCAGCAGTTCCCTTCCCTTGTTTCCCCTCATCTTTCTGCTGCTGCTCTTAGACCCTTAACATTCCTTACCAGGGTGAAGTCCTGGTGACTTTGGCTTTTGTAACCCAATCCCTGCATACTCAGACAGTGTCTTTGTATTTCTCCTGCATCACCTGTTCCTGCTTTTACCTGTCTTATGTTTTCTTTTTTGTGTTTTAAGTTCTGTCAGGAGCTTTTGTGCTCATTAATTGAGCAAATAAGTGGTCCTATGCCCCGGTGTGCTAGGAGGCCATGCAGGCCTCCTGTCACCTTTACTTGATATCTTGCAAATTGTGCTGCTTTTAAACTCCAGAAGTCAGCAAAAAGTCATTGCCTGATTCACAGATGAACATAACAAAGAAGCTAAACCGTGGAAGCTGAATAGCCTTCATGAGAGACAGTACAATGCAGAGAATCAATACTGTATGGTGAACGTATATGAGCTATAAAGCAGAGGCAGGGAAGCAAGGTGTTGTATAAATAAGCAGAGTGAGGAGATAAGGCAAGAAATTACTTCTTGGGGGCCTTTTGCAGGAACTAAGAAAGGGAAGGCGTAAAGTTCAACAGAAACATTTTGGAGCTGCAAGGACTATCCAAGCAGGATTATAGCAAAAGAGATTTTGAATTCTGACATCAGGCAGATTCTCCCCTCATGAATAACCTGCAAAACCCAATGATATCTTGGCCAAATTATCAGGCTAATGAAAGATAACACTAGTCTGCCTATTGAAAAAAAGTCTCTAGTTTCAGGGATAGGTTGCCATAATGTTTCCTGGGAGTCCAAAACTGTGTGTGCATCCTGCACCTTGGACTCCTTTTGGTCATATTTCTCTTCATCCACATCTACAGCATTAGCTGGTTTTTTTGAGGTTTGTGAGTCCCATAGACAGTTTGCCATTATGGGGCATAACAAGCATATTACAAACCACACAACAACATATGCAGGAGTTATCCAACTGAATAGCCATTCAGTTAAAAGTTTACACACACACATCCCCATTAACAGCATCCACAGACAGCAGTTTTAATGCATACATAGATACGTGTCTGGTTGCATTAAGAAGCACTTGTTTTCAAAATTTCATCACCTTCATACATTATTGTAAATGGCAACTACCCAAGCAATTGCTGTCTTTTCTTGTGCCTTGTGTCTCCTAGCATACTTAATTTGGAATTACAAATTTCTAGTTTTCTTGAGGGGAAAAATACCCATTTTTAGAGTTAATAAGCATACTTTTTTGTTTGCTCTGTTATGCACTATGAGGAGTGGCACTGCTTTAATGAAACAATCCTTTTATTTCTGATCTCCAGATTTTGTCACTCAGGGGCACTGAGAATTGCTTTTCTGTTTGTTACTCCTTATAAATGATTTCTTATTTGTTTATCATGGTTTCTTCGCAGATATTGATGAATGTGAACGCAACCCTCTGCTGTGTAGAGGTGGCACATGTGTGAATACCGAAGGGAGTTTTCGGTGCGACTGCCCTTCAGGACATGAGCTGTCACCAACACGTGAGGAATGCATAGGTGAGTTTAAATTCTGACTAGTAGTCTGCAGCTTTCTGACAAGAGTGGTCATTTGTGCTAGGAAAACTTCTTGTCTATGGCAAGGATGGGGTTTCAGGAATACCTTATACAAATTCATGCTCCTCTTCCTTTATATGAGTAACTTTATATGAGTATTTTACAGATCCTGTAATATCTCCAGTGCCGTTAACACCATTGACTTCAAAGAGGAGTATTTTACAAGGCTTATTGGGAATTATTTAGCAACTCAAAGATCTGTACCACACATGCTGGCAACTTTCAAGTAAAATATATACAAGCACAACGTAAACGTTCATACAGCCACAAAAAAAGCATTGTGCCTTATTGCACAATGTGCTCTCCTGTTTGCATGTAATTCACCAAAATGGTGAAAAAATGCAAAAACCATAATGCATATTATCTCCTTCGTTTCTGTGTTTGATGCATGGTTGCTTCAAAAGTTGGTTTAAACCCGCAGACTGTGCAGTTCTATGCAGCAGACCAGAAACAAAGAAGAGAAACCTATGGACACTGGCTTAAACATACTGTTCAGAGCTGCCATCCTGGTTTCAGGTGAGATAGAGTTAATATTTTTTCAGTAGGTGGTACAGTCCTGTGTTTTGGCTTTAGTCTGAGAACAGTGTTGGTAACACACTGATGTTTTAGTTGTTGCTAAGTAGTGCTTATTCTAAATCAAGGACTTTTCAGTCTCTCATGCTCTTCCAGTGAGGAGGGGCACAAGAAGCTGGGAGGAAGCAGAGACAGGACACCTGACCCAAAGGGATATTCCATACCACAGCATGTCATGCTCGTTATAGAAACTGGGGGAAAGTTGGCTGGAAGTTACCGATCACTGCTCAGGCACAGGCTAGGCACCCACTTGAACTGGAGCACACTAAGAAAGAAACTGAAAAAGCCTGAAAGCCACCAGTTTAAAATATTACCTCTCACCCTCATTCTCTAGCATTTGACCAAGGAGTCTGCATTCTGAGTAACAGGTAATTGATATGAATAATTATTTTCCAGATGTAAATGAGTGCTCGTTAAGTAACAATCTCTGCAGAAATGGCAAGTGTGTGAACATGCTTGGAGCATACCAGTGTTCCTGTAGCGCTGGGTACCAGGCTACTCCTGACAGACAAGGCTGCATAGGCAAGTGTTGTACAACTTCACCTATGTATTTCTGCTTCAGTGTATATTGTTTCATCTGTCTTTGTTTTTATTTAATTTCATGCCTGCCTTTGAAACTGAGCAGGACCATCTTCTCTTCTGCTATTAGGTATATCATGAACCATTGCCTTAGAAATATAAAAAAGGTATAAAAATATGGCTGCTGTATTGAGCTCTGAAGGATACTTTGAGAAAAAATATTCTTATGGTACTACTCCATTAAAATCAGAGGCTTGAGCTAGCAATCAGAAAATATTGTGTGATTTCTTGATCAAGCAAGAACAACCCCGTGCATTGATAGTTTCACATTTTCTCCTTATTGTATACAACTCTTAAATCCTTCATTATAGTAACACTGAATTATGTAGTTGTCATCACACTGGTAAGGAGAACAGAGGTACAGAAAGTTTTTTATTTGTCGGTTTTTTGGTTTGGGTTTTGTTTTTGTTTTTTTCCCCCCAAAAATATGAATTTTGCTACATTTCAAGCTTTAATGAAACCGAAGTTTCTCAGGGGGGTTCTTTTTTTCCTTTCCACATGTTGTGTTTTGCACTCTTTTGCAAAACACAAAAGCAACAACTAAAAGTAGCCACTTGCTCCTGCAGATGAAAATGCAGTTGAAAGAGAGAAAGCTGAACAAAATATAAATCAGAGACAGTACAGTGAGAATAGAAATTCAGAATCGTATCACTGATAAACTGTTTCATTTCCTAAGTACAATGGCAAGAGAAGATTAATTTTCCATATAAAAGTAAACTTACTACTACTAATGCTGCTTCCACAGATATTGATGAGTGTATGATAATGAATGGTGGCTGTGACACCCACTGCACTAACTCAGAAGGCAGCTATGAATGTAGCTGCAGTGGTGGCTATGCTCTCATGCCAGATGTCAGGACATGTGCAGGTAGGTTTTTAGTACCTTAAAACTTCCACCATGGTGTCTTTATGCTGGTATTCTTTTAGCCAATCTGTACCAGAGTGACAGAATTATTATCTGCTTCCCCCCCCCCCCCACCCTAGATATTGATGAATGCGAAAACAATCCAGATATCTGTGATGGTGGGCAATGTACTAATATTCCAGGGGAATATCGCTGTCTCTGTTATGATGGATTTATGGCTTCTATGGACATGAAAACTTGTATGGGTAAGTATCTGTATGCAGCAAATTTAATGCAAGTCGAAATATTCTGCAGTTAATGTTTTAGGATGTTCTGCTGAATACTTGAAAGTGGGTATTGAACCTGTGTATATTATAAAAGAAATAATCTGTAGATCTTTCTCACCTATCACTATAGATGTCAGGAAGGCTAGAAAAAAGATTTGAGAAGTCCACAGACAAATTAGATCACACAGTTCCAGAAACAGGAGTGATTTAATTGTAATTATGTGATTCCTCTATAGCACCTCTATTGAGAAATTATTTGAGTGCTGCAGCATTTTTTCTGTCTCTTGTAAATGTTTTAGTTTATTCCTTCAGCTACAGGAAGTTATCAGAAGTAATTACAAAGGAAATTAAAAGTATCTTCTCAAATTAACCTAAACTTTTTAGTTTGTCTGGGTGTTTATATGAAGTTCTTACCTTTTGCATTTAATATAAATTTTCACATTTCATATTTTAAGGTGATTTTCGCTATAGTAATAACATTTTTTTATGTTTCGTCAGCATCTGTCAAACAAACCTTCACTTTTCATGTGTGCACGCTCTCACAGACACACACACACTGAAGAGAAACAAGTTAGATGTAATGCTGAGCAAAGCTGTCTTGATCTGGTTTTGTCTTTTTTATTCTACAGCTTCAGTTGGGTTTAAGATTTTCTTTTAACGTTCACTGTTATGTTTTTACACATTCTTGTTTTCAGTTTTGTGCACATATTCCATTTTTATTCAACCAACTTAAAAGTTAAGAACCAATCTTTTCAATAATTTTTTCATATTAGCCATGGCATGTGGCTGTAAAATCAAAATCCTTTTTTAAAATTTTATACACAACTGTAGTTCTGTAGGGAAACAGTACCTGATCTTAAGGTTAAAAGCCTACAGTGAGAAGGTGTGAATTTTTGCCCTCTGTGTAGTTGCTTTCCTTGCTAATGGCATCATCCAGTTTGTCAAAAAGCCTTCGGGGTAACTACAGGTTTTTTACAGGACCTAACATTACTTTCAGCAAAAGACTTGAGGTTTGGGTTGGGTTTTTTTTCCAGCAGAAATATTTTCTATATCTTGTATTTACTTTACAGTATGTAGAATTAGGTCATATTTGGCATTAGTGTAAAATTGGAGCTATTTGAATAAAGTCAAAAGGTTGACTTAAGTGTAACTCATAACAAGACTATGTTTTAGTACAAGTTTTAACCAGATCTTTAATTATAAACTATTTAGCTCCCAAATGAGGTAGATTCTGGAATAATGTTAAAGCCTTGTATTACAGTTGAAAGCCTACACTGAAGATTTAGCATGCACTGTAAGACTCTAAACCACAGTTCAGGTACAAACTATATTATTGTTTAGGAGAGGTTTATTTCCGAATGGAAAGTTTTCATCATCTATGCAATGCTCAGTGGAACTGGGAAGAACAGGAGGACACCAGCAGCTAACTTTTCTCCCTCTTGAAAATTCAGTGTGCATCCAGGCAGCAAGGGCTGAGCAATCAGATTCTGGAGGTGTCAAGGAAGGGAGTCTGGCACAAGAGCACTTGTACAGTCATGGTGCTCTGTTTTTCTCTTGTGCTATTTTATTTTATATGGTTGTGGAAAAACATTTCTGGTTGTGGCTTACTGCTTCTTCTTTCTGTATAAATTCTTATCTGAAAGAAAAATATAGCTATATTATGATGAAGAACATTTTTTAAAAAATTCTTTAAAGTGATTTTCATAAGAAGTTACTGACTTCATAGTCTAATAATTAGCACTCTAAATAAATTAGGAAACACTGTGGTATTTGGACTACACATTCATCCTCACTTGCTTTTAGGGAACTAAAACAATACAGAATGGAACAGCTGAAATGTATTATGATGAAGATTAATAAATGCCACATGTTGTAGGGTTGGACCATGCTTCTGATATTTATACCTCATTGAAAGTATTCCAAAAGACAAAATATGCTGTTAATTGACAGTAATGTTCAACTAATAATGAATTTATGTGCATTTACAGATGTGAATGAATGTGATTTGAATTCCAACATCTGTATATTTGGGGAGTGTGAAAACACTAAAGGTTCCTTCATTTGTCACTGTCAGCTAGGATATTCAGTCAAGAAAGGAACCACTGGATGCACAGGTAAAGTAAATTTCCATCACACATGTCATGGTGTACACATACTTTGTTTGGCTTTCAGGTAAGATAAATGCTAAAGTGTTCACACACAAGTAAGAGATTGGTATCTCTACATAATAGTAAATAGAAGAATAAGTGTTTCACATTTGTCAGCATGTATCCAGAGTTTGAAAAGGTACATTCCTTGACCAGTATCTATATGATATGAGAGGCCCCTTGCATAACTGTAATTCAAAGGCAAAGGTTTTATCACCATAGATTGGGAGACTATTTTGTGGTACAAAACATAGCTTGGGTGGGCACAGCTGCATTTGTATTAGAAGTATTTTATCGGTATTCATTGTCATACATCCCTAAAGTATGAACGCATCTGTCAACTAAAGCTGCATGAAATGACCCCGTAGTCTAGGAACTGGACACAGGGAAAGAAGTGAAAGAGAAGAGTGAAAAAAGTGGTGTTATAAAAGGGAAAGTTTATGCCATCCTTCAAACCATGCTAACAATAGTTTATTTTGTGCTCGTAGATGTGGATGAGTGTGAAATTGGTGCTCACAACTGTGACATGCATGCCTCATGTGTCAATATACCAGGAAGTTTTAAATGTAGTTGCAGAGAAGGATGGGTTGGAAACGGCATTAAATGTATTGGTAAGTATGGAGAAATGAAAACTTTTCTCTCTTTTTTTTTCTTTTTTGTTTTAATGCTTGGAAACATTTTGCCCAAAACCATGCATTTTAATTTTAATGCTAAAATGAAATCACTGTAGATTAACCCTGTATCTTCCAATGAGAACTTTGTATATTTATGGAGAGGTAAGTATCTTTGCACTTGTGCTAGTTACCTTGACGGTTAGTTATAAGCCAAGTATATTAACTGCATCTATTACTACATCTTTTGCCCCTGATGTGCAGATCTAGATGAGTGCTCCAACGGGACCCACCAGTGCAGTGTGAATGCTCAGTGTGTAAACACCCCAGGGTCATACCGCTGTGCCTGTGCAGAGGGATTCACTGGGGATGGATTGACTTGTTCTGGTAAGAAGTTTCAGAGAGAGCTGACATGTCGCTGATTGTTTCTGTTGCATGGAAGCTTTGCCAGTTAGATCTAAGCCCAAAGTGCAAGAGATTATATGGATAAGTGTCTTTTAAGATCAGGATTCTTCCCATCTGCTGACAAAATGCTAATAAAGGCAACTGAATGTTCTCTTGGATGCCAAATTGTGCCCACTGAGCCCATTTGTTGGGTGAAGTTCCTGTCTGCTGCTTCGTCCTCTTCCTCCGCCTCCTTCTCTTCATGCCAATATTTTTGAATGTGCATGTGGTGCCTGCAATAGCAGGCTTTCTAGTCAAGAACACAGAACAACATGTCTCTGTTACGGTTCCCCTTTTACAGGCCATGTCTGTCTCTGGCAGGGAAAGCATCACCTGTTTTTCACCCTCATTGTATTAGTGGAACAGGATTTGATTATTAACATTGGATTTTTTTTTAAGAAAAATAAATTACACTTTAAAAATATTGCCCATAATATCGGTATTTAAATTTGTTGGTTAAAGTTCATTATTATGAATGAACATTGTTCAGCACACAGCAAGTGATTGAAAATTAACTGATGTGTAAAGATAATTAATAACAGATTGTGTTTCAGATCTTCTGATTTTTTAAAAATCAGATCTGATACTAGGGATTGACTAATAAAATGAAAAAATTATATTGAAAAATTTTTTGGACAACCCTAAATATATCTGACAATATTATGAATCCTTATGATGACTGCAATGGTGAATGCCTCATCATTCTGCTCTTTCATAGCTCTTTCTTTAAAAAAAATTACTTTTGGGGCATACTAGAAGAATCTCCAGTAGTGTGCAAATGGTAGTTGCAATGTTCATAATTCTCAAAGAGTATTTTCTAAAATGTGTATGAAAATATTTTTTCTGTTTATGATTCACGTAAGAAAATTTGCTTTTTGAATGTGTGTTCTGTCAAAGTAACACAGCAATATGTGCCAGGAGACAAAATCTTGATATTTCAAGCAAAGTATTCAACTTATTTGTCAAAGATAATAGTACTGAATCTGAAAAATCTGCATTTAAAAAAAAATTAAAATAAAAAAATCTCTTAATGGAAAACAGGGACTAAGGAATCATGACAGAGTAAAAATAATTATTTTGGAGATTACATGTTTGATTTTCTGCATTCGTTCAATTTCCTTCATCTTCATGTGTAACTGTTTTATTTTAGATCAAGAATACTCAACAGCACTATTATTTTGAATGCCAGGATATTATTTGTATTTTGCTAGTGACACATGTAGTTTCAAAGAGATTTTCTGTCTTTTACAGATGTTGATGAGTGCGCAGAAAATATTCATCTGTGTGAAAATGGACAGTGTTTGAATGTCCTTGGTGCCTACCGTTGTGAGTGTGAGATGGGATTCACTCCCACCTCGGACAGCAAGTCATGCCAAGGTAAGCCACTGGTACTTCAAGTTCATTTTCTGAGCTTGAATTGGCTGTAATAAAGCAAACAAAAAGTGCTGGAGGGACCTCAGCCTGGAAGCGGAATATTCAGCATGTTCTTCACCTGTGAGTAATTTCTTCAAACATGGATTACTTTGCAGTGTAAATTATGTTAAAGGTGGCTTTCATGCTTTTATAAAGTTTTCCTGGCCTTAGTCCAAAAATCCCACAGTAGAGCTTTGGCTCAGTAATTTTGTTCTTTTAATTTTTCCTCTTCTTTTTGTCACTAGTGAAGAGTGTGCGGAAAATCCTGTGTTCGTCACTGTTTATTTAGTGTGTTTGCATAGGAGACAGAAACTGCATTAAGTGACCTCATTTTAAAAGAAATGTTTTCAGGAAAATTCAAGTATGCAAATCATTGCTATATTTGACAAGTTTGTAACACTCCTTTAACATGTATACTGGAGATTTTTTATCAGCACCTTTTCACTCTCAATATTATAGCAGATTATGTGAATGGCAAAAGGAATTACTATCGTTCTAGCCCAGTTCAACTTCTGTTCCCTGTTGTGTTCTTATGGGGTTTCTTAGCTTAATATGAGAGAACTGTATATTAGACACAGTCTTTTTAGCTGGTGCTCCAAAGCTTTTAAACTTATCTCATGTTTTATGGTGGAAACCTCATAATGTCTTACAAATTAAAATTACTGATGAGACATTAAAACCAAATGTAGTCTCTAAAATTCAGTCTATAACGTGACATGTTCAAACATTCAGGTGTACATGTATGAATCAGGCTTCTATCTGTAGAAAAGCCTGGATTTAGTACAGTAATTGTAATGCAAATGATTCATCCAATTTCATCAGAAATCCCTTGAGATGTCAGTACATTAGCCTCTCAATGATACAGTCTTTTCTGTAACCTTATAAAGCTTCATCTGAACACAAGTTATGTTCATGACCTGATTTGGAGGTCATTCAATGGCTGTACTCCAAGGTACTTAGAAATATGCCTTTAATTTCCAGTTTAAATTTACTCAGAACTGTTGGATATTAGACATTTATGAATTTATGAAAATTCATTTATGAAAAGGCATGACTTTCTTTTTCCCTTAACAATTTACATCTCTCGCCCCCCTCAAAAGTTATGCCTTCTCAAATGTTCCTATAGAGAGGCCTTATATCGCTTCTCAAGCTTTGGCTAAGGCAAGCAAGACAAGTTTAAAATAGGTATTTCATTACTCTAATCATTTTAATATCCCTTTTTTTACGCCTCGTCCTATTTTAGTTCACTGCTCTTGAACAGAGCAGCGTACACAGAATTTCAAATGAAGATTTAGCTGCACATTGTAAAACAGTATTTGTGCTTCCCACTTCGCTGTCAGTGGTAAAATAGCTCACTAGTACATGCTGGAGTTGCATTAGCCTTTTTCGCAGCTGCTGTATTTTGACAACTTAAAAGTCTTGATGTTAGACAGTACCTGCAGGGTTTTTTTCCCTTACATTACCTACCTTCAACTCAGAAGTCCTTTATAATTCATGTCTAAAACTATAACTGCACTCTGTGCTGTTAATATGTAACTCCTTTTCTAGCACCGTAGTTTATAAAGTCATCTGATTTTCTGTGAGTGTCTTTCAAATTAATTTCATCTTCAGTTTACATGAGCACACAGACAGACCTTTACATGCGTTGTAGCTCACCTATATTTTGTTATTATATAACTGATTTAAAGTGGGCTTGAGAAAATCATGGCTAATTCTTACTTCCTATTTTAATTTTCCCTCTGTTCTTTCTCCAAGGAGATATAAGGAACCATTGATGCCTACTCTCATTCTTTCTTCTTAGTATACGTTTTTTCTTGAGGGTAGTGTTTTGGAAATCTTCCTTGCCAGTAGTAAGAAATGTTGTAGACTAAGACCTGTGAAATCACCGACACCTTTGTATAGTGTTATGCTTTATTCTGTTTAATGCACATTTTGAAAGGAACCTGTTGGCTTTTTGCCTTAGCATTCATTTTGAGTCAGTTTTGCTATTTTGACTTCACACTAGTGAAGTAAATAACTAACAAGCAGCTTCACGAAGAATGCCTCACAAATGCCTAGCTATACCGTTTTACACAAAACCAAAAGTGATTACTCAGTGTTGCTTTTTTAATTTTTTTGAATTACACGTGTCTTCATTTTCTTTTAGTAGTACAACTAATTATAGTATCAATATGGTAATGCTTTGTAACTTTCTGTTCTTAATGTATTCCTTCAGATATCAATGAATGTGCCTTCCAGAACATATGTGTATTTGGTACCTGTAATAATCTACCAGGAATGTTTCATTGTATCTGTGATGATGGCTATGAACTAGACCGAACTGGGGGAAACTGTACAGGTATATTTCTTCTGTTCTGAAATATGTCAGGAATAACTTTTTCCTTTTTTTTTTTAATAACACCAAAGTAATTTAAAGATGAGTTCAAAAAACATGCATTATATTCTGTTACAACAATGAGAGTGTATTTTTCCCCACTAAACAAGCAATGTGTAGAATTGTGTTCTTTGGATTGCATTTAAGAATGGAACAAAAAGAATGGCTTCTTAAATATACAGCTGTAAAAGGATTATTCCTAAATGTTTGATGAATTATTAGTAGGGGGTTTTGTTCAATTTCAGATAAAATTCACTAGCATTTGAAATTTTCTTGCCTATTTTGTCTTAAAAAGTAAAATCATTCTTCTGTTCTGTCCAGTGAATAGATTTATAAATGTAATCTTCCTATTTTAGATATCGATGAATGTGCTGATCCCATTAATTGTGTTAATGGTCTTTGTGTAAATACTCCTGGAAGGTATGAGTGTAATTGCCCTCCAGACTTCCAGCTGAATCCTACTGGAGTGGGTTGTGTGGGTAAGTAAAAGCTACCTGAAGTATTACAGCCATGGTGACTGTTTTGATGCAAATGAAGGTTGCAAGATATAAAAATTATACCTCCACATGCTGCTTATCCTGTTATATAGTTTTCCAGAGATGGAGTTAAATTATTTTGACTGATTAATGGGTTTTATAGTTTCTTTAAAATGCACCTTTTCAAAATTCATCAAAACACATACTATCTGCATTTCTATTCTCATAACAGTCAATAATTTTCATTTAAAACCTGAATTTTTTAATCCTAGATGTGTCTTGGGACTGATTTATGTGTTTAGCTTAAGTCTAAACTGGAATTAAAACTGGTTGTGGCACCTATTTGGCTGGAAATAAAAAGTAAAAGACACGTTTCACTGTCGTTTACATAATTTTCCTCTCGCTTACACAGACTTAATGTGAATTTTCATTATTTTTCCTCCTTGCCACATGACACAGGACTGTTATGTATGATCAGCCCTGCAAATGCTGAATTATGACCAAACAATTTAAGTGATCTCTGAAGATGCTTACGGGAATGAATTATGCTACTGCTAGCTGACTTTCACTAAAAAATGGAAGTTTGAGTTGGCACTCTACTTTGGGACCAGTTGTCCCAGTGACATTTTTGGCAGGGGTCCCGTGTTTCCTCAAGGAAGACTCCACACTGAAAGGCAACCTACTCAAGGGTATATTTAGAAACCCTAGGCTCCCAAATGAGAGAGCAAGCCCTCCCTCTTTCAGGAAAAAATGTTGGCTAAGAAAGTGGTAGAAAAGCTATCTGACCCTTATTTCTGTTCTGAAGAAATACTGCTAGGGCATTTTTAGTTTCTCAATGGCTGATTGTACAGAAAAAAGACTGCCAAGACTTAGTCCCCTGAGCAAACATGGGGGTTTGGGCTGTGTGGTTGTGTGTTGGGTTTTTTTCAGGTTCAGCTTCACGCAGTGGCAGACCTGGAATCTACTTACCTATCTGTGGGAGTAGCTACAAGCCTTGGGTGTACACTTGCCATCTCTATCCAGGCTGATTCTTTGACTCGGTGCAACAAACACCCAATGAACATTCCGGTTTTGGTTTTGACAGAGGCAAGCAAAGTCTCTGCTTCCCATGAAATACCATTAGAGTAAGATAATAGAAATAAAACCCTAATCCATGAATGAAATGACACTTTAGTGTGGGTTCTTTTAGAAGCCCTTGAAGAGCTGGGGCACCATGTGCAACTAAAAACATATTAGTTGTACTATTTTATATGAGTACAGACATTGTTAGGTTTTGACCTTTTTTTATTTCACCAGCAGTTCTTATTTGTAATATTTCCAGAGTGTTAAATGATTTTGCATGGGAAGTGGAAACAGAGAGAATTGTCATTCCAGTGCAGATATGCTAGTACTGGTTCTAGATTTGGTGTGCTTTGGGTATATCTGCTTTACTAATTTACACAGTCCAAAGAGAGAACTAAATTTCTGTTTGCTTGTGGTCCTTTATAGTCTCAGGACTGCAATTCCACATTGAAACTTCACTTACAATAATGTTTGTGTCACAGACACATGGTGAAACATTACCCAGTTTTCACTCCAAGGTTGTAGTAATTTGGAAAACAAACAAGCAAACAAACAAAAATCCAGAGTAGGAAAAAAGAAAAAAAAAATTGCTTCTTGCTTCTGGAATGCACAAGATGTGCTGAAAAATGTTCCAGAAACTTCTTATCAAATGACAGCAGCTTCTAGTTCTCTTCAGTATAGCACTATCTCTTACACGCTTGAGCAAAAAAGGCAGAGGATTTTAAATTCCAGTTGCTTTCAGCAGAAGTAGAAATATTATCTTTGGCAAAAGAGAAAATGGTGCTGTGTCAAGACAGTTTATGTGAGGAGTAAACCGAAACTTAAAACTCTTGATGGACTTGGTATACATGCTCTGCTAAATAATTTCAGGCTCTGCCTTTGTTCCAAGCTCTATCGTCTCCTATTGTTCTTAATGGGCCTGAGGTCTTGGGCTGAAGGTCTTCCAAAATGGTCATTGTTTTTGACTTTTCCCAAGAAGAATGAAGCCAGATCTCTTCTTGGCTTCTCTTAAAAAGGCCTATGTCTGATGCTATCGGAAATGGAGAGAATGCAGTTGCTCTGAGAACAGGAGGTAGGTATTCACACAGTAACCACATTTGGGTTGTTTCAGCTCAATTCCACAATAAGAACAGGATGTGCTCTTTTTAGAAAGGCAGTTCATTTTACTCTGTTCTAACACTGTCTTAAAAAACCCCTTCACTCTGGCATATGATGATCGGTGATGTCACGTAAATCTTGCCTCTAGGGAGATAGATATCCTCCTTGGAGTTTCTTCTCTTTCCATCAGAGGCTCAGAGGTACAGAATACATATGCCTGTGCCACTCAATTCTTAACTGAGTATTTGAGCTTTACAACAGTGTGCATTTATAGGGAGATACTGAAATTGGTTGTAGAGTATGTGGGGCCAAAGAAGGCGCTTCTTTTTCACAATCTCTGGTACAGTATGCTCTTAAAAACCATGCAGAAAGAGTTACCCAAACCTGTCTATTAGTGCTTGAACTGGAATAAATTTAAATCTTTCTGAAAGCTTGAGGTTTTTCTCTTGATTGATGTTAAGAACCTTTACCAAAAAAAATCCAGTATGAAAATTAATGTGAAGTTGTGTTTTTGTACCGTACATATTTAACTAACGCTAACTTGAGGATCTTAAGAACAAGTAGTACCTAACAATTCAGAAAATTGCCTTCAAATTTTTCTCATAGATATGTCCCAAACCTCAGGGTCATTTAAAAATCCATGTCACGTCAAGACATTTATTATTTCTGTGCTTCTTTTGAGGTAAACTTTAATAGCAAGTTAATTCACCGAAATGGTCTTTAGAATCATAACACTACTCTTGAGGAAACTAGTGTTCATCTTATTTGGCTGTAACAAGAAATAGTATAATAATTGACTGTCCTCTTATTCCTTGTATTTATGACTCTCTGCTAGTTATTTTCCATTTATAAAGAACAAGTAGACAATATATGCAGCAGTAAAAAAACTCATAGCTCTACTTGTCTTAGATTCCTTGCTCATTCTACTGATGCCAGCAGCTGTCTAAATCATGAAGTTACAATTTGACTGCACTAATAGCTAGTTTTCCTTAAACTTGTAGCGCACATTTATATCATTTCAGTGTTGATTTTTGGAGAATTTCTTTGCCAGTGGATGCATTCTTTCAGTTACATGACTTTGTTCTGTAATTCCACAGAAAAATATGTAAATTCTTACAATTCCACAAGAAAGAGCCATAGCTTAGTCACAATCAGAATATGGAGAAGAAATACTTAGAGCAAACTGCAGCAAGGTTTCTGATGTTTCCTGGAATGAAAGACTGGGAATAATGTATGTGCTACATTAGAGTATGGTGTGACTTTGGAAGACATGCAAACATTTTAAACTCATCTCTGGGTGCTTAGGAAGCTGAAGCTACCCATTTTCCCTGTTGTCTCACAACATCAGTAATTGTCAGTGTTCATGAGTGTTTTGAGCTTGCCAATGCCTTCAAAAGCACAATGTTATCTGAATTTCTGCTCCTAGATATGAAATGTTAAAATTATTTCCTGCTGTTCCTTTGGCCTGATCATTGCATGGAGCTGTAGTCAGATGTGCTTTATTTGTAGATAACCGTGTTGGCAATTGCTACCTGAAGTATGGACCACGAGGGGATGGCAGCCTATCCTGCAACACTGAAATTGGGGTTGGAGTCAGTCGTTCCTCATGCTGCTGCTCCCTGGGAAAAGCTTGGGGAAACCCTTGTGAGACATGTCCCCCCATGAACAGCAGTAAGGAAATATTCTCTTACTCTGCCCCATAGAAGATGCTTAGAAAGGATGGAAAAAGTATTTGAAATCTTTCACTGTATTACTGTAAATGTATACATTTATTGAGTAAGAAACTGATTTTCTTCATGAAGCAATGTTCTGGCACAGTTATAGAAGAAAATTTCCCTACTACTCTCAGAGGGGTGATGCAGAGGTGTGGACCTGAGTATCAGTAGACCTGACCTTTAGTCTTCTGTGACTCACTTGGTGCCTATTCTCACAGTAATAAATCAGTGGTAAGTTCAGAAGGCACTTGCCACTGGACCAGGCTGATGTGCTTTGTGTAGGTTTGAGTATTTTATTTGCTTTTACTCTTGTCCCATTTGAAAAAAAAAAAAAGAAAGAAAAGAAAAAGTACTTGCAGATACCCTGTTTTAAGAATGGAATGGATTGCATGCATCTAGTAGGAATATTTACTCAGCAGCTCCATGTTGGTAGGGAAATGGAAATAATAATGTTTAGAACTAAAATCATGGCTTTAATTTGGAGAGCTGAAGTAGTTGTCAGAGAAGAGTGTTGGTAACTGTTGGGTAACTATTTCTAAGTCACTTTTGATTACTTTCAAAACTGATACCTGATGATAACTGTCATTTTTTTAGAGCTTTGAAGTTCTTGGAGTGAATAATGCAACAGAAATGTCAAGCATGTTGTTCTTAACAGTCTCATAATAGTATTAATTCAAATTTTAACAACTGTATTGATATTATATTGATGTTTCATTTTAAATAACTAGTGAAAACAGAAAACATGTGCATTTATAAAGGCACAGTACAGAGAAAACAACATTGTGCCTGTCTTAACAGATTCTTTAAGTTCATGGTAATGTTTTAAGCAGAACTCTTAATCTTACCTTGATTTTTTACTGATCTTATGCACTAGCTTTATTTACTGTGAAGAGGTCAAGAAAAGTAGAAAACCAATGAGCACAGGGAAGACAATCATTAAAAACACAAATGGAATTTTATCTGTTTGTTAGCATTTTAATCTTCATATGACTGACACGATCTCTCTTGTAATACTTTAGCGGAATATAATACTCTCTGTCCAGGCGGAGAAGGATTCAGACCAAATCCCGTCACTATTATTTTAGAAGGTGAGTTTTTCATAGATGACTGTGATGGCTGGAATTAAAAAAAAGTGTCATCTTTGGAGAAATATATCCTGGAACTGTATTTTGCAGAAATCACTACATTTAGTGCAGAGCGAAACCCTCTGCTAATATGAATTGGAAAACAACATGATGAAAAGACATACTGTAAAAGAATATTGAAGAAGTCCAACAGTATTTCAGTAGAAAAATAAGCTGATGACTGAGACATGCCTTCTGTGTGTCCCTTTACTTAAATTGGTCTTTGAAATTGGCCCCTGAAGGATAAGTCATTTATGAAAATTACAGCTTATCAGTGGAAGGTATAAGTTTCAGGAAATACTCATTGGACAAAGAATCTCTGGTTCCAGTGAGTGTGCAGGAATGAGAAATTTTAGATGCCAAATTCCGTAAACAGTAGTGGAAGTTGAACTCCATCGGCTCTTCACGCTGAAACTTGAAGACGTATTTGAATGGAAGAGAATGAGCATTTTATCCATGCTTTCATGAAGAGCAATTTAGAAAAAAAAAAAAAAGAAAAAATCCACATCACAGTTAAAAGTTACTGGTAAAATTTCAGGGAAGTACTTAAAGTGTCTTGTTTCTTTTCATTCTGGAATGAAAATGTGGTGAGTTTTGTTCTCTGTTTTCAGACATTGATGAATGTCAGGAACTGCCAGGTCTCTGCCAAGGTGGAAATTGCATCAATACTTTTGGCAGCTTCCAGTGTGAATGTCCGAAAGGCTACTACCTCAGTGAAGAGACAAGAATCTGTGAAGGTTGGTTGCCTTGAAACATCTTTCTGTGTCACAGTGCGGTATTGTGAAAAACAGGTTTTATAGGCTTAAATCCGTAAGTGGATATGGTACCCACACTCTTACCCAAAATCTTCTCCAAAAGCATTATATTTGGCACCAGTGTTATGATTAATATAAAGCTTTAAATGCGACTTGAATATACTAATGTTTATTTCTACGTGATAGATCTCAGCTATGTGTATTAGTAAACTAAGGTGGTTATTCATGATTTCTGGCTTCTCACTTCACCACCTTGTATCTCCTGCTAGTTTCACTAGGGTCCCTGTATTCTAAGTAGGAAAAGCTGCCCTCTTCACAGTATTTCAGAGTAGTAGTTTCATTTATACAATATGTGAAGTAAAGTTAATATTGATTTTCCATTTGTGTTTGTGATTGGTCTTAAGTGTTAGAACCGAAAATTGTAAATAGACCCGAAAAGTACATCTTTCACGGTTTCTCCTAGTTCAGAGTGCTGTAAATCAGCTTCCCCTTCTTCATTCACTTTGTGAAAAAAAAGAAAAAAAAATTGTCTTCTTTCATAACAGAGACTGAATCCTGAGGCTTTGTTAAGCTCAGGTGAAGAAAAGTGACCAAACTGGGTTTGAAATTACAATCGTATGGGCAAAAAAACCCCAAAACTCTTATACCCCAAATACCTTAAATAAGAATATCCAAGGTTAGGGCAGCAAGACTGTGATTATTCAGCTTGCTTGCTAGTTTCTAATAGGGTACTTATCAGGTCACTTGTCAGTGAAGTAGTGAACACGTTAATAGGACTGAAAAGTAACAGTAACATTCTTGTGAAAAGAGGGTGTGAATATCTTTTGTGGAGCTAAGGAGCTAGTGAGGCACCAGGTATGCAGTTTCAGAAGTTAATTCAGCAACTTGGAATTTATTTAGGGTTTTCTCTTGCACTTCACTTGCACTTTTGCACTTATTAGAGTTAACAATGTTGCTTTTCAGTAGCTTGTTACAATAGCTTCGTAACCCAAATCTGAGCTATACTTTCCAAGCTAGCCTTTAAATGAAACATTTTTGTTATCTTAGCATGGTTTATTATGGTTATATTTCTTATATTTTTTATATATGGTTATATATAAATATATAACCATATTTATAATATGGTTATATTTCCTAGCAGATGTTTCCATTTGCTAGGACTTGGTCGTCTTTTTCCCTTGGTAATTGTAATGGTTTTGCTTGATCTCTAGATATTGATGAATGTGTTGCACATCCTGGTGTCTGTGGTCCAGGTACCTGCTACAATACATTGGGGAACTACACCTGTATTTGCCCAGCAGAATATATGCAGGTGAACGGAGGACATAATTGCATGGGTATGCAAAATGTCATCTTTATTACAAATGCCTGAATATCATATCAGACTGGTTTGAGCCCAGACTCTCTTAAAATTTCCTTTTAGATGAGGCCAGTTCTAAAGTCCTTACTGCTTTTTCCTACCTTTAACTCCCAGTTATGTCATGTAGCCAGGAAGGACATCCCAATGTCTGATGTGCAGTGTTCCTTAACAGAACTCAGAAATCTCTTTTTAGTTTCAGTAGTCATTTCCAAATGGTAGGGTTTACTATATAAATGGATCTGACAAGCATCTACAGTGTGTTTCTGATTTTTTGGAAATTTTCCTTTTACTCTTTTGTATCTTTGAATGAAAACTTAAAATATCTCAAATTTCAAGCAAGTCTAAAACAAAGATTGTAGATTACTTCAATCTTTAAATTATTTTTAAATGCATCCATGCATATGTTTGGGTTGCATTCAGAAACTGAAGTTAATGAACCACTGTGTAGGTTGGTAGGGCATTGATATTTACTTAAGTTAGTTTGTTGGTTATGTCGAAAGTGATACTTTTCTCACATGTAGACATGAGGAAAAGCTTTTGCTACAGAAGCTATAATGGAACCTCCTGTGAGAATGAGCTGCCCTTCAATGTGACCAAAAGGATGTGTTGCTGCACATACAATGTTGGGAAAGCCTGGAACAAACCTTGTGAACCATGTCCAACTCCAGGAACAGGTAAAGCCTCCTATAATCATCCCATTTTGTTCCTTTCTTTGCTTATTTGCTCCTTTGACCTATTGGCTAAAGCTAACATTTTAGTCACAAAAAATCTTTGCTGTACTCCTAAAGCAGAGTGACACTAACCTGCCATCCCGCCACTGGCTGGAGTAAGTCTTGGTGTGCTAAACAAGAGTAGGTATTTCTTCCACACTTTTAAGTGGAAGGAGTATCACTCCACATTGAGTGGAAGGATACAGCTTAGATATTTTGAATCATTCCCCCTAGATGAAAAACAAAATTCAGAAAGAACATGCATATTTTCCCTCTCAGCTGCCCCTGAAGGCAAGGGAAAGGTAACAAACCACTGTCAGGTGCCACTGAGATGAATAAAAAGACCTCAAAAGTAGAGACTGACTTTCTCATTAGCAGCAGGAGTATGTCAGTCCTGTAGCTAAAAGGATATTTGTAATACAGGTATCAGTAGGTAGATCTAATTATTTGCACCTGTTTTTTGGTGATGAGGTGCTATAAAATGAGTACTTTGTGGTTGTTTTATTCTTTCTTTCTAGCAAATATCAAGCTTTCATAGGTCTTGTATGGACATAGAATTACTTTCAGTTATTTAGATTTATGTCAACAATCTATGCTTGTGTAGGTAAGACACACCAAAATGTTGTAAACATAAGCAAGTTTTCTGAATGTGTGATTACAGAACTCCCATCGCTGAAGTTGTGACTTTGAGGTTTCTGGAAAAGCGGTCATCAGGCAATAATACTGGGGTTCAAGATTCTGGCTGACAAGAGATGCCTGCTGCCTGGCTTGTCTTCCAGGATAATTAATTTAGTATAGTATAATTTAGTTACTGGATAGTTGGGGATACATTTATCCTGGCAGTCCTAATCTGTCAGGTGAAAAAGATTGGGTTTGTATTACTAAATGTATTTGCTTTCTATATTTTTCACTTGTGAATGGAGTATGATCCTCTCATTTGCTTTTATATTTTCTCTATTGAAGGTGATGAACTTGCAAAAACTCAATAAGCAGGCTATTGTAAAAAGAAGTAAAAATTCCCTTCTATAAAAGGAGGTGAAAATAATAGGTTAGTCTTTCAGTTAGTCTTTATGGAGTTCCTTGCCTGGAACAAAACACCCTTGAAAGCTCAACTCAGAAAAATAATTGGTGGTAGAATCACCAATTCTGAAACCTGACAGTAGCACCTGGCATTGACTGAAAGATTCTTACATTTGTAAATAGAGCAAAGGTGCCGTATAAAACTAAAAATACCAGATACCTGTTTAGTACAAATGAAATCTATACAGTGTGAAGTAAAGTTACAAGGTACAAATTAAACATCTTATTGTTTAATTGTCTTTGCCCCAAGTTTACTGCCATTAAACCCATACCTCTGATGCTGCATCATTTGTGGTGTTAGTGTAAAGAATGTATTACTTTCATTCCAAGTGGTTTGACCTGGTGACATAAGGGAAGCAGCACATAATTTAGGAAAGATTTAACCGCACAAGCAATAAGGAGGAGGAAAATGGAACTGAAAAGAACAAAAACCAGCATTTTCCTTTTCTTGCTTGAGTAGGAGGAGGAAGAATAACGGAATGTTTCTAGCAGTCAGGAATGGGAGATGGAAATGAGCTTGAGAGAGGAAATATATGTTTGCTATTGCAGAGAACTCATAAAGTTCTTTCTCAGGATCATTTATCTCAGTGCCATAAAATTGTCATCATGATGACAACATCATGAGAAAGATTCAGCAAAGTACTAGCAGGGATTCATGCAATAATGTTCTTGGATGGAAGAAAGAATTCCTCTTTTAAATTGGTAAGACTAAAGTTCTCAAAAACTTCTGCAGCTTTTAAAGTTTTGTTAAGACAGCTCCACTTTGTCTGCACCAGTTATGGGGTTAAAATGTTCCCCAAATTATTTCAGTATTGCCTTGTTAGCTCTTCTGAATGCCTTTACTGTATTTGCAGACATGGTTGAACCTTTTTCACCATGAAAAGAAATTGCATGAGGGATCAAACAGAAATTCCAAGTGTAAATGGTTGAATAGCTGCACTTATGTGATATAATCAGTGGTTCTGAAATCTGGGAGGGTGCTACACATCACAGGCAGGGGTTATGATACACTGACCTTAACCAGTTTGCTAGACTGAGCACGGTAGCTCATTAAGAGCATTATTCTGTTCTGGTGAGAATTGTATTGTTCCTCTAAATGAACTTCACGTGCCAATGCGTTTGGTTTTTTTTTCCCCTTATGAACAGAGTTCTTTCTTTCTTTTCATATATTTATGCTTAGCAATCAATCTCTGGTGACTTTAGGTAGTAAAGACTATCTTGGTGTTACACATTATGTAGATCATAACCATTACCGTACACTTTAATCAGAAATAATCATTCTTTCTTGGTTGTTTTTTTATCCAAAGAAATGTAAAAAGCTGCTTCACTGTTAAGAGGGAGCCAAGTATTTACAGAATTCTCTCATGGTTTGATCATTTAAGGAGTGCTTGACCTCAGAGAGTTTTTTCCTGTTACATGATAGATCTTTTTGTCCTAAAAAATAATATAGTGATAAGTACATGGGGATTTGAAATATTGTTTAAGTTATTGAGGCAAAGCCGAGCTTTCAGAAAGTAAACTTCTGGCATGTTTGCGTATTGATAATTTGTCACTGTGTATAAATGCATTATCATACAGTTCTTAGCTAATTATATGCTCTTTTCCTACATAGTCCAAACAAAAAAATACAGAAAAACGCTATTAAATGGAATACATGGAATATGTAGATAGCACAACACGTAATGAAAGAAGGACTGCAACCCTCAGAGCCTCTTCTTCATCCTCCCATACCTGATGTGTTAGGCTTTACCACAGGAGTAGGTTATCATCGCCCTTGGATGGGGTTGTGAACACAAGGCCCTCTTTTTTTCTAGTATGTGTGTTTCACAGGTTTGCTGGCAGCAGTAAATGGAATAAAGCTTCTTGTAGAAAAGAACTGTTTTCTGAGCTTCAAATCTTATACATGTTAATATAAAAGAGCAGAAAATTTCTAGATGGTGAAACACTGTGGCAGAGACCTCTATGGCCCAGTATCCTGTACTGCAAGAATAACCTTAGTAGGCATTAAGCAATCATTAAACAATAGGACAGAAGAAGAAAATGCTGAAGTTCAAGTATACTGGATCCTACTTTGCTTGTACAGGAAACAACAAAGAATGTTTGAATGTGAGAAAAGTATGTCACCAAATCTCATTCTGAGCAATGATCAACTACATTTGCTGAAGTTTTAATAAGAACATTTTGTGTAAGGAAGACAAGAATTATTCAAGTTATAACCCCTGTGGTTAAATGTCACAAAATTATAAGTTTCTGAAGAGTTGCCATTAAAATGTAGATGATCAAGAAACTCAAGATACAGTTAGTAGAGAAATAAACTATCACTGCTCTAGATGAAAGATTGTTACTCACAGGAAAACAGAAGGATCTCCTTTCTCTTTTTCTGGAAGCAGAAGAGATGCCTAATAATTTGTATGCATTTCAGGTTTAGAGGAGAGTTAAAGGTAGGCTCCATACACTTCCTCTTCTTGGATAGATAGATAGGCTTTCTGTAGGTCCTTAGTGGAACAAACAGTGGACCAAGTACTCACAGAAGTCTCCAGATATTATACTTCCAGAACCCCTTTGAATCTTATGTCAGTGGGACATTTTTGTAAATTCTATGCATGTTCTTTAGAATGCCGTTTTACCTTGGCTTAATGCGCTGAATGTACAATTACCTACTGCATGCTTAGCAATTTTTCCTTGACAATAGTTTGGAAACTTAATATTGAAAGACACGTGTTATTTTTCTGGAGAATTTGAATGCTGATATGATCTAAAAAGATGCTGAATAGCAGCTGCATGGTTATTGTTTTGAAACACACTGAAAACAAACTGTTCATTCAAACTGGTTGCCTCTTCACATTGGAATTACTTTGCTTCCCTCAAACAAGTAGGCTTTCAGTACACGGTTCTACTCATGGTCAGTATTTTACACATCTGGCATAGTTACAGTTGTAGGCCAGCAATTTTTCATATTTCTACCTAGATCAAAGTTTATTAATGTACTGTAAATGTGTAATACATTTTTTTTCTGGAAAGCACTGTTTTGCCAGTAAAATCCCATGCCACCATAGGTGCTTTATAAAAAATACTTCATTAAAGAAGTAATTATTTCTTATATCCTGCAATAACTAATAGATTCCATGCTAGAAGTTTTTCTCTATATGTTGCAAATCCACTCAACTTCATATACCTTGCCTGGAAAACCATGGGTTCACTTATTTTGTACTTTATACTGTGTATTTCCCACCCTGAAGATGCTCTGGGAAAGCGGATAAAAAATAAGCATCCTAAACCAATACTGGGTTTTAGAGCATCTTTTTCTGAAGCGGAGTGTCCATGCTGCTTTACAGTTTAGTGGAACTAAGCTGCAGTAATCTCTGCAGAAAAAAAAACAAAAAACCAAAAAACCAAAAAAACAAAACAGAGATAGAATCATGAAAGAAAGCTAGGTACTGGTAAATTACATTTATTTTTCCTATCTGAAACTGTTGCTGCAGATTCTCTCTACAGATGGCTAGAAAGCAGGAAAAAACCTAAAAAGGTAAGTAAAGGAGTTCTCTTTAAAACAAAACCTGAAGTGCTGCTTTCTCAAATCAGACATTTATTCATGTGCAAAAGTCTGCAAAGATTTGAGGAAAGAGAAGTATGAATTAGTGTTTCAATTTGCATTCATTTATTGGCAGTCTGAATTTTCAATATAATTTGTACAGGATGAAGTGGCTCTTCTAAGTAGATTTGGCTTGTATCAGCTCTTGGAAAGCAGAGAAGACTACAAGTAATTCCTGGGAGATTTATAAATATTCACTAAAAATGCATTGCTTTCTGTGTTGCTCTAGGTGAATTCAAGAACATATGCGGGAATATTCCTGGCTTCACTTTTGATATTCATACTGGAAAAGCTGTTGGTAAGTTTCACTAAACTTATTTTAACCAAAAATTGTTTTGCGTAAGATTGTTGCAGCTGCATAGGTGGCACCAAAATGAAGATTTCATATAATAAAATTCTAATTTCATTGTGGAGTTACAATGGTTATATAAATTGTGAGACCAAAAATTTTTGGTAAATTTTTTCTGATTTTTTTTCTTTTATTTCTACATTTTTTTACAATCTTTTGCTCACTCACCACCCTAGTTCATGGAGTTCATGGTTTTGAGGTTTAACTGGTAATGTAAAAGGTTTTGGTTTCAAAAATGTTGCATGACTTGTCCACACATTTGTAACAGTTCTGCATCTTGTCTAATATTTCGTATTACTCTGTTTTGAATCACTTCCGGAACTTCACATAGTTTATTTTTCTCTCATGATGGGCGTATATTTAGCTTTATATTCCGTACACAATTTCTGTAGATTAAATGGAACTTCTCAACTCAGTTTTAAGCGCAGTGAAATTGAGAATCCAAGCAGTACATAAAGCCATGAAGTACTGTACTTTGACTAGCTCATCTCACTTTCAGACATTGATGAATGTAAGGAAATCCCAGGAATCTGTGCAAATGGTGTTTGCATCAATCAGATCGGCAGCTTCCGCTGTGAATGCCCCACTGGATTCAGCTACAATGACCTGCTCTTGGTCTGTGAAGGTGATTTGAAATGATATTATTTTCTACTTAGCCCCCTTAAGCATGCTTGTCTTAAAGGGCAAGGGAACATTTTGTTCACATTTTTTCCAAAATCTAAGAGACAGACTGTGAGCTTTTTGTTGGGCTCAAGTCTATAAATCAGTTTGTGATGTGTTTGTCTTTAATACTAATGCACATGCACTTAATAAAATTTATAATAGTTTTGTGTTACGCAATTAATTGAGTCCTAAATAGGAAGCAAATTAAATGCTTTTATTTAATTTTATTTTCAGGAAGAAAATTAATTCTCGTTCTTAAAACTTCTCAAAGAAAAGTTTCCTTGATTTTTTTCCATTTTCTGTCCTTCTACCGTTTTATAGGTAAAGACATTCTTAGAAGCTAACAGTGACATTTTGTGTGTCCTAAAGTCGATAAGAGTTTTGTCATTGGTATTCAAGGGTCTTTTGCTGACGTGTGCACCTTAAAAAGCTAACAAACTGGGCCACTTACTGTTTCAGTTCAAAAACAAAGAGGAAAACTTTTTAATACAAAACCTAATTTCTTTAGACAGACATTTAAAATTGCAAACTCGCTTCAGTGTGTAGTAAGTTTGATTCGTAGGATCCTCCTTCATCCAAAAAGCGTGTCATGGATGAAATTGTTTTGCTTTTCATTTATGTTTATGGCACAGTAGGCTGAAGGTCAGAATACTCATGCTTTGTTGAGAACAAAAGATCCATTTTGCACAAGTCATACAATACAGTCTAAATTCTAGGCAAAGTAACTATCTCTTGGTTTCTAATGTCTGAACCATAACTCTTGGTATTTCAGATATTGATGAGTGCAGCAATGGAGACAATCTCTGTCAGAGAAATGCAGACTGTATCAACAGTCCTGGTAGTTACCGCTGTGAATGTGCTGCTGGTTTTAAACTTTCACCCAGTGGTGCCTGTGTTGGTAAGAAGTCACTTGATTTTTGTCATCTATTTGAGCTGTACCTAATCAATGCTACATGAATGATTCTTTCAAAGGGTAAAAGTATAATTTATTTTCTATTACCTTGTGTATTCTGCTGTTTTATGTAACAGTTTTTACTCTATAGCCCCATTTCTCTGTAGAAGGGAAGAAAAGCCAGAATAAAATTTTTAAAAGAACATTCTTGACGTATCAAGGAAATCCTAACAGTAGTTTTGACCTCAAGGTGTATAGGCAAGAAGTTCCTATAAAATGAAGTTTTGTTATGATTCAGGTTTAGTTATGGATAATTTTGAGTCTGGTTTTAGTAATAATAGATTGTAAAAACATGTTTGTGTAAAGTGAATGAATAATAAAAGTCAATAATGTGTACCATCTGTTTTATATTTTTATTACAGATCGCAATGAATGTCTGGAAATTCCTAATGTTTGCAGTCATGGTTTATGTGTGGACATGCAAGGAAGTTACCAGTGCATATGTCACAATGGCTTTAAAGCGTCCCAAGACCAGACTATGTGCATGGGTATGGAAAGGCAATGCTTTTGTCTTTGGGTTGTTTTGTTTGGGTTTGTTTTTTTCAAAGGGGGAGAAAATGAGTAAGTTTTTGAGAGGATCTTAGTAACATTTAAAGACTGGTTTATATGTGTTTGGATTTTTGTGAATAAAGTATGTGAATTTGTCCTTGGAATGAATATATTAGGTTAAGGAAAAAAACCCCATGGTATTCTTAGAGATAGATAGATCTGTGTTACTAAATATATTAACTCCGTTTTCACAAAAGTATATCATAGCGGTTTGTTTGACACAGAAGTTTATAGGAGATATCACAGAGTGATAGAATTTGGAGATTTAAAAAAAGACTTTTCAATTATTTAGAAATTTATGGAGTTCATGTTTCATTTAAAAAACAGAATCCCACATTTAATGTAACTGAAATCTATACTCATTTTGTATTAAAACGATGACATACTGGAGATGACATAAGAAATAAGATCACAAAATAGGAGTGTTTTTCTTGTTCTTTTATTATTTTGTAATCAGTTCTACAGGGTTTTGGTTGGTTTTTTTTTTAATCGTGCATGTGCATGAGAAAATGTCTTGTGTTAACAATGCAAAATTTTGAGTAACTCAAATAATTCTAAAACTAATTCTAAAAATTTCATAGTATGAAATACAAATCTAGAGAAGTTATAGAAAATGTGGCAGATGAGAGACTGAGGTTTAGAATATTGTCACTGTGCACAGATAACTCATTAACACATACCTGCAAAAATCAGTTCCGCCATACAATTTTGTTTCTCTTTGCAGATGTTGATGAATGTGAACGCCATCCATGTGGAAATGGAACTTGTAAAAACACTGTTGGATCATATAACTGCCTGTGTTATCCAGGATTTGAATTAACTCATAATAATGATTGTATGGGTAGGTGCTATAATGCAAACTTTACTTGCATTGCAGATAGCTTGATATGGCAAGGAGGATGGGATATAGTTAAAACCCTGACTTAAGGACAAGTCAGGGTGCTATGAAGGCGGATTGGGTGCAGTAACTGATACAGTTAAAAGCCCTAAAGGTTAATTATTGATATCATTTTTTTAAACTAATCAAAAATATTTTTTACTGGTCAGCTTGAGATAACATAAACCCTAACAATTCACTGACATTTTAATGCAGCCCTCCATTAGATTTCCTGGATATTTACAGTATACATCCTTGACTGCTGGCAGAGTCCAAAGGCACCACTTGCAATAAGCATATATTATGTCACACCACCAGTCTTGTCTTATGAATTTGAAATCATTTATTTATTTCACCCTATTACTTGACACTTGCACACAGTGTGAAAGAGAAAGCACACCAGGAGCAAGAAAGCCAGTACAACTAATCTACCAAATCTGCTCACCTAAGATGAACTCTGCTTCATCAGAGTTTATACAGGCATTGCTATTTCCTATTCCCTAAAGCACCAGACTTGAGAATATCTGATGGGTTTGGACAATTTAAATTCCTGGATACTTGCGATAAAGCAATTAAAATCTTCCTGGACTGAAGAACAGGCTTGTAAATCTCTGGATATCCTCTCCCTTGAGCAAAGCGTAAGCCAAAGAAGAGAAAAGCTTTATATTACTTCTTGCTACAGAAAAAAGACAGGATAATGGTTCCTTTCTGGTTCAGGAGAGAACTAAAACATCTTAAATAAGTATTTTAAATCCTCTCCCTGTCCAGGAAAGAGACAATCAAAAACTTTTTTGAGTAAAAATGTTCTGCTGCCAAAGAATGGCACTATTTGCTAAGGAGCTTTTTCCCTTGGCAGTGTAACTGCCAATCTGCTACCAGGAGCAGCTAGTACCTCTGCTCCAGACTGTGCCTTCAAGGAGGCCCAGAAGCTTAAGCTGACTCAAAGACTTGGCCTTTTGTTAGCACTCCTTGACTCAGGGCTTTCTTCCAAGCTTTCCCAGTCGTTCAAGGGCAATTTAGCCCATTCCAGTATTATACTTGGAGTATTTCTGCTTGTAGGACTGTAACAGAAGAAATGCACTATGGAATTAACACAGGCACAGCTGTACTCACTGAAGCGGAAGGTACATGTTTTTCAGCAGCTGGTAATTAATGCTTCTGAGGAAGACTAAAACCTCTTCAGTAAAACTGATGTTGGTTTTCATCATTCAAATTCAAGTACTGTAAAACAGAAAAGTGTAGACTGTACTTATACCATGATGCTTACTGCTCTCCTTTTCTTGACACGTTTTCATCTGCATTTTTCCTTATGCAGTTGTCCTTTAAATCTGCATTATGAAAGTAACTCTATAAACTAATAGGCATTTTCAAACCTCATTTTCAGAACTGTTGTGAAGGAGAAAATCATCCTGTGGAAAGCAAATGGCATATTCCAAAATTTGAAAATGACAGGGCAGGTTTTATGAGGAAACTCAAGTGCGTATAAATCCAGATAAAATCCAGACCACTCCATGTAACATTTTCTTTTCTGTGTCTGGAGTTAGTGTCATAAAGTCACTTGGCAGTAATTGAATGTCTCCAGATGCAGTAGCTGAGGTAATGCTGCAAGTTTGAAAATTGTAATACCCTATAAAAAACATATACGTTGATGGACTTGAAAGTTACTTTCCAATAGCTGTCAGCTGTTCCCTTGTTGCTGCAAGATTTGCTTTTTCCACAGAAATATATACTGTAACTTGAGCATGTTTATAACATGCTGTATATAGTATGCCCAGACTCAACTCCCACTTCTGGGATTTTATTTTTACTTTTTTTTTTTACAGATACCGATGAGTGCAGCTCCTTCTTTGGTCAGGTGTGCAGAAATGGACGGTGTTTCAATGAAATTGGTTCCTTCAAATGTTTATGTAATGAAGGATATGAACTTACTCTAGATGGCAAGAATTGCATTGGTATGTCTAATACCACGTTGAGATATTAAAGTACTGAATGTTAAAGTACTGATGGGCTGAAACAATCAAACTATTAGCTCCCATTTAGAGGGTAGCACCACAAGTCTGAGTATCCAAGTATAAAAAAAAAAACCAAACTAGTGACTAATGAAAACATGGTAGAGGTAATTGAGTTTTGGAATAGTTGTTCATCAACCAGTTCTTCAACCATTTAAATGTCTTAGAAAATTAGAAAAGAATCGTAGTATTTTTCATGAATAAGCCTGTTTTGTTACCGTAAGAACTACATGATTCTAAACCTTTCTTGATTCCATCTACTCTCCAAAGATACTAATGAGTGTGTGGCACTACGTGGTTCATGCTCTCCCGGTACTTGTCAAAATTTGGAAGGATCATTCAGATGCATCTGTCCACCAGGATATGAAGTAAAAAGTGAAAGTTGTATTGGTAAGGCAAGTTGTAATTATTGCTTCTGAACAATTTAAAAATCAGAAAAAGTATCTGGTTCTAATTTGGTGGGAAGCAGTTGTACACCTTAATGTTTGTGAATGTTGCCCAGCTTAAGATCATGGTGAAAGGAAATAAGTAAGAAAAGTCTTCAGGAGGAGGTTTTAGAAATAGGAAGCAAGATATTTTGCACTATATTGTACTCTTATTTTGTACAGTGACTTCTTCATTAATGCAAACTAAAATATTTACCTAAAAAATGGTATTTTATATTTAATTTTTTTTTTCTTTTAAGTAACATTCACAAAACAAACCAACCTGTGTATTTGATTTATATAATAAATATAAAAGAGAGGTAACTATTGGCAGTCAATGCATGATCTAAGCTTCTGGTTTCAGAGAGCTATGAAGTTTAAAAATCTTAATAAAAGTATGGAGCTTATGGGAACAATTGCTTAAATTGGTTTCTTCTGACAACTGTTTTCTGATTTCATGTTATGTATGATGTCTTCCAAGTGCAGAGATTCATAGGAGGAGGAAAAGGGTACAGCAGACCTTTCATCAGTTTGCATGTTCGTGTTTGTTCATCTAAGTTTTGTTTGAAGCCCTAAATATCATTCAGGAACTGAATGTCACACAATGAATTAAGATTTGGTGTGGCAGAGAATAAGAAATAAATCCAAGTTAAAACTCCCTTTTCCAGCAGACCAAAGCACAGAACTACTGTGAGTTTATTGGGTGTTTAAATTAACTATGTGGGGCACCTAGCAAGGAAAATGCACTCAACTAGTTTTAGGTAGCTAACCTAGAAACCCTAGGTTTCTGCATGGTCAAAGGACAGAGTAAGCATTTGTCTCCCCACTCACTATGGCTATATAGAGAAACCTGGCTTTCAGCTTCAATGATTGAAGTTAGCTGGTGTGGCACCCAGGCACACATTCATCCAAATAACTCCCAATAATAAATGAGCAGTTTGTCCTTGTATGGACTGAAGAAAACACTGGCAAGGACATAAAGATTTGGCCTGTTGCCACCTAATCTGTATGTTCAGGAACTGGATCACTGAAACCTTTTTGATTTTTTTGCTTTGAACAATCGGTTGTGTTTTCTAAACTCCAGAATTCTGTCCTCTTTTTATATCATGCCACCATATTCAGTTTGCCTGCCAACTTCATGGTTTCTTTTGGCAGCTGCTGTTTCCACATCAGCAGTTATGTCTGAGATGAAATCAAATCACCTACAGTTGTAAAATCATGACTTTAAAAAGAAAGCTTTTGGTTTTCCAGGAATATCACTGTTTATGTCCATGTTAGTATAATCACAGAATCTCTTAATGTTTTTGACAGCATTAGTGACTGCCAAATAGATTTTTGCTCAAACTGAGTAAAAAGGACTTAATTGCATTCTTTTTCTTAATTCTGCCATGTGTCCAGAAAATTTGTGGCTGAAGTTCCTAGACAATGCATAGATAATCGCATGTGATTGTGCTAATACTTTGATTAATGTTATGACAGCTCTTGCAACATATGTTCCCCATTAATTTCTATTGATCTTCTGTTCAAACAAACAGCTTTATAAGAATTCATTACTTCTGTCTGTAATATGAACGTTGGCAGTGGCTAGATTACTTTTTAAACTCAGGGTGATCATATCTGGGAGAAACCAAAACCAGATGAAACCCACAGAATAATTCTTAGTTTTTGCTACCCAATTAATATATTTCCGTTCATTTTATGGGGATGAAGGGGAGAAGACTCATTTATTTCCACAGTCTGGCTAGTCATCTGTTCATCAAGGCCACTAAAACAGTTTCTTCCAATATGGCTAGCCCCAAGCCATTCATTACAGTAATAATCAGTACTTCAAAAGAGAGTTTTTCCATCACATTAATGCAGCTGAATTGCTAAGTTTTGTATATTAGCAACTGCCAAATTAACTGGCAAACTAATTATATTTTTATTCACTGAAATAAGCCAATTTAAAATGCTTCACATAGTAAAAGCCTGTCCATGAGAAGCTATGGAGTTTGAAATATGCTAGATTATGCTACAGTTGTTTCTTCATGTGCTATACTTAATAGTAATTTCTGAAAATGGGACTCAAGGTAGTATTTTTCAGAAGTAATGTCATATAGTTTATTCCTACCTATTTATTCCATCACTCCACTTATATTTTCCTAGTGATAAAGACTGTTATTCCTTTCATTGTTTCCTTATCTGCTAAATACAGGTCAGTTTTCTTAGACTGAGTAGAGAGTCCAACAAAAAGCAGGAAAAATGGCAGTACAAATTTATGACTCAACATCCATAAAGCTTACTTGCATGGAAAATACCTATTCCTGCCTACCCTTTGATTAAGATCAATATGGATATTATTGCAGAATGCTTACACAGCCATAGGTGTCTGTGATGGTCCTTTTAATATCCCTTACTGAAAGACTCAGGATGGGTTGTACTGCAGGAATAGCTTTGAAGATTCTTAAAATACATTTCAGAATTTATTAAATTTTAATTGCTTTGAAAAATTACTTTTGCAAGGAGGCTTATATCTTCAGTAAGTATTTGCAGAATAGAATAGATTAAAAGATAGTTCTCAGTAATAGATAAGTAAAAATTAAAGACCTAATTATGTATTACTTTTCTTACTCTGTCTGTTGTGTTTATAGATGCAGGATATGCAGCCTGATCCTGTTTGAGCTGCACAATTTTACAGGGACTTGATGTTTATATTAAGTACTCTTTTATTTTGATTAAAATTTTAAATAATTATTAAAAGACCTCTAACGAAATAAATCTCACATTTAAATAGTCATAGCAATATATTCTAAATTATGCAATTGAACAGGGCAGAAATTTAAATAACGTATCATGAGTGGCTACGGAACACTGGTAAATATGAATCTGAAGATATAAATATAAACATAGGTCTCCCTCTACTAATAAGTAGCTATAGTTTCAGTTCAAGTATCAGTCAGCATGCAAAAAGCTCACCTTTAATTACAAAGAACCCCCAACATACAGTTTTTAAAAAAATTATCTTTGGATGTTTTATGTTTATAGAAAAATATTTTTCTTATCATAAATGTATCTTCTCCTGTGTTTCAGTCTGAAAGCATTTCTTTAATGTTTATGTAATAAATATGACAATGAACAGAGAATGCTATTTGGAGAGGAAAGTGCATATCAGTGAAATGCTCTAATTGGAAAGTTAATGGAACCTTCACGCATTTGGGTGCTTTATTGCAAGTTGCCGAAGTTAAATAAATAAAAAATCTTTCTTGACCACATAATTCATAGTTATGGTTACAGTGAAATTTTCTCCATAAATTTACAGATATTAATGAGTGTAATGAGGATCCCAACATCTGTCTCTTTGGCTCTTGTACAAACACTCCAGGAGGTTTCCAGTGTATCTGTCCTACAGGTTTTGTGCTGTCTGATAATGGAGGGAGATGTTTTGGTAAGTAAGTTAATGATTGTAACAGTTAACAGATACTCTGTAGATGAGTAAAAGGTGACCTCTGCAGGTCCCTTCCAAACTGTGCCTTTATGAGGACTGGAAAGTGCTTTCAAAAAAGTATGAAAAATATAGGCCTTATAGTATTCCTTTCAGGGCTAGACAATCATCATCTAACCAGGTCTGAGGTGCTAGCTCCATGTGACTGTATTTTCTTTTTTAGATACTCGCCAGAGTTTCTGTTTCACTAACTTCGAGAATGGGAAATGCTCAGTGCCAAAGGCTTTCAACACCACAAAGGCAAAGTGTTGCTGCAGTAAAATGCCAGGAGAAGGATGGGGTGATCCCTGTGAGCTCTGTCCAAAAGAAGAAGAAGGTACACATCAAGATTTAAAATAAAGCCTTTTTAGGTGGGAGAAAAGGAAGAGCATGTTTTTGTTGTACCTTTTTGATCATTAGAAGGAGAGATATTTTGGCATTCTCTCTTAACAGCCTTTTCTAGAACCATTTTCAGGTCAATAAGAGGAATAAAATTAAATACAAGAAACCATAGAAAAAGAGAAATACTGGGTTGTTGGTTTTGCTCTGTAGAAAAATGAATTAGTAGCCTCCATCTGTTGATGTAGCCTGCTTTAGGCAAAAGAGAAGAGCAAAATGAGACAGTGCCACGAATCCCTGAAGTAATGGAGTTTTCAGTTCCTGGTTTTCTCCAAGTACAGAAAGGGGAAGGCACCAAGCATGCACACATGGAAGCTCAATGAGTTCTAGTGCTGCTTCCCCATCCTAGAGACCTTGCTCCTTTTGTGTCTGACAAGACAGCGTAATGACCATGTTTTAAACAATAGACAGTTTTGAAAAATGTGGTACAGATTTTTGGATGGCTTAACCATCTTTCATGGTTCTGTCTCTCATTCACTCTTTTTTAAAAAAAAACATACCTTTGCAGTTGCTTTTCAGGACCTGTGTCCATATGGTCATGGAACTATTCCTGGAATTGATGATACACGTGAAGGTAAGTATTCTTTTTCATGATAATTAAAAACATAAATTATGTATACTTAAAACTAGACTTGGATATTATAGTATGTGATGGCTTATTCCACCTAGCCTCAGGTGACAAGAAGCTGACCTTTAATAAATGTGAACCGTTATGAAATTATAGTTAAAAGATTACCTTTGAAATTGCATAAGACAAACAGGATAGGGTGCTTAGTCTTTTTTAAGTGCTTTTTTATGACCTGATGCAGAAATGCATCAGCTACATGGTTGCTAACATCCTCCTGCTTTTTAGATGTCAATGAATGCCTTGAAAGTCCAGGGATTTGTTTAAATGGACACTGCATCAATACCGATGGATCGTTCCGCTGTGAGTGCCGCATGGGATACAACTTAGATTACACTGGAGTACACTGCATCGGTGTGTCCATATTTCATAAGTTATAAGAACTGCAACACTTGAATTTAAAACACAATTTGAAATGTGTCCCAGTTCGCTTCAGTTTGCATTTATTCATTACACACAGATATTGATGAATGTTCCATTGGCAACCTATGTGGAAATGGTACGTGCACTAATGTGATTGGCAGTTTTGAGTGCAGCTGTCATGAAGGATTTGAGCCAGGCCCAATGATGAATTGTGAAGGTAACTTGTCCTCTTTACTTTCTTTCCCTTTAGTTTTTATCCAGTCCTCAGTATTCAAATCAGTTTGTTAACAAGACTTGAAATATGTCATTGAAAAAGAAGTCCTGAATTGATTTAAGCAGTATTTTTAGGTTATCACTTAGGTTATCACAGGTTATCACTTAGCTTATCACATAGGTTATCACACTATGATTTCCCAAACTGCATGTTGTGGTATGTTACATTATTTAGTTTTTTGTTGGCAAGAAGGGAAGTAACTGTTGATATAAAAAAATTTGAAATGGGCCTGTCCCAGCTTGTCATTCTGAGCTCAAGTAGTTCCATATTTATTGTACCATTATTTTTAAGCAGAGCTTTATCCAATTTTCTCTGGCTACTAAAAAACAAACATCCACAAGTTTCTGGTTTGAATTATTATTACACCTCTGATACTTTTTAGCTGACAAGAGAAGCACTGGTAGAAGAAAACCTCCTTGGTCATTGTTCTAAAACTTAGTGGAGAATGACTATTTTATTCCTTCTGTTCAGATATAAATGAGTGTGCTCAGAACCCCTTGCTGTGTGCTTTTCGTTGTATCAACACTTACGGTTCCTATGAATGTACATGTCCAGTTGGCTACGTACTAAGAGAAGACCAAAAGATGTGCAGAGGTAATGACCAATATATAAACTTTAACTTAATTTGCATTGTTCTGTACTGGCCAAAGCATATTCCAAATATTTCTGTGCATCTTGCATTCATTCTTTCAGTAGAATGCAGCAAATAGCCCAGCAGATGATGATTTACTCTTTCAGAACTCATGTAAGACCAAGATCTAGTGGGGATTTTTATCAAGTGTACCCCTTGATGGGGACTTTAAAGTTAAGAAGGTCACAGTGTTGAACATGTCTTTAATAGGGCAAAATGATGGAACTTAGAAAGATTAAGACAATTGCAGTTAAGTATAGCTCTCATATTTTTCTTCAGTGATTGTTAGTTAGAGAACTCTGTATCTCATCTTTTTGTGAGAAAGTGCCAGCTGTCTCCAGCAACTGAAGCTACTGGAAGTTCAAACACAAAATGCATATTTTTTCCAGATCTAGATGAGTGTGCAGAAGGTCTCCATGACTGTGAATCAAGAGGCATGACGTGCAAAAATTTGATTGGTACCTTCATGTGTATTTGTCCTCCTGGAATGATCCGGAGACTTGATGGAGAAGGCTGCACAGGTAAAGCTTAGAAAGGGAAGAAGGCATCTACTGAAATACAATCAAGCAAACAAATGAAAAATTCTCTGTATGTGTATATAGCAAACTAGAAAATAGCAATTCATAAAGGTCATTTAAGATAGCTAATGATGTCCAACATCTTAAACTTTCTTTTTTGTCTCAAGGTTTGCACTTTATCTGAAAGTAGTTTTAGATGACTAATAAGTATTTCAGAAGAAAACTTCAGTTTTGTTTCTTTTGTTGTACAACAAAATCAGAAAGTTTTTCAGACACTCATTAGATTTAAAAAATTAAGTTGCCAAACAAAAGAGCCCTGATTTGATTAGTAGGAAGCAAAATTATCTGAAATAAAAAGTTACATTTCATTTAGCATTAATACTGTTAATAAATAATGTGGCAGTTCCCTAAAGAATTAAAACTGTAAAATTCTGAAACAATATATAAAAGCTATGAAGAGTAACAAATGTGGAAATTGTCATAGTTCAAAATAATTTTCCATCCTGTAAGTAAGCACACATTTCCTCCATCATTTTTTCAATTAGTTAAGGGGGAAATGATAGCTACATTTTGGCAAATTATACTTTCTTTGGTAAGTAAAAAAACTCTAGACCATTCAAGAGTTCTGTGTAGACAGAAGTAGGTGAGGCTGTCTTTGGCTCAGAGAGAAAAAAAAAACAAACATCCATCTCAGTGAATGCTTTAAATGAAAATTAAATGAAAATATTTTAAAATAGTTTTCCTTCAGCAAGAGAATGACTAGTCTCTTGTACAGATCTTTATGACTTTTTTTCAGGGGAAATAATCTGTATTAACAAGAATTTTAATAAATTTTCTGAGGTTTTATTTTAAGCATCTATAAAGGTGTGTAATTGCTTACAGTATCTGTGCCATTAGCTATGGAAGAAAATACACAAAGATTATAACCCATTTCAGGGAAATGGTGTGTGTACTGAAATGTGACTGGTTGCTGGAGAGGTCAAAGGTATTCAAAGGCTTTGAATGATTACAAAGTGAGAATTTGTTACTCAAATCATGCATGTATCCTAATTCTATTTTAATGTGAATTTTTACAAAAGTTTGGACTAGAGCTTGCTCTGCTGCAAGTGTTTTCTGCTTCTTGTTTTAAGTTGCAAAGAACGTACAAGGATTAAACCTTTCATCCCAGGATTCGGTACATAAGGAATGGAATAGAATAGTCCTATTAGGGAAGTCCTTTCCAGGCTTAATCAGTTGTTGATTTTTCCACTTCTTGCAAACATTTTGAAAATATTGTACAGAATAGTTCATGCATCCTGTGAGTCTCATGTATTTTCTTGTAACAAATTAATTAAAATTTTTTATTATGTTTTTGTAAAGATGAAAATGAATGCCGAACCAAGCCAGGTATCTGTGAAAATGGTCGTTGCATGAACGTTATTGGGAGCTACCGATGTGAATGTAATGAAGGATTCCTGTCAAGTCCATCAGGCATTGAGTGTCTTGGTAAATGCCTCTTTCATGTACACTTCATCTTACATTAAAGTATAAAGGATGCAGAGTGTAAATTAGGCTTCTGAGTACCTAACAGCTCTCATATCTACTGGAATTAAATAAATATCCTTATTAATTAAACAATGATTTGATTTTAAATAATGATACGAATGTGGAGCATCTTGAGAGCATCAGCTGAGCCTAGCAATCAGGAGCTTCACATAGAAGTGTCTAAATTCCAAAGGACTTAAATATGGTGCTGGGCAACACTATCCAGACAAAATACAGGTATTTTTAAAGAAGAATCAGAATTTAGTTACCTTAGATAGATCAAAAACTGGGATGCAGTGCAAATTGCTTGCATATCCAGAATCTGACCATAAGCACTGCAGCTAGGCATCTTAATTTTTTGTAACTTTAATTCAGACAGTGATTATAGAATCATAGAACGGTTGAGTTGGAAAGGACCTTAAAATAATCTAGTTTCAAGTGCCCAGCCATAAGCAGGGACACCTTCCACTAGATCATGTTGCTCAAGGCCCTGTCCAACCTTGAACACTGCCAGGGACTGGGCAATATATTATGAATACAAAATCCTAGAATTTCACCAAAAAATTGCAAGATAAATTAATAACTTTTGAGGCAGACATGCACATTAAATGCTTATGAAGTGTTCTGTATTCATCAACCTGTATTTCTTTTTCAGTATGTTCAGATTTATCATTCAGTCTGCAAAATTAATTGTTCCATTTTAGAAATCAAGCAGAACTGCAAAACCTTATTTTTCCATTATCAGTGTTCATGTGTAGATACCTCAAAGCGTTTTACAGTACTGAGGCAGTATGAGTATTAATATTCTTGCATCAAAAATACTTGCATATTATCTTATACAAGTACTACAAAAACAACTCTCTATAAATTGTCATTGGTAGTGTGCTGATTTCATGGCAAAGCAATAACCTTGGAAGTGCAGGGTATTTCCTAAGGATTAAGACCAGATGGGATGAGTCTGTTAACCCCAGCCAGTCACTAATGCCAAGGAAATACCCTGCTTGGAGGTCATTATTGCATTCTTATATTTAATATATTATTTTCTTAACTGTTTATGAAAACTCTGCTTTGGGTTAGTTTGCTCATGGCTACTTTTCCTTTAGGGCTTCCTGGGTCACAAATTACAGTAAAAAATTACTCTGGAAGAAATAAAGTATTTATTCAGAATTAAAGCATAAACATTAACTCTTAGATTACATTATTTTAAATATATTGTGCAAACCTTTCTATTCTGTTCACATGAAAACTTATTCTCAAATTGTGAACAGAGTTGTTCTTCAAGTCATAATGCATAAAAACCTGCACACTATGCCTATCTAGGAGAACAGAAATCTGCTGAGTCTTGCGAATTACTACAGCAAACATGCTGTCTCACACAATTGACACTTCCAGTGAGGACAGCTTTATTTGATGTAAACAGTTACCAGGAATCCAAAGTAAGTTTTGCCTAAACCAAAAGTTCACATTTTACCTGATTCATGTATAAAATGTACAGATTCTACTCCTCATAATTGCAAAACAGAAGGTCAGCTGGTTGTTGATACATAAACACATTCTGAAGGATTTTAGCTTTTAGCTTTAAGAGAAAAATAAAATCTTTCATTTAAAAACAGAAGTGTCTGTCAGACCATAGTTGACATTGTCTCCATTTTAATTAATAAATAAAACAGGGGACACAGCCTATTTAGAAGTTACCATGCCTGCAAAATTTAGAGTTTCCATTAGCACTGGAAGCTGGGATCTCTGCTTTCCTCAGCTACCTGTTTGAAGGAAACTTGTAGGAGCTTAATGACTCTGAAGTTTTGCTCCACCTTAGTGATTGACAGATGTTAACTAAAGGGTTTAAAAATTAAGGAAAGCAGAATTAGAAAGGGACAGATCAACAATATGGCCATATAATTTTTTTTTCTTTTCTTTGTCATGAATAAAAACTGGGAGTACCAGTGAAAAAGTACTGGGTTGCATAGACACTTTTAAATGCTAAGGATTTTGTCATTTAGCCACAGCAGGAAAATTACAGATGATCAGACATGCTATTTTTGCCATTAGAACAAGCAAAGAAAAACTTCTAACCCCACTCCAAGTAAATCATTCAAATGCAAGCCAAACATAGGCAGCTCAACTTGAAGCTGAGCTTGGCCCACAGCCTGGTTTACTATCAAGCAAGCTCACCAGATATGCCCCAGGGCACAAATTTCCTAGAAGTAAAACTTGCATCCAACTCACGCAGGCACTGAACTTCAGGGATGTCTGGAATACACTTGGAATGGCAGCAGATTATCAGAAGACACAACAAATCTGAAAGACGAAGTCAAAATAGACTTCATAGACTGGTTGCTAATAATCTTCTAGTGCTCGCATGTGTCAACAGAGAGACAGAATAATACATCAGATGCTAGATGGATCAGATGTTTATCTCCTACTCTTTCTTGATCTCTTTTCCTTACAGATAATCGCCAAGGGTTTTGCTTTGCTGAAGTTTTACAGACAATGTGTCAGATGGCTTCAAGCAGCCGGAATCTTGTCACTAAATCTGAGTGCTGCTGCGATGGAGGCCGTGGCTGGGGTAACCAATGTGAGCTCTGTCCTCTTCCCGGAACCACCCAATATAAGAAACTCTGTCCACACGGACCAGGTTATGCTACAGATGGAAGAGGTATTTGCAGGGATGAAAAGAGGCAGAAAAGGGGAAAAGAATATACTCACATGTTTAAGGAAATGCAGAATTCTCTTTGAAGTTCCTTCTAAGAATTTCCTGTGAAACAACAGAGCTTGATTTTTCAAATGCTGCTGAGAGACCAGAAATGAAAAACACCTTTAAACAGTAGCTGCAACCAGCATACTTACAGCTGTGCAGAATTTTCAGGGTTGGGATCTAAAATAGAAAGTACCAACCAGTAACTAAAAGCTAGAAATGATCCCAAAGCTTTTGTATGCTGAAAAGTTGCAAAGGCAGTAACAGTTTTTCAAACAACAGTCTTACTGAATCCTTTGCAGTTACTGTTTTCACACAGGAAGCAGAAATTAGCATTCAGTTTTAAATTGTGGTAAAAAATTTTTGACATCATGTAACTCATCATAAGAAAATTCACACCTATGGGGTTTGTATTTTGAGTTAGCAAAACTGCAACTTGAGTACCCAATAAAGTCGCAGGAAGGTTTTGATACAAAAAACAATAGTGAAAGTTTGACTTTGAATTCAGATTTGTTTTTTAAAGAGAAAGAAAGGGTGAAGTGCCTATTGGAAGCATGATGATGAGGAACTGTGCAAACATGGAAGAGAATAAAACAGTTGAATTTAAAACTGAAAGATGACATTTTTAATATTTTTCATACAGATATTGATGAATGTAAGGTCATGCTAAACCTGTGTAGAAACGGACAGTGTATTAATACTATGGGCTCCTTCCGATGCTTTTGCAAAGTTGGCTATACCACTGACATAAGTGGCACATCTTGTAATGGTAAGATTCAGCATCTTAATTATCAGTTATGATTTTTAATTGGTACACAAAGACAGATCAACCTCTGTAAACTTTGTATCAAGTCACTTTTTGCTCTTTATCTCTTTTCTATCTTTCATTTCTTAATACATACTTCTATTTTTGTATTTCATTTGGGGATATCAAGAAGCAAGCTGTACTGGCAATATTCCTGCAGTAGAATGAATACTGAAATATGTTTCAGCTGAATAACCATTTTGACTGACAAACCAGCTCATTACTTCATGGTCTACATTTTCACACTTTCCTGTTGGTTAACACATCTAAGTATACAATAGAATGCCCAAAAATAAATACTTTGTCTTTCAGTGAAAATATTAATTGCACTGTCACTCTAGTCTGTTACTCTTTCAAGACACTCAGTTTGTCACTGTAGTGGCAACTCCATAGAAACTCCACAGCACCACATCCATATAGAAAGAAGTAGGAACTCTGAGCAAATGGAAATTGAGTGCTTTTTCTACAAACATTTTTCTCTTAAATATAGTGCTGTTCAGAAAACACCCTTCAAAGACAAAGAAATCAACAGATACTTAACATTTTCTCTTTTTAGATCTTGATGAGTGCTCCCGGTCTCCTAAACCATGCAATTTCATCTGCAAGAACTCAGAAGGGAGCTATCAGTGCTCTTGTCCTCGGGGCTACATTCTTCAAGAAGATGGAAAGACATGTAAAGGTAAAGAAAGTTATACACAGTGACTTTTAATTTTGTTGCAGCTTGACTTAAAAGGAAATAATTTTGAAGAGGGATATTTTTTTCAGGTTAGACTAAATGTACCTCTTTTTTTATTGACTTAAGACAACATCTCTTATTTCAGATCTTGATGAATGTCAAACCAAACAACACAATTGTCAGTTTCTTTGTGTCAACACACTTGGAGGCTTCACGTGCAAATGTCCACCTGGTTTTACACAACATCACACAGCTTGTATTGGTAAGAAAAACATTAGTTTTCTTGCATCAGCTTTTCTGTTAGAACAGCAGTCTCAATTCTCATTAATTTCTTCTGCTCTTTATAAACAGTAATAATACAGAACAATAGTGCCAGGAGTCCAGAAAACAGATTTTGAAAAGCTACAATTATAGCTCTATCACTCTATCCACCGTTTGTATTTTCTTGCTTAGTAGGTTGTACATATTTAATACATGTTACTATATTCTAAGTATAACCACATGGAGACAAAAGGGGTAAAGTATAAAAATCTGTTATAAAATGTAGTTAAACAGAACCAGACTGCATTTTCTGTTTTAATACAGATGTCTTTAGATCTTAAGCACTCATGTAAATCTTGCCAACTGAAACTGTCTTGGTTCAGCTGATACAGAAGCTCAGCATTCTTCCACTGTCAGCATTTACATACCTGGGTCTTTTACACTCAACTGAATTACAACTTACATTTCCAATTTTTACTCATAGCCTTGCATGAGTCATGAGCTCATCTGACATTTAAATGTGAAAAGCTTATATTTTCAAATAAACTGTTGCACCTCTGCGGATTTCAACTTCTTAAGAAATGTTACATGAACATGTCTAAAATCATGCCACTAGGTGTACCAACCTTCTTTCTCCTCTGCATTTTCAAGATAACAATGAATGTGCTTCTCAGCCATCACTTTGTGGATCAAAAGGAATTTGCCAAAACACCCCTGGAAGTTTTATCTGTGAATGTCAAAGGGGATTTTCTCTGGATTCTACTGGACTAAACTGTGAAGGTAACTAGTGAAGGTCAATTTTTTTTTTTATGATGCATGTGTGTCTAGTGAATCCTGTGATGTCAAAGACAGATAAAACAAAGTACCCCTGCAAAGATAAGCACTTTATATCCAAATTTGTTATATATTCCTCATATTCAAACACTTCAATATATTCCAGGAAACTGAAAGTTTAGTCCTACATAGTTGGTTTGAAAACTGAAATAAAAAATAAACCATTCAGATTCTAAACATTACATCAAAGCAACATCCTGTGGCCTTACCAGGAATAGTATATCATCTACAAATCTGAGTAATGTAAAGGCTCACAAGCTCCAATTGGATTATTGATAGATAGATAGAAAGAATACTACATTAATTGATGTCAGGGTTTTCAAAAGACCAACTTCAGTAGTGCTTCCATCTTACAGTAGTTCTCCTCTGTCATAATTACGGGTGTTTCAATGATTATGATCAAAGCAAGTAGTGTTATTTGGCACCGTGTATAATCGTGTGTTCTTTCATGTTCTATTTCTCTCCGGATTGCAAAGATGTGGATGAATGTGATGGAAACCATAGGTGCCAGCATGGCTGCCAGAACACCCTGGGTGGATACAGATGTGGATGTCCACAAGGATATATTCAGCATTACCAGTGGAATCAATGCGTTGGTAAGGAAACAGCACAGAATACATTTAATCAGCAAAGGTGTCGTAATGTTTATAGTGACAACTGCTAGGTGAGGACAAGAATGGGCAGAACAAAGGGTATGCAGACACAGATCTTTTTTAACTTTCTCCCCCTCCTTCCATACACTTACTACTCCTCAACATAAATCAATGACATAAGGTAACAAGAAAACACATTCATCCTGTTGAAACTCTGTGTGACAAGGAGTTTTCCTAGTAAAGCCTAAATTCTGACTCCATTCTCCTCATAAAAATCTCCATCTTAGAAAAGTGGAAAGATGTTCTTTGAATTACTGAAAGCATAACTCTAAATACCTCTGCTGGGAAAGAACTTAAAAAAAAAAATAAAAATTAATGGGTAAAAAACCCCTTTCATCTGTAAGAATCACTCACTATATTAGCAAATTGAGAATACTACAGAATAGCATCTATAGTGAATGGGGAGAAAAAATATCAACGTAACCAGTAAGGGTTTCTTACTTCCAAAATACAGTCTTAGGCCAGTATTATTTATTTTCGCAGGAACAGGGACAAATTAATCAGCTCAGCAGTTTTATTGTAGGTGTAGCTCATTCAATCCATCAGTTCTTTTCTGTGTTTCATGGAATCATAGAATAGTTAGGGTTGGAAAGGACCTTAGATCGCTTAGTTCCAACCCCCTGCCATGGGCAGGGATGCCTGCCTCATCTCTGTGCAACCTGGCCTTGAACACTGCCAAGGATGGAGCATTTACCACTTCTTTGGGCAACCTGTTCCAGTGCCTCACCATTCTCACAATGAACTAAGCTAACTCGCATACCAAATAAAAGTGGGAGTTTTATCCTTTTAATAAAAACCGTCACACAAACAACTTCATTCTGTACTGTTCACAAGGCATCATAACAACATACTTATGTTTTCAAGTTTGCTTTCGTGGTTCTCTGTCAATGGTGGCATAATGAGAGGATGGCTGTGAGCTCTGCAACATATTTCTCATAGACAGATCTTACTGTCCCGATCCTAGGCATGTAAATTATTTTATTATATCCATTTTTCATTATGTAGTATATCAAGCAGTTTTCCTGAAGTCCCAACTGCTATCATCACTCCTTACTTAATACTGCTCTGAAGCAACAAAAGCAAAGGACTGGGGTGGGAGTGACAGGAACACACAATGAACAACTCCCACAGAATTCGATACTGGCTACAGTCTCTGAATATTATAGATAGTCCTCAGAAGAATGTGTCTCCTAGTAACCGCAGACAAGAATGGTAGAGCATGCACTAATGATATTGGAGAGGAAAACACCTACAGGGAGACAGTACCTTGGCAAGATAAATAAAATAAGCAACACATGCCAGCTATCAAAAGCATAATCTTCTGTATAAAAAGCTACTTTCCCCACTCATTTTTCACAATATAGCCTGGAATCAAATCAGTCCCACAGACTGGAGGAGTCATCTTCTCTTTATCTTAATTCAACACCCACAAGGTGAAGATAATGATACTTCCTTTTCTCTTTCTTTTTGGTTGGCTAATATTTAGATTGTCTTTCCCCTCACAGAGCCTGCAGGTTGCCACCACAAGTATGTGCTAATTTGGCTCCATCACTAGGTACTCAGGAACACTATCATGCTTGGAGTATGACTGGAGTTCCAGCTCATTTCTCCTCTGTGGACCTTATATGGTAGCAGTGTGCCCTGCGAGGGGAAAGAGGATCCCTAAGCAAAACAGGAGACGTACCTTGAAGGAAGAGGAAACACGGAGTCAATATAAGATTAACAGTAATAGTATCCTGAAATACTTAACAGCCCAGCGGTATGGACCTTTGCCAATGTACTTTTTCTTCAGAAATCAAATCTCTATGGGGTAATGAGGTCAAGGATGTGGCAAAGCACTAGGACTTGCAGGTATTCTGATTTGTTAGCTACATCATGCTTGCCTGATGTTTATCAGATTAGAAGATACCAATATTCTTTTGTTTGGTTGCTAGATGAAAATGAATGCTCCAATCCTAATGCGTGTGGCTCTGCTTCTTGCTACAACACACTTGGAAGTTACAAGTGTGCCTGCCCGTCTGGATTTTCATATGACCAATTCTCTAGTGCATGCCATGATGTGAATGAGTGTTCTTCTACCAAGAACCCTTGCAATTATGGTTGTTCCAACACTGAAGGTGGTTATCTTTGTGGCTGTCCACCTGGCTATTACAGAGTTGGACAAGGGTGAGTATTTCCTCACAGTCATTCATCAAAGATACATTCAGAGGGCTATAAAAAAGGCTGGATGGACCCTAGTCAGGCTGAAGAGCAGAAGTGCAAATGAAGGACAGGCTGCTAAGTCATCCTTTCTACTCCCTTTGCCCACAATATCCGTAAGCTGGAAAAAATGACATGTCTGTACATGCAGCATGACACATTTTGAATCTAGTATATAAGTAAAATTAAAGAATTAGTTCTGCTTTCCCCTTAGTATTAGCACAAGAACTCCTTCACAGACCTGCTCAATTGGGAATTCTTATTGCATATGACTAGGTACCATCTGTACTGAGATCGTTAGGGGGTTAAGTCACACTGACCAACCCAGAATATTAAATACAAACATGTACATGACAATGGCTATATACTTTGTTTCCAAAGTTCACAGCAAGCTAGTTTTGCTATGTTGCTTTGTAAAACTTGTAAATTATAATTAAAAAAACCTAAAGGCATTCAGCCAATGGTTGTATTTCATTCAGTATGCCACAGTAGCATGAAGAAAATTGATGCAAAAATCTCCTGCTGAGGGAAGGGAAAGGAAAGGGGATACAGACTGTGGTACAGATTATATACACTCACTTTCCATTTAACAGGACAATTCATAAAACTGCAAGAAGTTACTAAAACAGATGTTTCTATTCAACAGCCACTGTGTCTCAGGGATGGGATTTAACAAAGGCCAGTACATGCCACTGGATGGAGATGCTGATAAAGATAATGCTTTGTCCCCTGAAGCATGTTATGAATGCAAAATCAATGGCTATTCCAAAAAAGACAACAGGAAGAAGAGAAGTGCTAATTACACTGTACGTACCGCAATAAATAAGCACTGTAATGTACTTTGAGCTGTTTTCAGATATATGCGACTCAACACTATCAGTAAATTGAGGGAATTTTTTTACCAGGCCACATTCAATGGCAAAAATCTTTTTTCCTGTGCCTTAGTGTTTTTTCACACTTGGGTCTATTGGCAGGAATGATTTGATGATCAGAAAAACATAAAGAACTATGAACAGATAAAGTTTTTAAGTTTTTAAAACTTGTAAATAATCCTTTGTAGTGTGACATGTGGTCTAGTTCCTCAAAATATGTTCAGGGAAATAAATCTCCTATAATTACAGAGAGCTAGGGAACTCACCATGTCTGCAATGTATTCTGCTGTCAGGAGGAGACTGGACAAGATCTTATGATCTGGGACAGCTAAATAAGTCTTCTTGCAGATCGTTTTAGTCAAAGTGTCTAGTCCGTGGTTGCTCACAATTACAGGGGACTAGAGTTCATGAACAACTGATACACTGAAGTCCTACATTTGCAGAATTGCTGAGGGTATTAGAAAATTACACTTCAAACCTTACTGCATTTTGTGGGCTTATGAAAATAAATTGTGGGAATATGAAAGGACAGCCCTACTACTTACACCTTTTAGATGCATTTTTTTCAAAAGTTCTAAGTGTGTGCATATCTGTTACCTGCATTGTCTCTATGGTAGGATGTTGTCTTTAGCATTAGCTCTGGTCTTGAAATCTACAGTAATGGGAAACTGACTCGACTTAGAGGTGGGGGCACACAGATTTTCCATCAATAGTAAAAGAGCTGTGTAACACAAACAGGCAAAAATGGTAAGATGTGCTAGTTACATTGAAAGAATGGGGAAACAAGTCTCCTTTCTAAAAGGATAAGGGCATATAACAATGCAGAAGCTCCAGCCTTGGTACACACTACTTTGTATTATGCCATCAAAACCAGTTCTTGTATTGGCAAAGTTTCTAAAGAAACCAGTAATCCTGTAATTTCTGCTCTAAAGCACATAGTGTTGGCACTTAAAATCTAAATGTTTGATTTCCCTGCACACATCCCTTCCCTCCCATACTTCCCACAAACATCCCTCTTCCCTCCCCACTGCCACTCCCATTGGACCTGTTCCAAATGGAATTCTGTGGTCAACCCACCACAGAAACACATGGATATTTTGAAAAGCATTTTTTCTATTGCACAGTTAATTTCATGTCTAGTTCAGAATTGTTATATCTTGTTGTTATGATTTTTTATAGCTTTAACCTATTCAGTTTCTAGTACTAGAACTACCAGAGCAGTGAAAGCAAAAGGTTTCACATCCATAAAACTATGTGAAAAGAGAAATAATCTCATCTCTAATGACATCTATAGGGTGTGGTATTTAAAACACTACAGTACTTAGTCCTACTCACAATTTTCCTTGTTTTCAGTATGTGTTTTTAATTACATTACATATTACTACACGTATGTACTCACAGATTGGAATTCTCTCCGAGAAAGAAATCGTTTGCTGTTTTTACAAGCCTGAGAAGATCTTGACACGTAGGCTAGACACCTCATTTAGTATCAGGTTTCCTAAAGAAGACCACAGCCAACATAGTTTTGTAGAAGCACTTTTAAAAGTTGTTGCTTGTTAGCTGGCTTTCCTCGGAATGTGCTCATTCTTGCCCCCGGCCCCAGTGTGTTCACAGCTAACACCTCTGGACAGATTCATACCTGCAACATAATATACTGAAGCTCAAATTAAAAAAGAACACGACTGATATGTCAGAAAAACAATGCTGGGACTTTTTTTCACATTTCTTTCAGTGGTCTGAATAGAATGTAATTGCACAACGTGACATACTAGCCCTTTCTGTAGAGGGCTAACTATTCAGCAGTTCTCTCCTTACTTCAGTTTCCTTTAGATTATAAAGGAAGATTATTTGTACTTCCTCATCACCAAATGCTGAGCTTTCTTGGTTTTAGAAGCCAGGATTCATTAAAACAGTTTTACTGGAAGTTTCAGGGAATTCCCATACAGTGTTGTGATATGTGTTTCTGTAATGTTCCTCACTGAAGCTGATCATAAGAACAAGACTGTCTCACATACAGTCTTTACTGCAGTAGTAAACATAGGTCTCTTCCTCACATTGACTTTTTGCAAGCATGAAATTACACAGAATCTGAAAAGAATCTGAAATCTGAGCCTCCTCTGTAGACCTGATGCTGTAACTTTAATTATCCTGTTAAGCCTGTGTGAGAAGCCTTTAAGATTTACAGCGTGTGTTATACAGCATCAAGGAGCTCTCCCAGGTGGAAACATTCTACAATTGCTTTTTTCGTAGCTAGATTTTGACAAATGCAGAAACTGTAAATAATCTCACATTATTCTTCTCTCAGTGCAAGTGAATATCTGTTTCTCTCCTGCTCTAAACAATCCTTCCTTCTTTACTTCAGATTGAGCAGATTAGCTTGGAAAGTCTGGACATGGATAGTCCTTTAAAGATGAGAGTCAACATTTCTAGACTTGACAACAAGCAGCACATCCTAGAACTCATGCCAGCCATTAAGCCCCTTACCAACCACATGCGCTACATCATTTCACATGGCAATGATGATGGCATCTTTCGAATCCATCAAAGGGATGGATTGAGTTATTTGCACACAGTTAAGAAAATATCACCGCCTGGAACTCACACACTGGAAATCATTAGCATTCCTCTATATAAGAAAAAGCAGCAAAAGAAACTGGAAGACAGCAATGAGGACAACTACCTCCTAGAAGAGCTGGGGGAAGCTCTCAGAATGAGGCTGTGGATAGACCTCTACTAGCCATCTTCCAGACTGAGTCCAGTTCTTCAGTCACTTCTGTTCACCTATTACCCACCTGAGCATATTTGCTTTTCAAAGGCTTTGAAACAGTCACTGACTTTTGGGGGAGAGAGCAGGGAAGACCTCTTTCTTTCCATCCTGCCAAGACTGCAGAACCGCCCTTGCAGAAGGGTAACTTAAACTTTGTCACCGCCAAAACTTTGATTACAATGGCGATCATGGTTACTGTATCTTTTATATAACCTCAATTTAAAGTATATTTAAAAGCTGAAGTTTGAGAAGTCATCATATGGCACTAAATGGCACAAAAATGTGAGCTATTTTTTTCCTGTTAGCAGTCTGTAACACTTTGGGTATTTTGCTATAGTTCCTAATTAAAAAAAATATAGAAGTTTATTTATTTTTAATGCAGTAATATATGGACAAAATAACAAATTATGTAAACAAAAAGGGAAACTTGCTTGGTTTTCTTTAGATTTATAAATCTGAGCTATAACATTTTAGAGGTACTGTCTTAATTAAAGGAAAAAATAGATTTGAAAGATGTTTCCTTTTGTATTTGGGCCAGTCATCCAAATAGTATATAAGTAATTTTAAAATGTGTGAGCTGAAATAGCACTGTAGTGCATCTTCTGGATATTCTAAAGTGCTCTTGCAAAACTTCTGAGTATTAAAAAAAAAAAAAAAGGAAAAAAGAGTCTTAAAGGACAAGAATTACAATATCAGTCTCTGCAGAGATCATATTTCACAGCAGCTCAATAGGATTGTATTCTGGATCAGCTGCATCAAATAATGGAAGAAAAGACACAACCACTGTAGCAAAATACCTTGACTGCTTTTAATACCATTAGAATCACAGAACCAAACTGTACTGTACTTCCTTCCAATAATCTCAAGGAACCACACATGCAACCACATCTCACTTTTAGAAAGGGTGCTCTACAAACCTGCATTACAGTAGGCAGCTGAAGAAAATGTCTCTCTGAAGGGAACACATGATGTTTCATACTGTTTGGTGCTGGCTTTAATTAATGGTGCATTTACTAAAAACTGAGAGCTGTATCAGGACTGCCATATGTGCAAACTAATTATGCAACGCAGACAAGGAAAATGTGTATTTGAAATCCATTTGTTAGAAGTTTCATTAATACTGTAGTTATACACCGTATGCCTCATTTTATCATAGCTTATTTTGTAAGAAAGATGTTTGTACAATGAGTTGACATATAGTTTATTTTAGCATTTTTTAAAAAATGTTGTACCATTATGGATTAAGTGTATGTTTCAGTGGTGCTTTTTTTGACAGCTGGTGCCTGTAACTAGTCATGTATCTCATATGTGAAAATAGCCAAAGCACATGATGTCTCCAGGATTGGTTCAGTCGTGTGTCAGTGCTGACCAAAGATTAAATCAAGTATTTTTTTAATTTTCTTTTCCCTTTCCTTTCCTTTCCTTTCCCTTTCCTTTCCCTTTCCTTTCCTTTCCTTTCCTTTCCTTTCCTTTCCTTTCCTTTCCTTTCCTTTCCTTTCCTTTCCTTTCCCTTTCCTTTCCCTTTCCTTTCCTTTCCTTTCCTTTCCTTTCCTTTCCTTTCCTTTCCTTTCCTTTCCTTTCCTTTCCTTTCCTTTCCTTTCCTTTCCTTTTCTTTTTCTTTTTTTCTTTTTTCTTGTCTTTTCTTGTCTTTTCCTGTCTTTTCTTTCTTTTTTCCTGTGTTTTTTTCTTTTCTTCTTTTTCTTTTTTTTTTCTCTTTTCTCTTTTCTTTTTTTCTTTTCTTTTTTTTTTCTTTTCTCTTTTTTCTTTTCTTTTCTTTTCTTTTTTTTCTTTCCTTTTCTTTTCTTTTCTTTTCTTTTCTTTTCTTTTTTTTCTTTTCTTTTCTTTTTCTTTTCTTTTCTTTTCTTTTCTTTTCTTTTCTTTTCTTTTCTTTTCTTTTCTTTTCCTTTTTTTTCTTTTCTTTTCTTTCTTTTCTGTTTTCCCTTTCTTCTCTTCTCTTTTCCCTTTCCTCTCTTCTCTTCTTCCTTTCCTTTCCTTTCCTTTCCTTTCCTTTCCTTTCCTTTCCTTTCCTTTCCTTTCCTTTCCTTTCCTTTCCTTTCCTTTCCTTTCCTTTCCTTTCCTTTCCTTTCCTTTCCTTTCCTTTCCTTTCCTTTCCTTTCCTTTCCTTTCCTTTCCTTTCTCCTTTCCTTTCCTTTTTCTCCTTTCCCCTCTTCCCCTTCCCCCCTCCCCTCTCATCCCCTTCCCTCTACTCCTCTCTCCTCCCTCCTCCCCTCCCCTCCCCTCCTCTCCTGTCCTCTCTTCTCCTCTCCTCTCCTCTCCACTCCTCTCCTCCTTCTCTCCTCTCCTTTCCTCTCCTTTCCTCTCCTTTCCTCTTCTTTCCTTTCCCTTTCCCTTTCCCTTTCCCTTTCCCTTTCCCTTTCCCTTTCCCTTTCCCTTTCCTTTCCTTTCCTTTCCTCTTTCCTTTCGAGTTTGGGGATTTTGAAAAAAAAAAAAAAACTTTGTACATTTTTTAATCATGTTTGTAAGAAAAAAAAGTTTTGTTTGAGGGTATCAGCAAGACAACACTTTTCTTGCAATAAAGCTTATTTTGGGTTAGGGTTTTTTTCTGTGAAATGTCTGTGTTCTTTACACAAAATAAGCATCTAATTGTAAATCTGAAGGATTTCAAGCAGAAAAAGGATTTCAAGGTGCAAACTCTTCTTCACTCATATTTAAGGTTAAACAGCTTTTTCTGAATTAGTGTCTCTATCATGGCAGAGCTGAAACAGTCCTTACAACATTAAAACTGCCTCAACTCTCTCAAAATCTGTTGTATATTAGGTTCAAGTGGCTGGCTTGCATAAGGTTTTGCTTATCCATGTAATGAGGGCAGAAAGACCACCACAATTTAAGTTTGACAATTCATCTGTAAAAAAAAAAAAAAAAAAAACCACACACACAAAAAACCCCCAACTAAATCCTTTGTTTTTAAAAGGAGTGTAAAACCTGCATCCTACCTGAATAGCAAAAATCTGGTAAGACCATCAATGAAGGTACTTTTGCTTGCTGACAGTCTCTTTCTTGAATGCCCTTCGTTAGGGTACTTTTGCTTGCTGACAGTCTCTTCCTTGAATGCCCTTCGTTAGGTACGCAGTCAAACCCAACAGTGCAAATAAATGCTTTTTTCTTAAAGCATGCAAGGTTTCCACAAAGACCTCGTTGCCTACACTGTCTTTTTATTCCATTCTGAGTTAAGTGGTGGTTGTTTTTAAGTAATAGCCAATACTAACTGTATGGCTTTGTCACAGTGATAATACCTAGAGAAAGGGAAATTCAACCCACTGGGTTAAGCACTGAATTAAGATGCAGAATGCTTGTTTTAGCTGTACTCTTTAGCTTCAGAATATAAGACAAGACTTAGACAGACTGCACCAGCAGAATTAGCCCTGTATCTTCTATTGTTTTTCTGGTGGTGTGGCACTTCACAAGTTAATTGCATTAAAAGCCAAGTTGCAGGTCTAATGTTCGAATTACTGGATGCAGTAACAATGAGTTTTCCTAGTGTTTGTTTGAGAACTTTTTTTCAGCATAAAATTGCTCTTCCCCATGTTTTCAAAGATCCAAGCTAACATACTTCCCCTGCACGCTGCTGTCCTCTCCTCTTCCCTAAATTATGCATAAAGTGATAAAAGAAAAATGAGGTTTTTTAAAAAAATCATATCTTTAAATTTCATTCACGAAAGAAAATGATCAGGAATTATGGCATTGTAATTGTTTTCATAATTACTGACTTATTTGATGGGAGTTACTTGCCTTGGGTATTCTTGGAAACCAACGTAAGCATTCAGATTTATGTAACATTTAATAGTGCATCAATTTAAACAAGACAATATGAAATTGCCTGGAACCAGACTTACTTGACATTACTTTTGGATGTGGTCATGTAAGTTTCATTACGATTCAAAGCTGCTTCTAGGTAAAATGACTGATGTTTACAGAAATAAAAGACCTCTAGATAAAAAGACCTCTGATAAAAATATCCACTACGGCATTGACTTAAGACTTAACAAGTCTAACAGTTAGCTTCCGAGAAGGCTACTCTGTCCAAAATGGGAGCTTTCCAGGAAACACTCACTGCAATAAAAACCAACAGACTGAACCCAGTAGAGCATTATCCTTTCTTGCAAACTCTCAAAAAAGGAGACAAAATAGTAGCAACACTCTTACTAATGACTCCTCTGAGGCTACAAGTTCTGGAGAATTTTTTTGGTAGACAGAGATTATTTGCGTGTGTCATGCACACTTAGTAGATTTAAAGCCTTTTTTCTAAACAAGAAATTATCATCAAATAACACTGCATTAACTAATCATATAGTAAGTACAAAGTATAAAAAATATCATATTGTTTTAGTAGAAAGGCAACATTATTCTCTACCATCTTAAAATGCACAAGATAGTTATGCACAATACCCAAAAAGAAGTCACACCCAGCTTAAAATCAATCCAAATGAAAAAGTATCTTCCTTTCCACCCAACCTACCACAGCATGTATACCCATTTCTCCAAACTGTACCCTTAAATAATCTCTAGCCTTTCTAAAGATTTAATGAGAAAGCTGACCACACATGCATAGAAGGAGTTCCAGAAAGCTACAAAAGGTCAAAATCTGTTGCTAACAGTAAAATGAAAAGTCTTGCTATTTAAGATGCTGCAGTATAAATCTCTTGGCAACTTGAAGCAAGACGGTAGTAAGTAAAGGTAACATCTAAGCTAGGGCTAGGCAGTGGGGACTTCACTGGGACACTCTGGCTCTTCTAGCAAGTCTGTGACACTTCCTTATTGTAATAATTCTAAAATGCATATGTATAAATAATTTGTAATCTAAAATTTCATTTTGAGGAAAGTCTGTCAGTCCTTTCCAGCTTTACTGCAAGGACTCAGCCCCTCAGCTCTAGATCTGAACATTTGCTTTCCCAGCATGCCAGCACTAAAATTCAGTGTCATTTAATACAACTACACAACATTAGAATCATAGAATCACAGAATGGTTAGGGTAGGAAAGGACCTTAAGATCACCTAGTTCCAATCAGACATTATCAGACCCATCCAAGAATGCATACCTCCTCTTCTATCCTCAAATGCATATTTTACCTTTATGTATGTGTCAAAGAGTCTAAAAGAAATGTGTACATATTTTTCAGGGCTCCTTCTTCTTCCTCAAGCATGGGTATAATTCAATAGACAAGGGAGGATTGCTGAGTCTAAGCATCCATCAACTATTTCTGAGTACATCATGTGCTTTCTTTATAGCCACACCACTTCACTTTAGCAGCAGTAATGCTACTGAGACTCAAACACAGTTATTTCATGTTCCTTGGCTGACAGGATGGGCCTGTAACAGTTTTTCATAGGCCAGGTCTCCAGTCAGCGTTCTAGAAAGGACTGTTTTTCTATGGGATTTTACTATACTGACTTGGAATCACTGGTTAAACTTCGGTGTAACGAATGTGGACTTCAGAGAGACAGCTGAAGAACCTGCGTTTTTGTTAATCCCACAGAAAAACTGAGGACTGACAATGTACTGCAAAACTAAATGAAGCAAAAATTTCACTGTCCTGAGCGTGTTTCTTTCTTACTTCTTCCTCTGTGTTACAAATGAAGTCTTAGCACCCAAACTAACCAGTGCTGCAAAACAGATGTCTTATATCACAGAATCATAGAATAGTTAGGTTTGGAAAGGACCTTTAGATCATCTAGTTCCAACCCCCTTGCCATGGGCAGGGACACCACACACTAAACCATGCCACCCAAGGCTCTGTCCAACCTGGTCTTGAACACCGCCAGGGATGGAGCATCCACAACCTCCCTGGGCAACCCATTCCAGTGCTTCACCACCCTCACTGTAAAGAACTTCTTCCTTATATCTAATCTAAACTTCCCCTGTTTAAGTTTGAAGCCATTACCCCTCGTCCTAACACTACAGTCCCTAAGGAAGAGTCCCTCCCCAGCATCCTTGTAGACCCCCTTCAGATACTGGAAGGCTGCTATGAGGTCTCCAAGCAGCCTTCTCTTCTCCAGGCTGAACCAACTTTCTCAGCCTGACTTCATGCGCGAGGTGCTCCAGTCCTCTTATCATCCTTGTGGCCCTCCTCTGGACTCGCTTCAACAGCTCCATGTCCTTTTTATGTTGAGGACACCAGAACCATACGCAGTACTCCAAGTGAGGTCTCATGAGAGCAGAGTAGAGGGGCAGGATCACCTCCTCTGACCTGCTAGTCACTCTTCTTTTGGTGCAGCCCAGGATGCGGTTGGCTTTCTGGGCTGCAAGCACACACTGCCGGCTCATGTTAAGCTTCTCATCAACCAACACCCCCAAGTCTTTCTCCGCAGGGCTGCTCTGAATCTCTTCTCCGCCCAACCTGTAGCAGTGCCTGGGATTGTCCCGACCCAGGTGTAGGACCTTGCACTTGGCTTAGTTAAACTTCATAAGGTTGGCATTGGCCCACCTCTCAAGCGTGTCAAGGTCCCTCTGGATGGCATCCCTTGCCTCCAGCGTATCAACCAAACCACACAGTTTGGTGTCGTAGGCAAACTTGGTGAGGGCGCACTCAATCCCACTGTCCATGTCGCTGACAAAGATGTTGAACAGGACCAGTCCCAACACCGATCCCTGAGGGACACCACTCATTACAGGTTTCCAACTGGACATCAAGCCATTTACCACAACTCTTTTTGTGCAGCCATCGAGCCAGTTCTTTATCCACTGAGTGGTCCATCTATCATATTGATATCTCTCCAATTTGGAGACAAGGATGTCGTGCGGGACAGCATCGAACGCTTTGCACATGTCCAGATAGATGACGTCAACTGCTCTGCCCCTGCCCATCAGTTCCGTGGCTCCATCATAGAAGGCCACCAAATTGGTCAGGCAGGATTTCCCCTTAGTGAAGCCATGTTGGCTGTCACCAACCACCTCGTTGTTTTTCATGTGCCTTAGCATGCTTTCCAGGAGAAACTGCTCCAAGATTTTGCCAGACACAGAGGTGAGACTGACTGGTCTGTAGTTTCCCGGGTCTTCCTCCTTCCCCTTCTTGAAAATGGGGGTTATATTACCCTTCTTCCAGTCATCGGGAACTTCACCTGACTGCCATGATTTTTCAAATATGATGGACAGTGGTTTAGCAACTTCATTCGCCAGCTCCTTCAGGACCCGCGGATGGATTTCGCCAGGTCCCATGGACTTGTGCACGTTCAGGTTCTTCAGATGGTCTCGAACCTGATCCTCTCCTACAGTGGGCCTAACGTCTTCATTCTCACAGTCCCTGCATCTGCTTTCCAAGACTTGGGTGGTGTGGTCAGAAGACTTGGGTGGTGTGCAAAAAAAGGGCTGGATTTATGAACTTCACTCTGAGGGTATGAAGATTCACAACTCTACATTCACACTTCTTCAAGCAGGAGTGAAGGAAAACATGACAGAGCAGAAGTACAACATTTTACATCTGAAATAAAATCCTAGTCCCTAGTGCCATTGCTTATGTATTTCACACAAATTGCTATAGCACAAATAGGAACTAGGTTCTTTGCTCCAGTAGCCTTACAGAAGTGATGAAGGAGGTGGTTTCTCATATAAAGCTTTTTTCAAGAATGCCAACTGTCTGACATCATGGACAGTCACAGAAATGTTTAAACTATGTCTTTGGACATGATTTTAGTATAAGCAAAGCCTCCTCACTGCCTGAACTTGTCAAGAATGAGGTGTTTCTACCCATGGCCAAAACCAGATCTTGAGACACAAAGAACACCTGCAAAAGCAGCTGGTGGTGTGCCATCACTTTGTTGCCTCAAAAAGTACTTGTTACCCAATAGAGATTCTGAGGTTTAAAAGTCTGAACGCCAAGGCGAAAACAGGAGCTCAGCAGCACTTCTATTCATCAAGGTGCGTCTACATCGTACTGCAGTAAATCCTAAACAAAACTACCCAGAGGTAGAGCAAATCTAGCTAACCTTAGAAAGCACTGCTACAAATGAAGAAATTATGAAAAAGTGACAGAGTTAACACGACTCATAATGAATGAGAAATATAGGACTGTTCCTCAAGCGTCTGAAGGCCAGACAGTCGTACAAATAGCAACTGAATATGCTCAGGCACTAACACTGAGAAGCATACATAGATCTATATTAATAGATCTAACCTAAGCAAACAATATCCACATATTAAAAGCATAACCATTCTAAGAGTTTTACCAGCAGGAATATTAGAGCACAGGGAAAGCTAAAAATGTGAAAGTCTTAGAATCATAAAACGGTTTGGGTTGGAAGAGACCTTAAGATCATCTAGTTCCAATCTCCCTGCCATGGGCAGGGACACCTCCCACCAGACCAGATTGCTCAAGGCCCTGTCCAACTTTGCCTTGAGCACTGTGGAGATAGTGCAGAGATAGTTTATGAAGTTCATTATTCTTCTCCCTACCCTATGCTTTTAGACCTGTACTCATACCTAAGAAAAAAAAAGGTGGGTGGGTGGGGTGTCAAATAACCACTAGGGCATAACCTTCAAGTGCACCTTCAGGTTTTTTTAAAAATACTACTTTTAAGATGAAAATCAATACACAGATCAACCATATCACCAAAAGGCACAGCTGGGACAGCTATTCTGGCTGTGTCCCCACCCAACTTCTTGTTCACTTTCACATGCCAGGGAAAAATTAAAAGCAGAAAGGGCCTTGATTCTGTGTAAGCACTGCTCAGCAATAACTAAAATATCCCTGAGATATCAACACTGTTTTCAGCACAAATCCAAAACATAGCCTCATACTAGTTACTATGAAGAAAATCAACTATCCATGCCAAAAAAAGCACAACATGCATACATTGTTGAATCAAGGTGTATGAAACAAAACAGGTTTAGTTCTGATCACCTAAAAGACATCTGCATGACCTTCTCTCATTACGCATAATGAGCTCCTTTGATATGAAGTAATTGCTTCTTTACCTTGAATTAGAAAGGACTTGTCACCTGTTAACACTCAACTTTAACATCAATGAGGAAAAGCTTCTTAGTATAATATATCTGGTATGCTATAACGAGATCAGAAGTTTACATCACCATTTTGTGCATGTATTATTATCTGGGTGTATGCACACTTAACCCATGATGAAGTGATCAGACTTGGGAATTTTGAGAAGAACTGTGGTAAGCCCCAACAATTTCTACCTCTTCAAACTGGCTTTTGATATATAACCTTCATATTGTATGCTGAAACTCTCAAAGCTAAGATTAGTTTGCCAGCACCAGTCTTCCTTTCAACCTTACTGACTCAGCAACGCCTAATGCACAGCCCTAACCGGCTCTTGCATCCTCAACATCCAAGCTGCACTTGTTCCCAGGTCCTAGTTTTATGAGCAACCACAACCTTCAGCATCAGTACTGGAGCAACATCTGCAGCCCCACACCATCTGGCAGTCACAAAGTTCCTTTCTTTTTCCGTCTGAATTACTCATAAATTATGCAAACAGTAACTTCACAATTACTGTGTCACATATCTTAAGGCCATTATACTGTAAAATAACTTGTATTATTTGGCACAGAGTTGCTAGATGCCTTGTTTTCATGGCATTGATTCAAACACACAGCTGAAGAATATAATATATTCATTCATGAGTTTACCGCAGTCTGTCTTCTCAAATCCCTTTCTAAGTTTCAGATAATGCCTCCAATAGACTAGGTCACTGCACATATTAAGATTACTTCTTTCAAGGAAGACTTTTTCTAAATTAAAATTTGTTCACTTGGATAATCAAACTATGTTAGAAAATCAACTAATAAATCTGCACCAAAATTCCAGCTCTGCTAATTGCACCATCCTGTCATTTTTATGAGAAAAAAAACAAAGAGAAAAAAAAAGAGAAGAGAAAAGAAAGAAAAGAGAAAAGAAAAGAAAAGAAAAGAAAAGAAAAGAAAAGAAAAGAAAAGAAAAGAAAAGAAAAGAAAAGAAAAGAAAAGAAAAGAAAAGAAAAGAAAAGAAAAGAAAAGAAAAGAAAAGAAAGAAAAGAGAAGAAATGAAAAGAAAAGAAAGGAAAAGAGAAAAAGCATATTCATATGCTCTTCATTTAAATTTTCTGTTCCCTTCAGTTAAACTTTTCTCATTTTTCAATAAGCCTACAAGAGCTACAAAGCTTCAATTTCTTCAGAAAACATGCAGGCACACAGTTGAGGCAAAGTCTCAGCTTCCACAGAACTTGCAGTATGACAAGCACCACATGTCCTGTTCCAGTGCTGGGCTTAGTATCTTCAACTCAAAGGAGTAATTCTTAATGCTCATGCAAAAGTGAACCCAATAACTTTAAATACTATGATTTGAACACCTTACACTATAACGGTATTTTTGTCCGTTTTGCAACATTAACTGAACAAAACAATCTACCCTATTGGCCCACATTTTCTATCTAGCCTAAAAAGCTTTTATGAAGTTCCCAACAAGAAGTGGAAGAAAGAAAAGAGGGAGTTATAAATAAACTAAGACACTTTCCCTCAGAACTTGCATTTTAGTAGATAGTCCTATCTCCCACCATACCAGGTGTTTCAGCTAATTTCTACTATGAACTTAGTACACTCATATCATCAGCCTTGTGTGCTGAATTGCTTAATGTTTATTTTTCTGTAAAATCACTCTTTCTGGCATCTGTTTTGAATTGGTTTCCTCTATAATTTTTACGCATGTCCCTGTCTTTTACTGTTTTCATTACAGTAAGAATAATACTTAGACTTTATATCATTTCTGCTTCCATAAACTCATGCAGTCATTCCCACTTTGGATATCAGGGTTAAAATGGTATTACTTTAGAATTTCCAGGTCATATGCATCACTCCTGGAATGAACTTTTATTGCCTTCATATCTTTATACAAGCGTTGAGAAGATGTCATAATGATGCCAATGCTACCAGAATAATTGAAATGTCAGCATTTCCCGAGTAAAATTCTATATTCAGTTGGGCTACACAGCTGTAAACATGCTTCAAAGTGAGTGTGTAAGGCTGATGTGGAAGTGTATGTGCTTATTCCTGAACACCTGCCAGCCAATGAGAAGTGATGAAAAAATTCCTTGTCTTACTTTGCTTGCATGTGCAGCTTTCAATTTACCTATTAAACTGTCTTTATCTTAACCCACGAGTTTTCTCTCTTACTCTTCCAAATCTCTCCCCATCCCACCAGGGTGGAAGTCTGAGGGAGCAGCTGTGTTGCCATCTGAGGTTAAACCAGGACACGTACTTAGATACAGACCAATTTAAAAGAAACCAGCCTGGATAACACAGTTGATCCAACTTCTTTTTTAAAAGAAGTTTTAGAAAAAGTATTTTTTAAACGGTCACAAGATGTCTATTTCTGGATCAACGAACATTTTTTTCCAAATTATCTTCCAGCCATGTACAAAGTTAATAATGTATGACACTGCTAAGAAATTTATCTAAAGGAACTGAATTCAATTAGAAGTACATCAAGAGGTTTCTTCTCTTCCAGCAGTTTTAAGCCATAAAACAAATATGGAATAGAAATACCTGAGAAGATTTGATATGTTAGCTGAGAGACTAAAAATTGAGAATTACGAATCAAGATTCAGCTTGAAATGCCCATCACTGAATTTATCAATTGGTGCACAAACCTTAGAAAAGACAAATTAAAAACAAAAAACCACCTACAGCATTTTTAAGGCCAGACTCACTACTGAGATACCTCAGCTCTGTATCTCTTGCTCTTGATCAGTAAGACTAACACCATCAGGAGTTTCGTCAACAGTAGTCCCATCTCTGGAAAGTGCGATGCGTTTCTCAACAGGCCTCTGAACTTTGCAGAAAAGCACTTTTCTGGATCATCCATGGAATTCTTGGACACATAATACACAGTATTTTAAGCCCTTGATTTCAGTATGCCTAAAACTCAGCAAAGAGATGTACCACTGTTACTTTGACCAAGCACACAGAGATAGTCTTAAACAGTTGCTCTTGAATCAGAGCAGAGCTTCATTGGAATAGCTCCTAATGTAGCCCATCTATTAATATTAGTACACGGAAACTATCAAGTATACCAGACATGCTGTTAACTAAATGGATTGAAATTCCTTTGCCTGCTTACCATATGATGCAAAGAAACACCATTTCTAAGTATCCCACAGAATAATAAAATCCATTCAGTCTCAAAACAGCTGATTTTAGGCTAAATGGTAGCTGTCCTGGAATCCAATTTTAAAGCCAAGATGAAAGTAGAAGATGACCGTTTGAAAGGAAATTTGATAGTTGTAAGTCGTTTTTCAGCTGCTGAGATGACAGATGTAAATTTTATAAATGTACCCACTTCAAGTTTGCGGACTTGGAGTTTGTGGACTATGGCGCCAACCAGTCTTGTTTCCTTCTGAATGGACTGAGTTACATCCACCACCTCTTCAGTCTAGTCTCCTCTCCAGAGAAGAGGAGCAACACTTAATTCATGCAACACTAAACAGAATACGATAGCACTACTCAGTCACATTATTGATGTGACTCCAACATACTGTAAGGCACTTAGTGTCTTCCCACTCTATCATTTCCTTTTTAAATGGACTGAACTGGCTCTTATGGATTTGTGTTTGTATTTAATGTCCTGCCTACTCCTGTATGTTCCCCAACTTCTTTCAGTGAAGGGAAAACTAAGCTACCCTTCGTCAGGACATATACTCTTATGGAAAGGACAGTCCAGAGAAAATAAATAGCCAAGAAAAACAAACCACAGTAACCAACGCTTGAATTGAGCATCAGCAAAGCAAATAATGGAAAAGCTCTTGTTCCCATAAAGTTACATTAAAAACCAACCAAAACATTGCTGCTTGTGAGATAAAAAGCTGGTGAAAGAGAACATGAAATGGGCCTCAAATATGTATTTAACTCGATATGATAAAAAAAGAAAAAAGAACCCATCCTTTGTAGAAAGCAGTATTTTTTCTTTTTTTTTATGTTCTGAAATTTCAAGGCTGACATCCACAGAAAATTGGGCCATACCTGTTTATCCATACAACATACAAAAATGTTACAGTCACAGTGGCAGATTTACCTTCTCTAGTGCTCAGACAATACTTTCCAAAATGAAAGAATAGAAATAGAAACGTCTTCTAGACATGAGCAGGAACCACTCAATTCTCTCAGTGCTTTATGTCTTTCAAACTAACAACAGCATCAGTTCACACTCTATACATTTCTTGTGAAATAACCATCAGCTGGTTAGGAAAGCTGCTTAATCTTGCTGGTTTTTTCATGTTGCTACCTAATTAACTATTCTGAGTTCCTTAATTTTTCACTTTCAACCTTTTTTTTTTTTTTAATTTCCTCTCAATTTCCTAGTGTCACTACTTCTCCTACAATTTTCTCCATAATATTCAGAAGTCTCATCTCCAATAGCAGTACACCTGTCACCAATCCTCATAAATACACATAGACTGTCACATGCTACTGCGGTACCATATCGAAGAACTATGCATTCAGATGTAGAATTCAGTGTACATCAAACAAGCGTACAAGGATGAAAGCTGGTTATGAAAGCAACCAAGAACAAATATTCTGATGTGACCAAGACGAAAAGCAAGATTTGTTAAAAAGCAAGAGGAAGCAAAGCCCATTTGAACCATTTGATTATGGTTCAAATAAGCTGTCAAACCCCATATTTTCAATTATACAAGTAATATCAAGTATTCCATAAATAAAGGGTTAATTATGAAAAAAAAAGGTGAAAAACTGAGAAAAAAGTAGCAAAATGCTTTTAGCACTTCAATTGTACAGTGCTTTTTAAAAAAAGAATGATTAGCATGCACAGAGGGCATTTACACACCCCACACAACAGATCTGATAGAAAATGGAAATAACAAGAAAAATAATTCAAAACATTAAGCTGATTATCTTCATTATGAAGTTTTTCCTTCAGATTCACCCTCATTTGACTACATCTGCACTTTCAGGCACCCTATTACACTTCTCCAATGCCTTTTTATATCAACTTACCTTTCCACACAAGACTTTAATTTCTCTCCAGAAGAGTGAGAGAAAAAGAGGTGACAAAGATGTGTCCTTCCTCCTCTTCTCAGCACTCATCTATTTACTCCGAATTCTGTTTCATGGTTCATTCATCTTCTCAGTCTATCCCTTGTGTCCTTACCCTCTGAGTTCCCAATTATCTTCTCACACCCAAAACATGTACTCCACTAATCTCTCTAATCCATGTTCTATGTTTCTTTTGCCCTTAGGTGAATTGAATGTGACAGTTAATAGCTTCCATTTAAATTCCCTCCCTCTTTAAATTCCCTTACAACACTGATGTCCTCTCTAAAACAGAACTCAGAACCATAGGATCACATTCACAGGCCCTCATCTTCTGCCAGTTGGCTTCAACATATTATTTCACAGCTACTGCAGTGGCAGACTGATCTAAATTTTCTTCACTCTCAACTCTTAAGTTGAGACATGGGATGCCTCTAGCATTTTTGCAGGTGACTTAATATTCCTTTCTCTTCTCATAAGAGCGTATGTATAAACATCTCAGAACACACTTGAAATAGACAACTGGAAGAAGCCACCTGATCACAGGCTCTGGTACTTAGAGGGTATTTTAAGCACAGCAGTATCTGTTGGAGGGGGAATACAGCTGGAAAAGCAATTCAAGAGATTTGTTGAGTGTCTTGGTGATAATTTCTTGATGCGGTTTCTCAAAAAGCCACCTAGGACAAAATCTCTGCCAAATCTATTTTCTCACAAGAAAGAATTGGCTGGGGGTGTGCAGGCTGAGATCAGTCTTGACTGCAGTGACTATGACAAAGAGCGGACTTCAAAATCCTGAGACGTGTAAGCAAGACAAAAGGTAGAATTACAGCCCTGGACTGCAGGTGAGGAAATTTTGGCTTCTTTTAAGAGCTGTGCAGCAGATTCCCACAGAAGACTGCTCTGCATGGCAAACAGACCCAGAAAAGGCAGCTTATCTTCAACAACCTCTTAAAATCACAAGAACCTTCCAAACAGATCTGCAGGAAGTTGAGCAAGCATGGCAGAAGGCCAGCACAGGTGCAGCAACCACTACATGCAGTCAAACACAAGAACACAGAAGGTGGATGCAGAGACTGACCGCCTCTGACGAATACCAGTACATTGACCAAGTGTACAGGGATGAAGTTTGGAAATCCAAAATCCAAATCAGTTCAGTTGTAATTGAAACTAGTGAGAGATGTGAAAAACAATAAAATGGGGTTTGGTTCACTTTTAGCAAAACACTAAGGAAATAAGCATAGCGTAGTCACCCAGATGACTGGTGACTGGGATGGAGCTCACAACACGCAAGAGAAAATTCAGAAAAAAAGAAGTTTTTTCCAGCTTGAGAAGGCAGTAGGGCAACCATGTCTTCAGTGGCCTAATGGGAATGCATTCTTCCTGGTGTACAATAGGATGAGGGGCAACAGACAAGTTGTAACATGGGAAAGTCTGACTTGACCATCTTTATGATGAAAACTTGTAATTTGAACACTAGAACAAACGTCCAGAGAGCCTTGGAGATATTAAAACCTCAATCTGACAAGGCTCTGAGCAATCTGCTATATCTGGAGCTGCTTTGAGAAGGCTGCTTTGTTGGGCTAGATGACCTCCACAGGAACCTCTCAAAACAATTCATTTTACAAGCATGAAGATTCCCCCAAAATAGAGCCAGATACCTTAAAGTCTTCTGTGTGTTAGTTAAATGCTCCTGGAAAAGAACATGGAGCTCTGTTTTATAAACAGTTCTTTAAAAATCAGCAAGAACTACTACTACCGCCATCACAAAAATCTCAGGAAGAACCTTGTCATTCCTTCAAGCTCCATATACCAAAGATCTGTGCATACCTTGTAGTGAAGCCAGTGAAATTACATGACATCTTTCACTGCTTTTGGTTAGATTTGGGAAGCAGATAGCTTGGATCTTACCTTATCGCAAAATCACAGAGTCATAGAATTGTTAGGGCTGGAAAGGAGATCTCTGGAGATCTAGTGCAACCCGCCTGACAAGGCAGGGCCACCTAGTGCAGGTTATACAGGAACATGTCCAGGCAGGTTTTGAACGTCTCCAGAGAGGGAGACTCCACAACCCCCCTGGGCAGCCTGTTCCAGTGCTCTGCCACCCTCAACGTGAAGAAGTTCTTCCTCATGTTGAGGTGAAACTTCTTGTATTTTAGCTTATGGCCATTGCTCCTCATCCTCTCACTGGGCACCACTGGAAAGAGTCTGACACCATCTTCGTGGCACCCGCCTTTAAGATACTTATATGCAGTAATAAGATCCTCTCTCAGTCTTCTCTTCTCTAAACAGGCCCAGTTCCCACAATCTCTCCTCAGAAGAGAGATGCTCCAGAATCCTGGTCATCTTTGTGGCCCTCCAGTACCTCCTTGTCTTTCTTGTACTGAGGAGCCCAGGACTGGACACTACCCCAGATGTGGCCTCACCAGGGTTGAGCAGAGGGGGAGGATCACCTCCCTCAACCTGCTGGCCACAAGGGAACACCGCCAGCTCACAGTCAACTTACCATCCACCAGTACTCCCAGGTCCTTCTCAGTTGAACTGCTCTCTAGAGGTCAGCCCCCAACCTGTACTGGTACTTGGGGTTCTTCCTCCCCAGGTGCAGCACCCTACACTTGCCCTTGTTGAACCTTATTAAGTTTCTCTCCGTCCAATTCTCCAGCCTATCAAGGTCCCACACAGCTTTCAGGTGTACCAGCCACTTCTCCCAGCCTTGTACGTTTATGGACTGAAGGAAAAAGCTGTGTTACAGATTTGATTTTTCTTTATCAGTAACAATTAATTATCCCACAACATGTTTTAATGTTTTAAAGTTAGAACTAATTACAAAGAATTAATTTGAAAGTGCTTCCCGTTAGAAGGAAGAGAGGATATTCCTAGTATTCCCTCCAGCAAAACCTAGAAATCAGGATTTAATCTGAATTCCATATCTGCCACTAAGTCACTTCCTGGCATAAAAGCTGCCACAGAATGTGGTTAATTGCTGCCAGAACAAGGACAGGACTACAGACTCGGAACCTACTGCCCTTGCTTTAGAGGCTGGCTACCTATAGTCAAAGCTACACTGAGAGAAGACACTTTTTATTACTAACCTTGCCTAACTCTGGGAAAATGAAAAGTTCTTGACTATGACACATTTGGAGTATTGGAGCAGAGATGTATTTGCTAAGACAGACTCCAAATTATAAACTAATACTGGAATGTTTTATGTCTGGGCCAGAATGAGTTTTCTAGAATGACCTAAGAGTTCGAGGGTTGGCCAATAGTACAGGATGGAGAAAGTAAGATCTGTTTTCTGGCTAGAGAGGATGCTCAGATCCCAGAGAGGACAAGTAACCATAACCTCTTTTTTTTTTTTTTGTTTCCACCCATTAGAATTATTTGCATCATGGTGACTCCCAAGTCCAAGCTGAGAATCAACCCTCCTTTTTCTAGGTCCTTACAAACATAGCAAGGACAAGAAAGCAGTAACCCTCAAACCCTGTGATACAATTATAATAAAAATATCACGGATAAAGTGTGCATAGTAAGGTTTGGCATGTACTTACCAAAGCTTGAATTTTCCCAGTAAATCCTACCATGTCTGAATTACTACTATTGCTTGTTGATACAGAAAGATTTTAACGAGAATAAAGACCTTTAAAATTAACAACACTCAACTGTGCAATCAAAAGTAAAATGAAATTCTATATGAGGTTAGCCAAAATCCCATGTGAAAGCCCACACTATTCTGTGGTTAGCCTTGATTTCATATGTTAATACTGTAAATGGCTGTTGTTGACTGACTCCATAAAGTGTCATTTCCTTTGAGGTGCAAGGTCCTTTTGGCAGGCACTATGCTTTGACCTCCTATAATTTCTAGGTTCCCAGTACTTAAACCGCTTTGTTTTATCACAAGCAATAATGCTTAACTTTTGTGCTTATATTTTTGCAGTTTATATCTGTTTTGGTTTTTTGTCTTCTTTTTTTTTCATTACCTCCACTGCTCATCAGAGCTGAGTTACATTAAATTGACCAAAATATTTATAAAACACATAGGCTAACACTATATTGTCTGGCATATTGTTTCGTACATATGTCCCATCCACTGCTTCCTGTATAGTATTTTAAAAAACTGTTCTAAATGTTAATCTATGTAATCAGCAACAGTAGGACAACAAAGTTGTTCGAAAGTCCTTTTAATTTGCAGCACTGTGGTTAAACCAACCAGCCAGGTAGCTCGATCTGAAAGGATGAATGACCATGCGGGGCTGGGAGTGAGGATGTTTCAAAGTTTATCCCAGCTCTCTAACTTTCAGCCAAAGCCTGTGGAAATCCTTTGCTTCTGAGTCCATTTTACCATCTGTTTTGCAGAGATAAATTTAATTGCAGAAAGATGTTCCAAGATTTAGTTATTAGTTGTAAAACACTTTAACAGAGTCATGAAGTTATTCTCAAGCTTAGTAAGCTTGGAAATGCTTGGTGCTATACTCTTCCATTCCACCAACACTTAAAATAGACAGTGCCTGAATATCTTAGGATGACATAAAGCTTTTAACATCTTGCTCCTACCTCTATACTTGTAGAAGGTGGCGGAAGTTCTTTATGTATGAAGCAAAAATACCTTATTGAAATTTTACGGATCACTCTGAAACTAGAGGGGAGATGTTCGTCTGTTTTGTTTTCTGATGTTTATTCTCTCTCTGCCTGCAGCATTTTATCCTTCTGCTCTCTAAGGTTAACACAGATGGAAATAGCCACTGAGAGGAGTGAGCATCACCCAGTGCTTTATGAAATGGTAGTTACCCGGTGGCAAAAAGGCTGAACTCAACAGGCTGTATCAATACAGATATTGTCAATATTGTTGGCAACATGGACAGTGGGATTGATGCGCCCTCAGCAAGTTTGCTGATGACATTGAGCTGTGTAGTTTGGTTGATACACTGGAGGGAAGGGATGCCATCCAGAGGGACCTGGACATGCTTGAGAGGTGGCCAATGCCAACCTTATGAAGTTCAACAAAGCCAAGTGCAAGGTCCTGCACCTGGGTTGGGGAAATCCCAGGCACAGCTACAGGTTGAGCAGAGAAGAGATTTGGAGCAGCCTGAGGAGAAGGACTTGAGGGTGTTGGTTGATGAGAAACTGAACATGAGCCGGCTTCAGTGTGCGCTCACAGGCCAGAAACCAACCGTATCCTGGGCTGCATCAAAAGAAGTGTGACCAGCAGGTCGAAGGAGGTGATCCTGCCCCTCTGCTCTGCTCTCGTGAGACCTCGCTTGGAGCACTGTGTGCAGTTCTGGTGTCCTCAACATAAGAAGGACATGGAGCTGCTGGAGCAAGTCCAGAGGAGGGCCACAAGGACGATCAGGGGGCTGGAGCACCTCACACATGAAGACAGGCTGAGAAAGTTGGTTCAGCCTGGAGAAGAGAAGGCTGCTTGGAGACCTCATAGCAGCCTTCCAGTATCTGAAGGGGGCCTACAAGGATGCTGGGGAGGGACTCTTCCTTAGGGACTGTAGTGATAGGACAAGGGGTAATGGCTTCAAACTTAAACAGGGGAAGTTTAGATTAGATATAAGGAAGACGTTCTTTACAGTGAGGGTGATGAGGCACTGGAATGGGTTGCCCAAAGAAACGCTCCATCCCTGGTGGTGCTCAAGGCCAGGTTGGACAGAACCTTGGGCGACATGGTCTAGTGTGAGCCCCATGGCAGGGGGGGTTGGAATTAGATGATCTTAAGGTCCTTTCCAACCCTAACCATTCTATCATTCTCTGCATGGAGGTTCCTGCATCCTTTAGAACAAAACCAGAGTATTTTTAACATCAGGGGGGAGGAGGGGAGGGAGGGGAAGGGAGGAACAACTAAACTTGTCTCCAATCCACAGTCAAAATTATGAAAAAAAGGTGGGGGGGGAAGCGAAAGAATACTATTATGCTGATATGCGTTGTTCAAAGCACTAAATCATTTGGCCCACGACACAGAGGAACAGCGCAAGAAGAGTATATTTGAACAATTCGGTTTCAGGCATTACCTGAACTATTGAAAGACAATAGTGCCACCTGGCGTTACTATTTTAATTCCTACTAACTGTTCGGAGAAAGTATTTCCTATTTCCTCCACTACAAATCATGTTTTATAAGCCGCATTTTGTAATTATTACTGTGGCAAGACCCGAGGGACTATGAAGATGAGGTACCAAGACCGAGCACCTCACGGTAGAGTTTGCTTTAGCTACAGTTAGAATCACAGAATCATAGAATGGTTTGGGTTGGAAAGGACCTTAAGATTCTCTAGCTCCAACCCCCCTGCCATGGACAGGGGCACCTCGCGCTAAATCATGTCGCCCAAGGCTCTGTCCAGCATGGCCTTGAACACTGCCAGGGATGGAGCATCCACAGCTTCCCTGGGCAACCTGTTCCAGTGCCTCACCACCCTCACAGTAAAGAACTTCTTCCTTATATCTAATCTAAACGTCCCCTGTCTAAGTTTAAACCCATCACCCCTTGTCCTATCGCTAGTCCCTGATGAAGAGTCTCTCTCCAGCATCCCCATTCACTTGTGGAGGTCAGTTTTCCCCAGATCCCCCACACGGTGAGAGCGTTGCTGCGAGGCCCTTCTTCTCCCACGAGCAGCTGCTGCTGCCATTAGCTTCCTGTTAACGTCTAAAGTCCGAAAGGCGGCAGGGCGGGGCACAGCTGGGCAGGGCGGGGGATGGCGCGGGGAGGGTCCTCCTGGAGAGAGGGTGGTTAAAAAGCCAAATTTTTTGTGCAAACATGTACAATCCTCAACGATTCCATTTCCCCTCTCCCTGCTGCACTGTGACATGCAGGTAAATGTGGCTGCGCAGGCCTGCACCAGCAGTGCAGGAGGGAAGGGCGGCGGGCTGGCAGAGGGGAGAGCAGATTGGCGGAGCTACAGCGCCAGCCTTTTTGGGCAGAGCGAGCTCGCAGATCAAGGGTGAGGCTAGCAAATCAAACTGTGCTCGGGTTCCTTGTTAGGCTTTCAATTCTGTGCCTGTTGACACCAGTAAGAACAGGGGTGTAAGCAGTCAGCGTGGGCTTGAGTTGCACCCGGTCATGTGGATAATTTCCGGATAGGCACCTTCTCGGCAAGTTTGATGTATACAGCCCCAGTGAGTGTATGGTTTCTCTGGCACTGTGAGACAGACCTCTGGGTGTACATGAAATGTCTTCCCTGCTTCTCTTAGGGAAACGTGCATGCTACTGCCTCAACATTTACTCCTGCAGTTCAAAAGTGATTTCCACCAGCTTGTTTCCTCCTCTCTTAAATGCAGGCAGTAGCTGCCATCAAACTAACCTGCAGTCTCAGCTCTGAAAAACCTGTTCCACACCATGCTGTTGAAAAGCAGAGTAGGAAGATTTGAGGATAACACTGGCAAGAGCCCAGTTTTCCCCCTGCACCAAAGGGAAGCAAGGCATTCATACTAAAGCAGAGCACCATTCACTGCCTCTGTCATCCCACAGACCTGAAGCCTAGCTCCCATTTCAGCTGAACATGCTGCTTCAGCAATTAAAAGGATCTAGAAAAACTGCTACATACCTCCTCTCTGCTTCTTTACCTACTGAAACAGCTTACAGCCAATGCAATAAAAGTTGGCAGTGGAGTTTTTAACAAGCATTCCGTTTCCCTGGTCTCCATATCTCACTGTCAAGTGAGATTTAAATGCATGGAAAAACTTTACAAGTATTTAGTAAATTAAGAATGTATAGTAGAAGTCTGAATTCATTAGATGTTAATTTTCAAATTAAATATCTCCTTTACTCAGCTACATTGGGAAACACCAAAACTGATGAGGTCGAAAAGTTAGTCAGCAGTTCCAAGTACCATTTGATATGAGAAAACAACTTGCCAGGTTTCATGATGGTATTTTTTTCAACTAGTTAAATGTACATTAGTGGAGTTAATGCCAAATGTGTCTTACTCACAAGCAACTGAGGCTTACAAATCATTTTCCCAACATATTTCCTCATACCCCAGCAGACTACAGTTTTCAGGAAGAAAAAGGAGTTAGAACAGTCCACTGGATTCAGACGCAACACAGATTTTATATGTCATAGAAACAAAGTTTGAGATACTAACATTCCAGCTTAAACATACCACACATTGTGGATTGGTCTACATTGTCTGCAGGTCTCGAGAAATTTTAAGAGAGCAAAACAAGGTTTAATTTTGTTATGCAAAACAACTGCTATTCCTAGCCCAGCAGCAGCAAACATTCTCCCTCCCCAAGAACAAGACACTTATCTCCTTATACCAGACACCTGAATGGCTGTAAGTTCTGCATGGTCCTAAGCAAATTCTAGAATAAACCTACGTACCAGATGCATGCAATAAGCATATTCACCTATCGGGAACTGTTTTCAGTATTAGTGTGTTACTATGAACATTATTCCTTTTTCCCCACCAATAAAAAAGGCTTTGTGAGACAAGACAGTTGTATTGAATTCACTTCCTTTTATTGCAGTGACATCCCCCTGGTACAAAGTATTAACTGCAATAATCACGTTAAAACATTAGAAAAGCATTGTGTGTGACAGTTACAGTACAGTATCAAATCTTACCTCTTCAAACCAAGTGAGCCATTACCCACTAATGCTCAGATCTTTAAATTATTTTCAGTTATTTTTAAATATGCAATGTCAGAAAAAGCATACAAAAAGAATGTATGTAAAAGGAAACCTAAATACCAGTGCACAAATAAATAATTGATTTGCTCCAGCTACTACCGTCTTTCTAAACCCATACAAAGAAACCTAATCTATAGAAGATATGAACTGCCATGTGTAAGTGATTTCATTTTTCAAGTAATTAATGATTGGAACATACCGAAATTTGACGTCAAAAGCAAAAGTTTGGAGTGACTGCCACTAACTGACATCTTGCAAACAATTACCATTAACTATTCAAATTTTAGTGTAGCAAATAATCTTGAAGCTTGACCCCGAGCCTAGTGTTAGTGGACTTCTGAGAGTGCATATGAAAAGCATCCTACATTACTTCACAGACTACCTTAACTATCCCCATATGCATATTTAGATATATTTTATATAATTTTTATACACATATATGCATGTATACACACACTTCATTTGGTTTCTGTGTTACAGACCACAAGCAATGATTTCCTGAATGGGCAAAAAATCTTTTAAGTAAGTGTACCTGTGCATATTTATTTTTTTTTTTTAAAGATAGCAGCACTAAGTCCATGCCTTACTGTCCATCTGTTCAAAAGAATGTAACCCACAAAACAAGAAGAAACATGGCAATGATTCCATACTCAGAATGTGACATCCCTTTCCCCCAAAAAACACTTTAAAACCTGTAATAGATACATTGGTAAGTTTGTTCCCCACCCCCTCACCTAGAAGGAAACAGCACTTTTACTGCAGTCTTGTCTTACAATGTCTATCGTAACAAGCTGGGTTCATGCTGGCATCAGTTATCTCACACTAAGCAGCAAAACACACATTTGTTTTTATTAATTTTTTTAATAAACGAAGTGATTCAATAGTCTCAAATCCAATTGACAGAAACAGCAAAAAAGATTTTTTGCAGTTTATCAAGAACTTGACAACATTGTAAACTGCACAGTGTAGATTATTTTTATCTTTAATCACAACAACTTGAAGCTCTACCTTACCACACAACAATTATGCTCTGTCCTTCAAAAGAAAGTTATATTTCAATTTGATCTTGTATTTAGCATAAAAATACACCTTTTCTGTGCATCCTTAAATAAAAGTCACTCAACCACTGGTAAACTGATCCAGTAGCATGTCCAATGCTAATATCAAAAACTTGTGAAATGTTTTTAGGTAATCCTTTCTATCCAAAATATATTAGGAATTTAAAAAATAGTTCACACTAGGACCTTTACACAAAGGCTCAAGTGAATTTTCTTGTGTATGTGTTCATAGTAGACTAAATTATGAAGTTTTCAAAATATGCAATGAAAGGGCACACAAGATTGGCAGTTTCTTTATTGAACATAGAAAATGTATAAAGTAGGATGTATGGAAGAGATCTAAATGGCTAGACAATCAAACCTGAGTATTATTTAATAAGAATAAATGTATTTTCTGACAACTGAATGAATTGACCTAAAAACATCTCCCCTAGTAACTAGTGGTCCTTTTAACCATTTGTTGAAAAATGCGACAGAACTGTAGCTTTTACATTTTATATTGGATAGCAAGTTTTCACATAGTGTTTACTGTTTTCTGTTAGATAGCATCACATTGCTTATATTATCCCCATTCAAGCCTTAAGTTTTGTTTCAAAGTAAGTTTGAAAGTGACACCTAAACATAATAGGCCGAGAACTAGGACAGGTCTTTTTCTTCTAATTTGTACTACTTCTAATTTGTACTTACATCAGACAGTAAGATGAATTTGGCTCCACATTAGAGCTACAAAGCTCTAGACCCACCTTTGCCAAGGCAGCTAATGTTAGCCATATATCTCAGTAGTACACATTGTCAAATTTGAGAAAAGGATCTCTCTGCTAGTAGGAACTGATTTTATTTTAACTCTTACAAAATTTAGTAGCACAAAGTCTTGACAATCACATCAGGAATTTGTGTTAGTACAACTGACCCGCCCTAATCCTGACCTTTAAATCTAACAGATATAATAATAAAAACCAAAAAAAATTCTGACAATACATACAATATTAAGAACTAATATCTTGATGGAAGACTGAAAAGCAGCATTTTTATTGTAATATGGAAGAGACTAGAAACTAAAGGAAGTCTGATCTAAACTCTTAGTTGAAGGCAGATTTTTGACATTCTATATAAATTTACAAAATAGGATGTATGGATGAGATTTGGTTAATTTCAGAAGGCACCTCAAGGCTAAAAGGCTTTTATAAATCTATAATACTTTTATTGATCAAAAATAAAACATTTTATTGCTGCTATTCAAATAGCAAACAAAAAGCTTGTCTTGTTCTTCAGTCTAACAAGGAATCCTCCCCCATTAAGCAAGATTACAGAAAATACAGAATAAAACTGAAGATGTCACACCTTTAGAAATACAGCGACTTTCCTTGTGTGCTTTCAAGTCAGTGAGATAGTGAAAGAAGAGTCACTTTTTGCCTTTGTGATGTTAAACTATAGACCATATATATGTAAGTCACTCTCCCCTGTGCACTGAAGTACCATTTCATCATAGCTGTCCCATCTGCAGGACTCTTAGGAATAGAAGGTAAGAACACTCTGATGATTGCCACGAACAAGAAGAATTGGTGGCAGATCTTTAGAAAGTGCTTCCAACCAGGCCATGTATAGCGCACTAGAAACTGCACCTTTTCGTGCAACTGGCAAACTCCTACACAAACAAAAAAAAGCATTCAACAATTAGAAAAACCTGGTGGAGTACAAGTCATATCATGTAAACATGAAAGTATGATTGTGCAAAGAGGTAGATGCAAAGTTAAATTTCCTAACCTTTTCAGTTTTTGTTTTGCTTCCCCTCTCCCCCCGCCCCCACCCCGATTTTAGTTAATGGGTTGAGAGTTCACACCTTAAGCACCACAGGCCTTTACATCTATTTACCCCTCACTTGCGGCCTCTTACCATCATTTTGTATTCAGGTAGCTTCATGGAGAATTCTCCTCAGTTGAAGACAGTTTCTTGAAAAACTCATCAAAATTTTTAAAAAAAAAGCTTTTTCTTACAATGCCAGGTTGGTGCAGTCTAATATTCTTTCTCACAGCCCTTCTAAAACATGCCATACACTTCTCTTAAAAAAACCCTACTGTTTATTTGCCCTACTCAAACTTCACTTGCAATACTACTTCATGGAGCAATAAAGTCTGATCCTAAAGAAAAACACAGCAAGGAAACCTACAATCTGCATTCTGCTTGTTTACACCAAAAGCAATTCCATGAAAATCCATCAGCAGGATGAATATTTAACTTTACCTAGAGAGATTTCCTAGCAAAAGAACTGAATGGAAGGATGGGAAAGAAAGGGGAATATTTGGCATGCAGGAGAGGAAGGAATGTGGGAATCCTGACCCCCACTGCAAATGTGGAGGTAATCATCTAAAGCTACACAGGCCATTTTTCATTTATTAGTAGAGCAGCTCCATACATCTAACAAATACTTCCAGCACTGAAACCTTGAGTACTTCTGTACTTTAATGTCAAGGCACCAGCTTTTTCCAAACCTGTATTTACACATACTTACATTTCAAATTACAGTTCTGTATCAATTAGGATAACAGTACACATCATTTACTTACATGACAATTATGTTAGCTGTACTTGAATGTTCTTGCAGCAACTCATTTAGCCTAATCTGGCGGTAAGTCTGTAATTAAAATGAAACTTGTTAGGAAGATCTTTTATACAGAAGTATGAAAAGTTCATTCATTCAAGAAAAAATGAAAACCACTTATGATCAATTGGTATGAATCATTTGGAGAAAGCATGTACTTCCACCTCAGTTTGGCAACCTGTTCACTTTTCCAAACCACCTATGGTTGTAAGGCTGGGAGAGGAGAAAGCAGTAAGCTTAAAATGTGGAAATAAGGCAGGTACTATAAAAGTTTAAATTTAAAGTAGTTCCTCTAATAATGGTACCACCCTCCATAGCTCCTTTAAGCAAGAGCCCCATATATGCTCTTTTTAAGGTTCTTTTAACTGTATCCTGGAAGCTTACAGTGAATACATCTTAGAGAAGTGAAGTCCTGTCTTCATCTCCATGGTGGGCCTACCCTATCTTAACATCTCAGGTAGCTTCCTTAGTAGTTTTCAGCTCTTTTATGTCAACTGACTTCCTAGCAAACATTTTGAGGTAACCATTTCTTATAGTTCTGTTATTCTCAAATAAGCTTTAGTCTAGTTAGCCTGCAGGCTAGTGTCTGAGGAAACAATTAAGCTATTAGCAGACAGAAGAATAAATCACTTCAATTACTCACTGAAATTAGTTTTGGCAGTGTTTATACACATGAGGAACAGGAAAGCATCGAGCAGGTCATTAACCATAAAGTAACTGTACTTTATAAAATTTCCACTCTCCCCCAAACCCTTGGTAATTTGCAGTCAAGAAATCTCAGCAGCATACCATTCCCATTTCTTCTCTACTGCAAATCCTCACAGAAGTTGTAAAACCCAGACAGGAAAGAAAACAGATGTGTGGAATATATTCAAAACCATCTTGAAGAACCTGAGATCACTGAAACTTTGACCAGTCTTTTTTTTTTCAGATACTTGTAGCTGAATCCTGTTACAGGCTGCTACTGAGTCTCCTCTACAGAAGCACTTGAAAGGAATACCTCTGATGCCTCTACAGTGCATGACTACTTGGGTAAAATGTCAAGCTTTTAATTGCTCTTTAACACCACAATTAGATGTGGTATGTTTGGTTAAAAAATAAAAATTAAAAAAAAAAAAAAAAAAGACAGCCGAATAAAGACGGTATTATTCTAAATTAACTGATAGAATAATGTAGGAAAGGCATTTAGGCCCTTGCCTTCCCAGAAGGCAAAAATATTTCTTTTTTCTTTTTTTTGCAAACCGCCTAAATGGTTTTAGATGCTGCTTTCCATCAGCTACGCATAAAAACAGCTATGGAAGAGAGATAATTACAAGCATGAACTCATTGATTTTACATTCACAAATGCAGTAGGATGAAAAATAAATACAGAACCTTTGTTTTGTAAAGCTCAAGTTCATTATCTGTTATCCTCCATGGTTCATCCTCCTTCATTTTATCTGCAACTTCTTGTTCTTTATCATCTTCATGAAGTCGGAAGGGCTCTATCATTTCTTCAAAAGCTGCAATACTGAATGATTGAGTTGAACAGACATATTAAAATAGATACAAGTCTGTGTCACCAATGACTTTCATGGTATCAGAAACTAAGTTTTATTACCATGTAAAAATAAAGTGAACTGAAACCTATTCACTGCCAACTGCAGTTAGAACCTCAAATCAGCTATTTATATATGCAGACACAATTCAACAATCAGGGACATCTGTAGAAGCTTTCACTGTTCATCATGAAATAAAAAGTTTTAGCCAGTTTAAAAATAAAAAACCCAAGCAACTTTTGATAGTTTTACTGTAATTTTGAAAGTTGAGGAGTTGAGTAACTAACAGTAGCTTCAGAATTAAATCTGAAAGATGAGTTTACATGTCACACTAAAAAAAAATAGCTATCAAGTTTCCTGCTAGTGCCATGAGGATTTTGGCTTTGATGTTGCTGTTCTATTTCTTTTTAACCTTTGCAATACAGTCCTGGAGCCACAGTCGAATGCAAATAACTACAGCCATCTTGGTTTCCTGTTGCCCCTGTTAGAATATGAAGTGCTACTTTGAATTTACTTGAACTTTAGCAAAAACTTTGGAAGAAAACCTTCTGAAGACTGAAGAGGCATTTGTATCTACTAGAAAGAACAACTTATATTACCCTACCTTCTCTACCGACATTAAGAATTTGAACAGCAAACAAGGCTGCCACACGTTATGAAGGTAACTTGTCTTTCAATAGCCCCAGCATGTGAGATGTGAGAAAAGATTTTTACAAATACATACTGAAATGTATGTCTTGCATCCAATGAAGTAACTGCATTTTGATGCTATTTGAATGGGGTTTTTTTATATAGATGACAAGGTATTGCCAGTCTTCTGTGGCTGCAAACTGCAGTGCGGTAAGCTTAACAAACACTAAAGAATACCTCTCAGGGTAAATTGTAGTATCGGTACGTGTAACATGTTAGCTTCTGTATAGTTAAACACTCCCCACATGCCCATTCTGTGAGATGTTCCTGTTCCTCCAGGAAACCCCACACACTACTTAAAATGTATTTTTTTTTTCCTACTCTTGGTCGTCTTTACTGAAGTTATGGTGACTTCACCTTCATCAAAAGGGAAAAAACAAATGTGATCTGCTATTTTTTGCCTGAACAAAAAGGAAAAGTAGTGACAATATGCTATTATATAACATCACAACTTAAATCATCTTCCTCTGCTTTCCTTACAGCTATTATTAATGCCAACTAGCATCTTGCAAAGGTTTTGGATATATTGTGGGGAATGTATCTACAGAGATAGAAAAAAACACTCTCAGAAGAAATAACTTGTAGATCACCTCTATGAAATAAAAATAATTCCATGTAATTCTACTATCTCAACTTGTTATGCTTAAATAAGTGCTGCCTCTAAGTTTTTCACACTGTAAAATAGCAGGCTCCCAGGAGCTAAGACATCCAAAAGCATCAGAGTAGCAGGAGTACTCTATTGTTCTAATTGCTTGATATATTCTATACATTTAAGAAAAGGTGACTAAAAGCAGGATAAAAAAGAATACATACTAGCCTTTACCATTTACGTAAGTTGTAAACAAGTACTTTCTAATTTGCATGACGTGAAATTATTCAGTCATATGCAAATCCACATAAAAGTTTTACAGCTTCAACACACTAAAGATGACTTGAATGGAAAGGAGCATAATATTTTTTGATCTTACATATTCTGTTACATATTTGTACTGAAAGCCATTTATAATTTAATATTTTTTAAAGTTGAAAATCAGAAATATCACATGGCTATTTGAAGACCAAGCTTTGTTACATTAAACTATGACTCAAAGTAAGATAAAAGCCATTTAAGTTTTTTGCGAGCATTTCTCTTTTGCTCCAGACAAATTGGATTTTTTAAAACTGTATTTTTCTAAGTTTAATATTACAGTCTGAGGGCCAGAGATTTAAAAAAATATAAAATTCTATGTTCTTGGATGTAGGGGTTATTGCTTAATTTATTTCCTGCATTTTTGTGAAGCACTGGATGTCACAGGAACTACTCTAATCAAAACTGGTATGTAGGAAAGAAAGAAGTATTCAAAATTCATAAATCAATCAAGCATTCAGCAAACAAACAAGTTGGGCTTTTTGAGACTTACTTTTCTTTCTTTGGCTTAGTATTAATATCCCCAAGAACCATAATGTCTGAGAAGTCTATCCGAAACTTGCTGAGCAAAGTAGCCATCCTGTATGAAGAAAATAAGGCTTTATGCATGAACAGATTTTTAATTATTTCACAGGGTTAAACAGATAGGTGTTTGGTTGTAAAAACAAGTTTAAGGAAAAAAAAAAAGGCAACTTAAATGTGTTAAATGTGATAGGAAATAAAGGGAAAAAAAAAATTGACCTGGCATACAGCTATAAATCAACCACATGCTTTGGGAAACAAAAAAACAAAACAAACCCCAACATTTTGAAACCATGAAACTAAGAGAAGAGCTCTTCCTTAAAGACAAACTCAGAAAGTATTTGAAAAAGAAAATATTAAGTGTCAGACAATGCTGCTGCAGATAAATTAGTTTAACTTGAGGTATCTCATCCAAAACAATCTGGTGGAAATGGAACTTTTTTTTGGAGAAAGGGAAGAGAGTATGATTACACCTCAACCAAAGAACAACTGAAAGAAGGCTACTAGGAACAAAAAGTCACGTCCTGTGTAACATGATCTATTAGCATTTCAAATTAAATTTTTAAAGGTAAACTTACGCTCTTCTGTCATGATCAATCCTGTTTATTTTTCCACCAATGAACACTCTGATCCTACAGTCTTTCCACTTCTTCTTGGTTGTAAGAAGATACGGAATCAACAATGTCAAACCTGCAATTTGACCAGAATTTGGGAATGATTCAGAAAACATAGCATCGTGTTAGAGTTTAATAGTACAAATTTGTAATCTGTGTATGAACTGATTGAAAGATATTTATTAATAATTAATTAAAAGGCAACTTCAGTAATTTTTTAACATTTGTTTTTAAAGTATAAAGCACATTACCTCCATCATCAAAGAGCCACCAGACATCAATATTGCTTTTGCCTTGCTTCTTCTGGAACTGAGTACTAGCATCAAGAAGTCTTTGGTCAGTCAGATTTAAAGGAGAGGACTGGCTCTTTGAATCTGGAAAAAAAAAATATGATAAAATTGAAGTTAAGCATTTTGCTCAATCACTCAGAAATTCATCAAAATGCAACTTCTTAGTATTTTGTGGTATCTCCGAGTCTAAATAATAACTGTTTCTTCCCCCCAACCTGACTCCAAATTTTGACTGAATGGATATAAACTGAGCTGTATTTAGGAAACCTGCAAACTCATACTTGCAGTAGCTAAAGATTTAAAATCTAAGTCATTTAGCAGACATTTGACAAATAAAGGATCTCTAAGTTACACTCATTTGCCTGCACAATTTAAGTAACCTTTCATATCTACTTCAGAGTATTAGGTCACGCACTGCTGCTACCCCCTTGCATATGATGAAACTTCCAGAAAAACGTGGATAATTTACATGTAAATACCACATCCTAAGCACTTGTCTTCCTTCCTTAAATCCATTTTTCTTCAATAATATGGTGAAAAGAAAAGCTAGTTGTGCATATTGCAATTCTGTCTTTTGCAAGAAGTACTATTTTGCATTTGCTAAACTAACCCCTTTCCCTTAATTAAAAGTTCAGTTTGAACAAGAGCCAGAAGCTCTTGTTCATCTCAGTCGTTATTTTACTGGGAATTTTTAAATTTACATCTGTGACTGATTTACATTTACTTTACTGCATACTGGGGCTTCTTCCAAACTGCCATTTTGTGCTTCAAGACGTAATCTCACTTTCCATTATTAAAACACAACAGCTTCTAGCTGTTGAAATCAAGAAAATAAAAAGTTAGATAAATTTTAGTTAAGGCAAAAATATTTACTTAACTTGAAAAAAGTCCAAAATAAACCAGGAAGTGAAAACTGCTCTGCAAATGCTGTTTATTTGAATTAATACTTTGTATTATTTCAGACGTTAATCTCACTGAGTGGCTGTTATTATGCTTTAATTTGAAAGCTATTGAAGAACTCCAAATAACAGAGCAGCAACTATGTCTTTAGAAGATCTACTGAATATACTGATGGAGCACTTCCACTGCCCCATTAGGTAGTATTTCCAGTACTCATAAATCAAGTAAGGACACAGAAAGATACCTGAGAGTACCAAACAAGCTCCTGAACACATTTCAAATGCTACTTAAGATGAAAAGTTAAAAAAAAAAAAAAAAAAAAAAAAGAGAGAGAGAGAGAGAGAGAAATATCCAACATTCCTATCTTAAGACATACGCACAATCCTTTCTCAGTAGCAACTTTGTCTGGGAATTTCCACAAAGTTGCATTTTCCATGGTCAAATCCATAAAGATGAAGCACATTCCAAAGCAGACATGAGGAAACAATATTGCAAGGCTGATATTTTCCTCTTTCATTTAGATAGAGATATATATATGTGTGTGTAGAAAGGAATACAAAAGAAAAACTGAAATTAATAATGCAAAAGAATGATTTAACACAAAAAAGGTGGAAAATGCCTGCCTTTTTTCAATAGTGGTTGTGTTGGAGTCTTTCCATCCTCGTCCTCCTCTGGAAGATTTTTAAAGATACAAAATAAAAATGTTAATTTTGATGTTAATGAAAGCACTACTAGTGTACATAAAAAACAGAAAATAAAGATGGAGAATGAAATGGATTTTCATACAAAGAAAAGAACACAAATGCAGTCTACCAGATCCTCAGATTTATTTGTACTCACATTGCTCATTTAACTATTAAGTCACTCTGAGCTTTTATTTTAAAAAGAAGAGGAAAATTGGTTATTGTCATGTCAAAATATCATGAATTACTTGTGTCAGCTAACATGGACATAGTACTCTAGCCTGAGGTGAAAAAACCTTCATAAATTTAGGAGCCTTCAAATCACACTTAAATGTACAGATGTGTAGCACAATTCTCAAGCAATTTTTAATGCTTGACAAACTCATTAATAAAGAAAATCTATTGCATGTCATTGTCTACTCCCTGTTTTATTTAAGCGACAAGATGTAGAAGATGCATTCTAGATAGTAGAAGCTCTAAATCAAAGAACTTTAGTGCTTAGATATCAACAGCTAGAAAAGCATGACACACTTGTATTCCACACAGAAAACTGCCTTAAATAATTCCCTGGTGAGGGGAGAGAGAACCTGAAGACAGAATGAAAGAGAGAAACAGTAAGAATTCAGATTTCATTGCTAATGAGCAAGTTACCTTTACGTGAAGTTCTTTCACTAGATGATGGAGCAAAAGCTATAGAAGTGTCTGTCTCCGACTTCTTGCTATAATCCAGTTTTACTATGACATCCTTGGTACATGGAGATTTTTCTTGGGATGACAGCAATTCTTCTTTGAGAAAGCAAAGAAACACATTTTAAACAATTTAATTGTTCCAAATGGTATCAATTACAGGTATGAGACAATACTGAGATAGTTCACACTCAGTTAAACTCTACTGCAATTCTTATGCCATGGCAAAGAGAGGGAAAGAAAATTTTTAAAAAAGGTGGAAAACAACCACCAAAAAGTCTTATGTGAACTGCTTAAGAGTACAAAGAGACTCCTCCTCTGAGCAAAGCTGTAATTTCCTGCTCCTTCCTTCCCAGATTTTCGCTGTTGACTGCATCACCACAGGCTGAACATAAACCAGAGCTAACTAATACTGAAAAATACAACCAGGAGGAAAACAAAATTACTTGCAGAAGTATTTTCAATTTCTACTCTAACTCCAAGAAGATGAACCTCAGACAAGGCCCAGACCAAGTATGTTCTCACAGCCAGGACTTTTTTCCAGGTCTGGCTTCAGTGGAGCTACATGGTAGCTGTCAGATTTAAAGCAAACTCACAGTCTCCAGGGGATATTAAGAAGCTTCTGTCATCTTGGTGTTTCATTCCCCAGTGTTCTCAGGAGTGTTGTTCTCATGCTACACTCCTTGTCGTTTTCTCATACTCCTGCGCCCTACTGCACACAGTGACAGGCTCTCTGCTTCTCTCCAAATCCTACAACATTTCTGTGTTTCCAATGAAGTAACAACTCTTCCCTCTTTCAAGAGGATGCCCCCCTACAGAGCTTGTGCCACAAGTGTTCTTCTTTGTGCAGCGCTGTAGGGAGCAAGCTATGAACAAATTAGACGCTATCAATTCAGCAGACAGTTGCTCCCAAAGCTCACAGGCTTTCTCCATTATTCAGCTTGAAGTTTAACTAAAATTGTATCATTCGGCTTAAGGCCACTACTACAAAGCATAACCAAGTCTTCTACATGGAAAACAAAACCTTTCCAAACTTGAGATGGACTACTGCTGAGGCTTCTAACCTAGTGCATGTAGGGGTTGGCAACCCACACCAGACCCACAGCACTCTTGGATCATGCAACGTTTGTGATTTTCATCATTTTTAGACTTGGGTTCAAATACTTTATACCAATTTGCCAGCCTGTTTGTTTCAGTAAAATAGTAAATCCTTGGGAAGAAACTATATACAGCTTATGAATACAGAAAGTTGAAACACACAGAAAACAAAAGGTCTGTTGCTATACATGGGCGGTTTGCCTTTTATGTTTCTGATTTGCTACTTTCAATGATTTTTATTCTGTAAAGACAACTGCTGTTTTAGTTTGATGTGGGTTTTCTTTGTTTGTTTGGGTTTGTTTGTTTAAGGTGTGTGTTTGTTGTGTTGTGTTTTGGTTTTTGTTTGTTTTCTGGGGTTTTTTTAAGTTTATTTTCATTTAGTATTTTCAGAAAGCAGTATTAAAAGGGAATTAGAAGCAGATGAAACAAAGTAAATCTCACCTTGGCCCTGAAGGTGAGAAATGTCCAGGCCCTCCTTTAGGCGGATAACGACTACACCATACTGAATGTCAAAGGCATCACTGAACACAAGGAACAAAAATAAAGTATTTTCAGCTTTTTCTTTTCTAAAGAGCTACTTTACGCACCCTCTTTGAACAAACTCTAGTGATTAAATACTGCCATTTAAACTCCCAGATCATAAATGTGTGTTACAATTTCAGTTTAAATTCCAGACTATCAACTGCATTAGTGAACTGAACACCATATCTTGAAAAGCAACACAGATTAATCCCCTCTCCACCTCTCCCCTGTAAACAGCAATTAAATAAAAGCAAGATAAACAGGCCAGTCAAGTTTTTCATGAAGAATGCCAGATACATTGAGAAATCTAAACTTTTATCTCTCCCCATAAAAAAGGAACATATTTTGACTGGAACTCATTGATCTGAGAACTAAAACTTTGGCACAAGTTTCCAAAACATGTGGGTATTAAACACACTTATAAAGTTGTAATATAGAATCAAATTAGCTATAATGTGCCTATTCCCATTCTATCAGGAATGGGAAAGGAACTTGCCCCTTTAAAAAAAAAATAAAGGAAAACATCATTACCTTATAAACAAGCAAAAAGCCTGAATAAATCACTGAGTGAAAGCAGAGTAAAATGAAGAACAAAAAAACCCTCAAGAAACACAACAGAAAACCATGAACTTCACCATATCATACAGTTTGCAACAGCCATTAATCATCAGTCCTTTAAATACAAATACCTTATTACAACCAACCATAATTCAGAGAACTCCCTCCCATGTCATTTCCACAGACAGAAATTTCTGAAGATTTCACTCATTAAACACTTCTCTTTAGAAGTAGTAAGACTTGATTAGAAATGTTCAAAGTGTCAATATATTCTATTATGCAAGAAAAACTGAGGTTGATTTAACAAGAAAATGTTTTGTCCACCAGTAAACATTTTAAATTAATTGTTAAATCTGTACAGATTAGATGTGTTTAGATGTCTGTTGCGTGCTTTAGAAACTTTCAGTTTTCCAGAGATTCTCCAGAAACATGCTTGACCTACAGTTATTACCTCCTGAGGTTTCTCTTTTGGTATGTGGAAAACCATGTAACTTGTTGGCCTTGACACATCTTCCAGCACAAGCCATTTCAAAATAAAATAGGAAAAAAAGAAAAACCAAGAACTAACCAACATGTTTCCTTATTTTTCACTGCATTTCATGCTCTGGCTTCTCTCAAGGAACAGGTATGATCCTTTTCTCTTAATGAATTCAAGGAATGATTTGTTTTTCTTTGTTTTCTAATCTCTCCCCGTAATCCCTCCCTCCTCTTTCTTTTAAATGCACAGTAAATGAAAATTGTAAAGCACAAATGAAGCAGGTTAAGCAGCACTTAAGGAAAACAAAAAAACTTCTGTATAAGTACAAGAAGCAAGCTTTGGTTTTCTTAAGTGTTTGTATTACATATTATTCTTGAAGTTTTTCAGCCAGAACTGGTCTGCCTTTCAGTACTGTCAAATTACTCTAGGATTTCCTCTCCCCATCTCCCTTGTGGCTACTGTATTATTTTGTGAGGCAGTGCTGTGTATCTTGTAAGTAAAATAGTTCTTGTATGTGACAGCAACGTTTAATGAAGACAGAGCTTCAGCATAAGAATTGATTCATTCTCCACTACACTTAATTTGTACAGAAGTAGTGTACAGAAAACCCTGCTTTAAGTAGAAAACATGCTTTAAAGACAGGCATATAAGACACCAGGTTCATCTCTAAAGACTCTTAAACCTCAGACCACTGCCGCAACTCTTTCTAGACACAGAGTTATTATATAGAAATAGAATCTTTCTGAACTATAAAAACTTGCTTATTAATTTCTGTATCAGAAGAAAACAAGGTATTGAAGACTGCTGGATCAGCAACATGGAAAATCTGAGTCTATGTGAGACTTCACGCAACTAAGATCACCTTATTACTGAACGTACTGAAATGGAACGTAAGAGCTACAACTTCATATTTTCTACTTACTGGAATAAATTGATGTAGGTTTCAACATCTCTCATGTCACTTTGTCTCCAGTTTTTCTTAAATCCAACAACAAGGGTGTTAGGTCTCATCCTACCCAGGCCAGCAGCCTAAGAAGAACAAAATTAAAGGTTCTATTATTTACTTAAACAGAAAAAGTATTTTTCAAAGTTCTAAGATAACTCTGAAAAATGAAAATACTTCCAACACTTCTAATTTTGATGTTCATCTTAATCATTTCCATTTAAAAAAAAAAAATTAAAAATTGAAGGAGAGGTGTACCTGCATTAAGTACTGTCCTCCATCCCGCAAGTCCTCTGCATGCACTGGTGCATAGAAAGCCTTCATCTTGTTTTTAATCAGCCATCGCTGATATTTAGCCAAGTCAGCTGACAGTTCCTTCATGGCTTGCCTCCGAGGACCCTTTGAAAATAAGGAAATAAAAAGGAGAGAGAATAAGAATTACAAGTAGTAATAAAGCCCCACCCCACTAGAATCCAATTCAAACTTGAAGAACCTCAGAACATGCTTCCATACTATCAAAAAAACCAACCAAACCCAATACCCCAAAACAAAAAAATACTAGGCATTAGCAGCAGCAGAGTGAACCAGATTCTCATTTTTAGAAGGAGGGCTGCTCAAACTTTCACAATCTTGCTCCTGCAGAGCACAGCTGGCTTCCTTAGCAGGTGGCACACGCTTGTTGTTCACTTACACCCTCCTTCTCCTCACCCTCCCCAGGCAGGATGGGGAGGAGAATCGAAAGAATGTAAACCCCACAGCTTGAGGTAAGAGGCTGAAAAGTCCCAGGGCAAGCACTGCTCAGCAACAACTAAAACAGCGGTGTGTTATCAGCATTGTTCTCAGACTCAAGCTCAAATACAGCACTGCACCAGCTGCTAGGAAGAAAATTAACTTTATCCCAGTGGAAATCAGGACAGTCCTCCACAGCATAACACAGTTTTAAAAGCAAAGAGCTTTGTAATGAAATAAACACAGATATAGGATGATTTAATATTAAGCTTTATGGGAATATTTGTTTTAAGCTGTACAAGCATGCCTCTGTGTGTTAATAATCCTAAATAGAAAGCCTTTGTCACAGTAGTGTCACTTCTGCAGTTTTATGTTGCAGTCAAAGTGATCTCCTCATTAAATACTTTCTTTTTATTACTTCCATCAGGATGAATCACTGTGCTCCTCCTAGACATCAAAATCCAGAATACAGGATGAGGTATAGTCAAGAACACAACAGCCCAGTTTTTGCAGTAAGATACAGTTTACAAGAGGATACAGACTTTGACCAAACTGTCAGCAGCCCTGAAGAGAAAGACTCTGGGGCAGTGGTTGATGAGAAGCTCAACATGCCCCAGCAGTGTGCGCTTGCAGCCCAGAAAGCCAACTGTATGCTGGGCTGCACCCAAAGGAGTATGGCCAGCAAGTCAAGGGAGGTGATTCTCCCCTCTGCTTGGCTCTCATGAGACCCCACCTGGAATACTGCGTATAGTAGTTCTGGTGTCCCAAACACAAAAGGGATGTGAATCAAATGATTAAAGTTAGTGAAGAATGAGATACTGTTACCCTTTGTGTAGGAAAGCAATTTTAAAAAGATATAGCATATGCTCCCAGAAAATCTCTAAACTGCTTTCCTACAAGAAAGATGATGCTACCTTATTCTTTTTAAAGACAGCAATTCCATCTATGATAGCTTACCTCCCTAGTATTGCTCAGTTTCTGGCCTTCACACTCACTGAAATTTTAAGTTTGTATAGTCAGGAATTAAAAAGAATTGAATTTTCTAAAGACAAAACTGGCCTGTATTTGCTTAACAAAATGTATGTTCTGTATATTGCATTAACTTGATTTGGTCTTATCCCGTTCATTAGATCATAAACAAGTCAGATTTAACAAGTGTGGTAAATTTAGATGTATTTAAGAGTAACCGACCAATCTTTGCATTTAAAGTTACACTTGCTTAAATGTTCTTAGTACTGTGGCAGAAGTTTGGTCTTAAGATATAAAAGCTAAACTACACATTCCAAATACACTAAAGTGTATTTACCAATGCTTATCAGGGATCCAACAGCCTTTCTGTAACTAACTGAAAATTTGGTACAGATCATATTATGACAGCCACTTTGTATCACAATTCAGACAACTCATGACAAGCACAACACTAAAGAACATTTACTTGAAGCTTGCTTCCTTCCCCCCACCCCAAAACCTCTACAGGCTGCTTTAGAAGATAACTCTTTTTTAAGTAGTAAAATTATGTCCTTGCACAACAGCCCTCACACACCTCAAACCCCAAAAACCCCACACCTCGTATCCTGACAAAGAACAGGGGAAGTCAGTAAAATACTAGAGGCTGGGAAGAAAGGTGCTGTTGGCATTACTGTTTCACCTGCCAATGAAATGAACCTGGTAATGAAGGAATAAAAATGTACATGAAATGTTGAGAGCCATTTTCATCTGTTGGCTGAGCTAGTTGAATTCCAGCTCAACGAAGTTTATTTTAGCCCTGGATTTTTTAAAAAAATCTACAGAGATTATCCATTTCCTTGAAATGGTAACACTGAGAGGAAATGTAGCTGTGTACTGCACATCATTTTGACTAACTGCTCTGTCCAAAGAACGAGAGAGAACATGAGACTGTATGACACAAGGACAGAAAGAGACCCAGGCTGTAATCCAACATTCACTTTACTCCTACAAAGCTTCCTCATCATTTAAGCATCAAATGACCAAAGGTACTAGTTTTGCAGTTTCCCCTGTAGTATACCTAAGTGGAGTAGTGATAACCCATACATGAGTGGATCCTACCAGAATATCTCTGGTTTTGCACTTCTCCATATCTAAGACACTTTCTTTTAAAAAAATAAACAAACAAACAAAAAAACACCAAAAAACCCAACGCAAACAAGAACCACAAACAGGTTAAAAAAAACAAACCCAGAAACAAAACAAAAACATCAAACAAAACCAAAAGTAACTTTAAAGTGAAGATAGAACAGACTTACCATATGTACATGGCCACAGATCATCAAACCCACATTCTTGGTGAAAGCATGGACAAGGTGAAGCAAAGCTGGACGTGCACTTGGAACACCTGTCATAATTAAGCACTGAGGTCTAGAATTGTGAATAGAGAAGGGAAAAAAAAATGTTGGAATTCATTTCATCTGGAGTTGTAGGTTTTTTTAGTAACAGAATGAAGTTTCTTCTAAATATAGGCCATACAAACATAACTGTCACTGGAGAGGTAGCAACCTCATCTACTTTTACAATACTGTATTAAATTAAGTAAAGGTCAATTAAAGTTGGATCTAACTCTGAAGCCAGATGTATGGTGTGTCCAGTCAGGGAGTGGACAAGACCACAAGGTAAGGTCACATTCAGTCTATGATTCTATTTAATTGGAGGAATTAGTTTAAGACAATACTTTTTCTTACAGTTTTTGGAATCATCTTTCTTCTACAATAGCTTATTCCAGAAAAGTGGTGTAAATACTATAGGATTGAAAACCACCTCCTTCAGTAGGACCTTCTTGAGTACCCAAGCTGGCAAGACAACAGATCAGTTCTCCAGTTGTGTAAAAAAACACCTGCATAGCCTGTTTACCATTACTAGAGCGCAACGAGAGAGTATGTCTAATGTGAAATAGATGGTGTTGAGGACAATGTACACAGCATCCACATTTTGGGGATTTTAGGTTAGATTGTTTTATACCAAGCAGGTAGACTGTATGCTCATTAGCAGTTTGGAGCATACCTTACAATTCATCAAAGAAGAATGCTGTTCATGGTTCACGATGTAAAGCATGAGGCATCTAACAATAAGCAGGCATCAGACATAGACTTGCTTCTGACGGGCATTCTTAATCAGAAATAAAATACTAATGTAAATATGTCCAGCAGATGTCCATGCTGACGAAATTTAAAGTTGTTATAACCCACAGGAGACAAACAGGCATATAATGGAAGCCATGATAGCAAACATTGTGACAGTACCCTACTGAATACATTTCATATGTCTTTAATGTTAACTGTTACCTAAAGTTTTTCACATGATCTTCCACTCCTGAGAGCCGAATAGAATGCTGTAGTGCATTCAAGTAAGTCAAAGCTTGAGTTGAGGATCCCCAGTTCACATCTGTTGGAAGATTTGAAGTTCCAATAACTTAAAACTGTTTATTGTAAAACTGCATGATCACAAAATCTGTCAAATACCAACTAAACACACAGAATAACTAAGCTATATCTTGGTACATTCTACACAATATTAGTCAACAAACCCTACAGCTAAGTACGCAATTCTATTCAAAGATAACACCTCTCTAGAAGTTTTAGCAAACAAGTTAGAGTTTGCTTTTTTACAATTATAGGAAGAAAGAATTGACTCCTCCCCCAACATTTCAAAGACTGTGTCAGAGTCAAAAAACCCTAAAAACACACAAGGGGGGGAAGAAAACCCCAAAAAAACCAAAACCAAAAGAACACAAAACCAAAACCAAATTAAAAAAAAAAGAAAAAAACAACAGAAACCCCACACCACACCCAAAAAACCCGACAAACAGAAAAAAAACCCACCAAACACCACCCCCCCACCCCAAAACCCACCACACTTCAGGGAAGAAAAATAATGTGCTTAGTTACTTTATATCACATCAAAGGAAAAAGAAATTGCACTAAAACTAAAACACTGCCTGAACAGTCACATACTTTCAGTGAAAAACTGCTAGATTAAGCAGTTCTTTAAGATTATTTTTACAAGGAAAGGAAAGATCCCAGTATCCTCTCTATTTGTTCCCATATACATCTTTGATAGCTACAATGAATTTGTTATCCAAGTACTTCATAATCTTCATAGCCCAGGATGTAGGGTTTTCCTTATTTTCAACCTCAGAACACTTTCTGGTTCCATTCTGCTCCATCTTGCACTTATGATTATACAGTGTTCTTAGAAGAGGGAAGAAAGTGTATTATAATTTGTTGTTCATAGCTATAGGAATGGTTTACTGAAAAACACACACCACCACTCAAATCCCTTTTCAATCTGGATTGATAAGAGCATCCTCTTTCATTTCCTTGTAAAATGTAACACGCTTTCCTAGTGCCTTTGTTGCTGCAACCCAAGCTCTTTCCATGTGTACCTTTTCCTCCAATTTTCATTCAAATGTTTATGTCTGAGTTTATGCATTTTGATAACTTGAAGGGGGAACAACAGCAATGACTATACAGGCATAATTAAGTTTCATTACAACTAAAAAGCCTGAAACAGAAGTTTGAACTAGTCAGCCAAACAGAAGTTCTCCAGTTCTTCCTCCTCTCTGCTCCACTAAAAATTATTGGGGCTTTTTTGGGTTTTTTTTTTCCTCCTTTATTCTACATCTCTCTTTCCCCTATCACAATCAAAAGAAGCCCATATACATACCTGGTTTCTTGTATGTGACATAAATGTAGAGTCCAAGGACTATAACGTATGTTAGAAGTGCTGCCCACCAATTAATAACAAACATCACAATGCAGCACAGAATAGCTCCAAGAAGAGAAATCCACATATTGTAGTATTTGAAAGCAGGGCGCCAACCTAATCAAAATATAAATTGGGGGACAGAAAAGAAGGCGGAAATTAATTTAATCATCACTCAAAGAGAAGGAGAGTGTGATTCCTCTTTTCCTTCCCTAGTGTTCTGCATCACATTTCATATGAATGACAGTTTCAGTAATGTACAAAATACAGACTTTGGCACATTTATGCTTTCAATTTTCCAACACCTATCAAATGAATTCACATCTTTCTTACATAGATATGCCAATGTTCCTAATTTTGCCCTCTAAAAGTGTATCTTAAACAGAAAGTTTGAAGATGTTTATGCCAATATCAAATACAGCTACAGGAACCTTTGGCAACAGCTTGCCTGACAATTGATTTTTGCTGTCAAAGGCAGTATAACATGAATTATCAGCTTGCAGATTTGCTCTCTCACATACTACTGTTTGTAGTGGTGTATTTTTACTATTTTCACATGTCTAGAAATTTTCATACATGAAAGGCCAAAGGACAGATATATCCAAGTACAACTTGAGTATGTCAAAATACTGGACTGTCACCGTTTTACATCCTTATTTGTCACAAGTTTATCCAAAATCAGGTAAACACACATGCACACCTCCACTAACACACCCAACATTAACAAGTGTCTTGCACATAGAACTGTTGTGTAAACACACTATGCACATGTTCTGGAAAAATAATTGTATCTACCAGTTCAGCAACTTAAAAGCTTCTAAGGGCATTATTTCAGTACAAATGCATAGTGGGCTGGGTATGATACACATCTGTTCTGCAGGTACTGGGTTTTGGTTTACTCCTGTTAGCTAACTAGCCTCCCACACCAAGGGCTATCAAAATGCGGCAATACCACCTGCAATTCCAGTTTCTTCTGGACTGGAAGAAGAAACATATTAACAAGAGATCCAAAGATGACTCAAGGATAATTCTTGAACACCAGATGCAGAATTTACAAAACACCTTTCTTCAAGAGTTTCTGAATTATCTTGTGTTCCCTCAGCAAAGGTAACAAAATTAGTTCCAAACTGTACTGGATCCAAACTGTACTGGATCACTCAGTCCTCAGAATTTCAGAACACCCAAGTATACACAGTTGTAATTCAGCTTGTAATTCAGATGCATCAGGAGACTCAAAGAGATACTTAGTAACTAAATTAAACTAAACACTCATTTATATTAATACCTTTTAAATTGTATTTATGCTTAAGGAAATTTCAGTCTAAACACTCACCCCCAAAATGTAGTTCCTACCTGGAGATTTCGCAAGAGAAGCATGGAATACAGAGAAGTTAATCAAGGCGTATGAGGCCAAGAAGAAGTTCGAAATAATTGGAGCAATAACATTCAGTTCAGCTGTAAAACCAAAACCAAAGCAGGCTGTTATGAAAGATACCATGTAGATTCCAGAGTAAAAAAATCTGCTACAACAAACCTGTTTTCTGATGTGCTCTAAGCAGCAGCAGTTCATTCCTCTTTTCAGATAGAGCTATTATGTTAATGGTCTCTTATTAGCTAAATTATCTTCTAATAGGAAGCGTAACTTTCAATTTAAAAAATAAACATTATTCCACACTATTAAGTGTTCCAGGACCGCCACTTCTGAAGCACTACTTACTTCCTTAAAACAATTAATTGAAAGGATTTCTTTCCCAGCATGGCTTGATCAAACAGTGCACTAACATACTGGGTTCTGAAGAATGTCAGAAACAGTAGACAGAGCATTAATACATATACAGTACATCTCTAGCTCAATTTTCAAACAGCAAAGAATGAGACACTAATAAGTTTAAGAGACAATCAACTATGGTGAATGGTAGCAGCAGACAAAGTTAGTGAGCAATGTGACAAACATGTTACTCTACCTGCATTTTAAATGAAAAGTTTCATCAATGGCACTAATACAGTGCATTATTACAGTCCACTACCATTGTAGCAGTGATGAGCACACCCTCTTTAGTGAAAGAGACGGAAGAACCTGATGCTCTCCTTTCCTTGAGGAGCATGGTAGAAAACGTGTGTACTCTCACCATCAAAAAAGTGATCAAAATGCAGAATGTGCCATGTTAGTCTGCAAGTTTCTACTTGTAAGCAAGTTTCCAGTCAGCATGCTGCATAGGGACATCATGTGTATACCTGTGCCTTAAGCAGACTTGGGGGGAAGGATCAAAGAGCAAACTGGGAAAAAAAAGTTTAAGAGCACTGGTATAGGACTCATGGATGGACACAGCACAATTAGTTTGCCATCTAGATAGAACACATGTAATTCTACCTAGACTATCTTTACCTTTAGCATAGCAGCATCAGCACTCATCTCTAATGTTTGTAACTTAACAGAAAAACACACTTTAAAAGGTATTGCTCATGCAAGGTTGTTATTTACTGAGCCGTTTGTAATTATTAAAAATAGGAAACAAACTATTATATTTACAAGATGTAACATCTCTCTACCTCAAGCAAAAGATGTATTTTTATTGACAGTATCCAGAGACAGATACCTACCATTATCAAGAAAAGTACAGATTGCTACAGTTCAATTCATATTTATTGCAGTTCTAGACAGAGTTATAACTAGAAGAGAGGAGAAAAGTAACTCTCAAAATAAGATTTTTGAATGCTGGCTTGGAATCAAGCTGTGCATTAGACTTAAGGACAGTCAGCAAGTCGTGATATGAAATAGAATGCCTTGTAAAGGACAAAAGGATACTGAGATTTATCATAATTTCAAACTAACCAATTAGTATGAATCCAAGAGCAATTAAAAATGTTAGAAGATATCCTCTTAATGGTTCGTTGTTCTTCCCATAGCCTTTAGCAAACATCTGAAATCCTGGATAAATGTTGTCCTTGCACAAAGCCTAAGAAAAAATAAAATTCCAAGAGTCAGCACGCATTTTGTTCAAACTGTATCCTTACTAATGCTATCTTCCACTGCATATTATCTTTCTGAAAGGTTTATTACCACCATGTAATAATTTTATTTTCAATTGTCTTTGCATCTTGACCCCTTGCGTTTCCAGTATTTTATCCTTCAGTAATTTCTACCTAGAACAACAAATTTTGTTCTTCTGTAAGCAATTGCCTATTTTACCTAACTGGTGTCTTACAGTCACAAAAGAATCCTTCTTTAGAGACAATGTTTTCTCAAAAAGTGGAAGTTTGCCCAATGTATATACTAGTTCTCTGCATCAATACTTGTGCTTCTGTTCTGCAACAAAATCTCATCTATGTTTGACTCCCTACTGAACTGCTGCGAAATAAGACATTAGAAGACACTACAGTTGTACCCAATTAAAGAGAATTTTTAAGACAAAAGGGAAAGATTAAATGGCTAAAAAGAAGTAAAAGCAAAATACATTCAGAGACACAAGATAATCAATGTAAATTATTTACATGAGAACTGGTACACAATTATTTTCATAATGCAATCCCTAAGGATTAAGATTCCACAGCTACAGGTTCTACTTCATGCTGTGTCCTTCTGTGATTACTCTGAGAAATGAACTAGTCTGTTCTCTTTGTATGTGCTCCACTGTTACTTACAATGAAAAACATCTTAAAGAGGTTTGTAGATTGCTGTAATGTTAGTTACACCCCAACTAATTTCTGAACTAACCAGAAACACATCGGATCTGGAACAAATTATGGTCTAGCTAACATTTAGTAAAAGTTAAACACTGTTTTCGCATTCTAAGCAAGAGGTAAATATCAGATCACTGTACTGATGTCAACTGGTATGAACCACGATGGCAGTTTGTCAGAGTCCCCTTCCAAAAATTCCGATTCAAAAGTTGACTGTAGTTATTCTTTAAAAGATGATGGGTTTGATTCCATCCTTACCTGGAAGATCTTGGGTGCACTCACTAGAGATGCTAATGCGGAAGACAGGGTGGCTGAAAAAATACCTGCAGAAATCAGTGGTGCAAATCCTGATACCATGCTCATTACCTGAAAGCAATATAATTATTTCTTTTAATAATATGAAAAAGTATACTGTACATATGGATGAAAACATTAACTACACAAACAGAATAAAATACTACGCACTCTTCGCTTAAAAGCTATTTGAATATCACGCATTCATATCAACAAATGAACTATAGACAAATCAAGGTATACAAACAGATCCTAATTTCAGAACAAGAGAAGGTGGCTTTTCACACAAAATACAGTGCTACCATGTAATTCTCGGGTCAGAATAATCCACAGCATAAGTCTCCCATGGGCTCGTAAAAGGATTACAAATAAGTAATGGAAGAAAACTACATTGAAATTTATTACATATTTTGACTAGCCTACCACTGGATAACAAATGACACAACAACTGAATTTTGGGAAGGGTGACTGTCTTTCTTAACATCTCCATCACTGCAAGTTAGACTTGCTTCCCATTCAAAACCAAAAGGACAGGACAAACTTGTTTCCTGTCTCCCTCGGATCACATCCTAGGACATCTTTGTAATGCCAGTGAGTGAAATACAACATACAATTCTTAGTAGAGATGCTTAGTAAGCTAAATGTAAAAGAACAATGTTACGACTAAAAAATTTCCCAAATTAGAACAAAAGCAGTTTCTGTCTAATTGCCATATAGCCTAAAGACCATGTTTACCATTCTACTGATTACTTCCATACCATAGCTGCATCCAGCTTTGCATATTTCAAGTGAAGATACAGAACTATGTATTTAAAATACAATCGTGGTTTAATACAGTTATTTTCTTTACGAAACAAAAGCCTAAGCCGCTTGCAGACAGCCACTATTAAAGAATTTTATCTTGAAAAAGCTTATGGTTTGAGTTAATGGATCAAACCCAGAATGGTGCCTTTCAAGCATGAGGTTCTGCACCATTTACACTGACCACTTGCCTCTTTCATCCCGTCAACCTCATCTACAATAGCAGGAAAGAGACTGAAGGAAGGCAAGAATGATCATGCAGAACCTGCATGTTACTGTTAAGTTACTGTCACCTGAAGATGTAAAATCTAGCTGTCTAGAGCAATCTTAACTAGGTAGAACATGCTCTCAGAAACAATATACAGGTAACTGATGAAGTTTTATTCATATTCCTAGGGCTAAACAAACAATAAAATTCAGTGTTTTTCTTCAGAACAGACTGACAAAGACCGCTGGGTTTCTCAATCAACTGAACCTCTAAACTACATCAGGTTTCACTGCTTAGTTCAAGGCATGCTTTGCCTAAAAATTGGAATTAAATAATTGCAGGTGCATAAGAAGAGAGTGAAATAGCTGTCACAGAACCATAATGAATGGAGAGAATTTCTTGAAGCATATCTGTAGCTGATAACAAAGTTAGAAGAGGCATTTGTTCATAGATGAATAAAACTAATGACACATACATTAAAGTTACCTCTCTTGCACCCAGGTTTAAGTTAGTTTTATAATCAACAGAAAAAGCTACCGGTGTAAATGCCAGTTTGTAATAACCCTACACTGTATTTCTAAAAGAGAAGTTCAGGGTGTAAATGCTGTGCTGAAATATTTTAGAAAGAAACCTTTCCTATAGCAACATAATAAACCAGCATAGAATAATCTTTGTAGAAGCAGTATGAAAATTTTCTTCCCTGCATGGATGGCTCAATCAATCTTCCCCGGAAGGACTTTGTATGGACAGAATCTGTGTGCACGTCACCATTGCTTTTCTTCCCATCCAATTTAAAACATTGTTATTTTGAGGCTTTCACTTTACTACATTTGCATCAATTTCTTGCAATTTAGTTCTTACGATCTACTCAGATTTTACATTCTCTTTATACCTTTTCTTCATTACTTCCATTTCTTTACACTGCTTTTAAGTATTACTCAGATTTCTCTCAAATTTATAAAACGGATGTAAGATGTAAGCAGATGATGTTTGCCCATTTTAAAAGCTGTAAATGTAAGAGACATCAGGAAGCTCCATTTAAACTAAGGGAACAAAAGAGAAACCAGTTCCAGCAGAACGAGCATGCAACACCCTCCCCTCTCCCCCAGCATACACACCACAATCCACAATTGACCACAAAAAACAAGGAGACCACATATGGTGTTAGTTATAGCACTGAAATTTTCATCCTTGAAAGAACACACAGAATTGGAAGGACAGGTATCTTGTTAAAATTGCCTTGTTACCACTGGTATGTCGAGACAGATACTGCTGAGTGAGATATAGCTATTAGATAGTCATAGCTACTACTGATAAGAGACTTATTATGTTTGCCTGGCATTTACTGTTCAGACAGTTCCCTAAATTTCTAACATTTGAGATAATAAAATATTTTGACTACAGTTTCTGTTCTTTGGTCTAGTCATTGTGGAGCAGAAATAAATGCCACATGAAAACAAGCAGCAGCTTCTTTAAAGTTGTATTTTTATAATGAGTATGGACAAAGCACTGTTAAACTCCCTCTCCCCCTAACTTTTTTCGAATGTTTCACAACTGCCTTGCTTTGTAGGAAGAATGTTTTAGGAGAACTTTTACATTGCTTCTGGACTGTAATTTCATGTACTTTCAACTTTCATCCAAAGTTGACCAAATCCTGCATTTAGATTGCCCAAAGCTGTACCTTATTCTGGGGCAGTTCCAGGCTGAGACTATAGAGCCCAAAACAAGTTTCTGAAGTTACTCTTTTACCAGGTGACAGCCTGGGCACAGAAATACCACTGACACTGAGCAGAGAATGTCTGAAGCCTGTGAGGATTTCATTCATTTGCAATGACTACAACAGAAACTAAAGATGGTCTTTCTATGACAGTCTGACTAAGCCTGTTTCACCATCTGTTCTCAGTTTAAGTTTCTCAGAATCATCTAAGCTTTTCACAGGTAAATCATACTGTAAGTCATCTATTTGCTGCCCAAACACATTCAGAACACCAGCTGTCTAAGCACTAATTTCAAATTAATTCTTTGCCAAAATAACTGAATGCAGCAGGAAGCGTACTGAATTGATGAAGTCATCAGGCTGTGCATACAAGTAAGCTGATGCTTTCAACCTCAGAACCTACATGCTTACAAACCGTAAGGTAAATACAACCATCTTCACTCACTTTATGGATTAATTTAAGTTTGTGAAGTAATTGTCAGTTATTTAACCTTCAGAAAGAATTTACATTTGTATGATGAGCTGGAGAGGTACACAACTTTGGAGCACCCTCCCTGTGACCTGCATGTAAAAAAAAACAAACCAAAAAGCATCTCCTTACAGCTACCATTCAGAGCTACTAAGTCGAGGGCAGTTCAGTCAGAAAACAGACAACAATTTATGTCTAGGTAGCATCTCATGCAAACAATTTCCTTCTACCATCTGAGAAAACAGAATCTCGGACTCTTATCAGAGATGTACAGCAAAAGCTGTGAGGATAAGAGAGAAAACAAACAGCAAAGAAAAGTCCAGCTAGGCCCTACAAAAACAAAATTCCACAGATGAGGTGGCAAAGTGCTGCAACAGCTTGTCCAGAGATGCTGTGTAGTCTCCGTAATGAAGTTTTCAAACCACCCCCCAAAAAAGGGGCTATAAAGGGCAGTGCATCCTCTGTGCAGTGCCTGGCCTTGGAAGTGCCTTTTCCTATTCAGAACCCACTAGTTTTGCCACAGAGAGAAGCAAGAATAACTTGGGAGACAGAAGTATTCTTTAGACCAATGTTAAGAAACTAGGACACTAATGACTAACTTATTAGAAATACAAGCAACATTTATGGCATTTATTACTTACAGAAAAAGATACAAATTAAATCAGTTCCACACTATTCTCAGCTGTACATTTGACAACATACTGGGTTCTTCTGAGCTTAAACAAATGAGGGGAGTCATCCGATTTTGCAGAATTACTCCCACAACAGCAGTTCTGAAACGTTTCTAAATACAGACTTTTTCTAAACTAGAACAAAGTAAAATGTACTCTAATTTTACTCTAATAGAACGGTCTGCACTGCAACATTATTTCAGCCTGTACCAAACAGGTTTTCCACTCAGCTTTGCAGTTTAGGAGTACATGTACCACATAATTCTAACCAAAACCCATGAGACAGACACCTTTCTCATTAGCGGATTTCATCTTAGTCTCTAGGCAATTTTTTGTGCACCTACTGGAAAAATATAGGGCAAAAGAAATTTAAATTAAACAGCAACAAGTATGTTTTCCTTAGTTTCTTTCAAACCCTGACCAACAGTTCATGGACACTCAATTACCTGTGAAATGTAAGTTGAAGACTATGAATTACCCCATGACTTGTAGAGGATTTAATTCAGCAAGATCTGGCTTTATGAAAACTGGCAACAGTTTCACCATTAAAGAGGATACTGTGACAGATTCCCACCACCTAACCTAAGCAGCTTACTCAGAAGAAGAGTAAATATTTCTATCACCTGTGCACAACACCCAGAAAATGTTAACATACATTGTTTTTCTGCATACTAGCTAGAGTACACTGCTTAACTATTCCAGATAAACCTTATATTTTTAGCCTGTTTTTCCTTGGTATGCAATTCAAAAAAAGAACAACACAAAAGCCAGTGAACAGATTTAGGAGAAAGTTTTATACCTGGAAATTGTTCATCAGCCCATACGGACATTCTGTCTGACAGGATGAGAAATCATAGTTTAATTTGCAAGCTGCAGCAGTGCAATTCATCAGCTCTGTGACAATGGTGTCATTAACATTCCCTGTGGCATCTCGCACAACACAGGAACCTAGAGTGAACACAGTAACAACAAAAAAAAACGTATGAATAGGCTGAACCTGAACTTCAGCACGTGTCAAGCTCAATTCCCTTTTTATGTATACATATTCTCACAGAGCAACATTAAAATACACCATTTACTTTTTTAATACATTTCAGTACTAAGCACATCTTCACTGTGAGGAACAAATACAAAAAGCAAACTAATTGCTCTCTTGCCTTGAATAAATATGAATCTAGAAAGAAAGGAAAGTTTTAGCACAGAGGAAAATAATGTCAATAGACTTGCAAAAGTTAACTGCACAATTTTAGTTCAACATATTACTTCTGAATAATGAGTTTCCACATAGCACTTTAACTGAAGTTAGTATTATTCATCCTCACTTGATTTTATAGTTTCTTTTTTTGTCAGTTTTCCTAGAGGAATACATTTTAGTAATGTATGTACAAATGCACGTAGACAAGTGTGCATAGTGTTGCAATTATTTCTTTTCCACTCTTACACTCAGACAGTCAAAAAATAAAGTAGTTTATCATGAAAGCCTCTTGCAAGCCATTTCCCAACACTAAAACAAACCACCTCCTGTGTGGTATTTTATTTTGGTTTCTTGGTGAAAGACAAAGCTGGACAATCCCACTGCTACCACGTTTTTTATAATTAATTTTATCACTTAAACTTCTGTCTTTAATTCATCTATGATTATTTGTAATTTGACTGCTCAAGAAAATGCTGAAGACATAGCATTTTACCTCTTACATACTAAAAAGAAAAAAAAAAACCAAAAAAAACCAAAAAAAAACCCCCACAAAACCACAAAAAAAACAGAAATACCAGAAAGCCCACAACTCCTCTGTTTCAAGGTTTTTTGTCTCAAAGAACACCACAAACTAGAGCAGACTAAATATTAGTAACATTCTATGGTTTAATAGTTGCGGTAGTCAGATTGTTTGGACACCAACAAATGTTTCCAGGAACAGGAATTAAGTAAGGAGTGGGGAAGAGAGACGTTTACAGAGCGGTATTCAATAGAATTCCCTTAATTTGGTCTTTCAGGAACTTGAATGACACGGAGGTCCTGGGAATAGAACCATGTGGCTACTGATGACCTAGATTACTTACTTGCAAAATAAAAACAAGGGCACGGATGTGCTGCACGCTTAAGCTTCTCCTCTAACAACCCCTGTTACCTATGTATTTTGTCTTTCATCAGGAAAATGAACTCCTAAATACCTACACAGCATATTAGATTGCTTCTGAGCTGTTAATACAGTCCACAGTGATACCTGGTAGGTGGACATTACTTAATCTTCCTGCTTCTTAGATTTATTTTTCAGTTACTTATTAGGCCAAATTGCTTCAATTTCAGTAAGTTTCCTATACTGATCATCTGTCATGCTTTTCTTGTGAGTAGGTAGACAGGCTGGGGGTTTTTTGGTGGTTGTTCTGTTTTAAATGAGAGTAAAAGCTCTGTATGAGAAAGTTTCTTCTTTTCTACTACACAAGTATTTGCCTCAGCATTCAAGCAATATATAATGGATGTGACAGTACACTTACTAGTAGAACTATTTGTAGGTAACATTTTGTTGGTAATAGATTGCAGTGGCAGGCCCATTAAGTTAAGCAACCCATTAAATAGCTACAATGCACTATCACAGCCCTCCTTTTCCTCATTTCGTTTTTCAGAGTTCAGATCCAGCTCACTGGCAGGTCTTTCACACATGGAATCAAAGTATGACCGACAGGGACAATCATACTATGAACAAACTTAATGTGAGCCTTGCTATGAGAGAATGCAGAACAGAAGCCAGCTGGGCAGGCTCCACTCTCAGGAGAAGATATTTAGATATAAGTAAAAGTCCAGATGTTTTACTTAACCCTCATTCAGAAAAGTTTTATTTATTTATAAGATTCTGGCAACATTTTCATTAAGAATCTTTATGTCTTCTTTCCTGTAAAAACAGGAAAGGCATTTATAAACATGTTCCTGCCAAAGTAAAGTTTTGCCATGCTATAAGCCTCTGGTGAACAGACCACCTCTATCAAGTTACCTCCTAATTCCATACAACCAGCAAGGATTCCAGACATGCTACACTGAGTCCTTTGGACTGCAGTTGAGAGTGTCAGGTGCTACAAACAGCTACAGTTAGGCTTTCATTAATTAGTTTTATTTCCCTGTGTACAAAAAGCATGACTCAACCCTCCTCAGAGTTTGGGGTTTTTTTTAAAGCAGTTTTTAAAGAAGTAAATGTTTTTCTTTGCAATACATCTTTCAAGAATTTGGATATAAAAGTTGGTTGTGCAATCTTCATGCTGCCACTTGCATATCTGCATTAGTCTCTTGCTAAAACATGAAACCGCATACTTTTTCCTCACAGCTGTTATCTTTTTGAAATAGGCTGCCTAGCTCTAGAAGTAGGACTGGTAGTTTTCCTCTTCTAAGACTTCTCTATGCAGTTTAACCCTCTTACTTAGTACAGAGCATGCAGATACTGATCTAAATTCAGAACATCATCTTCCCCTTCAAAGATGACTACTCAGTGACATTTACTAGACTCTTCTAAGTTTTATTGACATGCTTATCACTACTCTGGAAACTTTCAGTGGGAAATAGTGTGTGGGGAAAGGAACAGAAGTATTTGTATTTGTCTGATTCCTGATCCAACAGCTCAAAAAACCTAAATTTCACTCACATCATAATCTTCTAAAACAGCACTGGGCTTTTCTAACTACAAGAATTCTAAGTGTAAGTTATAGAAGGCAACTACGGCAGGACATGTCTGATGCATCAAACAATTTCATGTTCAGTTGGCTTTGCAAGCTGTTCCTTTTGCAGTATGAAAAATTAGGTTTTTCGTGTTTGAAAGATGATCAAAGTATTCCATTATCAAATGAATTTTAATGAGCACTTTGCTCTCATGTGGGTTCAAGTTCTAAAGTATTCAAATTTGGTAGCAGAGGTCTATGTGGTCAATCTATTTAGGAAATAAGTGTAGGTCATTATGCTGCATAAAGCACATTCTCTACAGAGCAACTATTTGGCAGAGCTACAGTACAACGCTAGCCAGAGGCACATTAGCAAGATTGGTATCTTCGGAAAGGAAGTATCATTAGTAGTAAGATCAATGGTACTCTTATAAATGAGAATTTCATTCAGAAGACAGCACAGCTAAGATAAGGAAAGGTGAAAACTGATTCCTGCTGCCAGAACCTGTATTACACTAATAAAAACATTTCCAAATCATAGGCAAGAAATACATGAGAGACTATTGCAATCTTATCTTATAGAATCACTTAGGTTAGAAAAGACCTTTAAGATCATCAAGGCCAAGGGCAAACCCAACACTGGCAAGTCCACCACTAAACCACGTTGTTTAGATGGTACACACACCCACACATCTTTAACATCTTTTAACTACCTCTAAGGACAGTGACTCCACCACTTCCCTGGGCAGCCTGCTCCAATGCTTGACAACACCTTCAGGGTAGAATTTTTTCCTAATATCCAATCTAAACCACCCCTGGTACAACTTGAGGCCATTTCCTCTTGTCCTATTGCTTGTTACTTGGGAAAAAGAGACCAACACCCACTACTACAACCTCCTTTCAGGGAATTGTAGAGAGCAGTAAGGTCTCCGCTCAACCCACTTTTTGCTGAGCAATAAGAAGTTCTTAAGGTTACTAGAACAGAATTATTCTATCAGTGGGAAAAAATCTTGGTTGGCCACTGATGCTTTGGAGCAACACTGATATAGGGAGTATCAAAACCCAAGGCAAATTCTACAAAGAATTTGAAACCACTGGGGGGTGGGGAAGAGCAGGAAGAGGGGTTATACAAGACTCAGGTCAGTCTATGATTGCTCTCCTCTTTCCACATAAAAACAAACTTTAGGAAATTATAACACTTCCGAACATGACAACACTCCAAAAGGGGGCTGCCCAGATGAAGTCACTACTCTCTCCACTCCCTTTACTGGGGAATTACTGCTCCTGCATCCTTACCAAAATGCTGTTTGATCATCCCACAATTCATTTCGACTAGCTGACCATAGAATCATAGAATAGTTACGGCTGGAAAGGACCTTAAGATCATCTAGTTCCAACCCCCCTGGCCATGGGCAGCAACACCTTGCACTAAACCATGTCACCCAAGACTCCATCCAATCTGACCATCATCATCTTCAAATCAATATAGGTGTTTGTTCAGAAAGTATTTTCTGAAAACTCATTTTTCTAATTCACAGATTATCCCACTGCTAAATTGTGAATCTTTTAACAAAAGTAACTGCAACAAATGAGGAAACAACCATATGAAGTCTTTTGTGCTTTAGTCTGAAGCGGTCACTAGTTTTAAGGAAAAAAAAAAAAAAAATTAAAAATCACTCATCTTAGTAAATTATAAAACCAGCTGAATATTGAACCTCCAACAATAAAAATCAGAAACCTCTGGCTATTACTTTCCCATGCATGAAAGTCAACCACATAATGATCTTAAATAATGAATTACATAAACCGTATCAAAACACACCCTCAGAAAGAATGCAAAAGGATAAAGTTAAAAACATTCTCTATTTACCTACAGATACTGCAATTCCTACGTAAACCAATGTAGTAATTAAGATGGCCAACAGCGTTCCTTTAGGTATGGCTGACTGAGGATCCTGAAAGAAAAATGTCAGTGGACAGTGATGACAGAGATAAATGAACACTCAGTGTTTGTGAACAGTATTTTCTAATTCACTACTCACCGCAAGATCACCTGAGATATTTGCACCAGCAAGTATGCCAGTTGCAGCAGGGAAGAAAATAGCAAATACAGAAAAGAAAGTTTCCTCATGTCGGAAATCTGGACCAAAATTCTCCATAAATATTTCAGCTGTAGAAAGAGATTTAAGTATATCAATATTTGTACAGAAGCTACAGTATTAGCCCATTCCAGCCATTATTAGCTCCACGAAAAAGCTGAAAGTCACAGCTGTACGACCTTCTTAAAACTAAACGTAGAACATTTAGGTCCTAGTTCATCACTTCAACTCAGTCAACACAGTACTTAAACAGCTTTTAAAACCAGAAAAAATACTCGTGGTATCATCCAGCTTTTTTAGATTTAATATAATCAATATTAAGTAGACAGGACCAATTTTTGGCCCAACAGCTTTAAGGAACAAAACTGCAGAAGTTTGGAAGAATCGGGGGCAAAAAAAATAAAAAGTATCTCTATACTTAAATAGGACTATAAGCTATTTTATAGTTTTAATTTTATTATGACAGCATATCTACTCTTTGCAAAGATATCATTTACAATACTAACTGTTCCAACATACCTTTATAACCAAAGAAACCTTTAGGCTTCTTGCTATCCAAAGGAATAAACGTTCCAATGACAAAGTCTCCAATAGCAAGTATGAGGATCACCAGTAAGACTATCTGCGCCTGAAACATAATGATTGCAGTCAGACAGAATTTGCTCTTCTTCACAGTTTCAAGCTTCAGTGTTGTATTCTAAAATTTAAATATTTATTTGATTCCAAATTCAGCTTAGTCTTCTCACTGTTTGTTTTCCCACAAATAAATAACGCAAGCTGGAGAGAGCATGTACTCGGATTTTTAATAAAGAAATAAAAATAATTTGTAAGTTTAACAACCATACCCTCAAGTTATACTTTTAAACACAACTTACTTAAAAGAACTTTTTTTCTCTGTCAACCTTCCAGAAGAAATGGATTTGAGTAGATTGAAGATATTCACTAGAGGTAAATGCACACAAATCCTAGGAATATTGCCTTATTAACCGTGATTACAATACTTAGCCTCATACCTTAGTATCCGATATTTATATTACTAGGAATTTTACTAAATCCGGAATCAAACAACTTTTGTTTGCTATTTTATGCAATGGACTAGTTATTATCATGTTCTCAATCCTTATTTATGAAATTAAACTGCATATTACCACAATTGTTTGTTAATTTCTAGTTTTCTTAAAGATTTTTCATTACAACCTAGATTTTTAGCCACTGTTCAATAAAACCATTATAAACCTTATACCTGGAACAACAAGTACTTTAAACCATACAATGCTTCAAAAGCGTGAGTCAAGATAAATCTAGGCATTGAAGAGGTGGTTCAGGTTTTACATTTAAATGAGCAACCATTTTAACTATCCTAACCATTCATGTTATCTTTTGTGTATTTAATTCCTTATGAAGGCACACATGCCAGTGGCTCAGGGGAAGCTATTTGTAGTTTGACTGTTTTTTCTGGTCTAGGATGAGAACTTAATACGCAAGAGCACCATGGCATTGCTGATGATACAAAACAAAGTTTTCAGTTCACACAAACTCATAAGAAAACAGGGTAGTACAGTGATAAACAGAGCATGATAACCAAGAGCAGAGTTAGAAGACCACCAGAAGAAACCAGTTAGTGCATCATATTTACAGCTCTCCTTTGCCAAGCCTAAAGAACAGATGAGAGGTGTAAAGGATACAGCTGGATGCTTACAGAAGTTTTCAGTAAGCCCAGAGAATTCATCATGAAGTTACCACAGAGTAATTGCCGCAAGCGGATTTACCCAGTAACAAACCTGATCTTCTCCCTGAACCTAAGAGCATTTTCTGAATATCTTTACATTCAAAATTCTCAGAGAAAGAAGGGGCTTCTAAGACTTCAACACAAGGAGTTAAGTGGTAAGCGATCACAAACTCTGAAAAGTCGCTTTTTAAGCAGGCTTCCCTGGAATCCCTCTCTCTCTTAGCTTTTAGATCTACTTCAAAGGCATCATTATAGATTCTCCTTGTCCCAGTTTGCAAGGTATACTCTAAGTCATGGGGAACATATATACATATAACAACATATATACTTTAATCAAGAGCGAAGTAGTGCTTTGCTATGCTAAGCTGTATGTTAACCCACATGAAGTGCTTGTTTGATAGGTTCAGTTGCTTAGCATCCCTCCTACCTGCCTTCTTCCATGACACAGAAACCAAGCCAACAAGCCTTGGTTTTTGCATTGAGCACAGGATTTTTGAAAGCTACCTACTTCCTAATACGGATGCCACCGCAACAATACCACAGTTCACGTTTGATAGAGAAACATTAAACAGGGTATTCTGTGCAAGCTATTGCTATAGAATTGCTCATGCTACAGAACAAAGGCAAGACACTTCTTGTGACTTCAAGTGATAGTAGCTAGAGGGTTAATAACAACTAATTAATTCAAAAGAAGAACTGAATGGTCAAGACCAAGGAGGACAGTCTTGCTCGAAGCCAGGTGCATAAAATCACCATTACAAACTGAAGTTACAGACAGTGAAGGACTATCTGAAAAAGGTAAATAATTTGTACACAAGTGTACTGTTTTACAAGTATATGCCAAACTCAACTTCTGTAGATTCTTTTCTCCCTGTGGTAGATCTAAGTAATGCATTTAATCTTTACTTCCTTTTTTTCCAATCTCCATTACAAGGGCTAGATGCAACAATGAGAAAAACCCCTCTCTCATTTTAATTACGAGTATCATCATCATCTTCATGCAGGAGCATAAGAAACTGTTGTAACACTTAAATGAAAAAGCTCCTTTAGTTGGCTGTCACTGCACAAAATAGGAACTATCGTGAACCAAGTATCAAATGGGAAGGGAGACCAACTGAGGTTCTTCTCAATTGTTTTTGAGCACACTATAGACAAATATTCTGTAAAAGTCAAGCAGGTGCAGGAAACAAAGAGCAAGCTACTCTGCCTAGTGATGCAGAGCAGAAAACTAATAAGACAACCCCCATATTAAGATACCCTAGGATCTATATCTGTTTGTCTTCATGATCTGAGTTGACCTAAGACTGTGCAACCATAAGATGAGAAAAGTGGGTTCCCCCTCCTACACATTCATCACCGCCAATGTTCACAACTGTCCTCAATGCTGGGCCTAGGAACCGCATCACCGCTGTCTGGCTGTTTCCAAGTGAAAACAAACCAAAAGAAAGTGAACGGGAAAATAAAAACACTGGGTTTGAGTTAGCAGAAACTACATAACTTCAGATGGGCTTCAGCTTCAGCCCTGTATTTTCCCTCTATAGAGCTTATTTGAAGTTCCCAATGAGGGAAAATTCCCATGCTACTACTCTTCCCCTCTTCTGGGTAACTATGGGCTAACAAGTAATACCATTACCCTACTTGACAGTGTCGTTATGAGTTGATTGTGTGGGTTTTAAGTTCTCACAGATGCTCAAACTTCCAGTGGAGTAAGGTGGTCTAAGACCAAATTCCGCCCAGATCAGAGAGCTATTATGTAAAAGCTGCCTGCTGACTTCTAACATATCATGCATGCAATACTGAGTCACTAAATATATTAAAAATAAATGAAACAGCTGAGGTAGCAAATGGAATCAAAATTCTGAAGCAGAGAAGAAAAGTTCCTTACCTTTGATTCCCATTCCATACCGGCAACAGATATACCCAGCAATATAACCACTGTTATAGCCCCTATGATTCTGATATCATTCATTTCATCAACCATCAGTGCTCCATTTTCCTAACAAAAAAAAAAAAACCAAACAAAAACAAAACACACACACAGACAAAATAAACCAGTCATACACTTATATCAAGTACTTACCCTCCCTACTGCAGAATAGCATTTTATTGACTGAAATTCATTAATAGACTTAAACTCTATACCACAAATTTGCTCATTTTAAATTCCCTGTACAGACACAATAATTTAGGTTTTGCCTTGTTTTACATCACTGAATCTTCTAAGTGGAAATAATAACTCCCATTCATAGCCCACCCCCAGGTAGAATGGCCTGTCTTCAGCTGCCAGAGAATCAGATTAATCAGCAAGACAACTGCACATATATTTTACTTGTTGTTCACTATTACTCTTAATTCTTGTAATGTATCTTTCCATCTACAAAAAGTACAGTTGAGTTCTTCTCAGTATTACATTTAATCAAAACATTCAACAAAAAAAATAATACTTGTGTTTAAGTTACGACACAGTTTTTAATATGCAGAACTCCTTTGAAAATGAGTGTAATATAAATTACTATCACTCAAAAGAAACAATTCAGTAACAAGAATTTCAGCATTGATGATATGGTTTAATGGTGGTCTTGGCAGTCCTGGGGTAATGGCTGGACTTGATGATCTTAAAGGTCCTTTCCAACCTAGCTGATTCTATGATTCCATGATTCTGCATCACGTGTCTGTACTGACAACCTTTTCCTCAACAGCCAGGTTGGACTTTAACACAAATTGCACATTTTATTTTTTCAAGGAGATAGTGTGGGAAGTTTCCATTTGACACCTTTGATAATTTGTTGTTGGTTTTTCTTTTTTTTTTTTGTTTCTGTTTTTTCGGGGTTTTTTGGCGGGTTTTTTTGTTTGTTTGTGGTTTTTGGTTTTTGTTTTTGTTTTTTGGGGTTTTTTTTTTTTTTTTACCAAAAAGCTACTGAATTGCAGTAGTATTTTACTGATCCATCAAGGTACAAGTACTGTACTGATGTATCAGCCTTGTACCTCATTTCATGTCTTTGAACTGGTCAGGACAATTGTGATGTATCAATAAAGGCTGGGGGATAAAGGGATTGAGAGCAGCTCTGCTGAGGAGGACTTCTGGATACTGGTGGACAGAAAGCTAAACATGAGCCGGTAATGTGCGCTTGCAGCCCAGAAAGCCAGCCGTACACTGGGATGCATTAAAAGGAGTGTGGCCAGGAGGGAAGTGACTCCGCCCCTCTACAACACTCTTGTGTGACCCCACCTGAAGTATTGCATTCAGCTCTGGGGACGCCAGTAAGAGAAAGGTATGGACCTCCTGGAATGGGTGCAGAGGAGGGACACAGAAATGATCAGAGGGCTGGAAGACCTCTCCACGAGGCAATGCTGAGAGAGTTGTTCAGCGTGGAGAAGAGAAGGCTCCAGGGAAGCCTTACTGCGGCCTATCAATACTCAAAGGGAGCTTACAAGACAGATGGGGACAGACTTTTTAACAGGGCTTGTAGCGATAGGATAAAGGGTAAATTTTAAACTAAAAGAGGATTGATTTAGACTAGATACAAGGATAAATTTTTTTATTATAAGCGTGGTGAGGCACTTAACAGCTTGCCCAGGGAGATAGTAGATTCCCCATCCCTGGAAACATTCAAGGTCAGGTTGCACAGAACTCTGAGCAACCTGGTCTAGTGGAAGGTGTCCCTGCCCATGGCAGGGGAGTTGGACTACATGGCCTTTAAAGGTCCCTTCTAACCCAAACCATCCTATGATTTTATTATTAGATGACACCTAAAACTTGCATACAGGACAGTGTAATCTATAATCCATATACCTTGAGCAGCTCCACAACAGTCTCTGCAAATCCAACAACATACATTGCTACTGCAACAGCATTGGCAAATGCAAAAATCAGACCTATGGCACCACCAAACTCCGGCCCCAAACTTCTTGAAATTAAGTAATACGCTCCTCCTGAAAGAAAAAAAAAAAAAAAAAAAAAAAAAAAAAAAAAGAGAGACAAAAAACTCTCTATGTGATAAAGCTGAGAACAGGCAGTCATTAGCAATTTAAAGTTTACACAAACAAGATGCTATTTATGCTTGCATCTTCCCTGATGTATTGGAAAATAACCCAAAACTCAGTACTTCTGGGACAGGCACGCTGAAGTTTCAGGAACATTTAAAGTTCTCAAGACATCAGTTGGAAATAATCACCTGACTCATGCACCACATCATATCGTTCAGCTATGCAACGAGTTCTATGGTTAAAAAACAAATTGTAAAACACAAGCAGCAGTATTACTGGGCTTTTTATTTCAAAACACTCAAAGCATTTCTGCATAGTTCTACCATTACACATTTTCATTAGCTATAGCTCAAGAAACAGGCAAAGTAGACTGTAATAAACCCGCTCAACTTCCAAACCTCCACAACTGGTTTTTTTAAAGCTCTGTTGTTAAGGGAGTTTTCTGCCCCTCAATAGGACTCTCTAAACAAATCACATTGCCACTCTATTTTTCAGAACTTATTCTTTGTACTTTTGAGCTTGTCAAATACAACATCTCAAACCCGACATATGACAAATGGAAATCTTGAGTATCCACAGCATGAGAGTGAAAATTAAAACAAAAAAAGTAACAAATGCACATTCCTCTGATTTAAGGTTAAGCTTTCTAGAAGCCACAAAATCCTCCAGCTTCAGTCTGAAGTAACTGAGTGCACATTAAAAATTTGCAACAGGAAATTCTCAATTTCACTGCATTACAGTTGTTGTGCAAAACATATGTAGGCACCCACGTCTGACATACTTTGCAGATGAGAATGCTAACATAAGAAAAATATTACTGTAACGCAAGATTTTCACAGGAACAGCTGTGATTTTACTCTACAGTTTTTCCAGTTCAGCACTTCAAATTTTCTAATGAATTATTATTTTGCAAGAGTGACTCTAAAAGAAAAATGGCTCTCAGATGAACAGGAAAATCTGGTATGTACAATGCAATTTAGAAAATTAAATAAATAAATAAATAAATAAGGACATTTAGATACTAACTTTAACATAATACTAAGATTTCTGCTGGGTCTATTTATGATAGTGAGGTTTTTCTGTTCATTCTTCATCAAGAGAATTTTATAAACTTCTACTTTAATTCCACCATATTTTCTAGTAGTAGCAATTTTGTAATGTCATGAAGCAGTTTGAGCATGTCAAAGGCACCAACCTTTTACAAACCTATTTTGTAGGAATTGTTGACAACCGCACATAAACCATGAAAGAGAATGAAACCCATTATCCTCAGGAAAGCTAGAGATCAAGAGTTTCAAGAAGTTCTATTGTGTATAAAAAAAAAAATCCAATAGAAGAAGAACACGTCCATGTATGCTCTCATATAGTTATTATAGCTTATCCTTCTATAGGATGTATTTTTTCATTACTAAATTTTATTTCAGGGCATGAACATACACAAGCACACATGCATACCCTTTAAACCACCAGTGCAGATGCAGGAGAATATCAAGAACCTATTCATTCCTGGATAGGGGCATCTCAAAACATTTGCTCCAAAAATTCATAATAGATAGATAATGTTTCTTCCGCAGTGGAAAAGCCAGCCAACATTAAAATCAAATTAGTAGGCTATTAATCAAATACAGAACATAGGGAAGACTCGGCTCCTCAGAAAACTAACTCTTCCTTGTATTTCATCCACACAGTTTTCATCTTTAAGGTGTACACTTCAGAGTGATGGAAGTTTTATAAGCTTTATGAAAGTAGGTTTACCTCCTCTTACAAACCCATTTGTGGCTATTGCTGAAGTAGACAGTCCTGTAATAGTCGTCACTACAGTGGCCATTCCAATAACAACGACAGACAGACCTTTTGGAAAAAAGAGGGTGTAAGTCCAGCAGTATTGAAGTGTACAAGTCTTCAGCTAAACTTGGTTTAAAGAATTAGTCTTGCAAACACAACACAAATTTACTCTGTGTGGTCCCACACATTCAAGCAAAAGGCTTCTTCACTCCCCTTTTGTATAGAGAAATTTGCAGGATACAACCAAAACTGGATAAACGTTCTCTTGAAGCAGCAGGGTAAAAGCTGTATCTTAGAGCTCCAAGGAAACATATGCCTTTTGCAGATGAGGTATTTTCTGCAGTCCAAAACTAACTTAAGCCTCCAAAGAAAATTGTTTATACACAGTCTATACACATATTTTCATAACAGGAAATTCAAATTTTATGATTAAAGTTCACTGAAGACTTACAACTGTCAATTTTAAATTACATAACTTACAACTAGATGGAAAAGTCCATGTAACTTCATACTGCTAAGTTTAGATAAGGGTAAATTATCCTTAAATCTGGAGATATTAAGGACATTTTCTACCCGTCTATAAAGTGTAAGCTCAGTTTAGATAAGGGTAAATTATCCTTAAATCTGGCGATATTAAGGACATTTTCTACCCGTCTATAAAGTGTAAGCTCAGGATCAACACTTCTTTTGGATCACATTTAAAAGTGACTAAAATAAAATTACAGCATTAGTACACATACCTATGCCAGCTTGTCCTACAATCCACGAAAGTCTGATGAAAAGCATCACACCCCAAATGTTTAACATACATCGTACCTAAGGTAAAACAGAAATTTTACATAGGTTAGGTCTTACAGTCACTTCCACTAGTTCTTAATTTCAGTTTTTAATGTTGTTGAAATTATTTTGCAGTCTTTTCTTCACCACTTTTCACAAGAATAGTTGGTTTGGGTTTGTTTGTTGGTTTTTTTTTTTTTAATTAGACATGGTTTGGTTAAAAAAAAAAAAAAAAAAAGGGAACCTGAAGATGAACAAAAATATATTACCTTGAACACAGATAATTTACAGTTCTTCAGTATTTGACACTTGTACCAAACAATAATTTCGACCCCAAACTTCAGGATACAAAATTTATACTGCAGAATACATGACTAAAAGAAAGATTGCAAAATCTAGAAATCATGAGGTCTACAACCCACTTCAGCTCTCCCAAAAATACTCCCCCCCTCAAATTGCACTAAAACAATATACCCTACTAAATAATTTATTCTTTTTTTTTTTTTTTTTATAAAACAAGCACCTACCACAACTTCCAGTCTTACATTTTTTTTTTTTTTAATCTTACAACACAACTGCACACTAACAGAATGGTGGTGGTGGTGTGTATTTTTTATCTTTGTATTTTAAACTCTTAGTCCTCATTAAAATTAGAGTTTACAATATACAGAATTTAGACAGAAGACTAATGACACACCTTAGGTCTCCCTTTTACCTGAAGAGTATGATATCAATCCCACAAAAATTTTAGATGGTCATTAGGACTAGAAATGAGACAAGGACCTCTCCAAAGCATAAAAGGAAAAAGTTCTCAGAAATTTAAGAAGTTTTCACAAAATGTACATCACCTGAGCTGGAAACATTCACCTAGGCAGCTTATACCTACTAGGAAATACTAACTGCAACTTTCAAACCACTGAGAAAGATATCATCCTCCTTGAAACTTTTAAATATACTTCAGAATAAAATGGCCAGCAACTTTTATCCCATAATTCTTTTTAATACTTAGAGTCGTTGCTTACAAAAATAGCCCAACAGAGGATTTGGGTTTGCAGACAAAGTCAGCTTCATACCTGCTTCAAAATTACCAACTCTGTCCTTGGTTGGGGTACCTCAGTAAAAGCCTGTAATACCCATTTCACAGCTACTACAGGCACTCTCCTTCTCCCATATGAATGAATATGGCTGCTTCGAGATTTGTAAGGAAGTTGCTATTACATAGTGGAAGACTGCTGAACTAAAGTTAGATATTCTGAATGCTCAAGTTCAGTATATTTTAACTAACTGTTGCACTTGCAACCATCACTATAAATTCTATCAGCTTTGGAGAGTACATATTAATCATGGTTTCTCCTTGCCAAAATATTAAAAATAAGTTAATATGTATTTGTAGTAAGATCCTCCATGTCACCTTTAATTTTGCACTATTCCAGATGGGGGCAGACTCCGTTTTTTTTCCACCATGACTAGACCGTTAAGTATTAAGACTTCCAGAGCTTAGGAGATTACTTTTTGTAAGAGGTTCAACAAAATTTAAATACTTAATTGGGGCCAAGTTTTGCCATATACTGGTAGGTACTCTCCTCAACACATTATTTTTGTTTCTGTGAAGTAAAACAAATAGAAGTCAAGTTTTCTAACACTTCAAACTCCTATAGATCCAAGGTGAACACATATGAAGTGTATTCATTCCATTTGCTTTTGTCTTTGTCACTTAAGAGTCATATGGAGTTTTTCTACTTCATATAAATACTTAGATAATCTTTTTCCTTCTTGGAAATTATGCAACTTCAAAACCACAAAACCAGTGCTAAGAAACCATTATCCCTTGAAAACTTAAGTCCTGAAGTATTCATTTCCTTAAAATTCAGTAGAAGTAAGAGAAACCTTACCCAAAATTATGGCATTTTTCACTTCTCTCAAACGTATAATCTTTTCTTTATACAGTACTATCACAATCCCTCTCAAAAAAAGAAGGCTAATAGAAAGATCAAATCTGTAGAAACTGAAGTACAATAACCAAACTTACCAATACACCTTTTATCCAGCCAAACTTGACCACTCCTTTGCTATCAGGTGTGTAAGAGGCAGTAGCTTCCCCAGCTGGTGTGCCTTCATCACCATTTGCATAGCCATCTTCAAAGGGCTCCTTGGGGGGGGAAGGAAAAAAAAAAAAAAAAAAAAATCTTTTATGTGATTAACAGAGTAAAGAAGGCATTTAATACTCACACTGTAAAAAAAACCTCATCTACTTGTACAAACAGAAAAATTAAAGAATGACACAGCAGAAGTTTTAAGCTTTTCTTTTACATTCCTTGCATGAGACATCTCACAGATTTCAAGGTATACAAAACAAACTTACACAGAAAATTTAGGTATTCTGCTTCAGTTAGGGCAATCCGTTAGCAGACAGAAAAATATTTTTAAGAATCGGTTCTACAGCACTAAGAAGCAAACACATGGTCTTTTAGAAAAAAAGCTACAAAATTTCAAATGAACTGACTTGCACAGCACAGGAGGTTTTCCTTCTTAATCTGAAAGTGTATACTGTTCTACCACAAGTTACTGGTCTCAGCTACAGCATTTGCTGTAGTTCAGACTTTGCTGTCATTTGATCGATTTTTCAGGAAATAAATTATTCACTTCCTGGCAAACTATTCTACTATTCATTGTAAGGTGATGCTACTAGAAAGGAGGGTGGCATTTCAGGGAGAAGCAGGGCAGGTAAGTCTCTTCCCAAACACTCTTGTTTAAAATGAAGGATGACAGATGCAGTAACCATCAGTCTCATGGATGAAGACCAACTCGTGGATTTTCTTTACAATTGAACTCTTAGCCTTACAATGCAGAAATCTTAACTGTTCGATGTATATTAAAAATAAACGTGTGTGTGTGCAAACAATACAATTTGCATGCAATAGAAGTGTGTGCTTATACATAATGTCGGACGCTTACTTTTGAAGAAGCAGGGGTTTTTTGCCAAGCCAGGCGAACACCTGAACATACAAACTCAGTTTCCTACACTTGCTGTAACACAACAGGCAACGCTCTAAGTATGTTAGTTATCCAAGGCAACAAGTATAAAGAGTGAACATACTAGAAAGACCCTGAATACCATTCAAAGAATACTATTCAATAAACCAGCTCAAGCAGTATTTGTGAAGCAGCCTGCATCCCAGAGGTCTTAGAAAACACTTAAGCAATTAGAGGTTCAATCCCAATGAGGTCAATGGCAAAACTCCCATTCACTAAATAAGGCACAAGTAGTCTGGACCCAAATTACGCTTTCAAGAAGTATGCTTCATGTTGAATGGACGCAGTAAGAAAGTTTAATGTGAGTTACTTTATTAAATTGCTCCTCTTCCTGAAATTAACACCAAATATACCTTCAGCATAGAGTCCAGAGGAAGTATTTACAGTCACTTATGAAGGGTGTCATCCATATCCCCCCACAATCAGCAGTAAACATACAAAACAGATTGAAAAAAAATAATCTGATTATGTCAACCTTATCCAAAGGTCATTAGCACAGATTCATGTCAGTGCTTTTCAATGACTCTGCATCATGACATTCTCTTCAAAACATATGTACCTGCAACACATCTGGAGCTCCTGTATGGAATAAGCTTTACACCAGTAGGCAGAATCACGATCAGTTTCCAGATCCTTACCATTATGACAGAGGTTTCTTAAATAGTAGGTTTCTTGTCTCCCAAAGGGATTAAATACATTGTGTTGTATACATATGTATATTTTTATATGCATATGTGTATATATATACACATATATTACACCTTACATACATTAAACAGAGGACAAAAAGAAACATAACATGGAATTATCCAGTTTGCTGAACTGCAGCTCTTTGGGATAGAGGAGAACTAATGGTTGTAACCTCGAGACATTTGCGCAGCCTTTGATCAATGAATATACTGATTTGCTGATTACTTGTATTCAGACACACAAACTTAAATCAAGAAAGAAGTGGTGTGTGATCCATGTAGAGTGGCAAGAACAAAAATGAGGACCAAAATAGAGAATTATCTTGCTGCTACATTTAACATTTTACACAGAATGAACTCTAGCACCTCTATTTCAAGAAGTGTAATACTAATTAACTAGTTTTAATTTAACAGATACAGCCACAAGCTGCTCATTTGTTGAGCCTATGCTAACCTGCGTAAACAAGAACTGAGGAAACGGAAAACCCTCTAATGAGGCTCCTCACCCAATTCAGACACACCTGAAACTCACAGCAAAAATGAGTAAGCCTACATACTGCTATACTCTGATACCCTTGAGTACTCATCCTTCAGATGACTTTCCCAGAAATGCAGGAATAAACCTTTAAACTCCTTCTAGGTATTAACATCTCCCTTATCAAGGTTCTGCCATTTCCAGCAGCACTGATGATAAGTGTCTCCTCACTTCTCCCTACCCACCATCAGTAGTCAGGAAGAAAAAAGATACATTAAAACAAAAAATAGGTTAACAAAGATGTTCACAACCATGACAACACATCCTCCAACCAAGCATGCAACAGTGTAACTGTGTGTTATTATTCCTTCATATAAAATCTATCTCTACTTCTCACACAAAAGCACTACATTACACCTGGAACAAATTCAATTTTAAAGCGTTACATAAAGGGATTCACATTTATATTATCTAAGCAGATTTTATGCTTTGGCCCAAAAACCTGCCAACAAAAAGGCATGCCATGTCTTTAATAAGAAACAATAAAATTGTTCTTTGAAAAGACTGGTCAGGTAATCAAGGAAGGGCTAGAAGAAACCTGCGCCCTTAGGTTTTACGAGAAGGTGGAGAATATCCTACCATCTAGTGTAAGAGACAATTACATTTTTCAGCACATCACCATGACTGGCCAAGTACTGACAGGACCTGCACACATTGACCTCCAGAGGTCACTTTCAACCTCAACCATCATGTGACAGCTACGCATTTTACTGTAGTGATCAAACAAGCCCTTAGCTCAGCCTGCTGTATTCTGGAAAGGACATAATGGCTTGCAACTGATATTTTGAGTTATCAGTTACCAGATCAGCTCCAAGATATGCACACTATGAACACAAGAAAGTTTTGTTCTGAATGTCTTGTCTCTCCACACTATGCAATACTTCCTAGAAAAATATTTTGAAGCACATGCAAAATGTAATAACTGAAAGGTTAGTGCTGGTTATCTGTGTCAGTGGGTGCCCGATAAAACACCAGTCAGAACAGATATTACAGTGTGGGCACAAAAGAATTCCACTACACAAGACTCCAAGTTCATCCCTTTAATGCGAGATTAAGAAAGCACCACTGTGGTCTCAGCTGCAAATCAAGCAGGCGTAGTATTTTTCATGCTTGTACTCATGAGGAAACAATGCTTCTACTCAAGTCACATACTGAATGGAAAAAACTGCACTAGCACTATTTTAGAACTGCAATACATGTATGATAAGATCTTCATAAGCAGTAAAAAACACTAACGCACTGTGGATTTGGAGGGGGTGTAACAAAAGGGGAAAGGAAAGGTTTTAGCATTCAGATCAAAAATGTTCTTGTCAACACAACTTTTTACCAAAATAGTGTCTTTTATCCAATCACTCCAAAGAACACTTAGAGTTATGGTGTTTACTTGCACTGTTAAAGGAAAAATAAGACATATTAACATGCTGACAATTCTATCATACACTGACAGGAATTTAGCCAAGAAACAGTTAAACTCTGTTCCGACACAGAAATTTCCATTGCTGTATCACAGTGCACTGAACAGTACAGATAATCTACTATTTCATCTCCAGTACTGCATCATAACAGTAAGTTATTTGTGCCAATTGTGAATAGCCTCCACATTTATTAGAATTGGATTAGTAATAAGAAAAGACTTGTTAGCCAGAAGAGATCTGAGATTTTTCACACACAGCTAGAAATACACTCACACATGGAAGTTTCTCATGGGTAAAAATGGCTATTTAGTTTTATTGAGAATTCTTGATAGTAGTATATGCCATGCAGAACGTTTATTTGTGGTGAACTTACCTAAAGCCCATCTTAAAGGCAACATACTTAAGCTACATTGAACCGTATGAGGTAGTACCAGAACAAAAACATATGAACTCCTCTGCTCTTGCTTCTTTTCAAGTATTACAACATGGAAGCCCCAAGTAAAGGGGCAGGACAAGCAGCAAGTCTGTATCTAAGATTATGTGGTGGTTCTTCAGGCAGACTGCTTTCTTTGCCGTTTGCCTGATTTGGCATGTCCCAAGTAGTAACTTCTTTAGCTAATCCTTCCAATTGTCATTACTCATGTGCAAAGAGAGCAGGCTAAAAAAAGCACTTGAGCATTTAACTGGTCTTTTTCCACCTCTCAAGTTTGACCAGTTACAGGTTTAGTATGTGCCATATAGTATGACGGCTTCTCCTTGTAAAATTCCTTAGAAAGGGTTCAAAACAGTAGCTTTTTCTTGTCTCAGTGGGATATAGTACTGAAGCTGTTTTAAGTAGCTAGTACCATCAAAATGTTAAAGCGAATCAAGACGCTCATCTTTTCAACCTCCAGTTTCTGCACGGAAATATAAAAATGGCATTCCACTACATTTAATAAAGAGAACAGCTGCTTACATTTAAAACTGCTTTGTACTTGCGTATTCTGATACTAAGCATGGTGATCCCATTATTTAACACGCTTAGTGAGGACAGGAGAAAAGAGAAGCCACCCGAGAACTGTCTTTCACCAACAGATGTACCTACAGAACACTTCTGTACAGCAATGGGTCTCTGTCCTTACCACTTACAGTCAAAGCCTCAACAGGATCATGTTTTTGCCGGCTAGAAGCTTTGAGGTTAGAGAAGTTTGCGGTAATCATCACGGACAGTGGAACCCTTCTTCACAAGGGCGAGAGACCTGACACATCTTCTGCACTCCTTCACTGTATCTTACAGCATTACTGCCAAGCTGTGCACTAATACTTTACCATATAATTTCTTGTTTCCATTTTCCAAAGGTTAACTTTACAGGCATTGCTATTTTTAAGAAATTCCTTTTTGTGGAAGGAAGCAGCCATTAACATGTACTGATCCAGATGTAGCATGCCAGCTGCCTCAACAGTGGAAGAATCATTACTTAGATTAATACTCACACTGTGCAGCAACTCTATAGCTGCACAGAGTTAAGACTATGGCTACTGAAGTACAAAACTTGACAGTACAGAAGATGCTCAGAGTTAACACAGCTCAAAATATCAATGTCAAAAGCTCTTCTTCCACGTTTTTTGCTTTTCTAACTCAAACATACTTTAGTCAGAGTGTGGATAAAATAAACGTGACAGATTAAACAACAGCAGAATTAGTGAGCATTTTCACAGAATCACAGAATCACAGACTGGGTTGGAAAGGACCTTAAGATCACCTAGTTCCAATCCCCCTGCCACAAACAGGGATGCCCCCACACTAGACCATGTTGCCTAAGGCTCTGTCCAATCTGGCCTTGGACACTGCCAGGGATGGAGCATTTACCACTTCCCTGGGCAACTTGTTCCAGTGCTTCACCACCCTCACTGTAAAGAACTTCCATATATCTAACCTGAACTTCCCCTGTTTAAGTTTAAACCCATTACCCCTTATCCTATCACTACAGTCCCTGATAAAGAGTCCCTCTCCAGGATTCTTGTAGGCCCCTCCAGATACTGAAAGGCTGCTATGAGGTCTCCACGCAGCCTTCTCTTCTCCAGGCTGAACAGCCCCAACTCTCTCAGCCTGTCTTCATACGGGAGGTGCTCCAGCCCCCTTATTATCCTTGCGGCCCTCCTCTGGACTTGCTCCAACAGTTCCATGTCCTTCTTATTTTGAGGACACCAGAACTGTACACAATACTCCAAGTGGGATCTCGCGAAAGCAACATAGAGGGTCAGGATCACCTCCTTTGACCTGCTGGTCACACTCCTTTTGACACGGCTCAGGACACAGTTGGCTTTCTGGGCTGTGACCAGTTTGCAAATAGTGCAAACTTTAACTCCAAGAAGAAATTGCTGCATTCAAAGCACTGAACCACGCTGCTGGTGAACATATTTTTTACCCCAGAAGACACCAACACTTCCCTTGATTTTTAAAGGCTGCAAATCTTTTCTTGGATGAACAAGCCTTCTGCTTTCCCTCCTCTAATGAACGTCTGGATTCTTCTTTCCACCTCACCTGACATTTCTAATTATCTCAAGAGAAGGCTAAAAAAGTGCTATGTATCACATGCATAGAATAACCGCACAGAATAATCTTGCTGACATAGGTGTTTACCTCTGATGAATGGAGACAACTTTTGCAAACAATTTGCACTGGTATAAATATATTTAAGTGTGATCCTGTACTACCCAAGAATAAACCAGCTCTTAAATGTTGACTGTAGGACACTAAACTCTATCAAATACATCTGTTCTTTGAACACTGCTTTTGCAGCATGCTAATATTTGCAGTCATAAAATGCCCAGTTTGTGCCTAAGAGTCAGCTTTGATAAGCTGGTTATTTTATGTTTTAATGCTTTTATCTAACCAGTGGTGAAAGAAACCAAGAGCACAGAGTTTCCTTTCCAAAATATCTAAATCTCTATGGGATAGTTTTAAGCATATTGTTGTCCAGGACATAAGAGAGTCCTGTGATTAACACTTTTATCCAGAAAAGTCTCCACTTTGATTGTCTGACTGAGAATATGAAGTATTTCAGTACTTATATATGTGAGAAGAAAAAGAAGTTCTCACCAGACTTTGACTTGATCTGGCGACATTATTGTTCGTAACCATTTTTTTAACCAACCACTGTTGAAAATGACTGAGATGCTGTTGTTAACTTTGCCCTGTAGACTAATATCAAATCAAAGCAAGTTTTTAATACCAAGTTTGAAAAAAATCTGCCAGGTCTGAGTTTTCAAGTGGGGTTTGTATGTTTTGAGTTTTGGTTTAAGGGAAATAAACAGCTCTAAGACAGAGTTACTATTGTAAGTAATAACTTTTCGAGTATCTTAGTCTACATAACACTCTCAAAGAACAGTCAGTACTGGCATGGAATTTACAATTTGTAAATTACTAACACTAGCCAATACTGCCATTGACAGGCAGCTACTTTCTTCTCTATACTGATCTGTTTCAGAAGTGCTAACCCTAAAGCTTTTTTAGATATCCTCACTGATTTCATTTATGCCAACCATTTACTTAAGCTTCCCATCAGAACCCCAGAACTATGCAGTTTGGACATTGATATTTACCTGACTGAAACAGTTACTTCTTAAGAAAGGCAATTTGCTATTTAGACCTATCAAATGATACAGGTGTATCGCGTTAGACCTAGGAAGTGGAAACTAACACAACTGAAACTCAACCACAAAATAATAAGAAAAAAATCCACATGCCTTCTACATCTCTCACTAGTTTTGAAAGAACTTTTTCAGGCCTATTCTAAAGGTTTTCAGAAAACTATCACCTTGTTACACAGTAACAGTTGAAAAGATTATAAAACCAGAAAAATAATTCTTTGAGTTAAAAAAAAAATAAATTATCATCTGTAGTAAACATGACCTTTAAATATTGCATGTCATTCTAGTTCCTCCTCATGAATCCTCTGCTGGAGTAAGGATGGCAATAAGGTTATCATGAGTTAGTATGGAAACTGAGAACTAGCATGCCCAACTCGCAATGAATGCTTTGTAATAGCCCTCACTGTGATGAAAGAGCACTGAAAGAGCAAATTCTAAAACTGAAATTAGGTTATCAATTTCTATGTCCTAATTACATCACTAATTTACATCTTACAGCAGATGTAATAGTCTGAATCTCTGCTACCTCAAACAGGGTGATAATCCAAACGAACACAGTTACCTTTCACTTCAAGACTGTTACTCATAAAGGGAGTAGCTTCCACAGACACCTAGAACACTTCACAAATTCCTGATAATTTGTTATTTAAAAATAAACTTGCTAAGTTAGTAACACAGATTCAGGTGTGTTAGATGGTTTTCAGCAGTTAGATGGGAAATCTTGCACCAACGGGAAAAACCCAGTCAGGCAGCAGAAGAAAACACGACAGAAGACACGTTCAAGACATTTCACTCTGCCTAAACACCTTCTTAGTGTTTTCTTTAAAGAACAAACTCAAAACCCACACAAAACCCAGGAAATATTGCTGGTCATTGTGCAATGATTAGTTGTTGATAGCAGTTTAGAAAATTCACCAGTCATATTAGGTACCTTACTGATTGGTTTTAAAACAGGAATTATAGCAAACTTGCTAATAGAATTTCTAATTCCCACTTCTTGTTTGAAGCACATGTAAAATGCTTCTACTATACTCTGGTTCCAGTATCTTTACAATCATAATCTAAAAAAGCCTACTAACCCAATTAAATGGCACCCAGCACTTACTTACAGCAACAGGAGATAAAATTACTCAGATCTGGTTTTAAGACTTGGGATTCCTTGGAATCAAACCTGAAGAGCTTCAACCATTGGTTACTCACCTCACGTTTATAGCCAAGAGACAAAAACTTTAGTGCTTTGGCTATATTACCTTGTCTACAATTACAAATTCAAAATATAGCAGCAAATGCTTTTGGCATCCACTTGCAGTGAGACTGCATCAAACACAGAACATTACTGTTATCTTACACTAAAATTAAAGTGTTTTGTACTTTGATTACAGCAGAGTAATTTTAAGCAGAAGAAATTTATAGTTACAATTAACATGTCAACTGAAGAATTAGCCAGCTACAGGTCTCTGCCATCATCTTGTATTTCGGTGTCTTGCAACTCAATAATGCTTTTAACAGAGAAAAATTAAACAATATTTGTGTGTGTATGTGTGCGTGTATATATATATATTCTGATTTTAAAAGCCATTTTTACTTTAATCTTTTTAAAGGAATAAAGAATCACTCATTCTTCCTCCCAACTCTTACAAGTCATATGATGCATTATCCAGGCTAACAAGACTGTTGATCAAGAAACTTACTCAGGAAATTGATTTCAGCTTAGGAGTAAATCACTGTTCTTTCAAGGTAGTATATTTACAAAGGACAGATAGCAGTTTGTTTATAAAGCGCACCATCACTTAACATCTTACATGCATACAATTTTTCTGACTTATCTCTAAGCCAACTATGCATACAATTTTTCTGACTGATCTCTAAGCCAACTAAACACATGAAGTCTATGAACTTTTCTCTTTAAGGAGGCGATTATGATTCTCCCCTTCCTAATATGGGATGGGTAACAAACTCCAATCTGGTGGACTTGCTTGAAGGAAAAGATTTAGCATTAATTCAGAAATGAAGCAACAGCAAAACTGCCCACACTTAGGCACACTTTAACCGGTGAAAATTGACATCATCTGGTCTTTGAGTGATCTTAATTAACTTGATTGTCATAGCAGTATCCCACAGCCACTAACTTGCCATGTCACTTAAGTAATCCAGGCATTAGAACATTGCATAATATTCCAAGGGTGATCTCATCTGTTCTTCTACCTGCTTTCTCTATGGCATCACCAGGAATTCTGGGGTTTCAGCCCTTTAATAAGCAAAAAATAAAAGTTTCAATGCTTTCCTAAGCATCATAGCAAAATAAAGCTTTTCTCAAGGTAATTACTAATCGGTGCCTCTGGAAACAGTGACAGCGTCACCACCATTTGATCTCGTCATAACATCAGCATAGAAAGTTTAGAATCAAGTCTTAGCATCCCTAACAGAGAAGGACTAGCAATACTTACAGAAGAAAAGTTCCAGAGGAAAGCACTGAAGTCTAGATAGCTACGCAAATGCTGAAATTTGAAAGCCTGCAACCAGGAAGGCGTGACAGGATGGAATCCTTTCAAGCAGTTTTTACTCATGACACAGTAGCAAAGTTTTGTTGACGTCTGCAGGTACGCAAGAACAGTATCGTATCTGAAACATAAATACTACTTTTTTCCCCTCCATAACAAAAATGTTACCTAAAAAACACGAGCAACTTGCAAAAGCATCAAGATAAATTACATCTTCACACCTTGATTCATACATCCCTCCATAAGCACAGGATTATACGAATACTCTGGGCAAGCTGATCATGAGAACTGGAAACAAATGAAAAAAGACCTCTGTTCAACAGCTATACACTGTAGCTACTCCATGGCAGACCAACAATACTTATGCCCTGTACTCCCAGAAATACTGTAGACAAAGTCAGGCCTTCCTGTGAAGGAATAGTCAACATGTTCTGCCACCAAAAAAAAAAAAAAAAAAAAAAAAAAAAAAAAAAAAAATCACCAAACAAAAACCAAACCCAAAATAACAAACAAAAAAACCCCACCACAAAAAAAAAAAGCCACACAGAACACCCACCAAAAAAAAGAACAACAAAACCCCCACAAAAAAACCAAAAAAACCAAAAAAAAACCAAAACCAAAAAACAGAACACTTTACAAAAAAAAACCACCCAAGACCTTGACAGTCCCTCCACTTTTTCTAGTTAACAGAAAATTGCACTATTTACATCTAGTCACAAAAAAGGGGGAACCAATCCATTCAGCTTGAATGGAAGAAACACCTCTAGCCTACTCCACACTTCAAAACCACACCTCAGTTCTGCTTTTGATGTTCTGTTCTTTTCCTGCCCTCTCCAGAATCAAATTTTAATTTTCCTACTGCACCACTCTATTTGATCCTTTTCAGAAGAACCACTGTACTGTGAATGATTATTACAGTAATTATTCATTACTGTCCATGGATAGTCATATTCCTTTTGATATTCATTGACATGAAGAGAAATCACACTTCTCAGGAAAACAGATCCAGGCTCTGAACACAGGTAGTTTTCACTTGATTATCTGAAAAACATAACCTTGATACATGTGTAATGGTTAGAGACCGTCTAAGTGTTTCATAGAATTTTTTGTTCTCCAGAGAGGAGATGAAGCATTTTGTAACGTAAGAACTGAATTAAATTGTATTAACAAGCCTCCTGCCTAGGAGTTGTGCTTATTCTAGTGTGGCCTGAGAAAGCAAGGGTGGTGAGACACTGGCACAGGTTGCCCAGCAAAGTTGTGGCTGCCCCATCCCTGGACGTGCTCAAAGTCAGGCTGGATGGGGCTTTGAGCAACCTGGTCTAGTGGAAGGTGTAGAACTAGACGATCTTTAACGCCTTTTCCAACCCAAACCATTCTATGATTCTCAATACAATGTTCTGTAACTAACTTCAAAAGAGAATCCATTTCAGTCTTGCTGAAGAACTTGTTTTCAACACAGCAAATTCCCACATCATCTTCATACTCTCTCACCCCACCCCAAAAAAAGGTTAATTTGAAGCACTTTTGCTCGACACCTTTCAGTTTTCATTCACTTCTGCAGAAGAGTTATGCACTTTTCATTCAAGAGATGTGGGGATGTAGAGCAAGCCTACCACACTATGCAGCAGTAACCTTCACAGAACTTCATGTAGAAGTCTAGTTCTATATGTAGTAAATTCATGAAAACTATTATTTAACCTACTGTCTTACAACAGACTAAACAGCCCACTGAAATAATCTTAAAAATCAATTAAGTAGAACTGAAATTTTTAACATCATGCCATGAAGTGATGTATACAGCTACAGGCACAACCCCTGAGCCATCACTGAGCAGAGCTGGTACGTCTGTTGGCACTTGCACTGGTACACCACTACATTCAAGCCAAAGTTGCCAAACTGCTTACAGCTCAACAGCAGTATTACTCGTAATAGTCTTAGAAGTCTCTTTACCATTTAAACCCTCAGAACAAGCTGAAATAAACCTAGCGTAACAGTTTCTTTAGAGCTGAAACAGACATTGCTATTTTCTTTGAATTAAAAAGAAAACAACTGAACAATCTGAAATAGAAGCAGCTTATTTTAAGAAAGTTAACTAGCAAAATGAAGATGCAAGAGAAGTTTCCTTGTTAAAAAAAGGAATTTTAGTAAATTTTTACCTTTTTTTTTTTTTTTTTAATCACTGCACCTTTAAGTCAGTTAACTTTAACAGGCACAGACAATGCATCTCAGTTTTTAATGCATACAAAAAAATTTCAGTAAGTTTCTTAGGCCTAATCGGCATGCTGAAGCATAGAAATAAATCAAAGACATTCCATGCACTCAAGCTGCAAGAACTGGATAGCTTCCAAAAAACTGAAAGGCAAACAATTCTAAATCGTTTGAAAAAATTTTAGTAGTGAACAAATGACCATATTGTGATTGCTGTTACCTATACCAAGAAGGGGAGGAAAACACATTCGTGGCTGCCCATGAATGAATATTATATGGGGCTTTAGGAAAAAAATCTGAAGGATGCAACAGAAGATGTAGTACACTGTTTTGAATTACTCCAAGATACTAATCTTGCCAACCTCCTCCTCTGCAAGAATGTTCGTCAAGAATGAGAATCATCTGAGATCCAATCAAATGCAGTATCAAAAGGGAAAAAAGTTAATCTGAAGATAAATTCCACTGCACCTTCCTCTTTAATCAGTTCCTGAGAGAAGTTATTACTATGCTTCCAGTTTCTGGCCTTTAACTAGTCACTGACACTAATAGTATGTTAGCTAAGACTGCTTTATTAAAAAAAAAAAAAAAAAAAAAACACACACCAAAACAAAAACAAACAAACAAAAAAACCCCACAACAAAACACACCAAAACAAAAACAAACAAACAAAAAAAACCCACAACAAAAAAAACCAACAACAAACCACCTCTGAACAGGCACTCCCTCCTTTCTTCCTTGGTTCCACTCTTCTGGCAAATCACAATGCCTTTTCTTCTGACATGAGCACTCAAGGCACTCATAGTGCATTGCAGCAGTCTCCAAGCAGCACAGAAGACAGTCCATTGGGAGTATGGGAAGAAAAACCTTTATGTAATGTTAATAAAGTACAAAGATTTCTGAAAGAGTTTATTTCATCTTTATCTCATCCTTTTTTTTTGTACCATATGCAATATTAACAGAGTAATACATGTAATTACTTTAAAGTAAATACACATATATTAAGGGTGCATGCTCAATTTCATTATTGATATGACTGTGCAGTCAAAACACGCTGGTGTATTTGATCAGGGAACTGACTCAGCACATCCAGCACAAGACTTTGCAGTTGGGGAGTAGTGGTGGTTCTGCTTGTAAACCAGATCAGTTCCCAGATCCAACTCAAAAATACAAACATCGCCACTAGAGAGAGCACAAAAGTTTACTTCTTTAAGCATCAGCCCACACTTCTGCTGCCAAACTACAATCTGTAATAACACTCTTATTTCCAGCTTTTCTAGAACAAGACAAAAAACAAAGCAGAGAGAACAGTATTAGCAGTTTGTTGAAGACAGTTCAAGGATTTCAGTATTCCATACGTGTTTTGGACTAAAGACTTATTGCAAAGATCAGGTAAGAGAGATTCAAGCATCAAACAATACAAAATTACCGATTTGGTCCTTATAAAATACAAACCCTGGAAGACTAATACAACTTACTGCTGCAAGTTGAGCGGTGCATTATTTTTTTCCCCTTGCTGAGGATGTCAGTAATTAGGTGGGGTATCAGGATAAACAAATTTAGGATTCTCCACACAAACTGAAAAAGCATAAAAACATCACTATACATGATGTTAGTAAAGCCTCACCTGAGTACCACTGCATTAAGCTCACTGTTTTTCAAGAGTGATGGAGAAGAATGCTTCATGATTGAAGGCTTGTAGGATGTCCAAGACCACAGAGATCAAGACTAAAAGAATTCTTCTTGGTTTATTTAAATATAATAAAATTCAGAAAGAATATTGAAGTTCTGCTTACAAACATTAAGGAGAGCAAGAGAAAAAAAGCTATCTGAATTAAAATCACACTGATTCAAGAACTAAGAGACCTCTGATTGTAAACAAGATCAGCAAGGTAGTAAAATAAAAACTATCTGCAAGTGGGTCTCAGTCTTCCAGTGAGGGAGAGAGGAGGAAGGAGTTTTTAAAGATAGACCTTACATACGATGGTCAGCTAACTTGTTTTCTTAACAAGCTAAGCAGATACAAACTAAGAATGGGCGTGAAAGGGGATATAAACAAATGTTAGAGGTGCAGCAGTCATTTAACATTTTCAAGAGAATACATTCTTTGTTAAAAAGCAGTGCCATATGCAGCCTTTTCACTGTGCTTAAGTTAAACATTTAAAGTTATTACATAAGAGGAAAAACTGCAGTGCTCAAGAAAATATGAATCAAAGCCAGATAGCTAAAAAATAAATAAATAATAACAGCCATCCAACTTCAATAAAAACAAACAAAACCACCCTCAACTCTGCATCAAAACTATCAGTAATGTCTTCTTTCTTACTTCTATCTCCAAATTCAGAGGACAGGTGCATGGATTTCTATGTCGGAGGAAGCAATGTTTCTAAATGCCTTTGGGTTTTGTTTTGGTTTTTGGGGGTTTTGGTTTGGGATTTTTTTTGTTGTTTTTTTCGGCGGGGGGAGGGGAGAGGGCTTTTTGTTTGGTTTTTGGTTAGGGTTTTTTTTGTTGTTGTTTTTTTTTGTTTTTAATTTGGGCTGGATGGGGGTGGTGTTAAGATCTTCCTCCAAGATTACTACCTTCTAGCCTGCTGAGAGAACCAACTAGAGCTCCCAGTATTTAACAAACAGAACAACGCTACCAGCAGAGGGCTTCATTCACGTAACATCTACTTACCACAGCTGCAAATGACTGCACAAAAGACATACCAAATCAGAATCACTCACTTATTGAAGTTTATTCTTCAAAAAGTAAGCTCCCCAATGAAGGCAATGCTATACTAAAAAAAAAATACATTAATGCATAGCAGTGGATTACTAAAACACTGTCCAATTCTGAATACTTTTTAAAAATATTCACCTTCCAGAACCATAAGGTCTATGATGACATGGCATGATAATTTTTTGCACTGAGGAAGACAAAGGCAGATGGAATGCCTTCTACCAGCTATGGCTTTACTTAGACAGGTAGGTGACCTAAGTAAAACAGATATTCCTAAACTAAGATAGAAAAATTTAAGGAAGGCTAGGACACTTTTAATCTTCCTATTGTCTGAATGAAGGTAGATCCCGTAGGAGGGGAGAGGACACCGCTACAATAAAAGCCTACGTACCATGGTATGTAGTTTCCCTCCCACTTCTTTGATAGTAACCACCCTCTCACCTCTCCATCTCTGGAGACTAATGCTCCTGCAAAGCATCACCTTATCTAATGAATTAGCAACTGTAACAGCATTACCAAATTCCCTCTATCATCTCCCTAAAACAAAGCAAGATTAATGCACACCTATTGGGTAAGCGACAGATGGACCACCTGGCTATATGCAGCCAATGATATATGAAGACAAGACCCCTCTCTTGAAACTTAACATGATAGACCACAACCAGTAGGATGCAATTCAGCCACTTGTACTGGAGTATCACCCAGCTATGCTTCCACACCCAGCTTCAAGAACAACCGCTTTTCTACTATGAAAGCTTCTCTTGGAACAACCACATGAAACTTGAGGTGGTTAGACACCTATTCTACTAAGGCAGCAAGACAAACCCTTGCCAAAATACACCTCTTCTGTACATGTAAGTGCATCTTCTTCCAACAAGTACTCTTCTGTGAGAACAGAATCAGTAGAAGAGTTAAACATCTGAGGCTTGTAAATAAAACTAAGGGGGAAAAAAAAACAACAAACCTCTGTTCTAAAATTGGCACCAGCATCAACATTACTGTAACACTGCCTCACAACATTTTAAAAGGGGGCGGGGGGGGGAATAGAATCACAGACTGGGTTGGGTTGGAAAGGACCTTAAGATCATCTAGTTCCAATCCCCCTGCCACAAACAGGGATGCCCCCACACTAGACCATGTTGCCTAAGGCTCTGTCCAATCTGGCCTTGGACACTGCCAGGGATGGAGCATTTACCACTTCCCTGGGCAACTTGTTCCAGTGCTTCACCACCCTCACTGTAAAGAAATTCCTCATATCTAACCTGAACTTCCCCTGTTTAAGTTTAAACCCATTACCCCTTATCCTATCACTACAGTCCCTGATAAAGAGTCCCTCTCCAGGATTCTTGTAGGCCCCTCCAGATACTGAAAGGCTGCTATGAGGTCTCCACGCAGCCTTCTCTTCTCCAGGCTGAACAGCCCCAACTCTCTCAGCCTGTCTTCATACGGGAGGTGCTTCAGCCCCCTTATTATCCTTGCGGCCCTCCTCTGGACTTGCTCCAACAGTTCCATGTCCTTCTTATTTTGAGGACACCAGAACTGTACACAATACTCCAAGTGGGATCTCGCGAAAGCAACATAGAGGGTCAGGATCACCTCCTTTGACCTGCTGGTCACACTCCTTTTGACACGGCCCAGGACACAGTTGGCTTTCTGGGCTGTGACCAGTTTGCAAATAGTGCAAACTTTAACTCCAAGAAGAAATTGCTGCATTCAAAGCACTGAACCACACTGCTGGTGAACATATTTTTTGATCAGTCTTAACATAAACTAACTGCCAACCTTGATGTACTGAGTCAAGAAACAGGAACATAACAATAGGCCTTTACATAGTGCAGATTTTATGTAATTGTACTTGGATGTTTACACCAGCTGCCTTACAAAGTCTTCGACATACATGCTGTACAAATTAAGTTAGTACAAAAAACACAGCCAAAGAATGAGCTTATTTTTTCAAATTCTTAAAAGTCACTGAAATATCTTCTTTAACGCATAGTATTATTCCACAGTAAAGACCACTACTGTTAGTCAGCAGGAACTGAACGTCACTTTGGGAATGGAGACAATAAGCCCCCTGAAACACAGTGGAAAAAAAAAAAGCACAATAGCTTTGTGAACAATTTTCATATGAAAGTATGGCTCCATCACGATTTAGAAGCTATCAGCACTCTGTGGCCAGAGATCAAACACATAATCACAGATCTGGTATATTTTATACTCCAGAGACTGGGAAAAATGTATGTATCCAATGCTATCAGTATGCATGACACACCCTTATTAAAAGCTTTTGTGTTCTCAACTTCATCTTGCAAGCTGTTTTACTAAGTCCGAAGTAAAAAAATTGCTTCCTTTCTTCATATGAGCCTAAATGCTTGCTAACACATTAACTGCCTTGGAAATGAAACATCCTGCAACAGAACAACTGAGTTACTATGCAGAATTTCAGCTTAATTTCTGAAGTTTATACCATGATAGTTTTTCAAAATTAACGCTTAAGTATAATATACAATGTAACTGAAATTGCATATGACATCCCCCATCTTGGGGGGGGCGGAGGGGGGGTGCGGCCAGGCAGACAGGACATAACTGTTTTCTAAGAAAATCAAAAAAGAAAAAATCTTCACATAGACACTGATCCACAGTGCAGATTCTTTAATTCACTACATTTGAGAAATTAATAATTTGAGTTAATTAATCCTTATAGTGAAACTGTCCTGATAATGATCTTGCAATTAGGTCATCTACAGCTCCTCTATGCCACAATGTACAGAGAAAATTGCTTGTCATGCTTTTCTTCTTTATGAAGACATTGCCGTTTTAGAAACTACAGTCCCAGATTAAGTTAGATTCCACACTGAAATGTCTTAATGGTGTCATAAAGAGTTTTCTTGACTGCTGCAATATAAACACACCAAAAACCCATCTGCCAAGCTTAGAAATTCAAGTCATGTTCTGCTTACAGAACACAGTATCTAACAACCTGATCATCCCATTATTGGCCAGGCATCAGAAATTGGGCAGGAAGTGTGTTTTCACATATATTACATGGTTTATTTATAGCGTATCTAACTTCATGCACAAGATGGTAATTGCCAACTTCCATTCCATGCTAACTTAAAAACAGACTACAGAACATCATTTAACTCCACCAGGAGGGGACCTGAAAGGCAAGAGTAATTTGCTGTCACAGTAGGTATTTTCATATTTAATTTCAGATGTTGCAAGGAAGTATCTTTATAGCACACCAGTTATTTCTATCAGAACACATGAAGAGTTTGAAAAAACACATTTAAAGAATCGCCATACAAAACCCCCCCCAGAGCAGTGCAAACGTACTGATCTGTGTAAAAATGGTGTGAAACTGGACAGTCCCAAAGGAATACACTATTTCTAATGGAATGCCACCTACAAGGAGTGAAAGGCAGGATGAAAAAAGTTCTGTAAACACTTCTTTAGGATGAGGCCTACATGTTTGTTCATTTCCCAAAACCCAGCAGAAAAACCCACTAGGACACAGGCTTCTTTGAGCACAGCCAGATACCAAGAGGCAATTTTGAGACTGTAAGAAAGCAGCATTGCTACAGCTTGATCTGGCTTTTGTTTAGTCATGGTAGTTTAACAATGATCTAAAAAATACATCCAATTACTTTCAGGTTCAGCTAAAGCTTGCCTTTTAATAAAGGCAGCCTACAATGCAAATAAGCTTTCACTGTAGCGTCTCCCGTAACATACTGGCTAGTCCAAAATAGGATAACCTTGACACGCGCAGATTCAAAATTTCTGAAGCCCTGCTCCTGACGCCCTCACATGCAGGGCTACTAAGCACGGCAGAAAAGACTCCTTAAAGATCTTAAGGGGGAGAAGCAGCATCGGCTGTATCTGTGCAGCCTTTCAGCATCACGCCAGAAGGCGCTTTGGTTCAGCACTGCCTGTGCAGGGAGAGGCAAGCGTTTTCAGCTGGTTGGAGGACAAACCTCTTGTCACTAGTAAAACCGACCGAATCCTCCTTTATTGCTTGGGGGTTTTTAGCATCTCGTCCAAACATTTCATTCCCCTTCCCTGACTAATACCTCTCGCAGACCTCTTAATTCCCTATCCGAAAGCGATATGGACCAGCAGTGGAAAACCGCTGCGTCTACAACACATCCTCTCTCGGTTATGGAGAAAACATTTGCCCCGCAGCTGTAGCTACCTCTCACCACCGGGCCCATATCACAAAAACATAACGGGGGGGGGAGGGGGGGGGGAGAAGGGGGAGAAGGAGGGAGAACCTCACTGCGTCATGAAAAAAAAGAAAAAAACACGATGCAGGCGCAGGCGATCCGATGCATTCGCACTGTTTGCGCCTCCTCGAGGCTCACGGCGCTTTTCGCTTTTTTCTCCCCCCGCTGCCGGCGCGCACTGAGGACCCGCACGGCCCGAACAGCAGCGACGCCGAGCGCGGCCCCGCCGGGGGCACAACGCGGGGTCCGGGGCCGCGACCTCCCGGCACGGGGACGGCCGAGAGAGGGGTGTGGAGTACCCGGGGGTACGCATTGAGCGCTCACCTTATCCAGCTCATCGTGCAGCTCGGCCAGACTGGGCCGGATGAGCTTCTCGCCCAGGTCGGCGGCCGTGTGGCGGTAGTAGTCGATGCGGGGCACAGCGTCCATGGTGTTGTGGCCGAAGGTGCGCAAGTAGTAGGTGTTGGTGTGGGTATCATAGTAGTAGTGGTGGTGGTGCCCCCCGGAGTGCAGGCTGCCCTCGCTCATCACAGTGTCGCCGCCGTTCTGGAAACTGACATTGCCGCCCTCCGAACTGCCTCCCCCCGGCTCGCCAGGGCTCTCGTCACCAGCCGACGGGTCCACGAAGTTCACCCGAAACCTGCCCTTGGCTTCCTCACTGCCTTTCCCCGCCGCGCTGCCTTCCCCGCTCGCCTTGCGGAGCTCCTCGGCCGGGCGACCGGCGCCCTCGGCCACCAGGTCCACCTGGAAGCGGCTCTGGCTCGGCGTGGGACCCAGTGGTCTGCCCAGAGCTCCGCCACCCGCCCCATCCTTGCTGTCCTCCGAGCGCCGCTCATCGCTTGCGGCCCCCAGCACAGCGGGGCCGGCCGGCGGCAGCTGCTGCTTGCCCTCCATACCCAGCCCTCTCCTCTTTTCTCTTTTTTCCTCTCTCCTCCTGACCGTCCGAGCACTGCGCGCCGCTGCAGCTCCAGCAATCTGACCGCCCCTCCCGGCGGCGGCTCCGCTGCTTTAAACCACCAACCAGCGCCCGGGGCTGCAGCGCGCCGCACACAACGCCAGGCGCCGCGCACGCTCCGCCCCCCGCTGCAGCGCCAGGTGATGATGCTGCCGGTGCGGCTACCGCCCCGCCCACTCCCTCCGCCCGTGCCCCAGCCGCGCGCCGCCTCAGCGGGACCCGTCCCCACCGCCGCCCTGCTGCCCCGCACCGGCCCCCGCCGCCTTCCTGCTCCCGCTCGCCTTCCCCCGAGCGCGCCCGCTACGCTGAAGAGCCGCCCGGCGCCCTGACAGCGCCGCGCGGGGAGGAGCGGCCGCGCCGGGCGAGCCCACCGGGGCTTCAGCAGGAGGGAGCTGCGCGGGGCCCGCGGCGGTGGGGGGCGGTGGAGCCGCGGAAGGAAACGGGCCGCGCTGCCCTCCGCCTCCTGGCCTCCGCTGTCTAGCCCCTCCACCTGATCCCCGCTTGGTGGAGGCAGAAACTTGGATGCGAAACGGCCACCGCTGCCTCGCCGCGCCCGCTCGCTTCCCTGCTCGGGCGAAGGCGAGATGCAGGGGGCTGCCGGCGCTGCCTGCTCCCTAGGCCCCGCCCGCTCCTGGCAGCGGCCGCGGGAGCGGCTTCCAGACCCGCCGGCAGCGCTCGCGGGGAGGGCGGCGGCGGCGGTTCCTCCCGGCCCAAAAGTATGGCCGTAGCCGCATCCGTCCCGCGGCGGCCCAGGGAAGGACGGAGCAAGGGGGGAAGGTCTGGGCGGGGGGAGACGGGGACACGCAGCGCCTGGCCCGGGGCAGGGGGCCCCACCATTCGCCCGCCTGTCAAAGCCTGTCAGCGCCTGTCAGCCCGCCGGCCGCCGCCACCTCTCGCGAGAGAAGCGCCGGCGGCGGGGGATGCGCGGGCCGTGGTGGCTTCGCGGGCGGCGCGAATGCTGGTGCGCCACTGCCCTGTCCCAAGCCCCCGGCGGGAGCCTAGCAGACCCCGGGCGCGGCCGGAGGAGCGGCCTGCCGCGGTCCCTCTCGCCCCCGGCCGCTGCCCGTAGCGCTCCGCGGGCAGGGTCGGCCCGCGGGATGGAGGCTAGGCGGCAGTGGGGCTGCGAGGCCCGGTCGGGCAGCCGCCGCCCTGGTGCTCGCTCCGTTCCGCCCGGCGGCCACTCGCCAGCTCACAGCCCTGCAAAATCCCCAGCCCCGCTTTGAGTCGCCTCATCTTGGATCTTTGCCGTACGCCACCTAGCTGCTCCTTGGCGTTGTCCGGGTGTAAAGCGTCCGGATGTACGGCTGGGGTGAGTAAGTGCAAAGATGAGGTGTGTGCCTGCGGGTAACTCAGGACCAGAAAACGCCGGGGAAGCACAGGAAAGTTTGCCCACGGGTACCTTGAGGGAGAAATAAACGATGAGAGTAATAGTAGGCGGTCGTTTGAGCGCTGCTTTCAGTTTCAGCCTCCAGATCTCTTCCTAGTATTCTGTAGAAGTCATTTTCTTCTCACATAATAGGTCTAATGTCAGTAATAAGTATTTTTCTGTGTCCTGTGTTGTCCTATTCTCTTAAATTGTATTCTTTCTCCAAAAGTACGTATGGTTTTAGTTACTTAATTTAAACCGTGCAGCTGTTCTGCATCGTCTTTCTCTCTTCCTCCGTCCCCCCTCCCCCCCCTCTTAGTGGAGCATAAACATCTGGATAATCCATTAAAGCATAGGAGGTTAGCTTGAGGCTAATGTGAAAAAGAAATCTTGGATGTAAGAAAAATCTTCTGCTTCCACAGTAAGAAATTAGAAAGGATCCACCAACAATTTTGCATCATGTATTTTATTGTCATTATACTTGAAGGTCACAGAACAGCAAGAGAGTTGGGCATCAGTTGCCGAAACAATTTTACCTTGTTCAGTTGCTAAAAGTCATCAAGCAAACGTTCACTTAAGTTAATCCTTTCAAGCAATGCCACTTACTTATTTCAAAAGCATCTTGGTCAGTACTTCTTGGTTCCAGCTCTTTTTTCCCCTTTGTCTAGCAAACTCCTGAGTGCCAACATCCATTTTCTAGCTCACCACATCTCTACTGTCTTATTTAAATTAACAACAAGCTTGGTGACATAATCAACAGAAAAGGACTGGAGTTATAAAACAAAGCTTGCTTTTTTCTTTACAGTTACTTAGAGGAAAAAATATTTCAATTTTAGGGATGTGTATACATGCGTAAAAGGGCTGAGGACACTTCAGTAGGCTGAAAAGATGAGCACACTCATCCTTTCCTGTTCGAACACTGTTCTAGAAAAAGAACAAAAATAATATACTTCAAAATTGTTTGAGAAATTCTTTTATAAACTCCCAAGAGTAACAGATTAAAAAAGACTGGATTTGCCAAATTTTCAGAGTGTAAAGAATAAACAAAAATCTGTGAATGAACTGGAAAATAAAAGATTAAAATATGGTGAAGTGCTTTTTGTCAGGGAGCAAGGACTTGAAAAGCAGTGGATGATAAACAGAACAGATCAGAATAAAGGATGTTCAAAGAAAATTCTCCGCTATATCTTTTGCATAGGCAGACATAAACACTGCATGATCAACACCTGCATAGGCTGTCAGGTAAGGTGGAAGCAATTTAGATTTGGAAAATGATGATTTCTGTCAGTTTCCTGTATTAAATAAGCAATAAAAGGAAAGAGCGGGGAAGCAGCTTGTGAAATCCCATATTCATGATATAGTTGGTGGTGATGGGATTGTATTATGATGTTAAGCTATTTTAAATCAAACATCATTCTGTATGTACGGCTAGATAGGTATTAGTCACACGTGCGAGGCCCACAGCCTGCCTGATGTCAGTTCCTCTTTCACCTTTATTTATATTATTGCAACACAATGCTCAAACATTTAACCCACAGTTCTGTGTTCCCAGAAGCCATGATCAGGTTGGGCTCACTCATGCTGAGGGAAGCCAGGGCAGCGGTCTGAGTGAAACAGGTGACCAATGGAGCCCTCTCACTTCTGGCATCAAGAAGAGATTCCTTCTTAGAAGAAGGAAGAGGGAACTGTGTGAGAAGAGTATGCTAATGGGAAGAAGATGTGGCACAGAAAAGTCCCAGGAGGGAAGAGTACATCATCATAGTGGAAGAAGAGGAGGAGCACATGATTCTGTGTGAGGGAGAACCTTATGGAAATGAAAGAAAAACCCCAAGGTGTATCGTTAATAGCAAATAAATTTTGTGATGTGCATCCATCTGATGTGAAATAATGCTATATATTGTCTTTGAGGAGAGCAAAGAATTGAGGATGCTACCACAGTCTCCATGAAAAACAAGGAAATAGAGGACTCAACAATAAGAACATGGATGAGGAAAATGCTGTCCTCTCAAAACAGAAAGGATCAAGGAAGTTCAGAAATACTACTGTATGGGAAACTGACAAGAGTCAGAGGAAAATGGGCCAAGCCTTCATAAAGGTCCTGGGACTTTATATGACCTCTGAGAAGGGTGAGAGAATCTGTAACTTTAAAGGAGAATGAACAGAACACATACTCCCATTAACAGCCAAATAAAATGCCATTGATACTAAAAAATACACTTTGAAGGAAAAAAAAAGGAATATTTACTTTAAACACTTACATTGTTTATTGCATACCACTGCTTAAAACATTAACACAATAGAGTCTGGGTGTCATTGGTGAACAAAAGTGTAACACATTAAATAAATGTAAGCAATAAATTACTCTAATTCTACCTAAGATTATTGACCACAGAATCTTTTTTTTTTTTTCTTGTTTACAAAGTGTGGAGTGAGGAGCTCTGGAGGGTTTCAGTGTTTGTCAGAGATGCAAAAGCACTGCTGAAAATCCAAAATTTGGTTTTGGTAGTTAAAAAGCATGGGAACATTGAATTAATACTTACACATGTATAATAAATACATACACTTACTGGAGAAAATACCAGATGCAGTTGGCTCAATGGCTTACCATTATCAGAGGTACCTTTCATCACCAGACACCCTTTTGGCACTGGAGGGCATCAGAAAGGTCTATGAGAATGGCTGTCAGAGTTGGCAAAAGGAGTTTAAAGTCCATATGAACCTCCACATAAGAAGATCAGAACAGAACAACTGTGCTGGATTAGATGTAGAATTTGTTTAGTCTGGTAAGCACCCTGCGGCAGTGGCTACCAAGGAAAGACTGCCTAAGAACAGGGCAAGCACAGGTCTTTCGGGTACTTTCCCAGCCTCCAACGCTTTGCAGCTAGGGCATGGCTAAGCAAGCCAGGGGGTCTTTCTCTCCCATCCACTTGTCAGTTTTCCCCCTGACATTATGCAGCTTCCTTGGTGGTCTGTGGCAGGGACTTCCACCTGTAAACATGGTGTAAGTAACTGCTTCCTTTTTTTACTTTCAGCTTGCCATTTGCTGGCTTCATGGGATACTCCATAGAACTCATTTGATACCCAATATGAAATACTGAAAAATGCAACCATTTTATGACATTATGACTATTGTGGCTGTTTAGACTCATTCCCTCTCCTGTTTGCCTCTTTTCCAAGCAGAACTCTTACGTCCTTGCTCCTGTGGACACTGTTCTACACATTCTTGCTCCTCGCTGGTTCTGAACAGACCACTTAGTCTATTCTATTTCCTGTGTTTAAATCGGGTATTTATCCAAACATGGACCTTCCCTCTTGTTTCATTGATCCTTAGTTTTCTTATGTGTCCTTGGCAAGGGATCTTGTCGAAAGTTTTTCAGAAGATCATGCTAAGTCATATCTACTTGCTTGTGAACGCCATCAGAAAACTGTGGTATACTCCCAATGTACAAGAGCTGTGCTGACACTCCACAAATCATACTTGCCCGTGTGTCTCTAGATTCTACGCTTTATTATAGTTTCTCATGATTTGTCTAATGATAGGCACCAGACTTGGAAGCTTGTAGATCCACAGATCTCCCCTCAAATAATAAAAAATAGGCATCTAATTTCCAAAGTTCCAAAAGCTGGTTTTAAGATGCTGTGCGTCAGAGTTAGTAATTCAGCGGTTTTGCCCTTGAGTTCCTCTAGACCTTATTGCACAGTGCCCTTTGGACTGGTTGCATTGTTACTGTTCAGGCAGATCCCTCCTATTCACGCATCTACCTCTTCCACAGTGCAGGCAGATAACAAGAACTTATTCTGTCTCCCTGATAGGGCCTTATCTTCTCTGAGTGCTCTTTTTATATCTTCATCATCCATTGGCCTCAGACTCTTGATAAACTTGCTGTTCCAAATACATGTAAGGGATGATTTCTTACTCATTTTGATTTTTTTCTGCATATTCTGTTTGGGCAGTCATCTCATGCGTATCATCTGTTTTGGTTTGGGTTTCATATACTTGGACACAACTTCAGATTTTCAAAGGATTCTTTCTTCTAGTAACTTGCCTTGTTTCTGATGTTCGGTTATGTCAGCATCCTTTCAACCTTTCTCAAGTCATTCTTGATTGTTTTTTTAAATTTGCTTTGCTTGTCCAAAATGATTTTTCAGCAATCAGCACCTCTAAAGAACCTAACTCTTTTTGGTCTTCTCTCCAGCTTTGTCTTTGACCAGCTTCCTCGTTCTGTTTTGGTTTTGTTCTTGTTTTTTTTCTGCTGAGCATAGGTCTGAGGGATTTGGGGGTTTTGCATACTTTTTTGTTTCTGCAGGGCAGGCTGTAGTCACTATTGCAGTGCAGTTCTTTAGTGCTAAAATTTTTGAACAGGTCGTGTATATGCGCTGCTTTAAACATAATGAAGGTTATTTCCCCTCTCGTAATCACCTACCTAGTTGCTCCTTGAAAGTCTTTGTTAGCATCTAAAAATGTTATTTCTTCATCATGATCCAATGTCACATTTTTTCAGTCAGTACACAGCCTGATTATTATTCTTTTTTTTTCCTTTGTTATATTCTTTCCTTCCTTCTTTTTTCTTTTCTGTTCCACAACAAACACAGTTAATATTTGTATTCTACTACTGTACTGTTTATTGTGTCCTTTATAATTAGGGTTCATCCAAATAAGTGTTTAAGTAATACTGTCTTTTCCCAGAAATCTGAATGAAGTCCTAACAAACAGTGTATTGTCATGTGGCAACTTACCTTTATTTGTAGTGTACTAATCCTAGCTTACAAGAAAAAAAGGTAATTGCAGCAACACTTCTGAAAGGCTGCCAGATAAATTCTGTGATTAAGACACTCAGAAATTAAACCCATTTGCTGGCAGCCAGATGTGCTAGTGTAACAATGTGTTTCGAGGACCTTTCTTGTTCCAACCATACTTTTGATGTGTCTCTGTGTGTCCTTAATATTCCACTGTCCTAATGCAACACTGCCTTGTTTTTATTGACCTGGTGGTAACGAGTACCTACCTCCATTGATGGCTCAAATTACTTCTGATAATTGAGTATTTCTAACATTTTCTGTTTCAAAACTGGCATGCAATATAGGTTTTGCGTAACTTCTTCAACGGACTTCAGGTTTTGATATTCTGTTACCAATTTATTTTACTTAGGAGTGAGGTGGAGGGTATATCTCATGTCCATACAGAAATGGAAGTTTTTGCAAGGTGCTGTGCTTTTTTGGTAGCTGAAGAAAGGATGTTCAGCATCTACTCCCTGCCCTGAGTTTGTGAGTTTCCATGTTTAGTTTTAGGCTGCTGGTTTATCTTCACAGTCCTGGTTTTCTTAGTATCCACGAGACTGCCTTTCATCGTGTGCCTGCTTCAGTCCAGTCGAGACCAGTGAAGCCCTACAGGCTCTAGAGACCATTGCCAAGGTCTACATGTGACAAAGTGAGATTAAGAGTGAAGACCAGATAATTAGGGACTTTAATTATCACATATTATCCAGAGCACTTAACGTCTGACTCATACCTTTTTTTGCCTAGAGTTTGAAAATTGCAGTGTTTATGTACTAGGAAGAAGAAATTCAAAGGGGAAATGGGGCTTGTTATCTTAAACTGCTATGGTTATAGACAGTTACATGAAGAATAACTTGAGAAATAGGTGACTATATTGCAGCAACTTTGAAATTGTAAACAAATAAGAAAGCAAACAAACACGCTTTTTATGCAGTACAGTGTATCTTCAAGGCAAAATGATACTCTTCATGTTATTTTGGTTTTTTTTTTGGTCCTAGTTTTAGTCATTTTTACGTGTCTCAGTCTCTAAGGAATTTTATAGTAGACAAAGTTGCAGAGTAGCACTGAGGTGCTGCTGAAATGTGGACAGCCTGAACGCTCAGTAACTGCTCAGACCAGACCACTAAGTACTAATTTTTATTCCAATCCTTGCATGCAGATTGCAGCCAGGTAGGTCTGGACAGAGCTCACATAATCTCCCTTACCAGAGATCCTCCTATTTAATAAATGCATGAGCTAGCAACCTGTTCTGATACTTTCTTCCGGACACTCCTGCATGAGCTAAGTCCATTTTGGATGATTCAGTTCCTTCTTCAGTTCATCTCTTTGCTCTCTAGAATTACGTGCAGGAAGTTGTCTCAAACACTAGACTTAAGGACATCATTCTCCATATAGAGACATGAGATAGCCAGAATACAGAGATGAGGAACTGCTTTACCCTTCAGGGGTGTAGCTAAGTGATAGTGATATCTCTCATTTTTCCTTTTCAAAGTGGTATTTTTTTGTTTGTTTATTTGGTTACTTAATCATGGCGTGGGGGGGTGAGGGGATGTGAGGATAAAATAACTTCCACATCTTTGTATCCCATTCAGTAGCTTCTGAAATGTATGTCCTTTGGAGCAGACACCCTCTATATAAAGAAGCCTAAGGAAATGAGTGGGTTGGCACACAGCCCACCAGTGCCCACACGCAAGATGTCTGTATCAAGATTCTGTATCAGCAAACCACATTATAGAATCATAGAATCATAGAATAGTAAGGGTTGGAAAGGACCTTAAGATCATCTAGTTCCAACCCCCCTGCCATGGGCAGGGACACCTCGCAATAAACCATGTGGCCCAAGGCTCTGTCCAGCCTGGCCTTGAACACCGCCAGGGATGGAGCATCCACAACCTCCCTGGGCAACCCATTCCAGTGCTTCACCACCCTCACTGTAAAGAACTTCTTCCTTATATCTAATCTAAACTTCCCCTGTTGAAGTTTGAAGCCGTTACCCCTTGTCCTACCAGTACAGTCCCTAAGGAAGAGTCCCTGCCCAGCATCCTTATAGACCCCCTTCAGATACTGGAAGGCTGCTATGAGGTCTCCACACAGCCTTCTCTTTTCCAGGCTGAACAGCCCCAACTTTCTCAGCCTGTCTTCATATGGGAGGTGCTCCAGCCCTCTTATCATCCTCGTAGCCCTTGTCTGGACTCGCTCCAGCAGCTCCATGTCCTTTTTATGTTGAGGACACCAGAACTGTACGCTGTACTCCAAGTGACGTCTCACGAGAGCAGAGCAGAGGGGCAGGATCACCTCCTTCGACCTGCTGGTCACGCTTCTTTTGATGCAGCCCAGGATACGGTTGGCTTTCTGGGCTGCAAGCGCACACTGCCGGCTCATGTTAAGCTTCTCATCAACCAACACCCCAAGTCTTTCTCCGCAGGGCTGCTCTGAATCTGTTCTCCGCCCAACCTGTAGCTGTGCCTGGGATTGCCCCGACCCAGGTGTAGGACCTTACACTTGGCTTGGTTAAACTTCATAAGGTTGGCATCGGCCCACCTCACAAACATGTCAGGGTCCCCCTGGATGGCATCCCATTCTACTCATACAATTAATTTTCAGTCCTTTTATGTTTCCTTGTATTATGAGAGTCCATTAAATTGGTTTTAGATTTTTTCCTTTCATGTTCTATAAACCCTCATTATCGAAATTGAATGGAAGTTACCAATCATTTATGCTGCAGTCATCCTTTTGGGGTTTTTTCCCTTACCTTGCCTACTTCGTTCAGCATTTGAAAAACTCTTAGGTTTGTTTTGCCTAATTATGTTATTTTAGATTTTGGGGTTTTTCCTGAGTTTTTCCCATGGGAAACCATCTAACATTTCCAAGAAATATCCCAGAACTGTTTGTACTTACTGTTTAGCAACTGGTTGGTGAAGTGACAGCAGTTAAAAAAAGCGCAGGAAACAAAAGTGTAGGAAACAAAGAATGTGAGCAGATAACCTTCTTCTGGATCCAAGAGCCTGGGAGAGGCAAGGCTGCTCAGCTGCACATTGCCAGGTCCAACCAGCGGTGAGGCTGGAGGTGTGTTCCCGTTAGGCAGACACACACAGAGCACATGTACACACCGCACAGGTACCAGTACACATTTCTGGACACACAGATCAGGCAGACACCCAGAGCACTCACAGAGACACAGGCAGCATGGAGGGCCTGAGCCTGCTCCTCTCTCCAGCAGGTCAGGGTGGGGATCCACAAGTGACTCCATGCACACACGAGTGAATGCAGTGGGTCCCTCTGGCAGACCCTCAGCCGGACCAGCAGCTTCCCCTTAATCCCAGACTTCCCAGTTTGTGGCACCAGGACATACAGCCCCTGAGGCTGCAGCCCCATCGCAGCTGATGGGGCAGACCATGGTGCACATGGACACACACATGCACGCACAGACACGCATGCACACATGAGCATGCAGATGCACGTGCACACAGAGCAGGCTGGGACTCCCCTGTCCCCATAGCTAAACCCCTTGTGTTCATCCTTAGAGACCCCCACTGGCTCCCACTCACGTCACCAGCCCAGCGCCCCATCCGGCATGATCTTCGATGGCTCTTGCACACTCACTCGCACACCTACACCCACTGTGGTCACTGCACCATGGACATGGGGCTCCTGCCCACCCTCTGACCCCAGCCACTGCACTCGGTCCCCACATGTGTGTGCACAGACACACGTGCCCAGACACACACAAACACACAGAGACATCAGTGACGGAGTGAGGAAGGGCTGTGGCGAGCCGCTGGGACAGGCTGTGCTGGCCAGGCACAGGCCACAGCTGACGAGCGTTCCCACCAGCCAGCTACTACCTGCCACTGGCCCTTGCTGCCACCTTGCCCCTCCGCCAGACATCCCATAATAAATCCTAAAGAATCCCAAGCTAGTTCTCCCCTGCTCCCCCAACATGTCCCCAGCCCTTGGCAGCAACTGCTCTCAATCCAAAATGATTTGATTTTTGTTTTGTCAAATCAAAACTGGATCACATACATAAATATTGATTAACTGTTGTACATCTGGATGTTTATAACACAGTTTTCTCAAAAAAAAAAAAAAAACATAATCCAAACCAGGAAAATCCTAGTATTCCAAAGTAATGTTCTACTTGTAAACAATAATCCAGAATTAGTGGAAAGTGCAGAAATTTACAGGATGATGTTTTGCATTCACAACCTCTGTAGTCCAAGTGATGCTGGCAGATTTGTGTAGAATTATTTTACTGGTTTTTAACCATGCCTGTTCAAAAAATTTTTCTACCTCTCATGTTCCAAACTGTCATGATTTGCCTGTTAAGTGTAACTACTAGCTTGAGTGTTTCTTAAGGAGTTTTTCATGGTTACTGCCATGGTTACTGATGTTACTTGATCCCAGTCGTATCTTAATAGTACTTTCTTTGTATTATATTCATGTGCAATCAGTGGACTCCTTATATGTAGTACTCCAGCAGCTTAAACTTGTCAAGTCTTGTATGCTGACCTTATAGAATTTAAGTCAATTTCAGTTATATTTGAGATCTGCCGCTCCTCAACAGAAGTTCTAACATGCGTTTTAACAAGGGTGAAAACCTGAGCAGGCACTGCCAGAGATTCATGTGTGCTACGTGTTCCTGCAATGCAAGGATTTTTCATTCCTTTCTATTACCAGATTTATGCCAGGAAGATGGATACTAATTAATTCTAGGATGCTATTTAAGATGGTTAGAATCTAAGCAGAATTTTGCTCCAGGTTCTCCCTGGTAGGTGCCATAAAGTTATTTGACAAAGTAGGGTAAAATAACCACTTAAAATTGATCAGTTCAGACTGGAGGCAGAAGTCTAATTGTTTGAATGAAAGTCTTTATACCCTCTTCTGATATAATAAACTAAGCATCTCCCACATGCTAGCAGCATAACTAACATATTCTTTATCCACTCATTATACTTTTTTCATGTTGTTTTATGAGTTTAGAGTTTACACATTCAGGAAGTTAAGGTTATGGGAAAGGAAGACTGCTACTTTTATCATATGTCACCAATATTCTCTTACTCATGGGGAGGTATGGTATATAATTGTGATGCTTATGATTGCTAGGCATCGGAGGATAAGATCCTGGGTGACTGGTCAAGGAAGATAGGCCTTTACCACACCGCTGAGGATGGCTACACAGGGGACTTGTGTCCCAGCATGTGTACAACCTTCAGAGTGGTAGCACCTAGGAGCACAGCCACTAGGAAGGAATCAAGTAAGCTTGCTGGTAAGCAGTTTTAATAATAATTTTCCTCCTTTCATCTCCAGAACAGGAAGTTAATGTGGGAACATAAGGGAACTAAGGTGGGAGAAGAAGTTTAATGGCCGTAAAAGAGCATATTCTGACTTGAACAATCGGGAAAACTGAGGCATGGAAAGATGATGACTTGAATCTAATCTACTGTGTGAATGGAAGTGTGTGAGTGGAGGTGGATATTTTGAACATACAATACCCTCCCAGTTTTCATTTCCACATTTTTGTTCCACCCACAAATTCATTGGGGAAATTACTAATACCAAAGGCAGTCAAATCCATTATAATCTTATGAGTGGTGGGAGCTAAAAACACAGGTTTGTAGTAATGCACTTGTTTTCCCCTTTCTTTCAGTCTTAGAACTTATCTTAGAACTACAGATTGGATTACAGATATTAGTTGTAGGCCTTTTGTGTAGCTTTTTATGATACATTGTCAGGATAAGTTGCTGTATAATTTATTGTATTCCTGAACAATGGTAAATATTGTGGTCAAGTGTTTTTTTTTTCTAGGGGCATTTTTGTATGTGCTCCAGAAGTCTTTAAATGCTTAGGTAGTGACTCACCTGCATCCTTTCAAGGAGTTTATCACTAACCTCTGAAAATCATTACACCCAAGTTTTATAAAAAAATGTAGCCCCATGTCTTTATATAGGGTAGAATCCAAACATTTTTCTTCTTACTCTTAAAATACTTTTTAACTTTTTTCCTAGGATAAATTCAGGGTCCCTGGGAGATATAAGGAAATTTATTGTAGATGAAAAATTTACTAGAAAAGATAGCATGTACCTGGTACCTCAAAGTAAGCATGAATGACTCAAAGAAAAAAAAAATCTGTATTATGTTAACATAGCTTAATGAAAACCCTGCTGCAGCAGTTAAAAAAGGGATAAAACCATAGTAAATTGTAATAATAATATACAATCACTTATCTCCAGTTGGTATCATACAGACATTTCTGATTGATCAATCTGTGTAAAAAACCAAACCAACCAACCAACCAACCAAAAAAAAAAAAAAAAACTAAACACAAATCCAGCAATAGACAATAGACAAAGGTTTCCAGTTTTAGAGGAATAAAAGTACTCAAAAGTAGGGAAATGAGAGACTGAAATGGCTATGGTTCTTTAGAGGGATCTGATAGAATGGGGCTTAGTATATTTGTGCAAAATGCTGGACAGCAATGAAAGAGAAAATAGGGAGCTGCAGTCTGCCTTTCTATTAGAATGGAACGATCAATTAAGTTGAAAACTAATGACACACAGCATAATTAAGTTGTTGATGCAGATGCCATAGACTTAGATAGATGGGAAGAAAGAACTAGCCATTCAAATGGCTACAAAAACATCCACAGTTTCCAGGCAGAAGAAAATTTTAGAGATCTTAATCTGTTTCTATCAAAGTATAATTGAACTCTTAACAAGGATTAGAAAGAATTTCTCCCCAAATGTAGTAATTATATTAAAATTAAAAGTGTATTAATTGCTACTCTGAATTTCCTTATGCTTCTGGCACTGGTCACTGTTGAAGACTACATTTCCAGATGATGTCTGTATTATCTCACTTTATATAGAGCTTTTGCTCCTAGGAAAACACACCTATTCAGAGGCAGTTGGTGGTAAAAGTGCTCATCAGGTACCTTTCTAAATTCTGTATAACTAGACTGATGGCACAGATCTGATGTAAATTCTGGCAGGAATGGTCAGTAGAGAATCTTCTCATTTGATTTTCTTCCCCCTTGATGAAAAGTACATAAAATTCAATCAAAACAGATACTGCTCTGCTCCTGCTTTGATTGGTTAACTGGTTTGTATTTTAAAAATATCGTGTAAACAGTTCATTTAGACCAAGTAGAACTCGTGTAACTATAGCTTGTTTCTATCCCACGTCATACTGTAAAATTTGTTTTATCTAGTTTCAAAAATAGCTACTTCAACTGTGTCAAAAACATATGGCAAACATCACCCCCACACATCACAGTCTATTGTCATCACTCGTTTATGTCAAAGGGAATTAATGTCATAGGCACTCCTTAATCTTTCAGAATGGGCTGGAAGGAAATGCAGTAGAAACACTTTCCTGCAGCTGTCTCTGCACATCCTCTAATTGTGAGATCTGGTTATCCTTCTCAACTAGAACATCAAAAGGCAAAAATATCTAAATTTGTCTTTTTGCATTGGTCAGTATTTCTTGTTACCTCTTTACTCTGTCAGTAAGCAGTAGTTTTTCCTCCTATCCCTGTATGGTATGATCTCTTAGAAGAATATTTTTGGTTTGTATGTAGTGGAAATGGTAACTGAGTATTCATTACTTTTGTCCCCCTGGTTGGTCCTGTAATGACAATACTCACAACGTTCTTTGTGTGACCAGCTACCTCCCATAGCAAATTCCTTCTTAGGAGAGAATTTGCTTCCATTCTGTCACTGTCTTGGCTCATTTACAAGCGAAACTTTGAATCCCTATCTCATTGTTTCTCCTAAAGCTATTGCTAGGATTCTGGTTTATATTTCTTATCTTGTTTTACTTCTGTCTTTCCTCTTGGCCTTTGTCCAGTAGTACAGCTGGGGTCTTAGCAGGCTGAAAGGTATCAGTTTCCAGATGATAGTTTTCAGTGCTTCCCTAGGCCACTACCTAAAACTGCTTAATGACCTGTACTGTATTGAAATAAATGGAAGTATAATATAGCTATTCAACTGAATAGTGAGACACCCAATTGAGCAAATTATGCAAGTATGTGATTATCTCCTTTGCTATTCAGCAAGGCACTGAAGAGTATATTTAGCATTAAACTTGTCCAGGTCCACTAGGGTCAAGCAGCTTGTTTAAGAGCCATGCCAAACAGAGGTAGATTGCTAAAAGAAATCCCTCATTAAATGTTACTTTGCAGTTTGGTACATGGGGGGAAGAAAAAAAAAGTTTAAAAAAATGGAAGTTAGAAAGGAGGTTTAAAGTTCTGGATTGAAATATGTCACCTCTCACCAGACATGTTTAAATATTTTCACGGATGTTATTTGTTTAGTTGCTCTTTTTTTGTATAGATATGTATTTTGGAGCTGAGTCATGACACACTGATTTACCCTGGATTTATTTTTTTAGCAACTGCATCTAATTATGAGCCACAGACAGTGAACTTAATAAAAGATTCTTTTAAGATTCATACAGGGTTTTTCTGTTTGACCTTACAATTCCTACTCCTCAGATGAGCATATACTGTCATGTGCAACAGAATTGTCCAGCCATAGGCATTGTAGTTTGTTCTTGTATGAAATATAAGGAAATATACTGTGTATTATTTGAGCAAAACTCATGGTGAATTTTAAATTCTAATTACAGCTATTGCAGGAAATAACAGTGTATTTTGTGTGAAGGGGAATGTACACTTCAGAAATACAATATTAGTCCTTTTTTTTTTCCCCTCAAAAAAAAAAATATCCTACTTCTGTTTGAACGTGGATGCCACAATTACTTTGCTAATTTGACAGTTATTTCTGTTTAGGTAGAATATTCTACCAACTTAATGTCTAACATTTGAGCAGGTGTTTTCTTGTTTTACCAAATCAAATAGGTGAATGCTGAGTATGGCATTTTGGAAGGCAGTGCATATCACTCCACTCATTCCTTGATTCCCTGTGAATAGGTTGATGAAGCGTAGACATCTCAGGCATTTGGCAACTGTATACAAATAAATGGTCTTGTCAATTTATCGAAGATTGTCTTGGTATCTTGGAACTAAAGCGTAGGCATTATTAAATATATAGAAGACGCTATACAGGCCTTCCATCATAAGATTATCTGAAAACTTATACTTAGCAGTACTCTGTGAATAGAATCATAGAATCATGGAATTATAGAATAGTTAGGGTTGGAAAGGACCTTAAGATCATCCAGTTCCAATAATTTTGGATATATTCACATCTTTAGCCAGATTTCTGATGATACTACTTTTTTTTTTCTTTTTCTTTTTCAATTCAAAAAAGAACGAATACCTCATTTTGTTCCTGAAAAAAAAGGGATGACTCCTCTCAAAGAAACCAGGGTGACTTTTAAACATTATATAATGTAATGATTTTACCACTGAGAACAATTATATTAGAGAACAACTTTACATTAAAACTGCTGTGTTAGCTATGAATACTTTGCATAGCATAGTCCTTACATTTTTGGGAAAAAAAGAAAAAAACCAAAACAACCCACTCTTTTGAAAAATAATATTCTTTTGGTGGATGCATGAAGATTCCTTCAAGACAACTTGCTAATAAATACAAGTAGGATTCACTGAGAGTTCTGCAGTACAAATTTTGTTTTTTGTTTATCCAATATGCACAGGAAGGAAAGGTCAGGGCCAAAGGCAGAAAGTTTAGAAATCCAGGACAAAAAGTTACAGTACATAATATGTTTTAAATTTTTGCAGCTGTTGCCATTCCTTTTTCTGTACTATCCAGATGTACCAAAATTCATTTTTTAAATCTGGCTAATGTCATATTGAACGTTAAACATTTGACACACACAGTTGAAGCACTTTTGATTTCTTCACCTGCATTCTGACTTGGACATGGATCAAATTTCAGAACTGTTTTTCAACAGTGCAGTCGTTCTGCAGATACTGGGAAAAACACAGAAAAAACGTAGATTCTGCTGGCTAATGTTTTGATTATTCTGTAGTGAGATTGGTTCAGTTCTAAGTTACATTTATGTTGTGCTGCTTTTCCTAATCTAATTGATATAAATGAATAACGCTGAAAACCTTGGGTAATTTATTATATTAAAAAAAAAAAGGCAACAAAATTTATTATCATTCTGTTTATTGTAGTCCTGCCCTCTCTGTGAAATATTATAACCTCTGTTCAAATTTTTGTCAGGTTTGGAGACGGGTTTGGTAGTAGATACCCTTTTGCCTTGTTCTGAATCTGGCTAATGGGTCTGTAAGTTGTTATCTTTATGCAGGCTTTATTTTCCTAAGATTTATTTTCTAAATATAAACTATCATTTCTTCAAAATAATGATTTTTCAGAAGTAGCTCTAGAGGTTCATCATAACACTATGGTAACTGAAACATATCCTAGTAACTCATAGTCAGTATGGATAAATAAGCAAGATAAAATATCAGCACTTTTGCATTAAAACTTTGCTGGAAATCCAGACTGAAAAAAAAAAAAAAAAGGAAAAAAAAAATTATGCAGGAAAGTAGGGATTCTTTACTTAAATATGCATTCATTATGACAGTTACTCTGATTTAGGCAGTACAGTATTAGAAAATTACACAAGTGCACATATATGTTTGCCCAAACTGTTATAAGCTGTGTGGCTGATGGGGCTTCAGTCATTTGTTATTTTCTTAATTTCACAAAAGAAATGCTGTACTTTGGTTTTTCATGCCTGGTAAATACAGGTATAACTACCTTGTGTGTCGACTTATTGCCAAGGATTCCAGGGTGCAAATGACCTTTAGAGAACTAAATCAAACAGACACTTCCTCCGTGGTATTCTGGCTTGGGAAAAGACACAGAGAAAATTCTTTCCCATCCCTGTCCCCACGCTTCCTGCCAGGATAAGGTTGTTCCTTTTCTTCCTTTGCTTCCTCTCCCTCCCTCCCCACAGTCAGTCTGAGCCAGGTCTTTCTTTTGCTCCCCACCACCAGGCTTACATAGCCACTAGCATAAACAGAACTTTTAGAAGGGAAAAAGCCATTCTCTGTGTATAAATTTACTGCTTTTATTCCTCATTTCTCCTTGTGTATTGCAGGACTATTCTGAGTGGGAATTGCCCAAAGACAGCAACAGAACAGCCTCTTCCAGCACTGCCATCTGATCTGCCTGCCAGTGCCAACATCCTACATCCTGTCTGTGCCAAAGCACCTTCTCCTCCTCTTCTTATGGGAACTTGCCTATCCTTGGTGTGCAAAACACTGGATTAGCCATTCAAGTTAAAGGTTAACTCCAAGAGCCCTTTAGTTTTGCAATCCCGTTCTCTGAGGATATTAGTTTATTTTACTGCACAGAAGCCTCAATTCACATGAAGTGAATGACTCCATTCAGCTGAGGTGCCTTGTTCTCCCAGAGTCATCCTGAAATTTGTGGAAAGAGTATTTCTAGAAGGCAGTTTGCCTAACCAAGGTCTAATCTCTCCCAGGAGGGTCCTAACTCCTTGTACTTGGTGTGGAGAGCAGATAGGCCAGCTGAGTTCTTAGTTTGTAAAATGTGGTAGCTGGCACACAAACCCAAGAGGTGTATTGATGCTTGCATCGAGACTCAGGATTTCAGAGACTGTCAGGCAGGTTTTTGTCACCCAGTTTGTGAGTAGAGAGCTGCTTTACACAGAATTCTACCCCTGAAGAATAAAACCTTTGCCTCTGGATTTATTGTGTCCAGGTTTCTTCTTGATTCTTTTTCTCTTCTGAGAAACAGTAATTACAGCAGCCCTGAGTTCCAGTGGCTGAAGATGACCTAGAGAGGTAAATTTGACCAAGGAGAACATGCAGTGGACTAAGATCATGAGAACAATAACGGGCGTGGGGAGGAAGGAGAATAGGGTTTGAGAAGGTGTGTAATTGTTGCCGTGGAGTTAAGACAAATCAACTGCACCAGTGACATTCATGGTGTATGTTTGTCTAACCTGCTAATAAAACCTGCAACAGTAGGTTTCCCACAGTGTCCCTCTTTTCTGGTGTTTAACTAGCTTTGGTGCTCTGCCCTTGGAGAGCTCATTTGAGCAGGTGTTTCTCTCTGCCCTACCCTCACACCACATCGTTCACACCAGCTCCTCACGTGAAAGCTGCATTGTTAGTGTTTGTTCTGCCTTTTTATATCTAAACAATCTTTCACCTAGCCAGGGCAGGTGCAATGTTGGACTTACTCCATGCCAAAATTAGCAGATACATATTCTTGGATCAGTCTTTACATTCTTATCCAACTTGTCCATATGTATGTAATACGTTTTCATGGATTCCCCCCCCCCCCCTTTTTTTTCTTTTTTTTTTTTTGTACCACGAGTTGCAACATTTAAATGCTTGTGTCCGCAGTGAGCATATACTTTTCAAGGACATTTTTGGAAAAAACATTATAAGACTCCTCAAGAGACTATCTCCTGGTTACACAAAAAGAACAATATAATAGTGTTACTAACACCATAATTATAATAGTTTATGAGTAAGTGTGAATATGTAGTTTTTAGAATATCTTGTTTTGTTGTAGCAATATTCCCTCTCTTGAAGAGATCATCCCACAGCATTTGCAGGATTAAATCTTTGTTGCTCTCATTTACATCTTCTTACTTTTCAAAATTTATCTTACTTTGTCTATTGGAAGCACTCATGGGGAAGTATTTCATTGTCGCTTTTCCTTCTGGGTATAGAAAGAGATGGGGACTTAACAGTGATGGTGGGACAGAGTATTTGAGGTCCTTTGATATGGGCTAGCTGTTACATTCTTAGTGGTCCTAAAACAGGGGAGAAAACTGACATGGCCTTTTTTGTTCAGCCAGTTGAATAAAGCTGAAGAGGTAAAACAAAAGCAGACATGAGCTTTTGTCAGGACTTTCTGAAATTCTATAGCTGTTATCAAAACATTGTGTAAACATTATAGCTCCACAGTTCCAGGCTTTGGCTCAGCCTCTCATTGCACTTGAATTGTTTCCGAGTGATCAAAAGAGAAATTAATAGATGCCTAATAAGAAAGCTCACTTTATGTTATTTACAGTCTAGTCTAATCTCAAGATGTTTAGATAGCTGTGATAAACATACCTTTGAACTGAACCTATTCCTGAAGGATTACAGAACACTGAAGTCTGTGAAAGCATTAAATGCAAATGCTGTCTCAAAATAATTAGTCTTCTGCACTTCTTGAGTGCTTACGAATGGTTTCACGAAACTTAGAGGACTACATATTGTACATTCACATTGATATTCCATGCGTATTACAGGAGAGCAGCAGTTTGTTGTATTTTGAGAGTAGATAGCCTAAAAGAAGGGGACTTGCTGTCTTAGGTATAAAGAGGCTGGATAGGACAGAGGGGTTTTTTTGTGCGTTCCAAAGCAGGTAGCTATTAATAGAAATCAGAGCCTGAAATATATCCTCTAGTGTAGCCATAGGCAATTCAAAAACATAATTAACAAATAGCCAGCGGATGTCATTTGTGATTTAGATTACTGATGCCAGAAGGCTATTGTTAGTGCTATGAAGTACTTCAATAACTTGTGCTTTTGGGAATACAAAATTTTCCATGGAGTTTGAAATACGCTTCTTATTAAGTTTTGGTGGAAATTAGATTAAAACATTATCATCTACATTGCTAAAAGTTAGAAATCTGCATCAGGCAAAACCTGTTTTTTTAGTGTAGCAGTCACTGTGGACTAAAATATGATTTTTAGTGTTTTTTTAAATTTAAAATACAAGTAAGTGTAACCCTCATGAGGGATTGGTAGCAAAACTAATTAATTTCAGTAGAGTAACATCAAATTAAGTGCTGTATAAGTAAAGTTAAGTTAATTTAAAGTGATCTATCAAAAAAATTCCCAGAGTGATAGAAGAAGTCTCCTACTGTTTAATTTGTTTAATTCTGTTTAATTTTAAGGGCATTTGCCTTCGGGTGATGTAAAATTCTGTGTCAGAAGAAGAGTTGCTTTGAGCAAACCATTTAAACTTATAATTATTATACATATTCAAATTCTGTTAAAAGTGACTGGATGTTTTGGTGAAGAGGAAAAGAATTAGTGGTGCTAAAATGCTAACATATGCTAAAGCACTTCATTGTACAGGAGGCTAAGTGACTTTCTACAGAAATACTGATTTTAAAAATAACAAAGCCAGAGACAGTGCCATCTCTTCCACATGTTCATGAAATGATAAACAATTTCACATTTCATTTCACCTCTGGAGTGCTGAGTTTACTTGGTTTTTACTGAAAACGTTAAAAATGGAGCAAGCTATCACACGTCTAAACAAACCACTTACAAATGTCTGTCAGGCAGAATTGTTAAGATTTTGTATGCATTCTGCTGTGTTTCGAATATTTGGTTAGATTTGCTGTATTGCTGTGGTCCAAATATGAACAATTTATTTGATATATCTTGATAAAATCTCACATACTTCTAAGCAGAGCTTAGCGTTACATTGTCTAAGGTAAATGCAGTATAAATATCTCTATGCATTGTTCCATTTTATAGTGCAGGAGTATCTTTTCTGTATGTCCCATTTCTATAAAGCAGATCACTGAATTTTGAGAGTAATTTTTTTACATGTTTCATATGCATATCAATATATTTATAGGAACATTAGATTGTATTTTAATTATCACACAGTAAAAGATTGTGATAATCGTGTGGATTTTTGCATATCTTTATGAAAATATCCAATGTGCTGCGCAGTGATTTTCCTCTCACTTAAAATGTTTAAATGTCTTCTAACACAGCATTCATAAAATATTGTGTGACTATAAGGTAATGGAACTGTAGACACCAAGATGTGTTCATGCTTGTGTCAACTGATGTTATGCTGCGAGCAACCAATTAAACACTTACAGTGGGAGACAAAGGAATGTACTTTAGGCTGAGATCTTCTGAAGTTGCATGTGTAGTAATATTGAGGGTGCTAAACTATTCAAAAGACAATCAATAGTAAGGGAGTTGGAAACAACAGTCATATTTTGATAGTGATATTGACAATAAAACAGTCTTAGAGCCGTGCACCAAAGGTCAGATGGTTCTCTGGCAGCCAGTTGCCAGTATCAACATTTCTATACCTGTGCAACTACCATCTGTGCTTTTCAAGCACTATGAGTCCATTCTCACTATATGTGCATGAACAGGGACTTCCAAATGCTTATGATAGCCCTGCAAACTAATAGGTGAAGCAGAAGTAGAAGCAAGTATTCTGAAAATTTGCCTCAGCAGAAGTGAGCAGCTTTCTTATTCCCATTGCAGGGACCCTTCCTAGAAGGATCAGTCAAGTGTTAATATGAACAAGGGGGATCTGGAGAATCACATCACACACGGTGTTGCTGAGGATTTTTAAAGTTCACTTGGATCATGTGGGCCTCTGTTAAATTGGATGATTCTAGTTATTTAGAGTTTGTCATATCATTTTGCTTCCACATTAACAAGATCTTTCTTGTTTGAGGATATGCAGGTTTGTACACTGGTGAATAGTTTTCAGCCTAATGTTTAGGAGGTGCAGTGTTACCAGGATCTCAGTTTTGCATAGCACAGAGTGCTTGTTTGTCTTACTGGCTGGCTGGCTGGCTGGCTGCAAGCGGGACAACACGTACCTCAGAGAGCTTCCAAATGTATTTGAGATACAAAGCACTAAAAAAGCAACAATATACATTTCTGTGTATTTAACTTCGTACAATGATAAGTGAGGCACTGTTCATGTTTACTCTTTTGTTATTACTGGAACAAACACAATTAATAAAAAGATGAAGAGAGGCTGACATGCAAGTTATGGCAATTTCAGGATTCATTCCCATCTCAATCCAGCACAAAACCTCAGAATTGCTCAGATGACTGTCTGCTACTTTTTTTTTTTTTTAATTTTTTTTTAATATATATATATATCTATGTATACCCTTTCATATTTAGAAACCACCATGTGCCTTCCCAGGTCTAAAACGTTATGCAGAACCCAACTTCAAAAAGTCCCAAGGCCCGGAAGTGGATTATTTAGAGGCTGAAATGTACAATTCCTTAAGCCAGTCTTCCTGATGTTATGAACCATCTGCCAAACTGTTCACAAATGCTGAAACCTGGAAGACACATGGAGGGGCCAGAAGGAATGGGCTGTGGGAGTTTAAAGCCAGATAACATGAGCTCCCAATGGATTTTGTTTGGATGTTGGCTGGACTGGATGTGGCTGACTGTGCAGCTGGGTGTCACGATAACCTAATTCCTGGCACAGCTAAGGATTAGGACTTCCCAGGAGCATATATGGCCATGCGAGATAGACTGTTATGGGTGCCACAGTTGAACTATTCACAACATGAGCCCCAGGCAGGCTTTTCTTATCATTGGCACTCTTATAACATGCCTGATAAATATTACTTAACAATATCGTGAGGAAGATAGATCCCTTAAAGGTGAGAGACAGCAGAGGACACATGCAGAAAACACTTGGAACTCAAGGAATACATGGAAGGAAGCCAGCATGAGTGAATGATAGGTACAGGGGTTTGGCAGGTCCAGACTAAGCCTCTTGAATGATTGCTACCACCAGGAAAGGATTGAGGGCTGATTATCTTGGGAAAGAGACATGCCTATCAGCTGGATGAATCAGATTAGTCATAAGCTCCCCTCTTAAGCTTCTCTTTTAAACTTGTGCTCACTTCTGAAAGGCCATTCTTTTGAGAACCAGCTCTTCCATGTAGCGTGTAGGGAACCTCAGCTCCCAGTGAAATACCAAAATGCAGAGCCTGTGGGACTGCCTGGAGTTTGTGGTGCAGGCTTGGGCTATCCTTAGTCCCAGCTGCAGCCTGGAACATAAAGGCATGGATTTACATGGATTTACAAAACAGTGTCTGAATATCTGTGTCCAAGGTTTTGAATAGTAAATAATTAAAGCAGAGGTCTGAACCTGTACTCAAGTAGATTAACTAGAAACATACTAGATGTTAGTGTTCTAATCTCTGAAAAACAGAGTAAAAAGTGTCCACCTATGTAATTATCTTTTCACAGGTCGTACGAATGTGCAAAACATCAGCAAAAACCTGTGTAGTATCCAGCACCCTCCCACTTAATGTTTCTCTTTGGGATGTGGCCATATTTACACAATGCATATATTTAACTGTATTGATTTGGGCTCATTTCCAAATTTTGAAAGTCATGGGAAACATAAACAAGAATCCATTTATACAAATCTGCAAGTGTTTAATGTTACACACATCCTCCAGTTATCTCTTCTCTCAATAATGTCCCAGACAAAAAATTTCTCTGGCAGGCATAAAGCAATGTGTAAATTAACCTGACAACATGCTTGTGAAATCCTCTTAAGGCTGAAAAGCAGGAGGAGGAAAGGTAAAGGGTAAGAACGGCTGCATAGTGCACTGATGAGTGCTCTGTCTTTTCCATGACATCTAAACCCTACTCATGTTGGAATGGATGTTCTATTTTAAAACACTAAGTAAATATTAAACTTCTACATTCTGTGTCTTATTGTTTGCATTCTTTGACACTTGGCTGCAACTCATTAAAAGTTTCTCAGATGAGGTCACTTTTTAGCAAGATGGCAGATAGCTCCAAAGTAATACAAACAATCAAAACTCCAAAAGAAATGTTATATTCGAAATGTTATACTGTTTCTCAGTGCACTTTTTGGGATCAAGTGATAGTAGCATGCTCCAAACTGCAAGAAAAAAAACATTGCTGCACTCTCTGGATCAGCTGAGCCCGAGGAATTAGCCTTTCTCTTGTTCTTGCCGTATGAAAAGCAGGGGAACCTCTGTCAAGCACATCCTTTTTCATAGGCTGAAAGGCCATATTGCAGAACTCACTGGTGAGGCTCTTCCTTATTCATTTTATCTGCCACCCACTTTCTAAAGGGACATAACTCTGCAAAGCTTTCTTCTCTTTGAGTCTATGTACATGTTTTAGTTACGTAGCCCTCAGCTTTGCATTGTTGCCTCAGCAAGGTCATGAGTCAAAATCACGATCAATTAACATTTGCTTTTTTTCATTATTGGTAAGAAATTAATTCTTTCAGTTAATGATTTACAAAAAAATGTGTGAACTATGGAGGTAAACAAAACCAAGCATTACACTGATTTGTGGATGTCTCTGGAAATTTCATCTGTGCATCCAGGACTTCCTCGAATACACACTGTGTTTAAGGCACAAGATGTTGGTGTTTTGTAATTATAATTGCTCCAGTTTTGTGGTTGAAAGCTAATCCTAGAAACCAGACAAATATTTGAAACAGCAGACTGAGAATAAGTAGGCTTTGTTCCTATACTTGCTGTATTTGAGGGTAACATCGAATAACCATTCATATCAGAGCTTTCAAAAGCATCCCCTGATCCTGCAAAGTCAAAGAAATGTAGGAACTTATTTTCCTGTGATAATTGAGGCTCCTCTGCATTTCTGTGGGAGTATCAGAACTCAACACAGCAAGGTTAAATGGCATGCATCCTAAACTGAGCACTAGCATTAAATAGACCTTTGATTAAAAAATGGTTATATTCCCCTTTCCAACTCTTGCTGATATAGGCAGAATGGTCCTAATACTGACCAGAAAACAAAAAAAAAAAAAAAAAGTAATTGTCAGGTCATTGTGCTCTGAGCATCTTCTGGACATTAATTAATGATAAATACCTTTAAGAAATGGTGTTTGGCCACAATATTTTATGAGAGGTTACAAAAGCTATTAATTTACAGATTGATTTATTTGAATTGCTGGTAATGCAGTATTATAATGTTTATAAATTAGGTTTACCCTCCCATAATTAACTTCAGGAAAACTGAGTTCTAACCAAAGCTCTAATGCCATACTTCTTCAACAGTAAGCTAATACAGATTTAGTATCTGCAGCTTGAAAACATGGCCTCTTCTGTAAGACAGCAATCGGGTGTGCTAAATTTTGTTGAAAGACTCAATCCACAAAACAATACTGATAAAGATTAAATTATCTTCCTTTGTTATAAGTTGATAACAAATTTCCCTTCTGTCCATGAAGGCCATTTAAATCTTCCAGGGAACAAAAAAGATTTGGCTTTCTTTTTCTATTCTCAGCAATTACGTATGAACTAGTTTCACATCTGATTGCTTTGGGATCATCTACAAGAAATGTATGGCATCAGCAGTTAGAAATACTCCTAAACGGTTCTCATTTGGAAATGACAGAGAAAGAAGGAGAACTTAAGCTGCTGTTGAAGACTCTAAGGGTGGGGGTTATCACCCCTAACTTTAGCCATCCAGATTTGAATATCAAGTTTAAATTACTTGTCTATTCTCACACTATGCTAATCGAGAGAGAGAAGCATCTCCAATGCCATTTTAAGATAGAAATCTAAGATAGATAGGAAGTGCCCATCTTTCCACTAGAGAAGTCACCTAGATTTTTATACAAGACATATAACTTTCAAACCAGTAAAATTAGTTGAAACAACATACTCCAGAACAGGAAAACCGTAGAAGAATTTGGCAGGGAATGCAGGGAAATTAATGTCACCTGATTATGGGACTACAAAACTAAAGCAATAAATTAAAAAAACAGATCCTGAGACTGTCCTTGAGGAAAGAAGAAACATTCTTTTACAGCTTGCTTTAATAAATACCCTGATTTCAGTGTCCAACAGTGAAGTGCTGGAAGGAACTCTATTCATCATAATACCGTGATTGCTTTACTGTATTTCATATATTTATTATTAGACTGAATTTTATGCATATTCAGTCAGTGGCTAAAGACACAATGCAGTCAACTGCTATCAGCCTTCTGCCTTGGACTTCTGGACCATGTGGAGGAAGAACCATGCTGGACAAAGCTAAAAAATCCTGCATTGCCTGGAAGAGGGGCCAAGTCAGGTGTTGAAGGGCAATATGACTGACACCAGGGCTCAGCACTGGAACTAAAAGAAAAAGGGAATGCTGCAGTATTGCCTCAGTTCATTTCTTGACAAAAACAGTCATGAAATTTTTGAAGCTGTTACCGCTGGCACGGAAGGGATGGGGAGAGCAATAAAAGCATCATATAATTTGAAAATATATTAGCTTGTCTCATTTTTTCTGTACCTTCTCAGTTCCTAACTTCAGAGATGTTCCGAAGAGGCTTTTGGATCTAGACAGACTCCCCACGACTTCTACTGCTTGTTTCCTGCTTTTGACTTTCTCTGAGATCCTGGCTTGTAATCTGCTATCCTCCCACAGTTCCTTATGGCACTGTCTCAGTGCTATCCAAAAATACACGTGTTCCATAAAGAAAGCACCTATTTGCCTGGAACTGATACCAGTACCCTGGGTCTTGCTAGACTGCAGCTTCAACTCATTAATTTCCTTCCAGACTAGTTCTTTTCCAATATAATGATCCAGGTTCAATGAGTCATTCGGACAGCCACTTTAACCCAATCTGTACCAAATTACAGAGTTCAGGTAGAGCTGAAGTTTAAGGTAATCTGTGGTTGGTTGTTTTTTTCTTGTTTATGAATTATTGCACATGATGAACATTTGCTTAAAGTACCGTATGAAATTATAAGAAAATTACTTCACAGATATACTAAGGTGTGTTTTGGACACACCTCGCTATTGAATTCTTTCCCTGTTTATCTCCTTTTAGCAGTACTTGTGGCTGCATAGCATATTCAAAGTCACAGTTGGGTTGTTTGTGCATAACTTGCACCAGACTGCGTTTGCTATTGCCAATGTTTTATAATGTGGAATGGTACTGATCAAAGATGCACAGAAACCTGATGCGGGGTTGTAGAGGAGTTTTACGCCTTTTCATGTTTCCTCCAGTTTCAGACACTATTCTCAGTTTCCTTCGGCATTATGCATGCAGACAGGCACACTAATACATTTATTACATAACTGTTCAGAAATGCTCCTGATTCACAGGAAAGATGCATCTCATTCACACACCTTATGCAAACAAGATATAAATTGCTAGACAAGTGAGGACAGGCAACGTTATGCTTGAGAAGGCTATGCAGGTGAAGTCGTCATGGCCCTTCTCTGTGCCAGACAGTGAAACCTTCCCTTTGGCTTGTTTTCCTCTCTTTCTGGGACTGACAAAACACTGCTTCTTCATCACTAATGGGGAAAACTGTACAGTTGAAAACAGCACCCCTTTCATGTTCAAGGTTGCGCTGACCCCTACGGAATGTACTCTTGTGCAGCAGATTTGGTGTCAACTGGACAGTTTTTAAAGAGCTAACCCAAATGACATGAATCACATGAATAAGCATATGGGTTGGCTTAAGCTCTTGTAAACCTTTATCATCACCCTCACCTTTGCCAGGATCTGAATGCAGCTGTAGGAAAGCAAACTGCTCAGCAAGTAATAGGGTGAATGAACTATGGCTGGTGCTTGGGGCTTGATGTTTAAAAAGATACATAGTCTTCCAGTTGGACACTTCACACAGCTGTGGCACATAAGCAGTTTGTCTCAGCTGCAGATCTGTAGTGAAATCACAGGTTTTTTCCCTCAGCTGGAGTTTCTGTCCTCTCAATAACCCTTTTGCAAAGCCTTTGAGTAATTAGCAATTGAAAGACCGCTATTGACTGGTGAATTTGTGGAAAAGGTACTGGGGTGAATAGGGAGGCACAAGATATGATTATGTTTTGACAAGAGACTGGACTGTGATAATTCCAGAAGCTTTTCTTTTAGTTAATCCCTAAGTGACAGGAGCTGAAACAAAATCATACTCCCAGATTTTCAGATACTGAAAGACAGTAGTCTTTAATTACAGTCTGATAAGCACTATTCTCCAGGAGAGCGCTAGGGCAACAAATACTTGTCTCAGACATCAGTGGAGTTGTAAGGTATGAGTATTAGCTCAGGCTAGATTCCCAGCAAGGAACACACAAATTGAGAGAGGATCAATCTTCATTAGTTCACTATTCTTGTTAGTTCATTATTTCTAAGTTCTTTATTTTTCTAAGGAAGCTTCTATATGCAGCAGAAAATATACTAATACTCTCTAACTTGAATTAAGTAAACTTTAAGTCAATTTTGTAATACATTTCTTGAAAGAAGGGGAAGTGCACTGAAGTAAGAATGAAGAATAGACATAGCAGGTAAGATGCTGACAGCTGCATTTCCCTATGCCTTCACTATTCCCTCTCCCCCTGTCTAACTCTGATACTTTTCCTGTAACGCTCCGCACTGCAGGGCAGCTTAGGAGTGTTTTGGCAGGGAACAGTCTGCTTATTCTCCCTGGAGACTGCACAGAGATCATACATAAATCTTTTTGGAGTTCTTAACCCTTATATGTAACTGACAGCTTTAATCTTCTGCATTACTAAATTTGAGCAAGAGGCAGTGCCAGCATGCAGAGAGAAGACACACATGTTCAAATTAGTGGGTAGCCAGTCACACACTTTCTCATATTGTTTGAGACAGTGTCATAATTAATACTTACAATAGAAATAGGTCACTGAACTTCCTTTTGTTAAAGAATTCCTTTGTTTAATCATTCCACCCCCTTTTCCCTAAAATTATTTTTCTTACATGCCTTCCCCTCTATCTTTTCCTCTTGGCATAACTGGCATCTCTTTCATGCCTTCTACTGCTAAAGGGAATGAGGTGCCAATACTAATTATTACAGCATGGTGATATATGAATGCTGATGATCTTGTAGAAAAAGGAAAGGATGGCCTGTTAAGCCAATCAAGTCAACTGTTTAGATGACAGAACATTCTGTGCAAATCCTTTTCCAGTTAGCTGATTAACATATAAGTGAGGAAACTACCCTTACGTGCCTTACTTCTCACTTATCTTCAGACCAGTATGATTATAATACTATTCCGATAATTTTTTCACTGCCACAGCACTGCTGCACATATATTTCGGAGCATTTTAGTGCGTGAGGAAATATTTATCCTGCATATAAACCAGAGAAAATAAATTACATGTTCCAAGTGGCATATAATTTTAGTGTTGCAGTTAGGGAGAAGATTGTTGTCTTCTGTCTTCTTGTCACACAAGTCCAAAACTGCAAGAACCGTTTGTGAAAGCTACTGGAATGCTGACGTATAATGCTTGGGGTTTTTCCACTGTTTTAGCATGCTTGGCATTAGTGGTGGACTGACTGTGTGTTTCTGAAGATGACAGAACATTGTCTCTTTTTTAGTTTACGGGGAGGTTTTTTGCCTCTTTTACATAAGGATTGCTTTCACAGCACTGATTGCTTAAAGCAAGTGCTATCTAAATGTGTTTTTATGTATGCAGTCAGAGGCATGTTTTGCAACTTTCTGTCAGAATCCAATAAATATAGAGCAATTAAAAGAGAGATTATGAGAATCTAGTAGGCGGGCAAACAACTTTCTGAAAAGGGCACTTTCCACACTTAAATATTTGCCAGCATAATTTTTAGAAGAATCCATCAGTTCATAAAGTGCAGTGAGGCTCCATTGTCTGTTAGATACCATAAAAGCACATTTTATTGAGAGTTCAAAGCCAGAAACAACGTGAGAATTGGTAGAGTGGTGATAAGGTTAGATTTTACTATTTTACCAAAGTCCTAATATTTCATTTGAACACACAGTACCCTCTGATTATCAACAAAATAAATCCAAACATAATGACGTTTAACCAACTCAAGATCCTTTAGTGACAAGCTATGCTGGCAGTCAATAGTACACAGTGAGGGAGCAATAAGTGGTATAGCTATAAAGCTGGCCCTCTGTGGTACTATACAGATCAGCTAACATAATTTCAAGTGAAAGGTTTATCGCCCATGGTATGCAAAGGGGAAACATACAAAGAAAGCATCTACTCCTGATTCTATGAAAACTGTCTCAAGCAAAGTTCCCAAGAACAGTAAAGATGTAGCAGAGTATAGGGTTCTCCAGCTTTCATCCGAAAAACTAAATGGTGCTTTTTTTAGTATGATTCAGTATCTGCTACAGCTGCAAGTCTGTATTTATACTGAATATAGGGTTCTCAGAGTTCGGCTTGATTCTGTGTACCTGTCTCCCCTGTTCATGGGGAGTTACTGATGGGAAATTGCCAAGCAGGTCCTGTAGCTCAGTGGCAGTGATGTTTTAAGTAGTTTGAGAATATTTCATTCATATTCACTTAGGGCTCATATCCGAATTTGAATTACAGTCTGCAGAAACATACGAGTAATGCACCATGTACCAGAATAGTAGTGATTTTCTATGAATTTCTTGGTTTTCTCAGTAATGTATATGTTATTACGAAAGTGTCTCCTACCTCTTTTAAGGATTTGAAGCTCTTACTAGAAAAACAGTAGTAAATGGTATATTATATGCCATGCATAACAAGGATCTGGCAACATGAAGGCAAAGGATATCAAACAGGAACTCCAGAAAATGCTTAAGATATTTCAGATATAGATATATATTTATAAAGGACAGTTTTTTCCAGGTTGTATGTGGGTGGTTTTGGATATTATCCAGGGTGACTCAGTTTGTCTGGCTTTTCTGAGTTTGTGACATCTGAAGTGACGTAAATATGAATTATGATCATAACAAGCCAGTGCTGCTTTTTAAGGTCTCCGATGTGCCTTGCAACACTTATTTTCCCTTAAGCAGCACAAGCGTCTTTAAGATACTTTTTCTTCTTTCATTAAAAAGCTGACTGATATGACAGTCTTCAGTCAGAAATCTTGTTTGCACATGGAGAACAGCAATGCAAGCTGTTAAATCAATCCAATTTCTTATCATAGAATCTTAGACCCCAGTTCACTGATCTTTCTGAAGGTGCATAGGTTGCTCTCAGCTCATAAGGACCTTTTATAAAAAAAACCAAACCAATTCTTCAGTAAATGCCTCTCCATCCATACAACCAGAATAAGAGGGCAAAAAACCATCTGAGGAGTGTTCCAACCCACATACACGTCTTAACTTGCTCAGAAAAAATCAAGAGTAAGTAGTAATATTGCTTATGACTCTCAAGGTGGAAGTTCTCTGAACAAAAATGTCCATCCACAGTATTATCCACAGTATTTATCCACAGTATTTATGGGTTTAAACTTAAAGAGGGGAAGTTTAGGTTAGATATAAGGAAGAAGTTCTTTACAGTGAGGGTGGTGAGGCACTAGAACAGGTTGCCCAAGGATGCTGCGAATGCTCCATCCCTGGCAGTGTTCAAGGCCAGGTTGTACAGAGTCTTGGGTGACATGGTTTAGTGTGTGGTGTCCTTGTTTGTGGCAGGGGGGTTGGAGCTAGATGATCTTAAGGTCCTTTCCAACCCTATCTATTCTATGATTCTATGATTCTGTTAATATTTCCAGGATCCATGACTTGGTGTTATGAGATAAATTTCCATAAAGTGTTCTTACCCTTCTACAGTGATACAAACACTGACATCATGAAGGAGCTATTTATTTACCATCCTCTGACAGATAATTACCCCATCTGAACATTGACTATGAAAAATTAAATGCCTTCATCTCACTTTATTCAACAGTGAGTCTGACGGAGTTACAGAGTTTGGAATTCAGTTCCTGAAATTACAATGTAAGGACAGAATTTTCAAAGAAGTTGAGTTAAATACTGAATTCCCACTCAGTCTTTTAAGATGTCACTAAAATCCCTGTCAAAAGGGCTTAAAAGGGCAAAAGGTGGAAAATTGTTTTCCTTTCTAATTGTCGTAAGTCTCACATATTAAACGGACCATGGAAATGGTCCTTCTGAGGGTGTACCTATGAAACTGCGAAACAATTTGTTGAAGCAAATGTTGAAACAGGTTGGTCTCATCTGTGCTGATGCAGAAATAACTACGTTTCAGGCCTCGTCTATAATAAACACTCATGTGGAATTGAGATAGACTTTAAAACACAAAATTCAACCTCACCCTTCCTCCCTCTGCTTTGTTTCAGGCAAGGACATTTCTGCTGTACTCCCTGGGTTGGAAGGAAACCAAAGGTTGTTTTTGGAGCTTTTGCCTTGACATTTTTCTGTCCTTCCCTAGCTCTTTTTCCTCTTTCTCAATGTCCTGTCTGCAATGAAACAAGAAGCTCAAAAGGCTGGTGACTGACAGTTTCTGAAACAGGTGGTGTTTATGATAAAGGCCTGGTATGCCATATAGCAGCAGACAGTAACATGCCTTAAGTCAGACATGCAACTGCCTTTAATATTTGAGATTAAAAAAAAAAGATCTGTGATGATCTTTTGCGTGTAAGGACTTCAAAGGAATGTAAAAGAAAACTGTTCAGCACATGTGAAATGTGAATTTAAGACATCAGATGGGCTTTTCAGCAAGTTCATTAAGATGTTAATAGAGCAGTGCTATTTATCTTTTCAACACTCTGCGTATTCTGAACATCAGGAATCCAGCTCCCAGTTAGTCGGACAAAACCCTTTTTTAACCATGTGTCCATTCAAGCTACGAAATAATTCAAGTAAAAGAACTGTCTCTAACTCTGGAAATGGAAAGCTATGTAGGATGCTGGAGAAATGGCAGTGTTTGGAGAGAAATTTTGAATACATTAGGAAATTACACATTATTTACACATTAGGAAATGTTATCCTTGCTATTCTTACTTTTACTCTTGACACAAAAAACATCAAAAAAGGTACACTAGACTTGCAGAGAATCTGCCTGCAATGCTTGCATTTTAAAGATAACACTAGTGCTCTCCGTACTGTACCACCATGGGGTGAAGGAAGATCTGATGGAGGTAGTCTGCTGCTCAGCTCCAAGGGAGGCTGTACTTTAACCCACCTGAGCACAAAGAGAGGACATTGTGAAGAACAGTTCTTGAGCCTGCAGGTTTCTGCAAGATCAGTTGAAGCTATTGCCAGAATAAAATACATTGCTTTTCTGTCAGTGAGTTTATACTAAATGGGATGGCAGTAGCTTCTATAGAGGTGATTTGTACAGTGAGTCAGGTGTATTTTCTGAATGGTAACTGCCAGCCATTTCAGCTTTATTTCAGAAAGATGATACTTTTTTTTTTTTCTCCTTACAGAACAGAAATTTAGAAGATATGTACTGAAACAGGAATAAATGTGAGGCAATTATGAATTTGATACAGAAGAGGTAGGGGGGGGAAAAAAAGCAGAACTGAGGAACTGATTAAAACAAAACAAAACAACAGTGTGCTATGCTAACACTGTCGATTTTGAGCATCCCAAACACACTGCAATTCCACAATAACCACCCACTTGACGGGTGTCAGTGTTATCACTTTATATAGAGACACCACTGAAGAGCCCTCCGCTTTGAAAATTAAGGCAACGTTTGGTTCGTGTTGAGTGTCTCAAGATTTTGCACAATTCATAATTATGTTATATTCTAGAAACTCCACACCTATAACTGCAGTGGTTAAAAAAAAAAAAAAAAGAAGAAAGAAAGAGAAGGATCTTTGTAGAAACATTTTCTGACTTTTATTCCAGGATACTATGATAATTTTAATGCAAATTAAGTTTTCTCCTTTTTCCTTTCTCTTTTGCAGCTGAGTGTGACAGAATAGGTAACTCCCAAGCTATAAAGATACCTGAATATGACATTACATTGCCCTCAGGGGAAAAGAATAATGAGATGAGACAAAAAGAAAAAAAGAGAGAAGGAAAATATATCTGACAACTCATTTCTAGTTAAGTTTCAAAAATCTCCCATTTGTCAGTTAAAAAAAGTTTTTGTCAAATCATCTCATTTCCCTAAAACTACCAAAACCAGAAGTCCTTATTTCCTCCCCTGGGTTTGATCATCTTGCCTGTCAATTTATCACAGTAGCAGGTATTCTAAAACCAAACAAACACCCAGCCTGCCATATCCGTTTCATGCTATGTGGAAGAGAGGTCAGATTGAATGTCAGCTGTGAATCAAGGCCTTCAAGTATGTCCTTCTCTTCCTTTCTGCAGAATAGCAACAGGACAGCTTGATTCATGGAGGACTGTATATTAATTCTAAGTGGCTGGCTTTCTGGGTATACCTCACTCAGCCATGTGCAGTCTATTGTGTTCCCTGTAATGAAACCTGCAGTGATGATATTTGGAAAGTTAATACATCCAAGCAATGAAGTCATTAATTCCCATCCAAGAACTTAATCAACAGGACACATTTTCTTCAACTGTGATGTCTCATGAATTAATTAATGCAATTAAAGATTCTTGTGTGTTGAAAACATGCTTTGTTATTTACAGGCTAAAGCGAAACACTTTCAACAGAACAGATGATTTGCGCTGCTAATCTGGGACACGGTTAACCTAGTGCTTAGCCAGTGAAAATAAATACCATTCTAATAACATCCTGTGCAGGGGGTCAAGAAGAATAGCGCATTTTCTTTTTTCGAGTCAGGAGTGCCTTAATTCCAGAACCACAATGCATTGTAGTCCTGAGAGAAAATGAAAGCATAATAAACCACGAAACTTCATCTATTGTGACTCAGAGATTCTCTTTATTTTTCTGTCTTAATTTTGTGGAAAATTCATGTTGCCACACTTACTTTCTCCTTAAACTGACAGAAGGCCAAAGAAAACCTAAGGGATTTTCACTTACATTTTTTACTGTTTTTGCCAGCTGCACAGATTTGCCTGGTTTATCTTGTATGAGAAATGTGACTATTATGCTCTAGTCAACAAGCTGCAGTAATTTGAGAGTTAACTGCTAACACATGTTGTAGAACTCATACAATACTACTCCTACCAACATAAGCTTTTGAACCTGCCCTCAGTTTTTTCTGTCTTTTTTGTAACAAGCATGGGTAAGCATCTTTTAATTAGTTATCTATAAAACAGCTCAGTGTCTGAGTCATTGCCGACACAAGATGGTCTGTAACAGCTCTGTAATTTAGATGGGACATTCTGAGCTTCTGTGTGTTACCATTTTTGCAAAGTCCACACAGACATGATTATTATATATCAACAAGAAGGTGCAGTAAGTAAAAATGAACCTAATCAGAGCAACCTGGTCTAGTGGAAGGGCACGGTTAGTGTCCCTGCCCATGGGAGGGTGGTGAGAACTAGATGATCTTTAAGGTCCTTTCCAACCCAAGCCATTCTATGACTTTATGATATAAATACATTAAGGTAATCTACAGCTGTCTATATAGCAATTAGGTATCACATTTTTGCTATGACTTTGTATCTTCTTTTCATGATTCTTTATTGTCTCAGGTTAGACCAGTGGACAGACTGTTTCTTACTATGTTTGCGCAATGTTTAACAGAGTAAGATCTCAGTCCTGCTTGAAGTCCTCAAATGCTACTATAATATTTAAAAAAAACCAAACACTACTATAAGCAAAGATGAATCAACAAACTACCAGTGCTTATTAAGATAATTTAAACTACAATATGGCTTTCTTCCTCCCTCCCTCCTCACCACCCTTTTTAAGCTGTATACAATTGTTGGGATGATCAGCTGGGTAAAATGGCTTTCTGACTTTTAAATTAAACTTGTGAAGATGGAAATTCAAAGGTGAAAAGAGAAGCCTGGCACCTATGGCAATTAAGACTCAGAAATGTTTATAAATGTAAATTATCCAATTTCAAAGGAGCCTTAGAGAAATGGTTCTAAAACTGTAGGTTTTCACCAATCAACACCTAAGAAAGCATACATATGGGACCAATGTGCCCTGAAAATCAGAGATGTGAACTGGATTTGGCTGACAAGATTCAGGCTGGTGAGACTTCAGAGGATAAAATAAATTCTGTTCTCCATGGAAGTAAGTATGAATAGTACCTGACCTTTAAAATGAAAGCTGTACCCATTTTGCTCAATCCTGTGTCCTGAAAGTTCACATGGTAGTAGGAGCACTAAGAGTTTATGACTAAACTCGTAAATGTATTTGTTGAAAAGCTGATTCTTTTCTTTCTTTTCTGTCTCATTAATTAATTAATTAAATTGGCCTTCTATTGTTTCAGCTACATGGCTGAAGCACTAGCATTATCAATGACATTAATTTTAGGAGGAGAGTTTGTGAAATACCTAAACAGGTATTTTGGAGACCTGGACTTAGGCTCTGTACAATTGCATTTGTGTCCAAATGTACATACAAGTGTACATTAAATAATTTTCAGTATTTAGGAGTCATAGATCACAGAAATAGAGGTGCTAGCTTAAGTAAGTGTATTCAAACTCAGTTATCAAGATAATATGCATTTCTAGTAATCCATATTCAGTCATTAGATTGTCAAAGTTTTCAACTGCATTCCAGTGATGAATAACAAGCCTAAAAGCAGAACTAATTTATAAATATTATCCAAACTAAAAAGTCCAACATCTGAAATGTTTATTTAACGAATAGTAAATATGCACCAAAATACTTTACATTGCTAGTGTCATATACATAGAGTATACATAGAGTACAGAATTAGTCTTTCAAGCTATAAGAAAGCTAGTCGTGCTGTATAAGTTACTGCAACTAGTCGAAGGGGGGTGAAAAATCAAGCAAAAAAAATGGGGGAAAAACCACAGTTTTATATTCATGGAACCTGAATGTCACCTTGGATAATATGACAGTATGTAATCAATGCTGGACAAGTCACGTTTTCACAGATGCTATGCTTTTCAGGCATTCTGGGGCTAAATCTAAAACACATGGGGTCTGATCTGCAGTAAACGAGCAATGATTGTTGCAGTTGAAGTCAAGAGTTAGACTTTTTAATGATTTATTAGATGTTAAACATTCTGAAAAGAAAAAAAATAAAAATTACCTGTTAAGTGTTATAAACCTGTCAATTCTGAATTAATTTTAAGTTTACTGTTTTCCTACCCTCCTCACCCTCCGCAATTAGGAGGAAGATAGTATTAAGCAACATTTATAAACAACCAAATGGCAGATCATTAATGGTAATAAGTAACTAAAGATGAACTAGTCATATTAAAAACTTGCAAGAGCAGATGGACACAGGACCTTGGATGGTGATTAAATCACATTAAAATAAGTCCTAAAATCATGAGACTATTAAAGGAAAATCTAGGAGGAAATCAATCTTTCTGTATGTACAGTATAATTTCAGAGGTGAGCAGAAAATAATGCAGAAGATCTCACACCAAATAATCACATAACCATACTGGCTGGCAATTCATTTTGCAATCATCAGCCATTCTGGGAACTGTGAAAGAAGGGATTGAGCTGTCCTGATATGAAAACACTCTACTTATTTTCAATGAATAATTTTCTTATTATTTCTTATTAATTTTCTTATTCTAATATTCTTCAATGAGTAACTTTCACAGACTACCTGCAGTACAGTTTGCATACATAAAATACTTTCTGCAGTTTTAGAAAGACTGAGGTAAACTAAGAAGGGTACAAAGAACCAATTAGGGTAATTTTCTTCTTGTTTTGCCAAATCACAATCTGCAGCCATAACAATGGAAGATAGTTATTCTGTCACAGTCAAAGTTGGAGATATTTTTAGGCAAGAGCAGCTCTGGATTTAAATATGCATGTAACTCAATTATTGATGCTGCTTTTGGGGAGCAGCAGCAAATATAATTTAGTAGTTTAACTTAAGCAGGCCCATGTCAAAAAACAAAATAAAACAAAACCAAACCATCATTATTCATCTGTGTAATCTTTCTCTTAGATTATAGGTATGTATTGTTTCTTAAAGCCTGGACTGCCAGTTGGACTGAGCTTTTTGGTGCTGACATATGTGTACCTGAGGATTACAATAAAAATAAATTGTAGATACTCTGGGGAAAAAAGCTTCTATAAGTGAGATTTGATTGACATGTACTTTTTCAAAATATATCTCAATCCATTCTCAATCTGTGTGGAATAATTTACAGTCAGGCTGTCTTCCTCCATTTCTTGTGATAATGGAGTGGTCAGGGAATTATCGCCTTTTCAAAGAGCTTGCTTTGTCGAGAATGATGGTTTAGAGCTGTGTATGTAGGTGCTCTCTTGGGGCTAATAGAAAGAGATGTTCCCCAATTGATTTAATTGAAAGGATTTGTAGATTGTGGAGCTATAAGCTGACCTGTAAAATGGAAATAAAGATGTCAGACTGGTTATGGTTACTGCTAAAGGGCTGATTTTTAAAGTGAATTACAATACTTTAATTGAAAAAGATCCATACTCCTTCTATCTTCCAAATCTGGGAAAAGGCTTTAAAACCAGCTGCTGTCTGCAGCATCGACACTAATCTACACAGAGGAACTGACCAACTTTTCTGTAGGGCAATAATGGCTCTGCTGCCACTATTCCAGTAAAATTTGCTGCATGAACAAATGTGGTTTTGTTGTTTGGTTTGTTGTGGGGTTTTTTTTTTCTGTTTGTTTGTTTGTTTGTTTGTTTTTTACTTAATTATACTATCTGGAAAACCAAGTCCATTCTTTCTGTTTTCATATTCCTGGAATCATCAAATAATACAATCATTTAGGTTGGAAAATACCCTTAAGATCATCAAGTCTAACCATAAACCTAACACTGCCAAGTCCACCATTAAACCATGTCCCTAAGCACCACATATACACATCTTTTAAATACTTCCAGGGACAGTGACTTTACCACTTCGCTGGGCAGCCTGTTCCAATGTTTGACAACCCTGCCAGGGAAGAAATTTTTCCTAACATCCAATCTAAGCCACCCCTGACACAACTTGAGGCCATTTCCTCTTGTCCTATTGCTTATTACTTGGGAGAAGAGACCAACACTCAGCTCACTACAACCTCCTTTCAGGTAGTTGCAGAGCAATAAGGTCTCACCTCACCCTCCTCTTCAGGCTTAACAAGCCTAGTTTCCTCAAATGCTCCTCATGGGACTTGTTCTCTAGACCCTTCACCAGCTTCACTGCCCTTCTTTGGACACACTCCAGCACCTCAATGTCTTCTTTGTAGTGAGGTGCCCAAAGCTGAACAGAGTATTTGAGGTGCAGCCTCACTAGTGTCGAGTACAGGGGGATGATCACTGCCCTGGCCCTGCTGGCCACACTATTTCTGATACAAGCCAAGATGCTGTTGGCTTTCTTGATCACTTGGGCACAAGCTGGCTCCCAATTTGGTGTCATCTGCAAATTTACATCTTAGAACTGAGAGTTCCTTTCATTTGTTTAGCAAAACAAAAATGCATCATCAAAGGTATCCCAGTGTTCCTTTGACCTCCATGCACCTGAAACTGCTGACTAAAGAGCAACTTTTCTCACTTGAGCTTAGCACGAGTCTCACAGACTCTTTAATGTCGCTTGGATACCAAGGAGGGGGAGAGAGTTGAGAATACAGGAAGACATCCATCTCATGTACTGCCACATGTGAATGGCAAGTCATCTGAAAAGAATGAACCGGATGATGCTGTTGAAATCTCCGTTCCCTCAACTCAGAAGCCATTTCTTTGAAATATGTAAGTTTAAACAATGTTACTTAGTTATTCTGTGCCCCGATACCTTCCTTAGAGCAAATGGAAGAGTATAAAGTTGGGGTTTTTTTCTAGTCTTCAAACTTGCTGCTACACTTTTAACTCTCCTTATTTTCTGCATTTTATTTACCAAGAAAAAGCCTGGAAATAAGTAAATATTCTTTTCATGAACCTTTGGATTCCTCCTAACATGTAAGACTGTAGTCACTACATACCAACGATTCTGTTATTCTGCTTAGCATATGAAAATGCGTCTGCATAGCATATCAAAAGCTCCTGAAGCAGCTTTCAGAAATCTTTTCTGTGCAGTGCTATTGATATTTCCAAAGAATTTCAGAAGCAAAGCAAATTACTTATTCAAGTTTTATTCAGTGTCTGGATCAAGGAGTCTTTAATATACAGAATAAAGCCAAACAATTTCTCTCCTTTTCTTATTTTACCCATTGGTGCCTAGCACTAAAAGTTTAAGACAAAGCTGATATGCAGCTAAGAAAGAAGTTAGGAATTTGTGATTTGTAACTCCTATTGATACATTTCCCCTTCCTTTCTCCACCTGGGGGGAAAAAAATGTTTTGGACATTTTTTTAGATGCCCATAAGATAGCTATTTTTTTCCCTGAGATTCCTGACTCATTTCCTATCTTCCTGTAAATAATTTTACCCAAGAATTTGTCATCCAGCATTCTTCAGTTTGTTTACATTTGGAACATTACACTATGCTAAGGCTTGAGTGTAAAGAGGTAATTAATATTTAGAGATTCTTTCTGAAGTATTCTATTCCATATGCTTTTCTGAAACTGAATAATTCAGTCCTTGAAATGTGATGTACTTAATGAACCTTTTGGTATATACTAAGATAGGGATTATGTCTGCTCACTTGGCTTACTGCCAACACTGTCAGAAAGGAAATGATGGAAAATAAAAGCCTAAATTGTAAGGTTTAACTAAGGTTGTGGGTGCATTTAAGAACATATATTCCATGAGTGTCCACAATGAAATGGAAGATAAGCACAGTTTTGATTATATGTGTGTATAGGTACAATTTTTTTTTAAGGAAGTGGATGTTAAGAGACTGATCATATTTGATCTAGGGACACCAAGTATGTTTTTTTACACCATTTTAAAGGAAAATGCAAAGTATGGAAAATTTCCTGCAGAGGAATACAAATGTTCGCAATATTTCTCTTTTGTGACAAATACCTGTCAGAACTATAATTATGTGTTTTGGAAAATTACACATGAAAAGCAGCTTTTAGAAATAGAAAGTGAATAAAATGCAAAATATTACCTTCTGTGCTTTTTATATTTCAGTTCTCTGTGTTATATTTAGGAAAAACTACCCCAAAGAAGTTAGTATCTTATTCAGTATCACACCATATCACATTTACTGCCTTGTCTTCTGCTCTGTATCAAAACCCTTGCAAGATTGCTGCAGAAATATGAACCAGTATAAGCATAAAGACCCTTCAGAGCTACTAGAGGAAATAATCCCAGTTCATATATGATAAAGCAATGCTGGATCTGCTTTAATTTACCCTAGGACTTGGTTTTGCCTCTCTTATTGCCCGAATGGAGCTGAAAAACAAGAAGGTAGCTTTGGACCAGCTCCTTGCATCCTATGCTATAGTTTAACCAGATATATGCAAGTAGTCCTTAGTATAGAGGCCTCATTTAAAAGACATGACATATTTTCTTACAGTCCAGGTTCTTAAAAGTAACTTCTTTAAATTAGAAATATCAACAAAGGCAGCCAAATCAACCTTACAGTTAAAAAGAGAAGGGACCTTATTTTTTACTACAACTCTGTTGATCTTATTTTGGAAATTGCTCGTGAATGGCTGATACCAAATCCATCCAGAATAAGTCTGATAAATCTGATTAATTCAGAGGATAACAGGACTTAAATAAAGCACAAGAACAGTCAGCAGTGTCATTAGTTTTAGAAAATGCATCTCTAAAACATGGCAGAGTTTGAAAGCATGCAGACTTAACTCACCTCTGTAACTACCAGCTTATTTTAAATTATCCATATGAAATTACACATTCTGATATCCTATTGAGTGGTGAAGGACAATTAGGGATGTTACTCTGTATTTAAAGTATGATGATAACAAAGATCAGAGACTGGACCACAAAGAATATAGAAATACCAGCATGTCTCACCTGAATTAGAAAAATCCTACAATTTAGATCTGCCTCAAACATGATTGAATTTTACTAAAATGCAACAGCTGTCAATTAAAAAACCAAAAACAAGACCAAAAACAGGCTCAGCACAGCTACAATCATAACAAACAATGACCTTGTCTTATATCTCGTAGCCATGGTAGCAACTGAAAGGATTCTTCCCACAGTGTGTTAGGAGGAGGGTTTTAATCACTGTTTCCCATGACTGGATGCCTCAACAACGAAGCAAGGCTGCAAAAAAGAGTTCATAGTAAAGGAGGTTATTCTGAGGCACAAGATGAAGTGTGATCACACTATGGGAATTTTGTGTCAGTCCTGTAGGGAATATGGCTACTCTAGAGGCTCTGCTTGCAGCTACTTTTGGAATCATAAAATTACACCTGTAAATGATGGTGAAGTTTATAATTATTTATATTTATATTTGTATTTAATCTATATTTATATTTGTATTTACAAAGGAACAGAATCATCTATATGTGAGAAGGTTTTTCAGTGTTAACTGTTAGTTTGAGCCGGGTTACCAAATCAAAGTCAAAATTCTGGAGTGTATTCTCATTCTGACTTTTGGAAATTTCTTTGTACTCTTTTCATTGCATGTGTAACAGGAGTGCTACTACTCTCTACTTACAGGAATGTGGAAAAAATAATTCATCCCTTTCAAAACAAAAAAAGTTTGAAGAGGCTTTTCTGACTTTTTCCCTGGCAGGTAAAGTGAATGGCTTATTCTTTTAAGTCTTTTAAATCAGTTAGCTGCTGCACTTTTTCCTCAGATCTTTAGGAGATGCAGAAAGCACAAATATGATGTGATCTGCTTGATTACAGTGTTCATAGATGGCAAAGAAAATTAGAAAAATGGGAAAATAGCAACTGGGAGTTGCACAGAAGTTACATAACATTAAATGTAGGGTTCACTTCTGTTTCAAAAGATCAAAGCACCTATCTTTAGGCCAGGTCTAATATAGTTAGGTTACAATACTGCATATTCCACAGGTTAACATACGTACTGTGATGCACATGGTCTGCTCAAAATGCCTGGACCCTCTCCAGTCACCTCAGACGTAGCTTCAGAAACCTCCTCTTAGCCTTTTGCAGGTAAGCTCAGAAGGAATCTATGTGTCTCCTCTCTGGCTTTATTCTCACTAGTCCTTCATGTGTGTATATGGGAAGTGCCTCAAGGCTCCATCATGTAAACTACCTGACTTCCTTATTTTGTCAGCTGCTGCCCTATTTAATCCACCTCTGGGGCCTTCCTCTTTCCATTGGATGCAGGGCTCCATGTAAGCACTTGGCTGAAGTCAGTACCAGCAATAGGTAGAATTTTCTACTTACAGTTGCTCTGTCACACAGCCCTCCTCCTAGCTCATTGTAAAGCTTCTCACTTATCCTTCTTGGCAGAATAAATTGGTAGGGCCACAATAAATACCAGATTTAATTGGACTGAATTCCATGGCAGCTTCTCAAACTGCGGTCCTCCAGCCTGTGAGGAGGGAAGCTGCCAGCAAGAAACAAGGAGCCAGGTTCTGGCTGAACTCTACCTGAAAATGGGAGAAAATCCACTGTGTGATATGTACAAAGAAATGGCTACTTGCACGGAATCTTTTAAATAATCCTTAAAATATGTAGGAATAAATATGCTAAAGAAATTCAGCTCCATTTATTGTAAAGGGAAGCTGAAAGTTCTTGTCTGCGAGGCTTGCCTCACTGATTTTGCCACATAAGCATAAAGCAGCCAGAGTATTGGTGCAGTGTAGCAAAATGGAGGAGAGAAACAGGGACTTCCCTGTTATCCTGAAGGATAAGGGCATAGAGTGAAATATGGAGTGAAGCATAGAGTGAATCAAACCTGCACTGTCGAGGATCCCTCCTGTTTGGAAAAGAGTTTGACATTTAGTGTACCTTCAGTGACAGAGCACTGCAATCACCATGAAAAATGCAGTGATACTTGCAGAAATAAAAAAAATAAAAAAACCCAACAAAGCAGGAACAAGCAGTGTCAGTGTTGTCTTTTCAAACTCTACAGAGAAGCACAAAAACAACATCGTATGCCTAAAATAAGAACAGAGAACACTAACATCACTTAGTAATAATACTTTCCCAGGAAAGTCACAACTTCCAGTAACTGCCACTCCAAGGACTCCTCTGGTATATTTAATAGCCCTTGATGGATTTTTCTTCCATTAAGTTTGTATGGTCACTTTTTGAATACATGAAAATTTTCATCTTTCCCCATTTCCTGTAGCAAGAAGTTACCTAACCTACCTCCCTTTTATTTTAGCTGAACCTGCCAGATTGTAGTTTTGTTAGACATTTCCTAAGTCTTGCAGAGGCAATGAACAGTCATTGCCTAGTTGCCTTTTTCCTCTCCCTAGTGATTTTATGGACCACTGTCTGGGTCCCTTTCCGCCTTTTCCAAAGTGAGGAGCTCCAGCATATATGTTCTCACCTCCGTGCCACTCCTGCCAGTGGATCATCTGCTTTTCTTGGATTGCATGAATCCTTTTCTTGTCCTAGCGCTTTTCAACATGAAGCACTCAGAGTTATGTACAGAATTCAGTGTATGGCAGCTGCTGGCTTCACATGGTGCCACCATGATGCTTTTTGTGAAAGCAGGGGTGAAAGGGAGGAGGATGGGAGGAGAAGGCTAATAATCCTAATTGTTTATTCTTAAACTCATTTCTAGGATACCCAGTTCCTGGATTCTAACTGGCTGAGAGGTTAATGAGTGAGTAAACAATGCCACTTGTAAACATTCTCCCTTTAAAGTTGGTTTTACAGCCAGTCTTGCAGAACCTAGCTAGGCAGGACTATGCATTGTCAGTGGAACAAAACTACTGTGAAAGCTAATGAAAGGTCAAAGAATTTGGCTTAATTCCTTATTGGGAAATGTGCAGTGAGCCTGTAGTAACTGTTGTCAGCACTTGGGGGTGGGTGGTCTCCAGAGAATGGAAGCTGCATGGAAACTCCCATGTTTGGGGCAAAGAAGGAAAAGAAGGAAGAGAGACCTATTGCCTTATAAGACGTGGCCAAGAGGGGAGTGCCTGTACTGACTGCTGTGTGCGGTTGAACTGCATGACACTGGTGACTGAAGTGGAAATAATTTCAAGTGTATTAGGGGTAAACTGGGAAATGATCATTCATTCCAAGTGCTGTTAATATTCTATTAGTACTTTCAGGTTTAAAACACAAAATACAGCAAAACCATAACTTTATGAACTTCATGTAGGGAAAAGTTTACAGAGAGACATGCCCTGCAAATTGCAAGATTGTTGCAGACCCACAAAGACAAGCAGGAATAAGGTTCTCACTTCATGAGAGCTGTTGGTTTAGTTAGCATTCCACCTTCCAATTATAAAAAAAATTGGTCAAAAATGTCAGTCTGAGCTTTTCTTCTTGCCAGAGTTAGAAAATAAAACTTAAATATCATTCTGTATATTTTCCATATATAGTCACATTGTTTTAATTTGAAGAAATTGTAGCATAGACATTTCAATCATTTGTATTTGATAGCAATGCTTAAGTATTTAAATGTTAAACTGCCTTTTATTTTCTACAATAATCTTCTAGAGGTTGTAGCACTCATACCAACTTCTTTGTTTTCCCCATTCTGTAGCTTGAAATGACCCATTTGTTTTTTAAATTAGTGAGCATGTGCTATAAAAGAAAGAGCAGAAAAAAATCAGTTTTGTTCTATAGAAAGGACTTATTATTTATTGAAAGCCTATATTGATATTTATCTAGGTGCTGGTATTTAAGGTATTAGTGTGTCTAAAGATTACATGACTAAGCAAACTTGCAAAAACCTCAGCATATCTAATTCATTTAAAGATAAATGTCAGCTTTTGAAAGCCCCACTGAGACTTCTATCCACATCTTGAGTCATTTCAGTGACTTAAAAACAAAACTAACAACTTTGGGTGATAATTGCCTTGAAGAAAACCCAGCAATATAGCTGGCTAAAGCACAGGTGGTTTAAGCCACCATGTTGGCTATTCCACTGACAGTTCTACAAGAGACACCTACTTTTGAACATATAACAGTGAGGAAACTGCACTTACAGAAAATTACTGCAATTACTTGTGGTAAGGTATGCTGTAAAGATTTATAGTCAATTGTCCAGCACCCTAGATTTACAGACTGACATTCCTGTCATGAAACAGCAACAGGAGACAGTGAGATGGGAGCCACACACGCCCATCCAAAAAAGCTGCAGTCTGAGCATAGCTGAGCAGGGTGAGCTAGTGACAACAACAGGGCCCACCAAGAATCTAGAAATCGTCAGACAAATGGAAGGCAACATTTACCTGGCAAGTCCAGTCTGCAGGTTGAGGAAGGACCTGAACGCAGGTCAGGAAAGGAGCATGTCAGCTGGGCTAAGCTTAAATGGGGCTTCTGGGACAATGGTTGCAGTTTGGAGGCTGGATGCCTGCTGAGGCTGGTCAGGGCAATTAAGGCTTCGAGACACTTCGTTGTTCTAGACAGATTTATGAGAACTCATTCTGAAGCCCTGTGTCCTCTGTGCAGCAAACTGAACCCCACCACCACCCAAAAAAGGCATATAAACCTCCCAATAATTGTTACTATATACCATGTATACAAGTATTTGCTCTTCTCTACTTCATGAGTATAGAAAGTGTATTAGAAAAAGGGAAAATTTTCTATCGGTTTCAAAAGTCCCAGGATCAGGACCTGTTTCCTTATGATAAATACATAAAATTGAATAAATAGTGTAGTAAAATAATCCATACAATCAGTGGTGAGCAGAAATCCACCAATATGACTCTGGTGTTTTGTATACAAGCAGTCCATTTTACACACATCAAAGCAGTTATTAGGTCTCCTCTTCCTTTCTAAGTTGCTTTTGTTCTGTTTTCTCACAACTGACTCATTATACTTGTCTTTAGAAGGAACAAAAACATAGTAAAGTGCAAAGTTAGTTGCATCCTTGTACAAACATTGCCTTTCAATGACATATTCTTTTAAAATGAACAATTTTTTTATTCAAGGCTTAGGAAAAGTTTAATCATTTACTTTCTCCATAGTCCTCACACATATCTGACAACCTGTTTTACAACTTTAGTATTAATGACAACAGTCATTTTTTAAAACTCAGACAACAGCTTCAAAGTTTCAGGGAGTCATAGACCATCTCTATTTCTTTTACTCACTTGTATGTCTTAACTGCTTTTCCCACATATCCCCTCCACATGCCATTTATTTGGTTATATCTTTGGAAAATGGGGCTTTATTGTTACGTTTAACTCAAGATAAATAGTTGTCATGAGTAACTTCTTTCCCAGGTCACTGATAAAACACACTCATTTTCACTCTCTCTTTCAGTCACTTGCAATAACTTGGAATGAAAGTAATGTGATAAACATTCCAATCACAAGCCAAATATTGATGAAAAGAGGTTTTTTGCCCAAAACAATCATAGTTATGTTGCTGTAGTTTAGACCTACTGCCAAAGCCTTTTCTGTGCAATGTTTCCATTTGAGATTTTCTTTCTTCAAGTGCTGAAACTAGTCATTAGCATATCTGTATGTATGGGATGATCTCATCTCACACTAAACATTTCTGAGAAAAAAAATGTAAAAAAGGAATATATATATTATATATAATATAATAAATGATTAAGAGTAGAGTGCAATCAGAATGATTCCTTGGCCTAAATTAGAGAAAATCTCCAATCATGTGTTCAGCTATTTATGCCTGTGAAATAAGATAGTGGTAGATCTGCAGAAATGCTGAGCTTAACTTTTAAGCTGAGTTCCTTGTGAACACTTTTTAAAGATATCTTCTAAACATCTTTCTTGTTTGAAATTTGTGTTTTCTACAGGAACTGTACAACTGGAGTGGTTTATTTTGTGGGATTTTCTAACTGTATATGTTCACTAAACATTTAGCTTGCCTTGCTGAATTTTTCTTAAAGAAAGCAGATAGTGCACTAAACTCTATTGCAGAAAAAATTCACAACTCACGAACTCCTGCATTTTGTTTCTCAATCAAAGGAAAAACTTTAACAGAACCATTTTTCCATTTAAGTAGAAAGTTTCTTTCATATAACTACTCCAAAGAGATTTCAATGTCTTTAGCTCCAAAGGAGTGATGTGTAAGGATATCACATTCCTCGCAGGATCATGTCATCACATATATTATATTGTGTGTATGGGGTGCTACCTAATAAGCAGTGTGATATGATGCTGGTTTGGATACTTTGAAAAAGTACCATGCTGGTGGATTTGGTAACTAACCATAAGGAAAAAACAGCTACAGAATTTGTATGCAAGTAGGCAATGCAACCAGTTTAGACTATTTTGCATCAGAAAACACTTACAATAAAGGGTATGCATACAAAAAAGCAACTGACTCAAAGCTCATTGAAGTCAGAGGGTTTAACAATGATGCTTAAACTCTTTGTTTTATCCAGATCTAGGTGACAACTAGCAATAATCCAGTCATTTAAAAAAATTTAGATATTACAGTTCAGTATTTTTATAGGTATGCTGTATGAAAAGCAGACAGAGGCTGTTCTGGGCAGTTCCTCAGCTCTCCTACAGTTGGATTATTTCTCATGGGAAACATGGAAGACAGGGCTTTCAGAGCATGTAAGAATGGGGCTCTTTCCCAGCTTCATAAGTGACCGTCTGCCCGTGTAACCTTACTCAAGTCATAATCTTTTTTATCTGTCAAGGAAGAATATTAATGCTCATTTGTCTTTGTAAATTATGTAGAAATGTAATGATCTGCTTGCTCTGTACATTTCACTTACTTGGGGTCATAGTTATTCAAGACAACCAATACAAGATCCATTAAATTAAGTTGGAGGTTATAGCCTTTTATTAGTATGAGTATATGCATATAAGATGATTAAAGTGGTTTTGGAAATAATGCTTTATCACTCCAGAAGGAAGCTTGCTGACTCTGTAATAGCTTTTACTTTCCTGTGAATTTACTAAATTCCTACATGACTACAAGGTGTTTGTTCTGTGACTAACTGAAGTTACTTATTGTTTTATGCAAGATTATAAATCTTGCTAATTATTATAGTTTATGAATTCATATTTTCTATAACAAGCTTAGTTACGGCTTCTCAGAAGGTAGGTTTTCAAGCTCATTAATAATTTCACATGATCAAACTGGATCAACATAAGTATTTTACTTCAATAAATGTGAAATATGTCATTTGGACTTCAAATCCCTTTGAAACACTGTAAGAAATTTCAACAGCAAATAACTACTTTGAAATTATCAATAAAACTTACATTTAAAATATTGGATAATTTTTAAAACATTTTTCATTTTTTATTTTTACAAAAAATATTATATTGAAGTTGCTATAACTGGTTTAACAAAGAAGTTTCTGTCATAGCAGATTTCTCTAGTGGAAAATCAATTATGTATTTTTTCTACCAACTCTGACTTTGATTCTGTACAGTATCAGCAGCCTCAAAGTCCAGAAGGGCCAATGGGCATTATGGATATATCATCTCATGGCACGTGACAAAATTAAATTGTCACATGAATGGGATCCATTCAGTGGTTTGATATCTCTTAATGTCTTTCTTCATACAGCTCACTTTCTGTGCCCTAAAGTTTAGATAGGCAGAATCTATCTAAACATTCTTCATTGTACTGTGATTAAATGGCCCATTAAATGAAAAAAGTTACGGTTCTTAATGAAGCTATAGACCTGGGAAAAAGACTTAAATATTATAGTAAGTGGCAATTGGGAGAGACTGCACATATGTCTCTAGGAGAGACTGTAGGGTCTGCAGGAGAAACTGTTCATCATCTAGAGTCTTTATAGTAGAAAAAATACATTATATTGTTGTGAAAAAGAATTACTATCTGTCAAGATAAAAGCTATCCTTACAAAGTATGAACATGATTTCGTGTTTTAGTATGTTTTATAGTGTACCACTAAGCAATAGATCATATAAGAATCAAAAGTATTCCCTGAGCCCACTGGCACATGCAAAAAGAGCTTGCTTTGCAAGGGGTAACATGCCTCCCCTTTCCTCTGCCTTGAGCTGCTGACAAACTGTGATCAGGACCATACCTCTGCCCAGCTTGTGGGATTTAATCTTCTGAGGAAGGAGAAGAAAAGTGCTTAGACTGCAACTCTGACTGACCCATAACATTTGTAAGGCCGTTGGTCAGCTCATCGGCATTCTGTACAGGGATCAGTCACAGTGTGGTTCTAGATTTCTTGATATTTTTCTTTCCTTTTTAAAAAATCTTCTCTCCCCAAGGATTATTCCCATCATGCTGTCTGAGCAAGGTGGAACGTTAATCGGTGTTTCCATTTACTTTTTTAGCCACCTACAGACATAAGAGAAAGTATGGATCTTATGCTTTCTCATGTAGTTTCGTAATCTTAACATCCTTAGGGAATTTGCCCACTTGACTGGATTTATCCTGCCATGGTTTGCCTAGATTGTCTTTTTTAGTTTATAAACATTTACAAAGTATTAACAAAATGTGTTCCAGACAAAAATAAAAAGCAATAGCAACAAAATTGAGAGAATATTTAAAGAAACTTTCCAGGCTAATTTATTGCTTGGCAATAATTTTGAAGTCAGTTCAATAACTAGGACTCCCAAAGAGAAACATGTAGTTTAATGTTTCCTCCTTTAAATGCAGTTGCTTAGTAACTTTGAACTCTAGTATTTCTGTTTATTTTTCAGTACTTTCTCTAATGAGTGTGGCTGCTGCATTCTTTCCAGTTTAACCGATACCGTGTGTCTCCCTCATCCAAGGTTATTCATACTTTGCTAATTATATGATTAAACTTATTATTAAGGCTCCATTTTCTGATTTGGCTTTGAAATGTGTTGGTTTTCTATTACTAAATGGTATAACGAAGCAGGAAGAAGTTGTATTTATTGCTGGGAAACATACTATTGTACCTTTTGCTTCTGAGAACTGTGTGGACATTAGCCGATTAGTTTACAATGCCATCACATTGTAAAGTCGGTAATTTCAGTTAAGAGAGTCCAAGTTCTTAGAAGCTTCCATGAGATTTGTCCTGACATTATTGCCGTTTGGTACTTTTGATAAATAGTTTTAAAAGATTTTAACAACCAAAATAGCCTTGGACTTAACATCTGCTGCCAGCTGCTTTTCACCCTTCTCTGAAGCTTCTTCCAGTTGCTTTATCTTCTCATGCTACAGCAAAACTTGAGCAGATGACACCAGAATAAAACAAAGCCTAATGTCTCTCTCTCCCGCTGGTCTGAGATGTCTACAGAGCTGTTCTGTCATGCTATACTTTAAAATAAACTTTAAAAAAGGACTGTTCAATTTTAATTTCACTTGGCAGAAGTGAGAAATTTCCTTTCTCTCTACTCATTGGTTACTTGTATTCTCAGAAAAGTGAAAAAACAGGTTAAAGAACCTCAACCAATGCTGACATGTGTAGGTCCCTGCTGGAAAAACTCTGAATTTAAACTTATACTAACTATCTGAAGAGTTCTAACTCCCTTTTATCTGAATTTTTTTACTACTGAATATTTTTATACCAAGTATGTGAAGACAGATTGCTATCACTACTTCAAACAGCTAACAGCTATGATGACACTTACAGAGAGGAATTTGGAATAGAGCTTCAAGAATTTCTGGGGCTTACCAAAGAATGAGTTTGAATATCTGATGATTTATTAGTTTCTTTAACAAAGAAAAATTCTAATATCTTCAAGTTGAGTATCCAACTTCTTTCCATGCTGTTGAGAATCACCCCTTTCCCCAGTTCCTGAAAATTATGCAGAACAAAATGGGGAAGACAGTGGAAGGAAAATATATGAAATGTGGTAAGTACAGGATTCATAGAAATCCTATACTAATCCTAAAGAAGTTCAGAAAACAATATAGATTGAAAAATAATTGCTGCAAGTGTTCTAATAGTTACATACAGTAGACATGACTGAAGGCCAGATTTTTAAAAGGATTTAAACAGCTAAACTAATGGGAGTAAAACAATCTTTTGCCTCCCCCCCCCCACCTCTCCCCTCCCTCCCAGCACAATCTGGCAAGTCATCTTGTTACTCGACAGCAGTAACTCTTCTGACACCTTCCAGGTCGAATCAATTTCTCAGTTCAAAGTTATGGGGGTACAAACAGGAAATCACAACTGAGGCAGGTTGTAATCTTGTGAATGGAGGAGACAAGTACCATAGAATAGAACTATTGCATGGTTTGGTTTGGAAGAGACTTTTAGAAATCATCTAGTCCAGCCTCCATGGATTAGGCAGGTACGTTTTTCAGAAGACCATGGGCAGGTACGTTTTTCAGTAGACCAGGTTGCTCAAAGGCCCCTCCAAACTAACACTGAATGCATCCAGTGGTTCTCTGGGCACAGCTTCTCTGGGCAAGCTGCTCCAGTGTCTCACTACCCTCATCATAAAAAATGTCTTCCTTCTGTCCACTCTCAATCTACCCTCTTTCAATTTAAAACCATTGCCCCTTGTTCTGTCACTGCAGACATCAGTAAAATGTCTTTTTCCGCCTTTTTTATAAGCTCCATTTACATATAGAAAGGCCACACTCCTCCAGGCTCAACAGCCCCAGCTCTCTCTCTCAGCCTGTCTTTATAGGAGAGGTGCTCCATTCCTCTGATCATCTTCATGGCCCTCCTCTGGACTTGCTTCAACAAGTCCATGTCTTTGCTATATGGGGGGCCCCAGAGCTGGATGCAGAGCTCCAGGTGGGGTCTCGCCAGAGTGGAGTAGATGGGTAGAACCGCCTCCCTTGGCCTGCTGGCCACACTCCTGTTGATGCAGCCCAGCATACAGTTGGCTTTCTGGGCTGCAAGTGCACACTGCTGGGTCATGTCCAATAATTTCGTCTAACAGTATTGTCAAGTCTTCCTACATCTTGAGTGTCTTTTTTGTCTGATAAAGTTGTTTAACAGCCGCTGAGCTGTTTTCCCCTTTTTTAAGGAAAATTAGATAATTATTACTGTGGATATTCATTCATAATATTGTTACTTGCATTGTTAGAATATATGGGAATTCCAAGATATGAAGCAAATTTTCAATGAGGATATTATTGTGCAAACATGAGCAAAAAGAGATCTGAGTCCAAATGAAAGGGCAATATAAAGAATGTTCTTCCTGATGCTGTGGTAGATTTGGTGTCTTGCTGTGGTAGATTTGGTGTCTTGCTGTGTATGGATATTATAGAAACATTATTTGTTCTCTAATATTATCAGTCTGCATATTCTTCAGAAGAAGATAGCAATAATATAAGATAGGAATCCTTCCTTGTGACACATCAAGCAGTTAACGCTGCAGACAGAGTAGTATGAAAAATATTTCCACCCAATGTTTAAAACAAGTTGCTATTCAGAAGACCAAGTAGTCACTGCTGCTGGGCTCTACATTTCTCAGTAGCTTGCCTTGTACACTGGCAAGAAACTTTGAAAACTAGCATCCTCACTAATCAAATATTTAAGCAGTATTGCTTCTACTGCTTTAGCCTTTTTTAGTTTTGCAGTGAAGCCACATCAGTGGTTTTCTGTCGGTGTTACTGTGTGTTCCAGATTTGAAAGCAGGTAACTTCCTGTGGCATTTTGTACTAAAGAAATGTAGCAGTGTGTGAACAAACCCTTGCATGTTGATGATAAATCAATATGTGGTGTTTCATTTAGGTTGCTGACAGTGCCAGGCAAGTGTTCAGTCCCCCATCACATCTTGCTCAATAAGGCAACTTAAGGTGCACACAGAGATCTTTTGTATTTCTTCTAGATTAATTCATGCCTAACCTCTGCAGTCTCTCAACATCAAATTTGTAATAAAGACTAAAAATTTCAGTACTGTAGGCAACTCTAAGGTAAATTACTGATATTCCCACTTCACCTCTTAAAAGACTAGCCTTAACGGTCTAGTATTCCTGCTGGTTCCTTTTGATAAAATAACTAATTTCTATAGTGCAGAATTTCTTTTTAATGAAAGCTTACATTTTTTCAGCTGATCACATTGTGAACCCCTTAACTGTAAGCTATTCGGATATATGGGTAATTCACAAAGTGCACTAACATTATAATCATAAATGAAATTCTTAATATGTTTCAATTTTGCTTACCTATAAAAGCAAAACAATCCAATTCCTTAGAATGCCTCAGTATGAATAGATCTACATAAAAATTTCTACAGGAAAGAGAAATAATGGAACATGCATGAGGATTTTTTGGCTTTTTTAATATTATTTTTTATCTTCCATGTAAGAAACAGTTGTGTCTTATGAGTCTATGCACATACTTGAGTAATTTTTTACATGTTACACATTTCAAAATTTCATTTTATTGTGTATTTTACTATGTAATAAAATTTTATTTTATTACACAAACGCATACTAATGCAGAGGAATAATTAATGAATAACTGTTCTGATAGCAGTACTCCTATAGCATCAAACTGCTAGAAAGCTAAATTACAATGTCCTGATGCAGTTCTCTCTCAAAGCAAAAAAAAAAAAAAAAAAAGAAAAAAGGCGTAGAGTGCTAATTTGTGAAAGTAAACTTTTAAAATTAAAAACTAAGGAAAACCATTTATAATCACTACTGTTTCCACACACAGCATTTAATGGTTTTATAATACTGCCATATTGGATATATGATATATATTAAGATGCATGAAATATCTTGGCTGCATTGAAGTTACTGTATGTTTCAAAACACATGTTTCTTTGTTAGCTCTTGCTCCCTCAAAATTTGGTGCTAGAAAAGACTTTGAGAGGCTACACACTGGCTTAAAGAGTCTCCTCTGCCAGAGAAGCTACAAATAGAGAGACATAGCTAGATGTATCACTTTCCTAAAAATGACTCAAAACATAATGTTGCATACTGAGAGGCAAGAATGTATTTTACTCTTCTTAAGACCAGGAGTTACAGTGCAAATCGATTTAGGTTCTGAACATTTAGCAAGTACTCTGAAAGTGAAAAGAAAATCAGACAGAACTCATACTGAGGATTTTTTAGGAATTGTTCTTAGTGCCTCACTTAAACTTCCACTGAAACCAATGAAAATATTTCATCAAACAGCTCACAGTGGTATTGACCTAACCCAGCACCATAATGCTCCACATTCTTCTGACCTTTAGTTCCAGATACCTTTTTTCCCCACACAATTATGCTCAGAACAAAGTTATGGTAATAGTGATTCACAGAAGAGAAGAGCAATGAAAGAGAAGCAAGATATGAAAGCAACCCAACCATTACAGAACAGGGACTGTATTTCCAAGGACATCATGAAGGTGAGAAAGGAGGAGCTGCCTGATGAAAAGATACAACATCAGAAAACCACAGCATCACTATCTCCTCACCAGATAAATTCTCTTCCTTCAGATCCTTTAATGCCTGAGTTCTCAGACCTGTTACTCTGGTTTTGTCTTTCTCATTACTCCTTGTTAATTAAAAAAAGATAAGATGATGTTAAAAAACAAGCTGTCAGACAGGCTGTTGTAGGAATGCATAGCCTAAATCCAGCTCCTCTAGTCTCCCAAGGATTAACTCTTCAGTCAGAAAATAAAGAATCTCCAACCTTGCCAAATGTAATCAACTCCATTCTGCCTTTCAGAAAAGACTCATGCTCTCTGAATTGCCCTGCCTGTGCATTTCTCAGTTTGCTTCCTCAGTAGGCGCTGCAAGCAAAGTCAAGTTTAATGGGTCTATTACCATCGTAAAGCTATAGGATTTCAGATTTTTAAAAATATGTTAATATTGTTAAATATGTTAATATGTTAATATATGTTAAAAATATTTTAATATTGGTGTGCCTACTTTATCCCAAAAGAGTTTTAAATTTTTTCAAACAGGACCACTGTAACTCAGCTACTTTGGGAATCAACAGCAGTAATGCACACAAGAAAATATTATGGCAAGGGTTCAAAAGGAAATCTCCTTCTTCAGAAAAGTCCTCTGAAATCTGTGCAGTGTGAGCAGGGAGAACCTCAATATTTCAAGATTTTTGAAAGGCGCTATATGAAGTAAATTTTTGGAATTACATTGGGCTACACCCTACCTTTTTCTTTGAACAACATTGTTCTGAAGCTCAGACAAAGAATGAACAGAAAGTAGGAGAGACAACAAAGTATTTTCTATGGCACTCCCTCTTTTCCACAGCAAAAGGGAAGATGGTGAAACTGCATGCATCTCATCTCTGGGCAGCACTGTCCTTGTGTAGCTTCAGGCTTGAAGTACAGCTTGGAGCAGCTGCTTTCTCTGCTCAAACATCATCAGCATGCCGACCTGCAACATATCAGTACACATCTACAAAAGCAAGTTAAGCTGATTTTGTGTTCCACATAGCCCCTCGGCCCCACATGAGACATAAGCAGTAGATTTGAAGCCTAGCTTTTCAGGAATAAACAGTTAAATGAATCCTGCTAAAATAGGAGTTGATGGTAGCAGCCTATCCAATGTAATCCAAACCAGGACTACCCTAAAATCATATGGAAGCCCCTCTTACTTTTAAAACACATATTCTTGCATTGTCCATGGTTAGGAAAAATCTACTCTGTGAATCCTACTCAAAGACCTTTCCACCTGCATCTGCAGACATGTTATTGCGGAAAGACGATCCCTGTTTTAAATCCTTAGGGATTCTCAGCACTATGAGAAATTTACTTTCCTGTTATTTTCCATGTTGTGTACATAAATGTTGTGTTTTTCCCTACTCACATAGCATGCTAAATCCCATATCCTGTTTCCCAAGTCTGATTCTGAAAGGCTGTGGACTTTAAAGTATTTACTGCTGTCTGAGAATTTGGTTACTGTGAACAAGTATTTCCCAAGTTCTTTACCAAATTTCCTTCAATTAAAGAACTTCAAGGAGTATTATAGCAGGGCTTCCACAGCATACTTAGATTATATGCTATAAGTGGTGGTCATGCACCTGAAATCTCTCAAAATATACTAGTTAACACAAGAGCACAGAAAGGCATATATGTTAATTTTCTTTCCTTGTATCCATTTTTCAGGCAACCTTGATTTCCCAGCTCCAGTACCATGCCTGCTTGTCATAATTCTCTTACACTCAACCTCTTGTCTCTTTCTAGCTTCACCAAATTTGGGATGTGTTTCATAACTCTCAGTCATCTTCTTGGTACACAACTATCATGATAACTTTTCCTGTTCTGCTGAGCTTGTGCTCCCTACTTCATCCTGTCTTGGTCTGTCTTCTGCTCCCTGAGCAGAAAAAGTTAAATAGTGAGACTGTATATGGAACAGACACTAAAAGGAGCTGGTAGGGGAAACAGGAGCTATTGTGGCACGTGACCCATCAACAGTAGGTGCTTGTACAGAAGGGTTTACCGCACAGTTCAAGGCTGCATACCTGCAGCTGCAACCTGCCACCACTTGCTGCCATGTAATGGATCTACAAGTAACAGGTTCTTGCACTCTGACACAGCAAAAGAAAGAATTTAATGTTAGTTCAATATTCACCTCAGCTATCATTTTTACTCTTCTCTCCTTGCCTTTGACACAGCATCTTACACCAAGAAATTGATTTCTCATAAAAGAAGAAAAGGAAAAAAAACCAAACACCCTAACCATAAGTCCCCAGCTGCCCTAGTGGCATCAAATTCTTCTTTTTTTTTTTTTTTAATTCCCTTGCTGTCTCCACATGTGTCTTCAGGATCTTGATTAGCATAGAGTAGAAAAAACTGAGCTAGCTTTGAACTAGTAATGTTAAGTATTGTAAATCACTTACAGTAAAACAGAATTCAGTGTCAATGAGAAAAGTACCCCAAAACTGAGAAAATGGTTGATTGGTTAGAATATGCTGCCATAGCTAAACTGCTAGAGGGAATATCTCAACTGTGGAGAGCTTTGCACTCTAACCATCAGGAATAGAAAGTGTAATGAAAAGAAGGTATGAGTGTTTTGACATTGCCAGATTATACAACTTGGTGTATAGATAGAGCTATACAAGTGCCAGCAAACATATTTTCTACTGTAGATAAGAACAAAGTAATTTGCAGGCTACAATAGCTCTCACCCCAGAAGGAAGACTTATGCAAATTGGTGGATAAATGAATAAGACAAATATTCACTTGAAAAAAATTTATAATTCAAATAGTAAAAAAATTGTGTATACAGTTATCCCACATGTGTATATGAATACTTACTTAATTTGCAAATATAATTGTAGTGATTGTATATGCAGATGTATGAGCAAATTGCACAGTAACTTGCTACAGGCATGCATAAGTAAACACATCTCAGTATTACTAATTTGTTCATGTAACATATGCATGAAATGCAAATGCAGTACTGAAAACCTGCTTGAACTAGATGGTAGCGGACTGTTAATCCAGTCTACTCAACAGCTACCTTTTACTTTTGTGCTTTATTTTCAGAAAATTAGGACTCATTTCCTTAACAGCAGATAGATTATCCAATGTGTTTATCTTGTATTCTGAAATGGAAATAAGAATGAAGCCATACAGGTAGGTAAACAACTTTGGCCCAGTCACGCAAAAGGATACACGAAGGAGTTCCTGGAAGCTTTTGCATCCAACAGCATAGTGCAACACAGCATCCTTGTAGTTTGTTTCTGATACAAGACTGACTAGACTATGGAGGATAGTCATAGTAGCAGACTTCTGCTGCTAGTGAACTTGTATAGAAGACTGCATACACATAAGAAGATACTAAAGTAACATGGACTTGGTTTTCCCTTAGAGTGGATGCTTGGTAGATTTCTTTTACTCCCATATAAGTAAGAAAATAATCAGACTCAGAACATGTCAAGTGTATATCTGGGCTAAGCTGCTCAGTGAGTGGCTTTGGTGTGAGGTGTTTCACAGAAGATATTATAACTGTTGGAAGATGAAATATATTGTGTATACTGCTTCTTTTAACCAAAGCTTAAAATTTCTCTTCCTACTGTATCTGCAAAAGTACGGTGGAACATGTTACTGCTGACATTCCATGGAAAAGAGCACATTGATTTTTTCAGGTCCTAAAACTGGTCCATGTTTAGCTCCTTATTTCAATGTGTTTTTATCTGAGGCAAGTTGCAACTTCAATCAGGAACAAATGCAGATTTCCCAAGGGCTATAGCTGTACTATCCTATCTATGAAGTCGTGTGAAATGCTATGATTTGAATAGCTAACACTGAAATATTATTCTGGAAATAGTAAAAATACATCTCACTTAAAACCTTATTTTAGTTGTAACACAGTTATGAGAAAAATATGGAAGCATAATTTTTCAGAGGAATCTTATTTGCCACCTGCTCAGTTGCCAGTAGCTATTCAGAACAGATTTTGCTGTTCTAAACATGCTCAGTTTCAAAGGGATTACTTGGAGAATAAGCAACTACCTCATGGGAAAACTGATGGCATAATCTGGCCCCTAGTGATTTTTTTTAACTTGCATCTGAGGTATGTAAGCTATATCTGGAGGTTTGTATTCATGGTTTCAAACTCTAATTGCTTCATAGGCTTCATGATGTTTTTATTTAAAATCTTACAAGCTCAATTATTTATGTGCTTGACTAATCCACCCAATTTGCCTAACCCACCTATCTGTTTTAGAGAAATGTGTGACCCACAATTCAGGTTAGAATAACCTCATACGCTATTGTAATTGATGGCCTCAGGATTACATCTGGTGTTGTTTCACAGCCCCAAGCCCTAGACATGCTGAGCAGCAGCACTCTCTGCCTCTCTCCAGTCCATCCTATATCCACCTTGCTCCATCAGAGAGGAATTCTCTCTGCACTATTTACTTTGGGAATCCAGCCCTATATTTAAGGTGGAATCCTGCCATTTAGCATTACAAACGGTCATTAAAATCTAACTCATTCAGTCTGAAACTTTGCCAAGGGCTTTCTTCTGCCCAAAAAAATATAGAAACAGCTTTCTAACAGAGGATAAAGATGAAAGGCAATGGCATTTCTGAAGTCCGTTGGGGAGCATGTAGAAAAGTTTGAAAAAGCTATACTGTTCTCTAAGGTATTCGAGACTTCTATACTGTACTCTAAGGTATTAGAGATTTCCCTTATTTTTCTTTTGTTGTTGTACATTACTAAGGATATTTACTTGAAGACAAAGTCTTTGTTTAAGTATTCACCTTTCTTTTTCTATTTATTAAAAATCTGAAATCCTAATCTTCTATTTGTGACAACACAACAGGACTGCTCTGGAAATTATTATGCTGCCAAAACTCAGAAGACTATGACACCAGGTAGAGAATAAACAGGAGAGGCGGATGAACTGTTAGGAAACAAGGAGCCCTTTTTATCTAAATATTTTCATTAATAAAGAACAAGGGAAGGGAAGTACATGATAGGTTTCTGAGGCCCAGCTGCTCTTTTAATCAAGCATTCAGGAGGATGAAGTGTGAAAAGGCCCTGTCACTCATAAGAGAAAGGTTTTGTGGTTGGGTTTTTTGTTAGTTTTGTGTTTGGTTTTGGTTTTTTGTGGTTTTTTGTTTGTTTGTTTTGGTTTGTTTTTTTTAAATCTAGACCTTTAGCTCCTATGATTTATTTACATACCTTGATATTTTATTCTTTGAAGTCCACAGGCACAAGTGTCAGGAATGGTCACAGACAGGCATTTGCTGCGCTGGATTGCTAACTGACCTCCAGGAACCTCTGTCAAGGACACAGTATTGACAGTTACCTTCAGAAATCCTGAGTTCTCCAAAAATTAAGATACTACAAAACACTGAAATCTTTAATCTTTTTTCTTTCCTGACTTCTTTGCTTCTACAATAATGTGTCATCTTTCAAGCTTCTTTTTCATAACTGTGAACATACATGAGATGAAAGTTTACATTTTCATTTGGCATTTAATCCCAGAGAATGGTGACTTTAGTGTAAACGCTGAACATAAAGTGATAATGGGCAGGTTTTAAACCTTCAGTAGCAACTGTCAGCTGCTGTATAATGGCTGTACTGGACTTCCACTGTATATTCTTTTGTTGATAGAAAAGTCACTGAAAAGGAAAATGGGCTGTGCTAATAGCCACCAAGAGTGGTATAAAACAGGGATACATAACAATAAAAAAGTAAAAACATTATTTAAGGTCCTTAAATTTATATGCAGAGCTTCCTGCCAATAAACAGAACAGCTGATGCTAACTCTTTATTTGTCCACTTTGCCTCAGCTGAAAAATTAAAATAAAGCAACAGTTGGACTCAATGATCTTTACCAATCTAAATGATTCTATGATCCGATGATTCTAATGGACTGACTGGAAATGGAAGGAAGTTCCAAAAGTCCAACTGACCCCAAGTCTAGGAAACAGGTGGTATAAACAAGCAAAAAAAAAAAAAAGAACATGGACAATTTTTACTAAAAAAGTAAGAAAAATGAAGATTCTAAGGTAAATAGCACAAGAGATTGTAAAAAATAAACTGAGATTTTAGCTAGTACTAGCCAAGGTATGTTAAAGCAAAGAAAGATAGTAAGAAGGGTGTGTGTCCAAAATGTAGGTTTTATTGTCAGGCACCAAACATGAATCATACAGTGGAGATGTAGTTGGAGAGGAGTGTATGACAGATTTCACAGTGAAGGAGAGCAGCTGCCTGGCAAGAGATATCTTCACAAGAAGAGATCGTTATCACTGTGGTCCAGACAGAGCTGTAAAATACTTTACTCACTGTTGCTCATGAAGTATAGGTTAGAACATCAGATAAATTGTTGCACAGAGAACAACAGATAGTACTTTACCAGAAACTTTCATCTCCCATTTTATGGGAGAAAACTTTCCAGTTGAAAATACAAAGAAAAAAAAGAAACACAAATGCATTCAGTTGGACAAAACTAGGCACTTGAAAAATATAAGCCTTACTCTAGTTATGTGTCATGCAGTAGTACTTCCCAGTGGAACCACTACTCTGTACATTGGAAATTGACTATATCAGGTCCATCAGAAAGCAAATGATGAATCTCTAAAATGCTGAAGAAGGCAATAACATTCTAAATACGAATGCCTAGATGTAATCTGGATCTGTGCTAGTAACTGAGCTACTCCCCCTTTTTTCACTCTAACTTCTTAGGGGGGTACGTGTGTGGGGAATACAACTGTAATGTTTGCCTGAGTCAGCTGATGGTGAAAGCAGAGCAGAGCAAAACTAATGAAGAATGAGCAATCTGGAACAACTAGATCTTACAGGCAAGAACTTCTCTTTCATTTGTGTGCTTACAGCACAACGCAGGTTGCGTCATGCCTGAGTGCTATGTGGCCAGTTCATCTATAGCTAACTGAATGGCTCCACATATGTCGGAGGAAAAGAAACATGGTGCCATAGTTTACTTTACTCAGCCACAGGATAGCTGAACAACTAGTCTCCAAGTCAGAACTCAAACAAGCCCTAGCCGTTGTGAAGATGCCTAAAGCAGAAAATTCAAGGAACATAAGGCTCTTCCTCATTGGCATTTACAAGGTGTGAGAAGGGCAGAAACCACAAGAGTGTTAAAACCAGCCACATCTGTGTACGTAGATAAGAGGTCTAATATGACCTTGGTGTCATGATGAAGTCCTAGTCACAGGAACATAGGAAAAGACCTGGTAACATTCGCTACTGAGTTCTGCTTTGAAAAGTCTCTGAAAAAATAGACTTGTGCTTTCTGCCTGTATTATTTCTCCTTAACCTATCTCATATAGGCTTGGCTTATGAATCAAAAGCTTGTTAGCTGTCTCCCTAGCACCCTTCATCTGCTTATGTTTTCACTGTTTGGTCCTTGAGGAGACCAGATTAAATATCTCTCTTCCCACATAGACTAAGAATAGGGATTAGCATGTTCTCTACAAAGATATGGGACTAATATTTACATTGATGGTTGCAGAATGCAACCAACAGTAATTATCAGGCTGTTCTGGAGGTGATAGGCAAAAACTAAGAGACTTTCAACCATTCTCCCTGAACGACGCTTGTTTAACAGTGTTTCTGGGAACAAAATGTGATAATATTATCTATGAGATGATTTTGGGGGTGTGAGGAGAGCAGGGAAGGGTGTGCTTCTCTCTATCCCTGTTTCTCCTCAGTAAAAATCTCCAGTTTGAGGTGGAAAGCTCCAAAGCAATACTTTTCAATTTGGATGCCTTATGGTGTTCTACATAGCATTTGTAGTCAGAGGTGGAACATTCCCACTTTTTTCCTAAAGACAGTTTGGGTTTCATTTACGAGTCTTCAGAGTAGTCTTTCTTCTTAGGGAAAAGGTTCTGGTGGTCTCAAGGCCACCAGGTGTCATGAACAGTGAAGTCAGGTTGGGAAGCCCAACTCATAAAAAAGTCAGCATGGTTACCTAAGCTACAGCTCAGGCACTAGCCAAGCATTTCCCTACATTAACTCTTCCAGTTTGATAATGGGATGTTTTCACAAACAGCAGAAATTTTCAAAAGCAAATCACAAATCATTTTCCACTGAAAAACAATGGAAAATTCATAGAGGATTTTCATTTGGTCATAATAAAAAGAACGTTACTGGTGAAAAGTAAGCATATAATACATGAAAGTATCAGTCCAGTTAAATGAGAATATTCACTTTTCAAAGAAGCAATAGAGCTGAAGTTAAAAGGTTGAAGAGAAAAGTGCTATTCTTGGGTTTTGGCAAGGAAAATCTTATACTGTTATTTTTACTGGAAACATAGCAGAGAAATTTCAGTCTCAGCATGGGGTTAGGAGGAGAGAGGGGAAGCTAAGGTATTTCGTCAAAATGCAAGTTTTGTCTTCTGAACATCATGAATGGTTAAAATGTTTTTCATGCATGTCCATGCTTTCAAGCATGTATACAGCCAGAAAATACGTAATTTCTAACATGCACTCAGATTTGGGGAAAGAAGATCAGACAGTTCTCAAATAATAGTGTTCAATAGGGTGGAGCATCATCTTACTGAGTTTAGCCTTTAAAGGGTTTTCCCTCCTTCAGAAGAAAACCTTTGATTACATCATAATACACTGATCACTAATAGGTTTTGGCATATATTAACGTATTTTTAAATAAAAATGTAATAACATTCTCCCTGTAGCTCAGATGTTTTCTCCTTTCTTCAGAACCAAGGAGTATTTTAAATTGGTGGGATATTGGCTTAGTCTTTCCGCTATTGTTAAAAAAAGAAAACAACGAACAAAAGCCCCTTGAATTCTTGTGCATAGTTACACCAAGAGTGTCCAGCCATTACGTAGTCTCACATTGCACTAACATAACATGAAGAAGCAATGCAGACAATCCATGCTGCAAAGCTGACAGTGGAAAATGGTTGACTAGAAAATATATGTGTTTAAATAAGGCTGGACTGGCTCAGGAAGAAGACAGTAATAGAAAGAAGTAAGCAGGGTTTTTCTGTTTTTATAGCACATGCAAGTATTCTCTACTTAATTTAATGTACCTGGTGCAAAGAGAGAATAAAACAACATACTACAAGAGGAAAAAATACTGTGTAATAAACAGGCTACCTGTTAACAGATATTATCTTGATCAAAATCATCTGTAACATTTGTTAGTAAACCCCTGGAAACTACTGCTTAATGCCGGATTATTTTGAAGCTAAATGAAAGATCGTTCACAGCTGCATATACTTCATCACATAAATGCAGATTGAAGAGATTTGAAAGCGTCATTATGAATAATGCAGTATTTTCAAGGAACAAAGTGAATAAGGTGGTTAGCCTGTATAAACCTGGAATAGGAAAATTTTCATTCAGTTGCGTCATTGTCCACAAAAACAAAGGACAGCAGTTTCTTGAGATGGAGAGAATTTGTGACCATGAGTGGGTTCAATTCCTTAAAGGCTGCCAACCAGATGCAAGGAGGGGAGAGCACTTAAAATTTTTGTGCAAGTTTCTCAGGTGGCACTGTGACTGCATTGTCATGCAGACTACATCTTCACACGTCATTCTTAGTCAAGGATCAGCAAAAAGGGGAAATGAAGTATAACTAGTGATGAAGTTGAAATAAAGACAAAGAAAATTTAATTTTCACAACTTTCTATTCCAGAAAGTCTTTCCATTGCATTCATAAACCTTTTTACTATATAAGAATTTTTTAAATAAACACTCTCCAAAAATCCAGTCTGAGAGTTTATATTGGTGGTCCTGTGTTTGATACATTTAGAGATTCAATAACACCTTGAATATTAGAATTATGGATGTTCTAAGAATTGTATCTTCGTTTTAACATTCACATCTAATAAATATTTATTATCTATGCAACTCTTCAGTCTTCACTCAGAGAAAAGATCATTTTGTACCTAGAATAAAACAAGTTTTGTTAAATAAAGGTAGTGGATTAGGTTCTTCCATTTGAAAAGATTACACTTACGTTTGTGTAATTCTAAAAGAAACATATATAACATAAATACAGCATACAATATATTAATAATACATTTGTGTGAGTGCATTCTTTTCATGTATACACCACTATGTTTAGGTATATACATACCTATATGTTTACATAAAACATATGTATAATCCATATATGTTATGGCATAGTGGTTAGCAAATTAGAAATAGGAATAAGCCCTTAAAAATGTCTTTTGCAATCACAGTCACACAGTGTACATTGTAATGAAACAGTTTGACCAATGCAAATGATGTGAACAATCATTCTTAATGCAAAATTCTATGCATAGTTTCCATTGTTTTTAAAATGAAAATCTAGAGGCCTGTAGTGCACAGAACAGACATCCCACCTCTGTGGCAAAAGTAACAGTGCCACAATATGCTTCAGGCATCTGAAGAACAATAATACTGATTTGTTCTGAAACAAGATACTCTTTTCCTTTCAAAGTCAATACTTTTTGAGACAATACATCTTGAGATAACTTCGCTAAAAATCTGCATCAACATCTCCCATGCCCCTCTGTAATTTAGGGAACAAGCATCATGTGCTACAAATCACACCAGTATCTACCATGTCATTGATCAGTCAATGAACTGTGTTAGCGATAATGTCCTTAGATCTTTTCTGTGAACTCTGGAATTGATGGTTGATTGCATAACTGCTAGAGAATAACAATAACTAAATACTCTTGTCCCAGGCACAGCTACAGGTTGGGCAGAAAAGTGATTCAGAGCAGCCCTGCCAAGAAGGACTTGGCATGCTGGTTGATGAATAACTGAACATGGGCCAGCAGTGTGCGCTCGCATCCCAGAAAGCCAACCGCATCCTGGGCTGCATCAAAAGAAGCATGACCAGCAGGTCAAAGGAGGTGATCCTGCTCCTCTACTCTGCTCTCATGAGACTCCACCTGTAGCACTGTATACAGTTCTGGTGTCCTCAATATAAGAAGGACATGGAGCTGTTGGAGCAAGTCCAGAGGAGGACCACGAGGATGATCAGGGGTCTGGAGCTCCTGCCGTATGAAGACAGGCTGAGAAAGTTGGGGCTGTTCAGCCTGGAGAAGAGAAGGCTGTGTGGAGACCTTATAATAGCCTTCCAGTATCTGCAGGGGGCCTACAAGGGTGCTGGAGAGGGGCAAGTGGTAATGGGTTTAAACTTAAACAGGGGAAGTTCAGGTTAGATATAAGGAAGAAGTTCTTTACAGTGAGGGTGGTGAGGCACTGAAACAAGTTGCCCAAAGAAGTGGTAAATGCTCCATCCCTGGCAGTGTTCAAGGCCAGGTTGGACAGAGCCTTCGGCAACATGATCTAGTGTGAGGGCATCCCTGTTTGTGGCAGGGGGGTTGGAACTAGATGCTCTTAAGTTCTTTTCCAACCCTAACCATTCTATGATTCTATGATTCTATGATTCTATGATTCTATGATTATTGTCTAAAACTTTTATGTTAAATAGTTAAACCAAAGAGAAAGGATTACTGTCTAAATACCTAAGGCCATGAGGGCCAAGTCCTGGAGTACTGCATAAGCGCAGAAAAAAACACCTTTCCCAGACCTCTGCAAAGGACATCTAATCTTATCACCCTGTCCTTTCTGAGATAAAGGGGTTTTGTATATACAAAAGTTATGCTATGAAGTGTGATAGCTTAACCATGTGTCATGCACCTGGTCCAATATTTGCAGCTCTTATAGCTAAATATGATGAGTGTTTTTACAGTATAAAATTTCATAAATTCAGAGGGTGAGATGTTGGAGGTTGGAGTCTAACAGGGTGTGTCCATGTGAAGAGATGAAAGAGGACTTCATAAACACTGTTCAAGGAAGTGGAAAATACATTGTTGTGATTTTTTTTTTAATCTTCATATCATACTTATCAAGATCCAGATCCAAGGACATAGGCTTTTGTGTTTCCCTCTGTTATATTTTCTGTAAATGACTGGAGATTAAAACTTCCTCCCTAACTTGCTCTCTTTTTTTTTAAAGGGAAAGTTAGTATTCTTTAGAAATTACCAATTATTCTTCCACTCACATAGGCTCTTGTGCCAATTTGGGAAATCGTGCTGAAGTAAAGAAAAGACTAATGACTTCTGTCTGTTCTTTAGGAACACTTAACAAGAAGTAAAGAAAAGACTAATGACTTCTGTCTGTTCTTTAGGAACACTTAACAAGTAGTTTCACTAAATTGGTTTTCATTGTACTTGGTAACTTTATGGGCCACACAAAGTGAATGAGGTTTGCTGTTCTGAAACAGGTCAGGCACAGACCTATGCAATTTCACCCCACATCTTGATCTCTCTTCTTTTCTCCACACCTCATCCTTTCTCTCTCCCTCTTCCTCTTCCCCTCTGTCTCCCTCTACGCTCTTTCTCCCCCTGTCCTCCTGTCCTCCTCCCCACTTTTTACCCCTTTGGCATGCCAAGGCATCAATGCACATTTATTTCTAGGGAAAACTAAGTAAAGATTTCAGGATCTGACTCTTCAACATAGGATCATCTTTTTGTTCAAATGTCAAAGCTTTAGAAATTACTGATTCATGTGTTATTAGGTACCACAATAAAGAATATTTTTTCATGTATAAAAGGGAACAGTTTTCCCTTTTTTTTTTAATTTAATTGTAACTACTTCAGTTACGGTTTTTTTCAGCTTCCTCTTCCCTTCTAAAAGAAAACAAGTGCTATTTAATGATGTCAATGGTAGGCCAGTGTTCCCTACTCCTCCATCTCCAAGAACTCAGAAGAAACAGAAAGTCTACAATCACCATGTTCTTTTGTAATTGAGCTCTCGCTGAACTCTTTGTAATCTACAGGAGAGTTTGCCTGTGATATCCACTTTTAAGCTAGCTGTTTTGACCAGTGTAGATCTTTTTTTGATGTTGTTTTCCTGAATAATTTTGTATAAACATTCTCATGTAAAGATGTAATTTGGAAGCTTAATAAAAAAATAATATCTTTCCACCTTTATCCAGGGCATCACTTTAGTGTCAGCAGTATAGTGCTCTCTGGACACTTCCAATCATAATGTGGGAAAAATGCAATTTCCAGCTATGTTTTGAGAGCATTTGTGTTTATTGTCATCTGCTGCCATCTGAGTTTTTCATTCACATATAAAAAGCAGTTCCCAGGAGTGTTTGGACAAATGGTCGTTAGTCAAATCTCTGCTGTTCTGAGAACTTTTACTCTAAGAATAAACATTTTTGCCAATAAGACTGTTATTTTTCCTATGTCCAGTCTTGAGCCGGACACCGCAGGTACAATATATCAGGTCCAGGAGACAGAAATTTTCTAAGAGCTTATTAACTCTTTACTTCACAACAGCAAGCAATATTTCTTTATCACATTCAGCAGTAATCAGGCTTGCCCTAAGATTTTTGACTAGCTATCTGAAAGAAGCATTCAACAGAAGAATGTTTTTTTCATGAGAAAAGTCTTTTTGCTTGTTAAGCAAAGTTTGATCAAAATATGTTTCCATGGTTTGGTTATGTTCTTTGATATGAGCAGACTGTCCCCATGCCACCTACTCATCCCAGACTCCCTCTTGTTCTATAAACCCTTCCACTGAGTGCCATCATGCCTGTTGGATAGAGACAAGTTGCTCAGAACTCAGGCTTCCTCAGTACTTCTGAACTCAGTCAATAACCCAGTCATAACTCCAGCAAATGTTTCTGCTTCTCCAGGCCAAGGCAACCTTAAAAAGTGCAACTTAGGACTCCTGGAGCAAATGTTAATAAAACCACTGCTTAAGCCCTTCTCTCAATGTCAGGAGCAAATCTGTGGGTTTTTTTTTTTTTTTTTTTTTTTTTTTTGTATAAGCTTATGTTTGCTTTCAAAAATGTACTTCTTCCCCTTCTGTTTCTAAAGTATGGGAACCAAAGCAACTGCTTTAGAAAATTGCCACTGTTAAAGAAAACATTTAAGCACTTGTTTAAATGCCATTAAAATCAATGACAAATAGCTACATGTCTTCAAAAATCCAGTCCATACCGTCTGTATTACAGTCAACACTTTGCTCTTTCCTAGGTCTTGTCTTTGTTCATAAACCAGTTAACATTTGTCAGACTTAAGTGTCCCTAAGGCTCCTGTCTCAGAGAAACCACACCAAGTTTCTTCTTTTCACCTCTTCACTTGTATCTTCCTTATATTTAGATTGGGTGAGGCATCATTAGTCTTTGTCAGACAGGAGCACAGATTTAACCCTTTCTCACCATTGCCAGTGCCTCAAAATTGGTGACTGGTTCAGCTAATCACTGATAGTTTTTGCCAACTCAAGTACTGAATTTCAGACACGAAATGAAAACTTTTGGGTAATATGACCACCTCTTCTTTTGGTTTTGCACTTCACAGCTTCTTTAAGTTGGCCCTAATTCCTTTAGTGAGCCCAGAACTTGCGATATAAGATTTCTGAGTTCATACTGCTGAATTACAACACACAAATATAAGTTTAAAATTCACACTGCCTATGCAGTCATGCTGTAACTCTTTTTAGGCCATTGCCCTAAAAAAATAGAAGCCTGTGTTGAGGCTTCTTTAGTTTGATGTCTATTTTATTGAAAAACAACCAATGCAATTCACATGTTTTATCATTGTCTGGGTTAGTTCTAAGATACTGAAACTTGGACAGACAATTCTTAGTCTATTTAGATCATATTTTTTTCACATAATCAGCTTATTTCTTTTATAAAAGAACCTTGATTTTTCCATTCAGTAAAGAATGGGGGTTTTTTGGTTGTTTTTCTAATTGGCTTTTTTTTTTATTTATGAACTGTTCTTGACGTTCACCAGATATCAGATGTAAATATGCATGATTCTATTAGCTTTCCCATTGCCTGGGAATATACAGGACAAGAACCCACTGCAAACAGGTTCAACTTCACCTACTTCAGTTACAACCTGGTTTAGCTTAAAGGAACTGTGCCTGCCTGTCTATTCTTCCCTCACAAAGGTGAGCAAGAAGATATCCAGACACCAAAATCACATGTAAAGTCCTAAGAACACTTTATGGGAGTTCTTCCATAAAGTGAGTGGAAATGCTCAGATTTTCACATGGCACTTCTAGATCTAAAATGTCCTAGCAGAAAAATTTGTGATTCTCTGTTTAGATAATAAACGGAACTGAGGATTACTATCAATTTCCTCATGTACCAATTTTAAACTCATATTATCTCCTTTCCTCTTTCTTACCAATGGAATGATTCTTTACCTTACAATAATTCATTTTATTGAAATCTATTGTAAAAAAAAATAAAAGCAGGCATTAATATTATTATTACTTTCCTTTCCTTTTCTTCTCTAAAAGAGAACTCTGTTTCAGGGGCTGTTATAATCTATCTAGTGAAGATGAGTCTTTTTTCTGATTATAAATTTACATTGAACAGAATATATTCTAGATTTGAATTGAATTTGCAACGGAATAACTAATCTTTTGAAACAAAGGCCAGCCTGAACAAGAGCTAGTTCAAAGGACACAGCTAATCTAAACCTCAAAGAAGAGAAAGGTAACTTTGTTTCATATTCACTGTGGAAAAACAGGAACAGACATTTCTTTCCTGCTTCAATTGCACATAGGAAATCCTGAAAAACTTACAAGCTTCTATCTCTGTCAAGTTTCTAACTCTGCTCTCAATTTTTTGAATATGTGTCAACTAAGACTCCAAATCTGTTCAAGGCCTACCCAAATTACGAATTTCAGACTTCTGTGAAGCAGCTACATTCTAGTTCCTTTTCAGCATCAGAAAACAGTGACAGTGAAGAATTTCATGATAATTCTGGAGTTCTTTAAAAGGAGTCTTTTAAAGCTCCACTTTACTTCCCCAGAATCTAGAAAAATAGGATACTTTCTGTATTTTTGAAACATTATTTCACTAGTAAATACAAAAAGGGTTTGGGTTTGGGTTTGATTGGTTTGTCTGGGGGTTTTTTGGTTTTGGGTTTTTTTTTTCAAAGAAAATAAATTTTTGAAAGGAGGAGGCTTGTAGCTCCTGTCTTCAACAATCAGAACTGTTTTTCAGCTCAAGAGAACAGGTCTCTTCCCTACGACTCATCCCACCCTCTGGTGGGAACCAATACCCAAACCTTGGAGTACAGTGCTTTCACCCTTCTTCAGGTCTTGAGAATTAGTGTTTTGGAGGACTAGATCAGATGACTCAAAAGCTGTTATTTGTCCCTCTGTTTCCATGTAAAAGCATTGCTATAAAGTAAGCAAAAAGAATTGCTGTCCTGTGTGAAACAAATATTCTAATGTAGATTTATCAGTTTCTTACCATAGTAACACTTCTTTTCCAGATCATATTTTACTGTGCCGCTGTACTATCCAGCTCCTTGATTGACAAGATTGCCGTTTAATTCAGGGGTGGGAGGCAACTGGATAAACTGGCAGCATTTCAAGTGCATTCCCTAAGGTCTTAGTCCTTAACTCTTGTCCTGTGGCATGAATGTCTGCAAGACGGTTATCATAGCTGGGTCAGATGGAGTTTGATACAACCCATGCTTTTCCTCTGGGAGAGTTCCTACAAAAAATTGGAAAAACAAGAACAAGAACAAGCAATTAATTTTCCTTTAAAAAAAAAAGCAGAGCTGTAATATTTCTTCTACTCTAAGAGAACCTAAGGAATAGCAAACTCAAGAGTCTTGTTTGTCGTGCACCCTTACCTGTTCTCTGAGGTCTAAGAGAACCTAAGGAATAGCAAACTCAAGAATCTTGTATATCCTGCACCCTTACCTGTTCTCTCTCCTAGCTGAACTGCAGCTGAGTGGATAACAGTCATTGTAACAGCATAACAATTACTTTTGAGATTTTAAGCCAGCGCAGAGAACTTCTACCTTAAAACAAGTAAAAGACAAAACAGATTACAAAAAACAGCATGTCAGGGGAAAAATCACAGCACCATCCAGTTCAGGGACTGAGGGAACCATTCTGCTCACCTATACTATTAGTGTATCTAAATACTCCACCATTCTAAGCTGAACAGTCTGCCCTCTCCAAAACCCTGGATTTTCTGGCCAGATAAATACCTAAATATTACATTAAAAAATGCAAAGCAAGGAATTTTTCTCCCTGAACCTATTAAAAGAACACCCTGCATCTGAGAAGCTGTTTCTAAGACCACTGAACTCTGCAGAAGTCCCAAGAAGAAATTCAGCAAACAAAAATTGGACTGAACATCTTTAAGTGGTTGTAATGCCATGTCAGGGCTTTATTTTGACTATGTAAGATAGTAAAGTCTGTCTTTCAGAGAGGAAACCTATATAGTCCTTCAGAACCAGTCAGTGACTGAAAATTAAACAGGTAGGGAGAAATATAAATATTCTAAAATTCAAGGACTACATCAGTGTGGCCAAAGGGCAGATCTTGGATGCTTGGATACACAAGTAAGATTGCATTTTCAAATCTGGAGAAAGGCTTTTCTGCCCACAAGTTTGACTACTTTTTCTAACTCTACTAACTAGCTAGATCAAGTAGTCTACTAAAAGATACCACTTTAACTAGAAATTTTGCCCTGCCACTATTCTTACAGCATCATGGCTACAATAGCTGTATCACTAAATAGATGTTATTCAAACCAATCATTTTGTTTGTGCTCAAGGAAGAGTTCTGTCTTTCCTCTCTAAAGAAAAAGTGGTTAGTGCAAACTAACAACACAAACATGCATTTGTATTAAACATATCTGTATTTGAGGGTAAACAAAATTCTCCTGCCTTGATTTCTTCCTTTTTCTCCTCCCATTACCTTGTTGCTACGGTAAAATGACATGAAAAATCCCCACTAGCAGTTTTCTGAAATTCTCCTGTTTATGTCTTAACAGCATCATCAGTGCTGAGAAGAGGGAGAGAAAAGTGCCTGTTCCTGTCAGATTTGCCAATTTTCCACAATGTAGATCCAGACAAACAATAAAAAAATGACAGCCTGCACAACATGTCTAATGCTATACTGATGCTAGAGCAGTACTGCAGAAATTACAGGAAAACCCAAACAAGCACAGATTCTAAATGGTGAAGACTTCATAGTTTTTACATTATCTAAGAACAAGTGGGATGAAGGCAGAAGAACTGGTAGGGATAAACAGAGCAGGAGGCACTCAGCTGTCTCCTTGTCACAGCTGAGGGTCACAAGCTCAGGAAAAGTGGCAGGAACAGCAGGTGCTTCTGAAAATCTTTCTGGCACATTGCCACTGTCATGTGTTTGCTGGATCATGCTGTATGAAACCATAAAATACCCTCACAGTTTACAAGAGACACAAGTGTTCTAATGTAATAACCTGTACTAGCCAGAAATGGTTTTGCTTTGAGACTTGAATGGCTTGACCTAAGACACAGAGGAGATAACTGCAATGTTTCCAGTGATTCTGTGGGCTTTGAATCAGCTCCATAAAATGTGGGAAAGAAGTGCACAGAAGAAATGTCACCCAATGGCCTGCCTGGGAATCTACTCTCCCAGGCACTATGATTATCACTGACCTTCACAGGGGCAAGCAACAAACCAAGTTTTCATACATCTGGTTTTAGTTGATTTGGTTTAGGTCAATTTACTTCTCTTGAGGGCAAACCTCTTGTGAAATAATAAAAGTAAAACATATGAGAGACTCACACAGGAGAAAGGGATTTCTGTAAAAATCACATACATGAAAAACCGTATTCACATAACTGTGGGAAAAAAAAAAAAAAGGTGTGCATTCTGAAGCTAGTTGGGAAAGTAGACAACTTCAAATGGGTCTCAGCTGTAAGCTTGCAGCCTTGCAGGCTACCCATGAACAAACGTGGTAGAGACATTGTCTGCCTGCTCCCTACCTGGGCAGTCAGATCATACCTAAATTTCTATAAGCAGAGACCTGCTACAAAGATGGGCTTCATGTAAAGAACAAATCATCTGGGAAAAATCAGGATCTAAATAATGGTGACACAGACTTTGCTGTCTGGGGCATATCAACAGCAGGTTGGCTTCTGCTTTTGCCAGATAGACCTATGTACAAATTTAAGTTTGTAGTTCATTGAAATCACATTTTGTTGCCATTGTTGCTGTGTTCTTTATTCTAAATCCTCTCCTAATAGAATGAAGTAATAATAATTAAATATGTCTAAAAATTTTTAGCTAGACTAATAATCATCAGGAAAATAAAGAAGGCAGAACCAACATAATGCTACCTCTCAGAAAAAAATTGATTTGTTTTTTTTCTGAGACACAAGAAAAAGACAGACAGCTCTTTCTATGATTTATAAGTGTCACTGAAAAATTTGAGATTCTTTTTAAATGTGTGTATTACATTGTCAACATAATATATGTATTTTTATTTTGTATAAATAAATTCTCAGAGTGCACCCTATTGTATATTAGCTAATCATGTAGAGCACCAATTTACCAGCAGATATTTACAAAGATCTTCTGGACTTTTTCATAACTGAAAAATTGAATGAAGAATTCAAACTTTTAATCAATGCCTTTCTTTCATTCCATTTTATCAAGCAACCCAGCTAGAGGACCTAAAATAATAAGCACTGCATAAATGTCTGTATATGGAAAGTGGCCCCTGTTGGCAAAAAAGGTGAATTACTCTGTTGAGTTATTCTGTTTAGCATGCTGTTACAGCACATTATTTTCTACCACATGAATATACAGAAATCCTGCTGACACTTACAGCCCTTTCTGTGTGAAAGAACAATATACAATATTTTCAATCAAATGGTTTATGTAATACTCGGAACTAACATTTGTTTGTATAGTAAAAAATAAATAGATATTCAGAAATGAATGGAATCATTAATGACTTTTTACAGTCTCATTGATAACATCTATTCTCCAAAAATATCTCTACCCATACTAAATAATATTTCAATATAATATTTTTTCCCTTCTTTCTAGCTGTTTTTTCCAAGTTCATATGTTGATCATCTCTTAATGACATATTGAAGTGCTGTCGAAACTTGCCATAAACAGATTACTTACTTCAGTCAAAAGAGTGAGAAAGAGGACAATACATTTCTGAATACCAAAAGTTTCCTTTCAAGTATGTTTCCAACAATGGACATTAAGTTATTTTAAAATTTTATATTTCAAAAATCTCTCTGATGTAAATTTAGTACCTTTTCCAGTATCATGCACTGGACCATTTCTGCCCTCAATCACATCAACACAGTCCTCTAGAAGTCGATATCATTACAGCATTGTAAAGCTAGGATGAGATCTGGTGTGGACGTTCTTATTCTTTTTGACTGTATTAAAGACCTTCTTTTTCTTTCCTTCCTTCTTTCTTTTTTTTTTTTTTTTAAACTGAGCTTCAGCTTTTTTCTAAGCTCATTTTGCCCCAGGCTTAAGTTCAGTTTGGACAGTCTGATCTGAGAAAAAAAACCAAAACAAACACTGTTTGTCTCCTTTTGAAAGTTATTCAGGCACCAGGGGCTAGGTCTTGATTAATGCCCTCTTTTGAAGCCATTGTTATCTAAGGTCTTATACAATTTGTTTTGGAATTTTCCTTGTGTTCAAAAGTAGTGTTGAAAATCTAGTGAAGTTAACACAAAGCACTACTGTGTTGAGGTAAGACTGTGTCCATACTAACAAAAGGGATAAAAATGAATTATTTCGTATGCTGCCAGTGACCATCAGTGTTAAGGGAACATATGAACACTGAAAGTTTGATTCAGTTGCCTAAACACAGGCACCTAGCGACATCTGAGATGCCCTACGATTTCCCACATGGCATTCATACGCAAATGCTAAAGGCACAAGCTTTCCTTGTTTTCTTGGGGTATCATATCTGACAAGCCTATGAAAACTCTCCAGTGTCTGAAACGACATGAAAGAATTTTGCTGAGGCAATTGAATCAAGCCCTAAATGTCTGTGTATTCTGTCACTTATTCACTGCCACAAAAAATTAGCTTTCACTTTGTTGATAAAGGACACACCTACTAAATGCTTTGAACATACTTTGGAAAATCTGCTCAATATGAATTTTACATAGTCTGCAAAGCATGAACATAAGAATAGTGAAGACCCAGCACCTTTATGCCACATGCTTTGTTCTCTTGGCTGGCAAATTATAGCACATTCCCATGGGGACAAATACAACCATGTTGTGGAACCTTAGTGAACTGTGTAAAAACCAGAAGGCCAAATCACCTGCTGCATAATTAGATACTTTGCAAATGACATTTGCAAAGTTGCTGCTGTTTCATGTCATGGTGAATTGGTTGGTAATGAATTCATTTGGGTTTTAATACAGTTACTGAATGTAGGTATTACAGGCTTTGGTTCCATCAACATTTGCAAGATCAGAGCACAGCCATATCATAAACTGCTTCCCAACCATATGTATTGTAGAATGTTTATAAATTAAAATGAAATATTCTGAACAATTTTGTTTAGACTATGAAATATATTTTTTGTTCTAGATATATCATCTAATGCTTACTTTAACCTTGGTCTAGCATTTGTTATGAATATTAGGAATGCATTTTGCCCTACTCTTTCAGAATGAGTTTCCAAGTGATCTGTTTCCATTTAGTGTATGAGAAAGCTTCTTTCGAGACAGTGTTTGCAGTACATAGACAAAACACAGTGTCTTGCTCTGTAGCTGTCACTGGTATAAAGGCTTCAACCGTTTAATATGGATAGCAGGTTCATTATGTTTAGCAAGCTCTGTCACCTTGTCCAAGTCACTATGACAAGCACAGTTTCTTTTTAGCTTATTTTCTGGTTAGTTTCCTTGCCCATAGCCAGCTTGCTTTCACCTCAGCTGATGACTCCCTCCATACTATCCTTAATACCTTACAAGGGCTGGCATGCTCCTCACTGCTCACTGCACCAGCCAGCCTGTCCTTGGAGGCACTCCACCGCAATTTGATCAATTCATCCTAGTCCTGCCTCTTTGCTGCAAAGAAGAATAACTCTCAGAGCTCCAGTTCTATGTGACATTGTGTCCTGATGTACAATGGTGGCTTGTAATTCCAAGAACTATTAGTGAGACTCCATATGGATTTAGCGGTGTCATTTAAGGACAGACTATAATCTTAAATGCAATCTCCTTTCTACAATTGCTTTATTTTATTCCCAATGTTACTTAAACTTAGATTTCTCTGTGCTAATGTTACTATGACTATACTGACCTCTAGGGGTTTGCTTTCCATCACAGAGTCTTTAGTTTCATTGGCTAAAGGATAGTGAGGTTAGTTGCCTATTTGAATTGTGCCAGTGGAATTATATTCTCTTTTTTTTTTTTGCACATTGCAGTTTCTTTAAAAAGGAAGACAGAAATGAAATGAACGCTACAGTGACAAGACAGAAAAGTACACCCATCATCTTTGCAGGGCATCAAGTGAGATGCAACACTTTTATCTTGGACAAAATTGGTACACTTTCAAGGCTTGCCAGATGCAATGTCTTATAAATATAACAAGAGCAATGCCATTAAATCTTTAGTTGTAGCTCACATTCCTCCTGCTATGTGTATAACTTTAACACCACTAATTTTTGTTCCATAGACCTTGTTCCTTCTGAGAATCATTAACAAATTTTTTTAGGAAGAAGGATTTGGATAGCTTTCAGTGACAATTCACCTTTTGTCAAAGGTGGGTATTTGTCAAACTGGCTGCTTTGAATGATACAAAAGTGGCTTCTGAACTATGAAACTGATTCTTTATATCAAAATGCTGCATTCTAATAGTACAAATCTTTCTAAAAGGACTTCTGGTATACATATAATATCGTCTAGTAGTGTGCATCAAAACCAAAGGTATTCAGCAAAAATGTGGTGGCCTTAGCATCTCTCAGTAGCATGAGTTTTCCTTGGAAGAAGTCCATAACGTTAACACTAGAGCAGTAAGATTTCATGTAAACACTATAGGTCAGCAAATGTAGAAGTGAATGTTTCCTACTGCTTACAAATGTACTGAGACAGTCTTAATTACAAGATTGCATATAGATGCATAAAATTCTATGTTTTTAACACGGATATAATCTCTTCATTAGTGTGCTCTACTCCATATTTGCCCAAAGAAACAGTCAGTTCACAACTCACCAAAACTATTAGTCATGAGTGAAAAAACAATTTTCAAGCCATCATCACTTTTAACAAATCAGAAATAAGTTCTGAAAAACCTTCATGAATTCTAATTCTCACTGAATCTAAGGCTTATTGTTTTGAAAGACAGTAGGGCAACTTTGACTCTTACAACTAGTGCCCAGCTATAATCATAACAGAACAGAGGCCAAAAAGTTATTGTCTAAATTTGGAAAAGCAAACTGGCTTAGTGCCTGAAATAAAACGCTCCCAATTTCTGCTTTTGCTTATACATCTGGAATCACCAGATAATCAGGAAATCCGTAGATAGAAAATAGGAAATCCTATATTCTTCATCTGCTCTGAAGGCGAATTCCACTGTGGAAAACCATATCAGCTATCAACAGGACTAGATCTAGTACATAAAAATAACATTAAAAAAATTATATTTAAACTAAGAAAGCTTAAATAAAGAGCAGAAACACAACAAGCAGGTATTTCTTAGCTGTCAGTTAAATTTAAATTTACTATAGTAGTATGACAGAATTCTTAGCTGTTTTATAAATCCCACATAAAACAGCCGCAAGCAATTATATCAGGGAATATTACACCTGGAAAGAAATGCTGAATTCCAGCCAAGGACTGGACATGTATCATTTTGCTCATCAAATTTAAGTTCCTGATTCTCCTTCTTCAGGTTCTTTTAAGGCTGTTTTAAATTTCCCTTCTGTTTCCTCAAGTCCCCTGTAAACTTTATATACTGATTAATTTTCATTTAAAATTTTATTTGGGGGCTTCTATTCCAGGCCTGTATTTACACAGCCTTTTCTTCCCCTGCCTCTGAGTTCTCTGTATTGAATTATTTTATATTACACTTGGGATGATTCAGGGCCCAGACTTGCATTGATGGCAATTCCTTATTTTTTTCATTGCAGACAGACTCACTTGTAGCAGGCAAGCAAAGCACAAGCAATAATTCTATACAAGCCAATACCTATATGCAAATTATGATTTCTGCTTTCTTTTATTGAACACCAAGGTGTCCATGCAGCTACCATCATCCTGTTTAAATTATAGTCTTTGAAATTCAGAATAATTCAGAATCATCCCTTTTTACTACCAATCATCAAGACAAGCTCAAATCCTGTGTACCTTTCTGCTAGAATGTCTTATAGAAATAGGTACCTGAAGAAGCAAATTCTGTCACATTTTCCCCACATCATCCTATGAATGAGGTGGATGTTAATTTTTCCAGAAAAGAGCTACTATTCCATTTCCAGAAACCTTGTGGCTCCTACAAGAATCTTCCTGATGCTGTCAAGTTTAGGAGCTTCTTTTAGAGAGCTGCTCTGTAACAGCCTACCAACAAAAAAGCAGGGTTAGCAGGTTAAAAAGGGCTGCAGAAGAAGTAATTCTGTTTAGACCTCATAATGCATTGGAGCAGCCTAGAAAAGAAAATAAAAATTAAAAAAATCCAGTTGATGGATGAACTGAAATGCAGCATCATAGAATCACAGAATGGTTTGGGTTGGAAGGAACCTGAAAGATCATCTAGTTCAAACTAGACCACAAAGCAGGTTAAGAGAAATAATACTGTTCTTAGCTGAGGCTTCTTTTTTTTGGCATGCTTAATAAGATATGATAGGTCTTGATAGGCAAGTGGAAACAAACTTCATTAACAAAAAAATAGAAAGAAAAAAAACCCCAAAACCAAAAACCAACCCCTGTCTATTTCTGTGAATGAAACTTAAGCTGATATGGGAAAGGATTCTAGTGCTCTGGTGCTGTTTGCTTTGGCTACTATTACAGAAAATATTCGAGTGGTGAAATCAAAGGTTAAATGCAACTGGCAGGAAGTTATAAAGGTGAATTGCATAAGATGTAGCTGAATAACAGAAGTTTACAATTCCAGCTATTGCTTCTGTTCAGAGTGCTTGGAAAGGTTGTACAATAGTAGTATGTAAAGGACAGATTTTACATTTTAGTGTGATAGGTTTTTCAGATTGAGGTGATACCCATTTATAGTAGTAATTTTCATTTAGAAGTGTAAATGCAGGCATTTCATAAGTTTGAACAGGGTGTTGTATGTTGCTTTTTCTAGACTAGAGTTTCTTTTAAGTTCCTCATGTTAAAGCACTTTGGGGAACAATTGAAGGAACTTGTATACGACTAGTACACCTCGTTGAAACTGCGGAATGAAATAGATAAGCAAATTTATTTATACTGCTATATCTCTGTAGTTTACATAATGAATATTTAGCACTGCTATTTTCCAAAGACTTCTTTACAAAACAGTCCAGAGTTTAGTCAACAATAATTCAAATAATGAATTTTTCACATACCAAAAATGCCATGAGTATATTCTGAATCTTTGCTTTTGTTATATAATGTGAGTACAACTTGGGCAATCCATATGCAAAGTACCCACTGGGTTAAGACACTTGATATTTAAAATGTATTCTTGTGAAGCTTTTTCAAATTAAGTTTACTCAGTTAAATTCCTCTTTTCTGACATAAGACATGTCACATTCAGAATTGTGGCCCACTGTGTGGGAAGAGGAAAGTAACAGGGATAATCATATCACGTGACTTTGGAAAAGGCTAAGGTGCCAGGTCATAGCTTAGCACTGCCATTTCAAGAACAGACCCCTCACTGTATAACTCATCTTTAAGTACAATATAGTGTAGTGCTGCTTTGTGACCTGGCTGTTCCATGTAACTCAACTCAGAGCTGGTTAGTGGATCACTGATCAGGCCACATTGCATGTAGCTCTGTTGAAAGGAGGCCATCGCTTATTTCTAGAGATGACTGAGCCAGCTAATGAGCAGTGTAAGCTGAAAAGCCACCACCTCTGTGAGTCTCACGCTCAGTATGTAAGATATGTGAAGCTTGCATGGCGAAGTAATCAAAAAAAAAAAAAAAAGACACGCAGAGATCAAGCTGTTGAAAGGAACGCCTTTCTATGCAATTAAATGCAAAATTGTACTTTTTGAGATGTATGACAGCTTAGAAAACTAAGGGAAGATTTACCATTAAAATAGGTAAAAGGAATTCCAATAAGCAAATTCAGTTAATTTACTAGTCATCTGTAAAAATGAATACATAAATAAACAATCGTTTAATAATCACTATTAAAAGTAAAGATGCTATATTAGCACTCCTTAGCATTTGGTTTAATTCCGACTATCACTGGCAGCTTTACTCTATTGCATTTAACACCTTTTTAATGCTAAGATTTGCAGATCCTCCAGCAAAAGAGTGAGGCAACCCTTCTTAGCATGAGAGATCACACTGAGGTAGTATTAAGATAACTTAGATGTAACCATGCAGATAATACATTTACTATAGCATTTTTCTTTCCAATTCTAGGCCCATTGGGTTTTCAACTTTGCTAAGACTAATACAGACTTTGTGATTATAGCACAACCATTTTATAATAAGCAAGACAAAGGCAATTTAAAAAGTCCATGCAGAAGTAATTGTAAATAGTTACAATAAAAATTATCAAGGCATGGTTGTCTCACAATTGTTAGTTCAAGTGCATCATAATTTTAAATGCCCTTTGGTGCATTCATTTATATAAATTTCACATAGGTTGAATGAAACTAAGATTCTTGTCAGTTCCAGCGATGATATTACCATAGCTACACTGTCAGGAATTTAAATTTCATTTAGCAAGCTCAGATTCCAGAGAGGACCCTTAATTTAGAAATCACATAGTGGACATAATTTCGTTTAGAATACCACATTTGTTTCCCAATAGGATTGTTTCTCATTCGTTTCTTTAAAAAAAAAAAACAAAACCCCAACAACAAAAAAACCCCAAACAGATAATAAAACTACAAAAAAACATCCAACAAACAACAAAACTAACAGTTGTTAATTGTTGTACAGAATTTAAACACATACATTACTGTATCAAAATATGACTTGCTGGAGACTGAGTACTGAAAGAAGGAATGTAATAACAGGCATTTTGTAATTAAAGAAACATGCAGTGAAATAATTCTCAAGACTCAGTCATTGTCCATTTTTTTTCCAGCTTGCATATTCTATATGTACAGTTCATTTAGCTAAATATGCTCAGCATTGTACAGAACTGGCTTTATTAACAGTCACTATCTTGAAGAGCTGGTTGGCAAGTATTTACCATAAAGCAGTCTGCTTACGTAGCAACGTGTGGCATATGAAAATATAATTTAGGTACTCAAATAAAACTGATATTTATAATACTATATATTTGGTATACAGATCTTATCTAAATCATTTTTATTGTGTATTATAATCATAAGGTTTTGTTCTTTATTGTGTTTTATTCCATCATCACCACAACTACCTTCTAGTTTTCTCCAAAATAATAGCCCACTTTGTAAAGGTGAAGCTGTGAAAGTACACACTTCGTTCATTTAGCTCCCTAGGCAGTGTCAGAGAACAGCTTTCAAGCTGTTCGTGAAATAGTGTCTGCTTATTACTAATTCTAATTTGGACCACAGCAATACAGAGAATTAGTTTTGGGCAGCACTTAATAACATAATGTTTAGAACTACTGACTATGTAGTCAGTATGTTCTTCGTATGTTTACAGGAAGAGTAAAAAATACCCATGCAAATCAATTTTGAGTATGCAGTATTTGTGCTACTTTCTACTTCAGCCTTTGGATGAGCACAAGAGTATGCTATACATAGTTACATACTATACAAGTATGTATACAAGTTACATATAAAAGCAGGTCTGGCAGGCCTATCAAAAAAGAAGTTCTGCATGGCTGTGTCCTTATTTTTTACTATGTTATGTACTGTTAACCATAGAAAAGTTATTATCATGAGAAGTTGAATGTATCTGCAGGTCCTGAGGGAACTGGCAGATGAAGCGGATAAGCCATTCTCCATCATATGTGAAATGTTGTGGCAGTCCGCTGAAGTTCCTAGTGACTGAAAAAGTGGAAACATAACCCCCATTTTTAAAAGGGAAAAAGTGCCCAAGAAGATCATGGAGCAGATCCTCCTAGGAAGTATGCTAAAGCACATGGGCAATAGGGGGGTGATTGGTTACAGCCAACATGACTTCACTAAGGGCAAATCGCGCCTGACAAATTTGGTGGCCTTCTGGCCTCATATGACGGATTTACAGCATTGGCGGACAAGGGAAAAGCAACTGACATCATCTACTTGGAACTGTGCAAAATATTTTACACTACCCAGCACAGCACCCTCGTCTCAAAATTGTGAAGGCATGGATTTGATGGATGGACCACTCAGTGGATAAGGAATTGGCTGGATGGTCACACTCAGAGAGTCACAGTCAACGGCTTGATGTCCAAGTGGAGACTGGTGACTAGTGGTCTCCCTCAGGCATTCGACGCTGTTTAACATCTTTGTCGGTGACATGAACAGAGGGACTGAGTACACCCTCAGCATGTCTGCCAATGACACCAGGCTGTGTGGTGCAGTCAACATGCTGGAGGGAATGGATTCCATCCAGAGGGATTTTGACAAGCTTGAAAGATCCGAATCTCAAGAAGTTCAACAAAGCCAAATGCAAGGTCTCGAACCTGGGTCGGGGCAATTCCAAGCACAAATATGGGCAGAGACTGGATTGAGAGCTGCCCTAAGGAGAACGACGTGGGGTGTTGGTCAATGAGAACCTCAATATGACCCATCAATGTGCGCTTGCAGCCCAGAAAGCCAACCGTATCCTGGGCTGCATCAAAATAATCACAACCAGCAGGTCAAGAGAGATGATTCTCCCCCTCTACTCCCTTCTGGTGAGACCCCACCTGGAGTACTGCTCTGGGGTGTCCAGCATAAAAAGGACGGGGACTTGTTGGAGCAAGTTCAGAGGAGGACCACAAAGACAATCAGAGGGCTGGAGCACGTCTCCTATGAAGACAGGCTGAGAGAGCTGGGATTGTTCAGCCTGGAGAAGAGAAGGCTCTGGGGAGACCCTGTAACAATCTTCCAGTACCTAAAGGGGGCCTACAAGAAATCTGGAGAAATCACTACAAGGGCATGTAGAGATAGGACAAGGGGGAATGGCTTTAAACTGACAGAGGGTAGATTTAGATTAGACATTAGGAGCAAATTCTTCCCTGTGAGGGTGGTGAGGCATTTGCACAGGCTGCCCAGAGAAGCTGTGGCTGCCCCATCCCTGGAAGTGTTCAAGGCCAGGTTGGGCGGGGATTGGAGCAACCTGGTCTAGCAGAAGATGTCCCTGCCTGTGGCAGGGGAGCTGGAACTAGATCATCTTTCAGGTTCCTTCCAACCCAAACTGTTCTGTGATTCTATGACGCTGCATTTCAGTTCATCCATCAACTGGACATTCTGCAATTGAATGTCTTTGAACTCTGAAACTTGAAATCAGCAGTTTATTAATCTGAATTGCTTTTGCTTAATTAGTGCCTATATGATTTTAGAAAGATTCATTAACCTCCTGAAATGAATGAGAGCATACTTAAACATGTGTTGTGGTTTAACCCCAGCCAGCACCTAACCACCACACAGCCACTCATTCACTTCTGTCTGACCCCGGTGGGATGAGGGAGAGAATCAGAAGGGTAAAAGTGAGAAAGCTCATTGGGCTGAGATAAAAACATTTAATAATTAAAAAATTATTAATAATAAATAAACCCCAAGAAAGATAATTGATTCAAATAAAAACAATTACTCACCACCAGCTGACCAATGCCCACCCAGAGGAGTGGTCTTCCTGCCAAACTGCCCAGTAGTGTTATTGCTGGGCATGATGTCATATAGTATGTAATACAACTCTGGTCAGTTGAGGTCAGCTGTGTCCTCTCCCAGCTCCTTGTGCACCCCTAGCCTATTCATTGATAGAGTGGTGTGAGAGGCAGAAAATGCTTAGACTGTGTATAAGCACTGCTCAGCAAAAACCAACACATCCTTGAGTTATCAACACTGCTTCCAGCACAAATCCAAAGCATAGGCCTATACTAGCTACTATGAAGAAAATTAACTCTATCCTGGCCAAAACCAGCACAATTTGCATGCATTGTTGAATCAAGATTGAATCAAGGTGAATGAAAGAAGAAAAGTTTAGTTCTGACCACCTGAAAGACATCTGCACGACCTTCTCGCTGAGCTACTTCAGTGTGAACTAATTGATTCTTTACCTTGAATTGGAAGGGACTGGTTTGCAATGTGTTCTTTGCAAGAACTTATTGCCAGTTCAGCAGAGCCTACGTTGGATGTACTTTGAGTACTTTCCCAGACTACTTGCTTAAACCAAGGGCCTTCCCTACACAGTGCTGGAAGGCCCTTCAGCAGGCATCTTGCTTAAGGATGGAACACAGTATGGACTAAAACATTTGTGTTGCATAGTTTAGAGGTCTATTATGCCAGCGGCACTTATAGGTATGTGTTTTCTCAGAAATTTATCTCTGACAATTTGTCTACTGTGCTGCAATGATAACACGTTTGGGCCAATTCTACAACTCTACAAATAGAAAATTCCTACTGAATTCATTGTGAAATTATGTATGTCCCAAAAGGTAGTGAATGAGAATGAAGGCCTCTATAGTGCTAGCACTCAACTTAGCTCTTCTTTTCTTCTGTGATTTAAACAGAGCTAGAGCCAACAGAGAGTAAAGAATACTCTTTTCCTACCTTAGCAAATTTTTGATGTTATTTTGAAGCATCTAACATGTAAGTCAATCATTCCAGGTCACAACTGTGGCAATATGAGCAAGTTCCGCTTTTAAAGTCTCTCATGCTGATGAGGGGTGTAGTATTTCTTTCCAAGAAATACAACGCCCTTCATCAGTAGCCTCATAGTTGCTTGGGTAGCATTCTTTGTACTACTTGAGGAATATGAATCTAGCATAAGTTAACTGAAACCCTATTATAGGGGTGTCATATCAAAAACTGTTAAGATAGAAAAACAAATCTGCATGATGTGTCTACAATCTGTGTAGGACCCTGAGTCTGACCGGCTGAAGCTATTTTGCTTAGACAACAAAGAACTATTGAACTACTTTGCTGAACCAATGTTATCAAATAATTCAATGAATGATAAGAGGCAGAGTGGAAAACCAGAACCAATTTACACATGGTTTAACTTATAATTATTGTTACAGTTCATGCTTTGTTTATACACTTTTTATAGAAGTAAGAAGGAAAGGAAATTACTCCAAATTCATCTCTCCTGTTCATAATAAACTGTCATCAGCCTCAGAGTTGGGGTTTTTTGCTTCCTTTTTTCACTCAAACTACCCATACTCACAGGCCATTGCTCGGACATCACATTAATTAGCCAAAGGGTAAAGGACATGAAAACCCTCTATGAGTATATAATGGCACAACTAAATTAATGCATAGGTTAAAAACATCTAGTGCCTTTTCAGCTGAAGGAAAAACTAACCTGGAAAGGTCAGGTCACTGATAAAGGTTGTTGCATAACTGTGTACATTCCTGTTCTAATGAAAGATTTGATCTACCTTTGCTTGTCTGGGTCCAGCATGGAAAGTAACAAGCCAGGCAGTGTTGATGATACTTTGCAGCCAAACAAGTTCTTCTAGCCTCACCTAATTCTTTTACAGTGGTTAAATTTTTAGGAGCAGAAGGGTTATATATCAACTCTCTTTGTAACCCTTTCCAATCTGCATGACATTTTAAAATTTGTTAAGGCTCAAAAAATTTTAAGTCTAGTCCTTCATCAGAGTGATAAATACAAACTAAACTGCAGTGCTGAAGTCACGTCTATGGTAGCCTGTCTGTGACACCCACACTTGACTATTAATATAGCTAATTAAAAACTGTCATGTCATTTGGCTTTGTTTTTATATGATAGGTCTTATTATACAGTATGATATAAAGCAGTGGAATGATTGCAATGTTATACTGCTGGCAAAGAACCATCTTATAATGGTCTTGGGTTAGTAGAGAAACATACAGCATTATTAACCTTATTTAACAAATCCCTTAAACACGTAAGTATAGAACAACTTCCCAAAACCATCCATGAAGACACTACTGTCTGCATTTAAGCCTGTATTTAATCAGGCTGTGTTACAGCGAAGTGAGCAGAAGGGTACCCATTTCATTCATAATTTTAGTGCAGATTCTTGTAATAATAACTATTCTTGAAATTGAATGCAATCTTTTGCATATAGTAAGAACTGCTGTAGATAAAGGTGGGTAATGATTTGCAACAGTGGCAAAGTTTAAGTCTACTGTCACAAGACAAGGGCTTTGATCTGATTTATTCCTGCTTTCTTTGAGGCTAAAGAACTTCTCTAATAGAGGAATAGGAGCAAACAAAAGGAGGTTCAAAAGCAGGAGTGCTGGTAGTTTATTGGGTACTTTTCTGGGATAGATGGGGAATAGAGACTTTCCTTATTCCTTAAAGTTAGCAGAGATAAAAAGTAATTACCGCAGTACAATCCTGAAAAGCACTTTAGCATGTGTAGCACTTTAAGAATGTAGATAGTTTAAATTGATGGAACTTGCATTCTTCAGATGACATAAATGCATAAGCACTTTTCTGGAGTAAAGAAGATGTTGATTATTTTTCATGTTGACAAGGGGAAAATTTATGATTGTCTCAAACAGCAAAAAAGCTAACCTCGCACTTTAGTCAACAATGGAAAAGTCACGGCAGTGTTGTGCTTAAACTACACACCAGAAGACGTTTATATAAAGTTGCTAATGATCTCTTCCTAGTCAAAAATCATCTCCCAGTGAAATCAGCAGAAGAGTCTTGATGATTTCAAAGGCAACTGGACCAACCTTTTTCCTGAAAACTTGAAGGTTTTTTTACACATGCTGTTACACCACTTGACCAGTTCAGGCTGGCTCCTATGATTTTGCTGCTGGTAATTTGTTCCAGACATTCAATGCTACTGAATATCTGCCAAGAAGAAACTTCATATAAAAATCAATGCTGGAGTCAGACTAAAGGAGAAAGAGTGAAGGCCAGATATTGTAGCAACACTGTATTGTAGCCCTTTATATTTAACAAGTCATGGGGTGCAGATCCTACATCTGACTGAGATCCTTGCTACTACCAGCAATTGTCGACACACATAGTATGTATATTAACCTGCTTAAATGAGATGTTGATTCTGACTTTTTTTGCTGCAGGTTGGAATAGTCATCTGTACCCACAAACTTAACTTTGAAAATTCAGAATTCCCTTATGTTTCGTGATATATGTAAAATATTTTTAGCTACCCTTACAGTTAGAAACTAACTGTGGTTGGCTTGATTGGTTGGTTTTTTGGTTGGTTTTTTTGGGGGTTGTTTGGTTTGGTTTTTTTTTTTTTTTTTGAATTATAAAAAAAGATCAAGCAGGCAGCTCAAAAGTAGGAACCTGTAAAGGTAACAAGTACTTCACCATCCTCTTCTGACAGTTCTAGCTTTTAATTGTAAAGTGGGGTTTGCCCTACCATAGGTGAAGTTCCCACATTTACATAAATCAATACATACCCTATATGCAGTCCCAGAGAAATGGGCTTAATAGTGTAGGCGTCACTATATCTGCACAGAGATTAATTTTATTTCAAGATCTGTGATAGCTATATGTGGCCAACTGTTTTCTTCCACCATTTTCCTTTCTTGCACTGGCAGAACCAAACAGTGGTTAAAGCTGTTGCATGATAAAGATTTCCTGCTATTCACTTTGCTCACTGTTTGCTCAGCTGTGGTACTAGCTAACAAAAGATAGTCATTGTAATCTGTGGTCCAATGAGAGGCTGCAGGAATAATTTTTTCAGTCTGTTGATATCGTTGGAGATCCTGCCCTTTTGTCTTTACACTGTCAAATAAAACTCTCATATCCAGACGAAGCAGCACTGCAAACTGGGCTAACTGGTCTCACTGGCTCTATAATACAGTGGTAAGACTCTGCTTCAACTCTGCCAAATGTGCAGTAAAGATGCACCATAAACCCCTCAGATAAACAGATTTTAAGTGCCTTCCCGGTTTCCCTGTCTTTGACAAAGCAAAAAGCTTCTCTGACCAGTATTTGAAAAAGAATCATGAAAGAATCATTTTACTGAAGCATGGACATCTATACTGTATGCTGCATGTCACAGTGAGATACATGCATTAGAGGAAACTGTGTAATCTGATAACTCAGGCTTGGCTTTTGTGTAATTTACAGCTTTGCAAAATTTTCTAAGTAGCAGCTGTCTTCAGTAACCCTGAAACATTCAAATGTTTCAGCCTCAAGCAGTCACTACTAGACAGGTGCATATTTACTGCAGTGATTAAGTTGCATTTGCAATACCCTCTGTGTCAAATGATGCAGGGCTGAGGGCTGTGCTACACAGCCCCTCCAAACTCTAACAAGTGTTGTTGAAAATCAAATGTCAGCAATGCTACAAGTATGTGTAATATGAGTGGTTTACAATAGCATGCCTCTATCTTCAAGCAACACAGAAATGGCTTGGCAACAACCTGACAGCCAAACCAGACTCTTTGGAATTTCCTTGTTACAGCATCATAGCTCTTTCTATTTAACAAGTCATGGGGTGCAGTTCCACATCTGAAAACAAATGGAATTTTTTAAGCAAACTCTAGCACAAAAGGCGGTGTGTGAGACACAAGGGAAGTACATAACCAAAACCCAAAATCAGAAAATTTAGGACTAAATTATATTCTATACTTTTTTCTCAAAAAAGCTTCCTACAAGTTGAAACTTTGCTTTTCTTCCCTAAGAGGTACTTCTATGGCAGGAGGACTGCTACATGAGCTATCTCCTGTTAAAAGTTTGTGGAGATAAGGCTGTAGTTTTTGGCACAACATAGGTAGGTCAGTTCAATAATTAATGCGGATATTGTTTTGGATATAATGTTGAAATTGCCCAATTATATCAGGGTAATGTGACTGCTTTACCTTCAGAAAAATCCTAGTGGATTTTATTAATTCTTGTAAATTAAATCATCACAAGAAAATTTGTTAAAAACACGCTGATCAGTTACATAGGTTTCCCTTCCACTAGGAGCATGTATGTTTTGGAGTCAAGAGAGAATTCATATATTTTGAAACTAATTGCATATAGTGTCAGTCAGGACAGAAAGTGGCCTAGTGCATTATATACGTCTCTTTGTCTCATATACTTGCTTAATGACCTGTGGAGATAGGAAAGTATTAACTATATGTAGCACTCCACATGTATAATCATACTATCTCCTGAGCATTTCTGCGTGACTGTTGTTCTGGCATGACAGTGGTATTAGTGCTCTACTAATTAAGAATAACTTGCCTGGTGAAATGAGCAAAGAACCACAAATAAACACTGTTTTACTAATTGCAAAATAGACCACCGTACAAACCTCATCAAGTAATAGGAAAAGTAAGGCTCATTTTAATTCTGCATGAGAGCTATTTGCAGAGATCATTTTAGAGAAAATGAGTTCCTAGGTCTCACCCAGCATGGTCTAACAAATAGATGGTAAGAAAGTCACAAAGCTGCACTGTAGGCCAAAAAAGATTGAAGAACTTTTCAGAAGGAAGATAATTGTCTGGATCTTTTGCCAAGGAATATACTGGTATTTTTCTTTGTACTTTTCTTCCTTGTCTTAACAACATAGATGCTTAATGCATGACAGGAAATGGTGGTATAAGGATAATACTATGCATATAAACTCGATTGGAGGGTGTATTCATTCCCTACCTTATCTGATTTGTGTTTTGGAAGTAGTTAGTTTGCTGTCTTTTGTTATGAATGTGCTTAAAGTGAAGTAACAAAAGCACGAAGTGCTTTTTGTTCTCTCAAGTTATATCAATATATCAAGTTTTCTCTCCCTCAAGCATGAGTTCTGAGAGTCAAGCAACAGCTCTGACTGCTGCTTTCTAATATTCCTGATCAGAGCACAGTAATAACTAAAGTGGTTTGAAAACCCAGTTGTATATCCACACCGGTCTTTATTCTTGTTATTACTATCATAGCACATTGAAGTAATAGTACCTAACCTTGATTATGGCTATGGTACTACACAAATACAGAACCAAAATCACTTACTGCTTCCTACTTAAATTAGAGAAGCAGTATCTACAAACTTCATCTGTGGACAAGAAGTATTTTTCAGGGTGTTTGGTCCAACCTAAATAAGCTTTTTATCTGAGGCAAGCTTGTATTTGCATTGTTTACATACAATTCTGCATTCAGCACCCTCCAGGCTCGTACTCTTTCTCAACTAGGGTACACAAAATAGTGCAAAATCCATCCTTCTAATTGTCACAGTTTTAATGTCCCTTTATTCTAAAATCAACATTCCCCTTTTTCCCACATAGTCCATTGCACAATTTTTACTTCCTGCTGAGCAGGATTCCTCTGGCTGCCACTGAATCTAGTTTAAAAATCGATGCCCAAAATTTTGACTATTTCCTGAAGTTCTGGGGTCTTTCCCTTTGGATATCAATGAGACAGGCAATTCTGCCCATCAGGGCTTCCAGCATTATAGAGAAGCCGAAAAATCTCAGCTTCTCTATAAAGTTACAAGGTCAGCAGTGGGTTACTTGGTCTAGCCACACATTTTAAAAAAGAGCAAATGCATAGCATAACCTTTGTTTATGCAAACATTACAGTATGAAAAAAAAATCCAAAATTTTATGTATATTAAAATGCTAAAGGAAACAAAAAGATGTATTTGTAAGCACTTTTACTTTTTGGAAGCTAAAACAAATGGCAATGATTTCACATATAGATACTTGAATTAGTGGCTAAAAGTCCCCTTCCTTGCCACCAATCCACAAGAAATACAAAGCAGCACAGCAGAGAAACTTAACCTTCATAGAAGAGTGGTTGAGAAAAGCAGGTTGCTAGGAATGTGAGGTCTGCATGTTGTTAGCATATGAATTTTCATATGCATTCAAATTTAATGCAAGCAAACCAGATTGTTATTTATAGAGTGTTGAGGCAGTAACCAGGTCTCTAGAGATTATATAGGAAAGGAAGAAAAATGACTGGATATATAAAGAAGACTTGTTTCTCTGAAAGCCAATTCTGGAAGTCTAAGCTTTCCATCTGAAATGATGGAGCAGCTGCAATAGTTCAGTTTGAGGCTTTTTGACCACTGATAGAAGTCATACTTGCTAATCTGGAAGTTTGCTGAAATAAATATGCTTTGTTTCAGTTTGACATTATTCTGTCTCTGCATGAGGCTCTACAGTGCTTCTGGCAAAAAATAGTTTAAATTCTATATTTTCCTATTCTTCTCTTTTACAGTTAATATTCCTTACCTGTCTCTTCTATAATGTACTGTGGCACACCATGACAGTTAGGACAGAGTGATATCGCAATGTGGTATGAAAGCAATAGCCACACAGAGAACCCCTTTGGTGGATTTTTCAGGAGACACTTTTGATACCATTCTGATGTAAAACCAGTTATTAGTGCTCTAGACCTGCACAGCTCTGAGAAGCCTATTACAGTTCTCCTTATTGAACACTCAGTGAAAAATATGAAGTTCATTTCCTTGCAAGACAGAAAAGGAATTTGCCCTCAGGACCTCAAAGGAATTTTAGATGTGACAAAAGACCACGCAGGTACAATCTACAAGCATATCAAAGTGTCATTCTTCTCAGTCAGAATATCTTTCTCTCTCTGAAGTGACAAATTCTGTGAAAAATGTCTTACACTTATATATCACAATAGCATACTTTCATTTATTTTCTGATGAATACCCCATGGAAATGCAAGGCTACCTGCCTTTCAGGATGACAACAGCAATGACCTTTATAGTTTGCATTAAAGCCCTGCCATCCAGACTTTGACGCTTTTCATTTAGGAGTTTCTAGACGGTAGAATTTAAAAAATGTGTGCTACAGTCATATTATACCAATGTATTTGATGGCTTGGGCTTATCATCCAGTAAGTTTAGTTTAAAATTTAGTGTTTGATGATTTTATTAATGATGAACATTACAGAACAGTTGAGTGTGAGTACAACCATATAGGAAGAAAAACTTCAGAATATGGAATATAACAGAAATAAAAATTCATTACCTTGAGCTGGTGTGCAGTCATATAGTCACTTTGCCCTCAGTCTTTATATTAAATTTTAGCTAACATAAAACATTGCAACTGTAGATTGCAAGCACACAGAAGAATTCAATTTTCCATTTCTAAATTCCTGTATATTAAAAAAAATAAAATTAATAGCTGCTTTTATTACAATTATGAAAATGTGATAACTACAGAGATGTGTAATTCTATACTCTAAAGCAAAAAAATAGAAACCCCAAATTATCATCAAAATGCAGAGGCTAAGATGTAAGGCATTTACACGGGAGAATAAGAACTATATTTTCATATTTGGGCATCTCGAATTAAGAAACGAAAATCTACTCTTCAGCACTGAAATATATGCTGTAATTTTAAGTGCCATATATTTGAAGATGCTGTTTGATTTTAATGAGTTTTCTTCTATCTTTTACTAGCAAGATCAGAACCAGTTCCAAAGGTATGCCCTTAAAAATGTTTCAGGACTCAGACAACTTTGATGCCATGAAATTCAGTGTGAAAATTCTCCCATCTTTTCCAAGGAGGGAACACTAAGTTTGGAGTATTTCTAGTTTTCTATCTAGGGATTGCCAAATATAAGTGGTAGAAGCAAAGACATACCTTGTAAAGATTACAGCGTGGCTGTGCACATCAGTATGTTGCTGAAGCCAAAGCAACTTCAGCCCACCCCTAGCCTCTACTTTACATGCATTACTTACTGGTCTGTAAGCATCCTCTCTTCCCACCTGGCAAGTGGAAAGCAAAAGCCCTGAACTTGGTATCCTCTTTGTAAAGATAAGTAATACTGCTCTGAATAGGAAATTAATTTTCCCCTCTTTATGCTTACTAAAACTTGAAAAGTTTGGATTTTCTTCTCCTTGTATGCTTTAGAAATCACCCAGTTATTTACCAGAGCTGAATAAATGGTAAAAAGAATTTGAATACTTATTTTAAGTTGAAAATGTAATTCCACTCTATACATGTCCTTTAAAGACTTCTAATTTGTAACAGGTTACACCAGAGAGAAAACAGCTTCTTGCAGTTTTCGTGTTAAGTTTGAATCATTATTTTCAGCCTTAGTCCGATGCAAATTTGAATGAAAACTTTAGTTATTCGATGGTCTAAACATTCATTATTTATGTGATTACAATTTATTTGAATTACTTAAAAGTTTTAAAGTTTTTTAAAGTATTGCACTAATTATTGTGAAATGACCACTTCTTCCCTGATTCTCTTGTCCTCTCCATCTACTGTAGTATCCTGTTATGCTTTTCATTTCCAGGATCACTAAGGTTTCTTGATGCCAAAGTAGGTTTCTACTTGCAAAGGCTACAACAGTAAAAAATTAATCAGTTTGCCCTACTAAGGCAGGAAATCTCTCCAGGATATAGATGAGAGAAAAATGTGGGGATAAAAAGATCCCAGTCCTTTCACAAAGTGACATTGCGCTGTTTACACAATACATGATCTTTGAACACACATACAGCAAAGAAAGCAATAAGTGTTTATGGTCATGATAAAACTTCAAAGTGTGTTTTGAACCAAACACTTTAACGTTTGAGACTGTTTGAAGTATGCCAGTCTTTTATAACCAGAGCTGATTCCCAGAAACATACTAATAGAATGACAGATTGTGGTGGCTAGATAAGGCTTCAGCTCCTGTAAATATTCCTTTAAAATTCATGAGCATTAAAAGGAGTATTTAAACCAAGAAGAAATGTTAGTTTGGGACCTGACACAACTTTCACTAGGTTTGACAACCACTCAATTTGCAGTCACATTGTGTGTAAATTACTCAGTGCTGAGAGACTTCCAGTACCTTACCCTGTTGAGAGTTCATGAAAACAGAGAAATATCCCACAATAAAGTGATAAAGAGTTACAGATAGCTTATAATGCTATGAAGAAAAGGCATATGTCCTAATACCATGGGACAGACTATTCAACATGTTAATAAATTATCTGAGAAAAACATTGATACTGAAGTGACAAAGTTTTCTCTTTAAACTACGGTTATCCAGGAGAATAAAAATAAGCTATAAGGAAGTAGAGAAGGAAAAGGGTCACTGGATAATAAAATAATAGAGGAAATGCGGTGTAGATAAAAGCAAAATGAGGCACAGGAAAAATGTAATCCTAAATTTACATGTACAGCAAGTTACTGCAAGCTGAGTAATAACAATCAAGATTGGGATTTTAAGTTTATGATAGTTTATGTAGTTCTGTGAAAACATTGCATCAGTTCTTGATAATAGAAAAACAAAGTAGGGAACAGAACAGAAAAATCTCACCATTTTACCATATATAATGCAGTATTACAATACCTACCATTTGAACATTGTGTGTATTTCTTATGATTTAAAGAAGTTAACCACCTTTAAAGGATATAGTAGAACCAAGGATTATAGAGAATTGGGCAAAAGAATGACCAAAGATAAGGAATAGTTTTCTGTGTAGATATATCATCTTGGAAAACAAATAACTAATGAGGGATATAACTAAAAACTATAAATCCATGCATTAAACAGAAAAAGCAAATAAAGGACGACTATTAAATGTCTTTCCTAATAAAAGAGTGAATGTGCAGTAAATGCAATTATTAAGTACTTAATAAAAAAGAAGTAGGTAGCTTTTTTACAGAGCATGCAGTGGAACTCATTGCCACAGGATGTTGCACCACCCACCTTATATTAGTCTAAAAGAGACTAGACAAATGGACAGTAAATATTTCTCAAGGACAATTACAGAAAAGGTATCACCTTTTATAGTGCATCTGAACAAATGACACTTGAATTGGCTGTTACTGCTAGCTGGGAAATACTGTAGAACTACGGCAACAATATGCTGTCATACTGTTCCCAAATATCTCTGGTTGTGACTACTGAACATAGGACTCTGGGCTAGATGAACTATATGTCAGAGTGCAGCCATTTCTTGTCCTAACAGTGATGACAATACCGATAAGAACGCAATGACTTCCATACAGCTTTGCAATGTGGCACACCACAGGTGTCCAAGCTTAGTGGCAGATGGGCTAAGTTAATGCAGCAATGAAGACAGCCCTTGAGAATTTGATGAAAGCTTCATCCAAGAGCTGCCATAAAGTATCTGCTTACACATACAAGGTCAGCTGAGAACTTTAATAACAAGACAGTAATGTTATAAAGTGCACATTATATAACACTGTTGTTTGATTTTAAATCAATTATAGATAGCCAAAAGATAATGTCAACAGAATAGATGATGGTTCCAGAGGCTTACTAAATGCTATTATTGTCCCATAATACCATAAAACAATGTTATTCTGCTCTTAAAAAAATATCAGAACAGCCAACACTAGCCTCCAGCAACATAAAGGCAGGAACTTTGTACAGTGTGTTCTGAAATGTCACAAAAGACTCTCACCATAATTTGAGCCAAACCAGTGACTTTTAACCCCAGTTACAACTCTGATGTATTTTTTAAGAATGATATTACCATAACAGTAGGGAGACTAGACATAATCATTTGTATTTCTGCTATGTCTTAAGTTAGCAAGAAATTTGCTGCAACAGGAGCCAAGCAGTAACTCCAAGGTGTTGTTGCTGAGACCCCCAACCTCAACACGTGATGGAGCTTGCAAGTTTTACTTTAGACTAAATTTACTCTGCCCCTCTGAACTTAACATTCACAATGCACATACAGCCCAAAGCTGCACAAAGATGTTGCCTTGAATCTGGCATCCCCATTAAAGTCTGGGGTCCATCTTGAGCACAGCTTACAGTTTAGGTCCCTCTGAAAAGAATCGGGGTTTGTGCATACCAGAACCACTTGTGAACAAAATTGATGTGTACTGTAGGTGGCTACAACTAGGGAATTCTCTTTATTACTGCTCCACTCTTTACAGTCTGTAATACAGAGGATTGTTTAACTGCTCATTAAAACCAGTTAAGGAATTGTATTGGTTAAGTATCAGAGAATCAAAGAATTGTTGATGGTGGAAGGGATCTTTGAAGATCTCCTTTTCCACCTCCCCTGCTTCAGCAACACCACATACAGCTGCTTACTTGGGACTGTGTCTAGATGCTTATTGAGTATCGCTAAGGTTGGAGACTCCACAACCTCCCTGGGCAAATTATTCCAGCCCTCAGCCACCCTTACAGTAAAAAAGTGTTTCCCAGTGCTCATATGGAACACCCTAAGTGTTTCACTTAGTGCCCATTGCCCCTGTCCTGTCACTGTGCGTCACTGGAATGAACCTGACTTTGTCTTCTTTGCACCCACTCTTCAGGTATTTTTATATATTAATATGAACCCCCCAAAAGCCTTCTCTTCTCCAGGCTAAACAGCTTCAGTTTGCTCAGCCTTTCCTCATATGTGAGGTGCCCCTGTCCCATAATCATCGTTGTGACCCCTTGTTGAATTCTCTCCAATATGTACTTGTACTGGGGAGCCCAGAACTGGACATAGCACTACAGGTGTGGCCTCACCAGAGCTGGATAAAATGGAAGGATCACCACCCTTGACCTCGCAATACTTTGTCTAATGCAGCCATGGATACCATTCTTCTTCTTTGCAGCAGGGACACATTACTGGCTCATGTTCAATCTCGTGTTCACCAGAACTCCAGGGCCTTTTCTGCCAAGCTGCTTTCCAGCTACGTGCCCTTAGCATATATTGACACATGAGGTTGTTCCTCTGCACGTGCAGGACTTTGCATTTCTCTTTCTTGAACCTTCATGAGGTTTCTGTCAGCTCATTTCTCCAGCCTGTCAAGGACTTTCTGAATGGCGGCACAACCCTCTGGCATATCAGCCATCCCTCCCAGTTTGGTGTCATCTGCAAATTTGCTGAGAGTACACTGCCCCATCATCCATCTCATTAATGAAGATGCAAAACAGGTCTGGACTCAGTATTGACCGCTGGGGTACAGTGCTAGTCACTGGCACCCAACTAGATTTTGCTTTGCTGATCACCACCCTCTCCCTGGGCCTGGCCATTCAGCCAGCTTTCCATCCACCTCACCATCTGCTCATCCAGCCTGTACGTCAACAGCTTGTCTATGGGGATCTTATGAGGGATAGTGTTGAAGGCTTTACTGAAGTCCTGTCCCCTCATCTATGAGGCCAGTCACTTCATCACATACTTTTATCAAGTTGGTCAAGCATGACTTCCTCCTTTTGTGTTTGAGTTTGGCCAGGAGCTACTTTTTTGTCTACAAAGGACATCTGGCATTTTTGCCTGAGTTCTAATTTGTTGGAATGGAGTTTTCTTGAGCTTGGGGGAGATGGTCCTTGAATAAGGACCTTGAGCCCAGCTTTCCTGGGCTCTTATTCTCTCTAAGGCCTTATTCCACAGGACTCTAGCAAGCATATCTCTGAATAGGCCAAAGTCTGCCCTCCTGAAGTCCAGGGTTGTGATCATGCTTTTTTCTCACTCCTTCCTCTCTGGGTCCTGAATTCCATCACTTCCTGGTCATGGCAGCCAAGCCACTCCTTGTTGTTGAGTATGAGGTCCATCAGAGCACCTGTCGTTGTTGGGTCCTCCGTCACCTCGAGGAGGAACTTATCGTCAATGCACTCCAGGAACTTTCTGGTTTGCGCTTAAGTCCTGCTATATTGTCCCTCCAGCAGATATTACAGTGGTTGAAGTCCCCAGGAGGACCAATACCTGTGAATGTGAGGCTGTTACTATTTGTCTGTAGAAGACCTCATCCACATCTATTTGGGTAGAGGACACCTACTATGCTGTCACCTTTGGCTGTCTTTTCTCTGATCCTAACCCACAAACTCTCCATCAGCTCCTTTTTCCATCCTTAGGCAGAGCTCCATACACTCCAGGTGTACACTCACGTAAAGGGCAAATCTCCCCCCTCTTCCTTTCCTGTAATGAAAAGGATCATAAAATTGCTATGATGTAAGAAAGTCCAATAGCCTCAGCCTATACTTTCAGAAATATCTGCAGCACTCAGGGGCTTGTATTTTCAGATGTCAGCTGCTAAGGTTATCTTCAGACCAAAAAGGGAGTGATAGCACAAGGTGTGATTCTTCTCACTGTTTTATTGTACATCATCTTCCTTGATCTGAAATTTCCAGTACATGATCAATCTGGTGAGGGAAGAGTTCCTTCTATAGCCTATATGATGAATCTGCTCCTTGGTTTTGGGTTTTTTTCTTTTTAACTCAACATGGTTATGAAAAGCCACTTTGCTTCCTGAGGATTTTGCTCTATTTACAGGCAAGGTTTGGTTTCATGGGGGTTTTGTGGGTTTTTTATGTCCTGAGCTGCCAACTGCCCATGCATAAAACTCAGAATATTTGAAAATAAGACTACAGAAATTCCTAGCTATTTTGTCTGTACATTTCTTCTTGTTTTAAGCTTTTGAGACAATGCTGCATTGCTCAGGGGAAAGATGTTTATGAAGTGGTATTGATGACTAAAATGATAGCTGCTGGATGAGAAGGGGTTATAAATAGGTGTCCCTGAATAAAAGTGAAAAAAAGCACTTCATGTACCAAATTCTGCTCTTTCCTATACCATATGACTCTCGAGTTATTAGACTGATTTCTGTGGCATTCCTCCAAGCTTAAACCAATATAGCCTGAGCAGACTCTACCTCACACTAATTAGCTGGTTTTCTTTAAATGTCATGTTCTAGGGAATGCAGTCAGTTGAATATGCAATTATTTTCCCAATACTTTTACGCCGGTTTTGGAGAAATATGGAATCTATGAAACCTATGGTATTATAGTTTTCCAATAGGGCATGTTTGAAAGACTTCATACTGTCAGATTTAATATCACATATCCCCATGACATTTTAAACTTATATTTGTTGAAAACCAAGTGGTGATGGCAGGCCAGAAACTTAATAACATAATGACTCTTGAGATGTCTACCAATCCCCCCCCAAAAATAAAATGAAGAAAGGAGGAAGCGGTGGAGGAAATTCTTTTTTAACCGCTGCAGTACTATTAATGATATGGAAAATTTTTCTGTCTCCTCCTTTACAGACAAAGGTTGATGTAATCAACAAACATCTCTCTCCAACTCTCTCTCATGTGCGTGTGTTTTCTCTATGTCCAGTCCCAGGCATCACATTAGTTAATGGAAGTCATTCTGCCTCTTCTAGGACTCTCCAACTGCCATGATTAAGCCAGTTCTCTAAGGTTTCCTTTTTGCAGCAATTAATAAACAGTATTTTTTTGTTTGCTCACAGTGAGAAATGTCTTTACTTTCTAGTTTTACTGCACTCTCAAAAAGAGAGTGCACTGCCCATTCGTATTCTGGAGGTAGCAAGATATATTTTACCTTGGCCTTTAAAGAAATTGGTTTTTATTTTTGCCTTAATGTTTAAATTCAGAAATTAAACTGAAAAGGCTTTATGCTGCTCTGAATCTAAGAACTGGCTTTTTTAGGAAATAATATCCCAGTTAATCGTGTACGTCGATTCAAAGCAAGCTGTCTCCATATTTCAACTAAGATTCAGCATACTGTTACATTTTCAGTATAAAGGATCTGATTTGTTTCTCATTAATGTCAGCAGTAGTGACTGGCTGATACCAATGAAAACAGGCTCTGATTCTGCAGAAAGCAGTAGTTTTAAAAAGAGTGTGATTTATTCATTGTTATGTCAAGAAAGATCAACTCTAGTTACAATATTGAAGTCACTAAGACTTCAATATTTTTCGTATTTATATGTACATTATTAGATCATTTAAAAAAAGGAAACTTACATGATCTTCAAACTCTTCGCATTTTCAGTTCATTTCATCTCTTTATATACTGAAAAGACAGCAAGAAGTCAAATATTGACTTCTTGCTGAACAATGACTTTTACGTCTGTATATATTTCAGATCATAATTCAACTGTATGCTTGCCATGGCACATTACAATTACATGGACACAGGGTATTTCTTGAAGTTTTATGTCCCTTTACATTGTGTGTAGTTTTCACTGTGGGAACCACTTTATACTTTAAGATCCCCAGAGACTTTTAAATGCTATTCCGGTTTTACAGATGGGCAAATTGAAGTCAGAGCTGCTAAAACTATATAAATACTTAGCAGCAGAGCAAGAACTAGAACATACTGGTCCTGACTGCCAGACTTCTCCTCAAACTAGAGAGAATGATGCAAAAAGTAGATTGAAAATAATATGCCAAACAAAAAGGCAGAAAATGATCTGAATAGATGAGTACTAGCACTATTGACCGGGTAAATTTTATTGCACATGCACAGCCAGAAATCAGCATGTTCAGTAAATGAGTTTATCAAACAGACAGAACAATCCATTGTGGTATGCCTTGATTGTTAGTGGTGCTGGCAGCTCAGCTGAACCTTACAGGGTAATTAGCTAAGGATAAATTAATCTGTTCTCAAATGTAGGCAGCTGATCTTTCCCAGGTTGTGAGCCTTGCTTAAAAGCATGGTTTCTTTTCTTTTATTTTTTTGTTTTAGTGTTTAATTTAGTCTTCCTTAGAGCTTGAGTAAATAGCTTCATCTGCAGCTATGAAATATTACTTTAACATTTTAAAAGAATTTTTCTGAGTGAAAAGCTGCATATGTTGGATTAATGTCAGACCATTTTCCAGTTAATACCGGATCTTTAGATTCTTCGTGCTGCAGGAAATATCACATAGCTAGTCTCAAGGAAGACAAATATTTAGATTGTGCAATACTGTCCTTAAATGGCTACGTGTAGCTTAGGCAAAAAGGATTTGGCACAAATTTCTTTATTTTAATTTAGCTGCCATAAATGAGGTTTGTTCACAGTTCTCTAGTTTTTTAAACCTTGGGGTCTTGGTTCTTTTCAGCTGTCCTGGAACATACCTAGTTTCTGGCATATATTACTGTTTCAAAGATTGTGCTTTAAAGGCAGCTATTTCCAAGCACTCTTTGTGACACCAGGTCTTCTAGCTCTGCCTTATTAGAGCTGACAGGCTAAAAATATAAGTTGATATTTTATATAAGTTGATATTTTAACTTTCTGCAAAGCATTTTTAAAAGGAAAGAAGAAAAAAAAGGAAACTGCATTCAGGACACTTATTTTCTTTTAAAATCTGTTGAAATCACTTGCCATTAATCCAAACCAGAAATTATGCTGTTCTGCACAAAGAATATAACTGCCACCCTCTTTCCCCACATACACCTTCATTGAAAATTAAGGTTTATTCAAACTAATAAACATTTAAGTTGATTTTCTTCACCACATAAATTCTGTTGTGAATCCCATAGAAACCTGATTTTCAAGTATTTCAATTCTTAAATATGGGCTACTTTATTTGAATGAATACATACTGTACACATAACCTGCTGGAGATACGCCTCCTGGTATGTGTCTGATTGATGGTGGATGTAGTGTTGGTTAGAGAACATTGGCCTTTGCTGTAGTGTTTCATACCTTGGGATGAAGATTGTTCATGGTTGAGGACAAACTGAGGAGTGCATCAGTGCCTGTCTTCACTCTGGTGTGTCCCATCTCACCTGTAGGCTGAGCACCTCCCAGCTGCACAAGGCTGTCAAACGGAGAAGAAACAGAAGTAAAAGCACTGTGAACAGATTCTCTCACCTTGACTTCCAGGCCATGTCCTTTCCTCCAGGCTGGTTCCAGCCCAGCAGCTCAGGGGCTGGCTGGATTGTGTCAGATTCAGTGCTGCAGCAGCCAGGAACCCATGGCTGTCTCATCTCCCCTCTGAGGTACCTGGCTGCGTACCTGCTTCCTCCTCCTTCCTGTGGGTTGATGAACTTTGCTGTGCTTCAGGGCTCACTCCTCACTTTCTCATTTCCTCACAGTACTCCCCCAACCCCCTGCTGCCAACACCTTCCACAAGGTTCCCCTGGGGAGGAGGGCTCAGCCCCTTGCTCCATCAAGAGCCTCCCATCCTTCCCAGCAAGGATAAGCTAAGCCTATGGCCTCCTCTACTGACAAGCTGCAAGCTTGGATAAGAACACAACAGGCTACATACAAGAAATGGTGAACAAACAAAATAAAACAGATACAGTCTTTCATAGCTAATAAGTCTTGTGGAAACTGCAGCACCAAGGGGCCAGGGAGTGGGAGCAATGCTGCGGTGAGACAAATAACCCCAGGCCTCAGCTGCTGTCCCCACTGCCATGGCAGACAGCGGTGGCTCCATGGTGCTGATTAGCAAGGAGCTGTGGGGAGGAAGGCATGTCTGGGCACTAAGACATCCGTCTCTGTGAGTGCTACAGCAACTTCAGCTGCCTTCAGCACCAGCTGCCTGGCAAACCTGTCAGAGCATCTCTGTAAGATTCACAAGACCACCCCGGCTCCCTTTGCAGGGCCTCGTCCCACACCTAAGGTGCTGGTGAGATGGTCCTCCCAGCAGGATGCCTGGGCCAGAGCAAGCAAGCCACCACCAGCAGTGGCTTTTGCACAGGCACCCTGCCTTTGCCCCCTGGTAGGGGAAGAGCCCTCCGCATTGCCTGGTTTGAGAGAGGTCTTGCACATGCTCATCCAGCTTTTTAAAAAATTTTCACTATTTTCAAGTAGCTTTATGAGGTTGCAGCTCAAACCATGAGATCCATAGCTGATTTTGCTCATTGATTTTGCTCTAAGATAGATGTTGCAATAGTTTTCCATTCCCCTAAGCAGTGTGCAGAAATCAGGTGTCGTGTTTTCATGAAAACCAAAAATTAAATGAAAACTACTAGTGAGTTGCAGGCTTGGAAACATACCTCACCACTGGTGGTGTGTCTGCCTGAATGACCACTCAGTATCTGCTTCAAAGAATTCACCTTTTTATCAAGTTTACCATAGTCCGTTAACAGCTTCCTAGTAAGGCACATGGCCACACTGTTGTCAGCCACGAAACTGGTTTTCTCCAAAGTTTGTGTTTGTTCTGACAGGGCAGTTTGATTAATGGCAGCCCAGTATCACTGAACATAGCAAGGCCAGGAAAGGCAACATGTGCCTTTGGTTCAGGTTTGACTGATGTACCAGAAAAAGCTGCAGTGAATGTGATTCTCCTTTTACATGGGGCTTGCAAACAAAACTGTTTCAATGCATATTGACTAACAGCAACAGGTCAGGCAGTTAATAAAACCTTTGCATCAGAGGAGAGATTGGGAGAGAAAACAAGAGCACAACCTTGGTTTTCTTAGCCTGCACAACCACTGCCAAGCTACTTTCATGTATCACTCAAGATTAGTGAACTGGGATATTAAGCATAATCAACAAGGAAAACTAGGTAATATGTAACTTGTAATTAGGATCTTCTACGACGAGGTTTATGGGATTATTTTTTTTCCTCTAAGATATGAAATGGGTTTATTTAGGAATGTTTATTTAGGAATATTTACGTGTTTTATTACTATTTCTTAAATAAAATCATCATGGGGACATGGGATAAGAGGCTAAAAGGTTAATTCAAGCTGGGAGGGAGCTTTAGAGGTCTCTGGTCCAATGTGCTGCTTACATCCATGGTCAGGCCAGGTTTGCTCAGGGCTTTATCCAGCTGGAATACACAACCCTCTGAGGAGGGAGGGAGCCTGCACAATCCCCCTGGGCAGCCAGTGCCACTCCTTGCCTGGGCTTCTAGTGGAAGGGCTTTCTTACAACTAGTCTTTACTTTTCTCGTCACTCACCCTTCCACCATGCCCCTTTAAGAAATGCCCAGCTTCATCTCCCCAGTAGCCCCTCATAGACAACAAAAGCTGCTGTTAGATGTTGCCTGAACCAGCCCTTCTCCAGGCTGAATCAGCCCTGTCTTTCCCATACTGGGGCCCCAAAATAGAACACAGTATTTGAGTGTGGTCTGGTGAGGGCTGAAGAGATGAGAAGTCTCCTCTGTTAATTGGCTGGTCATGTTCCTGTTCATACAGCTCAGGACACATTTGGCCCTTGTACATGCCAGAGCACACTGCTGGCTTATGCTCTGCTTGCTGTCCACCCTGACCCCTGGGACACTTTCATCAGAGCTGGCCCCAGCCTGGCAGTCCCATGCCTGTATCACTGCAAGGGGTTATTCAATCCTAGGTCAGGACTGTATGTCTGTTCTTGCTGATTTTCTAAGGTTCTTGTTGGCCATACCTCCAGCTTGTTTAGGTCCTCTAAGTGGCAATTCTGCCCTTCAGCATATTGACTGGTGACCCCAGTTTGGTGTCATAGAATGGTTAGGATTAGAAGGGACCTTAAAGATCATCTAGTTCCCACCCCTTTGCCATGGATAAGGACACCTTCCAGTAAGCCAGAAATCTAATTATAAATTATAAGAATCCATTTAATTTTTAAATTGTCCTTTTATTTTTCTTTTTCAACACATTCCTGGGCAAAACAACCTTCAAAGGGGACTTCTACAGGAATTTTGACTTGTCTGTTAGTACGACAAACCAAATAGAACTTGGTTCAGGGCTACTGAAAGCTAAGAAAATTAAGCATCCCTTGCTGTAAGAGGATTTTAGCAACATTTGATAAAGATTATGACTTAAAGAGTGTATTGGCCTCCTGGCATTAAGCTTTAATTCACAAAAGCTCAGACACCATTTTGGATTCAATTTCCATTTTTCTTTAGGATTAAAATAAATGTTTATGCAGTAAGACAAGCAGATCAATGTCACCTCTGTTCAAAAAGATTTTTAATTGAGAATAATTGGAATAATTAACCTGGAAAGTGGTAAATAAATACGTAACATTGCATTTCTTAGCCTATGAAACATTAGGTTGCTCAGAAATGAGAGACAGAGTATTCTTTCTCATAGTTGCATTTTTCTTTTAATTTTGGAGACATTACTACATCTTAATGTGCTAAGCTGTTTAATAATTTATATCCCCTTTGGTCTGCACAGTGATGCAAGTCTGTAGATATCCTCAGGTACTGAAGAAGGACAAAATCATTAAAGAACAAAGAAGAATATTTAGGTATCAAGTTCCCTTTTATTTCGTAAACCAATTTTGATAATTTTCTTCTTTGTTGGCAGACAAAGATGTGATCTGTACTGTCTTCAAAATCAGATAAAGAGAAGGCTCCAGGCAAGTCTGGAAGATGTTACACCACAGGGAGGGAGCGGATGACTTTTGAGACAAATACAAGTCTCAGCTAAACCATACAGAGTTCACAAATCTCATCCAGGGTTAAGTTACACTAGTAACTACCTATGCTGTTGGCAGTGTAACTAATAAAAGAATTTTAAAAATATTGGCTGAACCCCTGCATAGAACAGGTATTTCCAGACACAAACGTATGTAGAGTTAGTCAAACTAGTTTAGGTGTTATGTCTAATTTAGGAAAACAGCAAAAAATTATTTCTTTCCCTTCCTCCCTCTTGTCTTCCTCCCCACTTTTTGTCCTCAGCAAGCTGCTTTTAATTTCCTGGAGGTTTTAGGTTCAAGTGCTTCAAAGTAAAAACAGACAAAGTACAATCTAATCAAAAGCTGTCATGCTAGGCAGTTTCTATTAATTCCACTGACAGCTGAATATTGTCTGTGTTTTGGCTAGAGCATGAACAAGTCAAAGAATCATTGTGGAAATAATTTTAGTAGCTTCTAGCCTTTACTTATGCCTTTGAGAGGCATAATAAAACTTCTAATCACTCCAAATGGATGTCCACATCAGGAATCCCAAATGTCTGGATCTATGCAGTCAAGACAAGATCTTCTGTATTTCTTTCTCCATCATGATTATTGTCAAACAGATTTTTTTTTATTACAGTATATGTTATTTATGTTATACTAAATAAGAAGCTTTGACTGCCTGTTCACTTTCTATTTTATCTCCCCCACAGCCCTCTTTGCTAAATGTTCTTCCATGGAGCTCTCTTCTGTATTTTAAATGTTATATTTTATAAATGGATATTTCTATAGGGTTCTCATTATGAAAAACATTTTTGACAAAGTATTTTTAATGGCAAGTGTGGCAAAGCTGCACAATATCCTGAAGCATACTGTATCTCTGTGTTAGAGCCACCTGAAGTGCATTAGTTCACCCACATGGAAACAAGGACATCTCTTACCTTGAGCACTAGACACATCCCTTCCTAAATTTGCACCAGGCCAAAAGATGACAGTGCTCAAAGTGTTAATATTGCTAGTACAAGAGCACTCAATAGTACTGGTCTCTATCACACATTACATTATGTTTTACTTTGCATCAGCCACCCTAGAGAAACATTCCCGTAGTGTAAATCTGCTTACTGTATGAACCTGCATACTGTGCCTGAAACACTGAATGCAATTTTTTTTGCAGGTCACAAAATACTAGATCTCCCCACTCTATATCTTCTTAAGAAAAAAACCTAAAACTAACATTATTTGTCTGTCTTCTGTTAACACCCCAGTTTTGGAATCTAAGCACAAGATTATTCTCACTTAACTTGCGCCATATGAGCAGTTGCCACCCAGTTTAAAAATCAATTTTTGTCTGTGTTTATAATCAGTAAAGACAGGTCCTTAATACTAAAAGCAGAATAAGATGATCAGACCTTTGGCTCCGTCTGGATCTTTCCATTGGCTAGAGACGGAACCTACATAGATAATATGAACTCTAATATCTAGCTTTCAGGCAGCTAAAGTGACAGCTTTAGGTGAGATTGCATTAATCAGTTTCTCAGTTTTTTAATCTGGAAAAACAATATTTAGATTTCTTGTTTTATTAATAAACCTTGGTTTATATAACCAGCCTTTTTATATATGTATATATATGACTACTAAATGAAGTTAGACTTACTTGCTAAAACTCATCTGTATGGATGAGGTAGGTACCTGATTGATAGATTATTTTCTTTGGTCGTTCCACTCTGTGAGTCATATGTCTGTGGCTTGTGTTTTAGTCCTATTTAGGCCATATGTGTAAATGTTAAAACACATCTGTGATACCTTAAGAATACTTGAATGCGATGCAAGTCTGTCAGTGCAAGCAAAAAAATAGTATTATTCTGAAATAAATGCTAAATAACTGTTTATTAAGCATTACAGGATATTGTGCTCTAGGTCATCTTTCAGACCAACATAAAAACTAAGATACTTATTATTTATGGACATTTAAGGTCTTACTGTTATTGTTTTACAGAACTGTAAGATATGCGTATGTATACCCTGATCTCCTGTCTTCATTCTATCTCATTCTATCTGCTAAAATTACCCTCCTACTTCTGCTTACATGTCTCAATTGCTATGGTGTAGCATACAAGACACTGAAATTATGCAACAGCTGACTGCATACAGTGAAGTGACATTTAACGCTTGCAGATGTTATGAGGATGAATTGGTAGTTTTATGATTCTGTCTTTACTGCAGCCTTTTACCTTAAAACGATCTGTGTCTACCAAGCCACCATGCCCTGAGGTCTAGGGCAGACCTCAAATTACCTTTCCTGAATACTAATAACAAAAGATAATCACTGTGAAAATGTGCAGACACAGCAACCACAAAAACTGATACCTGATTTTCCTCCCAAACCTTCCACAAGTTTCCCCAAGTACATGCTCCCACGCACGAGCCTCCCCTCTTGCTGTACTCTGAGCCATCCTAGCTTGCCAGCAGAGACCTTACATTCATATGGGACTTTACCATTTTCAGTCTCATCACGAGCTGTCAGTTTCTCTGCTTGCACTCTTTTGTGTGTTATTAAGTAAAACAGAACAAATTCTCAGCCTCAATTAAAAAAAGTGATTAATTTGGGGTTTTTTTCACATATAAAGGAGGACTGTATCAGAATCTAGGTCCAGCACTAGCCCGATACGAGGGCTTTAATTCTTTACAGAGAAATTCTGAACTGTACAGTGTTATGTCAGAGTAGCGGGAACTGGTAACAGGATCAATCAAAGCAGGTGGCAAGGCACAGAAGTGAAGAAAAAGCCAAATAACAGTACGAGATCAGGTGCCACCACACAGATCTGCCTTTTCCTAACAGTCTGATCAATGTGGGCACGTTCAAAGATTTGTCACACGTCTCCAGTCAAGAGAAGTCCCCTTGTCTCTCCTTATAACCCAGGGGTCTCTTCTACATTGGGTGCCAGAAAGACCAACAGATACAGCTCTGATAATAGCTGCCATTTGGCAAAGGCACAGTCAGATAACTGCTGCCTAAAAGTTTAACAGCTGTCAGTTGTTTAGGGAAGAGCAGATCCCAATGGTAAGCATTTAACAGAACATGGTCACACCAGATATTCAGTCTAAACTCAAGTCAGCCAAAATAGAGCCTGAGGGTCAGCTTTAGCCTTTTGTTTGATTGTCTCCAGCAGGGCACCTTTCAGCAAGAGGAGAAGGAAAACAGTTGTTTAGGCAGGTAGCAAGCCTTCCTCTTTCTACTTGTTGTCACCCTCTGTACTAAGCGAAGTCCCAGCTAAACTGTCTGGGGCCATGGGGATGTGGCATTCCACAGCGGGAGTGGAATACCTTTGGCTGTTGAAAGCACAGCCATTCTGCTCTAGAGCATTTGTTTCTTTAATCTCTTGATTTGGCAGGCAGGCTAGTTTGTCATCTGCAGAAATGTGTGGAATAATACAATGATTTGCTGTTTTAGAAAGCCTGAGATATGCTGCTTGTTCTACTGATCACAGCCAAAGGCCAATGTATACATGAGGCATGACACCACCATACTTACGTGTGGTTCTGTTGCTGCGTGTTGAATCACTACATACAAACTGGCAGTAAGCAACCTATGATTAATTTCCTATGAGGATACAGCTTACACATCCCTTTGAAAAATTTCAGATGGAAGGTGATATAAATTATTTGTTCAACTGCAAAAATCCACAGGAAAATAGAAACATAAACTATATTGTGTGTTGAAGGCACAAGCGTATCTGTGTGCACCATTCACACCACTGAAAGCATGACATTTAAGATTAAGCAAAGCCATTGGTTATGTAATTAGTTAGCAGAGGCAAACATCCTGCCTGGAAAAACAAGAACAAAAGCTGATTTGTTATATCTTTGCTATTTTCTTTAAGCCAGCGTGCTGCTCCAAATACAGCACTGCTGTACCAGTGTTCGTGTTCCTTCCTCACTAACAAAGCTGAAGTCATGCTGCAGAACAATTCTCTTGTAGTGACATCAGATACAAATGGGCTCAGAAGTAATATATTTGTTTGAAGAAAGTCCCAGATGCTAAAATTAGCTGTATAACTGTATTTATCATGAGAGATTACTGTGTCAGTGATGCCATGCTGCTTCCTGGGAGACTTACGTAATAGGTTTTTCTATCACTAATAATTCTGATCTGGGATACTCTAGTCATCTCGATATAACACAAAACTTAAGCCTGTGTTCAGGCAGAATTAACTGGATAGAGAGATAGAAAGTTCCAATTACTTACACTAGCTGTATGACTACATTTATTATGAGAGATTCCTGTGTCAGTGATGATGTGCTGGTCCCCACGGGACTTACCTAATACATTTCTCTGTCACTAATAATTATGATTTTGTGATTCGGTGAGCATCTGGGTATGGCACAAAACGTAAGTGCGTGTTCAGGCAGAACTAGCTGTAGAGAAGAAATTTCACTTTTGACTGCAGAAATAATAGAGTTTATGCACTTTCACATATAAACACTGCTGCTAAGGCTACCTTACTTTAAATAAACTTATCCTCATTAGATCCAGTGTTCTATTTAAACACTAAAACACAATAGCCAGTGCATATTTGGGCAATCACAGCATGCATCAAATGATGTTAACCACCCATAAAGTACAATAATCCCCTAGAAATGAGCCAGATGAAATACTGTATTACTTTTAGAGACCTGAAATCACAAAGAAATAGAGGGAAAACAGCCTAAATGGGCACTGGCCTGAACAGGGTACATCCAAGCACAAATTGTTGTTTATATGAAGTATGCTGGAGCCATTACACAATTGGATGAAGTGTCCAAGGTATGCTCAGTAATCTCCCTAGGGAGGGCTAGTTCAGCAGGATAGGAATATGGCACAATGTGTTAGGCTTTCAGCATTTAACTAAAAATCTGATCGGTGTATATTTGTATGGATTCCATAATCACCTGGAAAAATCTGCAATAGGGAGCTATATTTGCTGGAGTCTGGGAGAGATAGTCTGGGTTAAATGTGGAGACAACTTGTTACCACTAAAGTTACCTTTTTTTTCTTATAAACTAAGATTATGTCATAAATTCAGATCAGCAAAAGAGGAGAAACGAGTGATCCTACTCAAATGTTAATAGGGACTTGACCTTGAACTTCATCATTGTTTATATTGGCTCAGAGAGAAGCGTCAACATAATTCAAAGGAAAAATCAATTGAACAGCTCACAAATCAGGCAGTTCTCAGGTTACTACTGAAAACAAATTCTCTCCTTTTCTTTGTGCTTGTATTCATTTGAACTAGCAATAAACTGAAACTTTTCCAAGAAAATAGTCTTGTGTTGAAAAAGACACAATAGAGTAGAACTAGATAAACGTGGGCTATAGTTATTGCACTGATAATATACATGTATGTGGGCATATTGATAGCCTTTAATGAATTACATACATTTCACATGTAGGTATTACTGCCTTGTATCTCTTACCTTGTACTGGGGCCTTGGTTAAGACTTCAGGAGTCTGATGCAGGTCCAAATTCGTGATAAAATTAGAGATAAGGAAGATTCCATTATTACTTTTCTTAGCATTAATCTTCTCTGTTTGACAGTGGTCAAAGATTAAAAGGAAAAAAACCCTCTTGGATGTGCTTTCTGAGGCTCACAAGAGCAAAAGAATTTCTTCGAACTGGGTCTGCTCAGATCCATTAGAGACAGGCTGGAGACGAAGTAGATGATATAAACCCATGCTATTTAGTCATTTTGAAGGAAGATAAATATCTTCGTAAGAACTCATTCGTCTTATTCTTTTCATTCTCTTGTCCGAAGTAGTGGTGAATTATTAGTGACCTATTAAAAAACACTCAAACCAAATAAACGACAAAATAAAACAAAAACCACTTTTGATTTGGACATTTTCACTTTAATGTTAACTAAGAGTGAACAGACTGCAGACCAATTAATTAACAGGTACACAGGACCAGCTGTCTACAGTAGCACGATGTATTTTAGTTACAACCTCTATTTTACATTTGGCAGGATTTTACGAATATAAAACATTAGAAGGATTTCACGACTAGGACACATTTTATTCCAGGCTTTCTTCTTCCTGGTAAAATGTACTCCCAAATAGTTATTCCTTTTATTTTGCTCCTCAGGCTGTCCATCAAGATTAGGGCTCCAACTACTTCTCTCATCAAATTGCTTTTACATGGGAAATATCTCGTGAGACAATGCTGCACTTTACTAGATTTGACCCAAATAATGTAAGGAAGTTATCGACATGCTGTCAAAGACCTTTCTTTTAACAATTTTTTTTGAGGAATAATACTAGTGTGTATTAGCAATCTAGAAAATAAATATTAGAAATATTTAAACAAGTGTCAGTTAAGGGTACAAATGTCAGATTTCTTCTTGTTTCTAAGATAATTATCCTGCTTCTTGTTGTCTGTCTTTTATATGATAGCCTTTTACCTTTTATTATTTAGCAATCCAAAACATAAGTGAGCCCGTCTGGCAAGAAAGGCACTCAGAAGCACACAAGCAAGGAAGCAAAATACTCTTCTCTAGTGTAACTTAAGTCTGAGTTTAGAGAAAAAGCACAAGGGTTATAAGCCCTGCAGAAACAGTCACATAGTACTTATTCTTTGCATTCATTCCCTGCTCAGTGGAAAAAATGGGACACTTGCTTAAAATCCTCAAGAGCTCTTCTCTCACAACTTCTACAATGACTCACAAAGATTTTACTACCTAATTACAGCTCTGAAAATGCCTAGAGGCAGCTGGGCCCATTTTGCCTTTTTAGAGAACCCAAGAGTAACACCGGATGTAACACTTGGATCAGTAGGTCATTTCTGATCTGAATTAGACTAACAAGGCTGAGATCAGAATTTGGGATTATATAATAGAAATGTCTCTACAGTGATGTAAAATGTGAGGAGAATTTAATGTGAGGAGAATCGAGCTCATTGATTTCAACAGAGCTTCTCATCAGAATAAAGGATCAGGATTGACCCTGGGAATCTTGTGACACAATGTTCCAGGAAGCAGCCTTTGTTTGCACACACTGTGGCTCTTATTTATTAATATGTGAAGCCAACAATGACTTTTGTCTCTTTTCATATTAGAATGTTGTCACATGACCAGTTCAAGTGACACCAACGATTGCAAGGCGAAGACAAATGGTTCTATCTGGCTCCAACTGGAAATGCTATATATTTGAATATATTAATACTTAACAAATAACCATTCTGATTAAATCAGTCACAGGTTGGGAGTTTCTTTAATTAAAAACCACACAAACAAGGTAAGTTTACCCACCTTAACAAAGCAAGTGTTTATTATGAAAAACCAGGCACAGTAACTGTATTCTAAAAAAATATTTAACTGAATGATCTGAGTATCTGAAATAAGGTTACAAGTTATTTAGTATGATAAAATTCTGAAAATACCCACTTTGTTCCTGTGTTACTTGGAAATTTTAAGTGCAAAATTACAATTTTCATAGGGAGTTTTGTTCTGCTGTTTGTAAGACTCATCATTTTTTCCCCTTCTCACTAGTATAGTTTAGTCTTATAAAATGAACAGCCTGTAAAATATTTAATCTTATTTACATAAAATGTTTAACCTTATTTACATGAGCCCTATTATGTATCATTTCATTAGTTTTTTCACTCCATAAACTTAGAACAATCCTTTCTTTTTTGCCTTACAATTGCTGCTTTCTCCCTGTATTTTAAGTGAATCAGTTTTGCATAACTGCATCTATTATTCTGTTCAAGAAAAGAGATGAGGACTCTTGTAATTGGTATCAGGCTAACTTGAAATTAATACAGCTAAGCCTTCAGCTAGTGCTATGGTGCAAGGAGTAACCAGGCTCCTATACATTTCAGGATGGAATAAATGAAGAATAACAAAAAAGAGACAGTGAAGTACAGAAGAATTATATCTGCATTGTATTTGAGGCTATCTATCTAAACCATTGGCATATACTGAGGAAATACTCTCTCCTGGGAAAAATAGGAGCAAGTACGTAGAAAGTATTTTCAGAAATGCCAAAGTACATTCACTTCTGTAAAAATTTATTAAACACATAAACTCCAATCACCAAACAGTGCACAGACATAGATTTCGGTAGCAGTTATACACCAAAATTATTTTTTTACCTAAACCCTAAAAGCCTAAACCATACCTTTTAGACTAAAGACTAGATTCAAAAAGTATCTTAGATTTTAAAAATGGAATGGAATCAAATCAAATCAAATGGAATCGAATGGAATTGAATGGAATGGAATAGCTATGTCCAACATTACCATGCCACTGAAAATTTTGAAATCATTACACTTGCCTTTTAACTCTAGTGTTCCTGCATTTCTGGCAGGAATGTATAGAACTTCCCAAACATCCAATATCACCAGACTGCTTGCTCTAAACCTTAGTAAGCAAGAGAGACAGGACAGAGGAGAGTATGGAAGATTTCTTTTTCAATGACTATTCCTTTTATTCGAATTAGATCAAATTTAGTTAAGTGTTACAGAAATATGGCCCAGCAATAAGAACACTGGTTCTGTAAGGATAATACCTTGCTTTATATAAATAGATACTCTTGAGGGGGTTGAGGCACCCACCTACTTTTGAGAGTTGAGAGCTTTCATCAGTATTTTTTGTGGAGTCTTCTTCCCTGGAGATGTTCAAGAGCCATCTTGGTAAAATCCTGAGTAATGCACTGTAGGTAAATGTGCTTGAACAGGGAGGTTGGACTAAATGACCTCTGGTGGCCGCTTCCAGCTTCAACCATTCTGTCATTCCCAAAGCCAAATTTAAGCAACCTTCTACTCAGTTTATTGACTTCTGTGAACCAGTTCTAAGGTGAAGTCTCCTTGCTGTGTCTGTTGCAGATGTTGATGTATCTAGCTTGGGACAGATAATTCTTTTACACGCAGGATCCCCAAATGCTGGACATGCCAATGCCCAGTAAGTTCTGGATGTATCTACCTCCCATTGACCTTAAAGCATTTAAAAATCCTAATGTTTGGATTCTTAGGCATTTAAAAATCTTTACAAGTCTAGCCTTACATTACTTATTTGTTAAGGTACTTCTGAACATTGCATTTCTAGCTTTGCTGTGCCATTTAGATAATATTGTATAACATACAGATCCAGAAAAGATCTCTCAAATACCAAAGGCATTTAGCATTAACCTGATTTTAAAAACTTAGGACAATGCTCTCCCTTTCCCTTTCATGACCTCAGGCTCTGTGGAGACAGAGAAAGGCAAGGCATAGAGCCAGGAAATAGCTTATCTAAAAGTACTCTGAGTCTTTCATAAATCAACAGTATTACCATTGGAGAATGAAGCCAAGTGAAGAATAATGCCAGCATGACTGAATTGCAGCCACCGTGCATCCTCCTTGAAGGGGGAGGTAGTATTATTGCATGGCAAATACTGAAGCTGAGGAGGAATAAAAACCAGAATCTCAGCTTCTAGTGGATCTTCTGAAATGTACATCTCTCTGGGTGAAAGGAGAACTTATAGCTTCACTATACATATGAAGAACTGGTTTCTAAGAGCCCATGATTCTGTTAAACTGAGCAGAAGATTTATCATTGCTTTCTCAGGAATTCAGGACCAGTGCATTAATTTTCTTATATTCTAAATGCTCGCCAACTTATTTCTTAGAAGCCACTACTTTCAAAAACCATGTACGGCAGTGGAATAAAGTTCCACAGATTTTTGTTGCACAAAAAACCTACCATATTTTATAGTAGTTATGCAACAGGCATATCTCTGTTGAAGGGCCATGTTCTTTTACATTCTCATCATGTGCTGTTGAAGTCTTTGTGAGCTTTGCCACTGACTGAATGGGCTTTGGATCATGCCTTTGCTGCTGAAATCGGTCTGCAGTGATAGCAAGATAGCTGGCAAGGAAGAACAGTGGCACCCAGTGGTGATTTGCTTTTTCTTTTCAAAATACATTCTCTTGAAAGACCTTTTCTTTAGCTTTGTAAGCAGACGCCCCTACATAAAGTATAACCTAGTTTACACAAGGTTATACTTTATACAGCTATTATACAGCAGTATACCTAATGCACATGCTGTAATTCATAAAGTAAAGATGGCTTTTATAATGTAATTATAATTTTAATTTTAAAAAGAAATAAACAACCAAATTAATTGCACTTTAGAAAAAAAATCTCTTCATGTAAAGTGTTTAGGATGACTCTACTTGATTAAGGGTAATGCCATTTCTGCAGCAGTTAAAGAAACTGTCCTAATGAAATATTAAAAATTAATACAAGTTGAATATTTAAGTGTAGGCATCTATCCTTTATCTTTTACGTTTTTACAATACATAAGTGGTGAACATACTGTCGCTTACTCTGGATGCCAGCTTCCATTTCTGCTTTTTCTTCTCCAAACTTTGCAATTTTGCAAAGAGTTGTATGCAGCCTCTCGTAACAGTGCAATTCTTGTTTCAAAAAAATCCTCTTCAGCACTGACTCGTACTCCAGGTTATTAATTATTCAACATAAAGTATGTTTATTTGCTAGTCACTTAGAAAATTGAAAATTGTTCTTTGGTCTCACCTGCTGTAGCCGAGCCAAACTTCTTCTGAATGTTACCTAGCTTCTTACTGCATTTACATGGTGTACTGCAGGAGGCACTGGGTTGTCTGCATTTTTTGTTACATGGTCCTCACATTAATGTGATGAGTGGAGCCTGAAGTATGAAAAAATGAAAAGCCCTGGAGCAGAAAGCTCTAGATGGGTAGAAAGATAGAATAAATTTTTGGCCCTTGGTTGAGAGATAGAGCTGTAAGTTAAAGTATCAAGAAGCAAATGTAATGTTTAATTTTAATTTTATGTTCTGTTATAGTTGCAGCCCTTTGCTTAAAAAATCCATGGGTAATAACACGGGGAAGATTGCATTTTTGAAACAGTGCATAAAGGTTTGGGCAAACTAACCACTCTATCAGGGGGAATAGTACTTAAATTCACTAGTACTTAACTTCACCAGTACATTGCAAAATCACAGAAGAAGAGAAGCAGCTGCCTGGGCTCGACACACGACAGCTCATGATGCTGGGTCCGATGCAGCTTTTTTGATCCTTTGCCATCCAGCAAGATAGATAATGGAGCCCTGGGATTTGATACCTACATTTAGTAACTGAGCATTGCTAGAAGAGGAGGAGGGGAGCAGACAGCTGTCCAAGTAGGTTCATGACCAAGATTTCAGAGGGCAGACTTACTTTGGGAAAAGTGGCGGCACACTGCTTTGCTTTTATAAAGCTAGTATTGTAAAAGATGTAACTGTTTTTTAATAGCTTAATAATGAGGGTTTGTAGTTGACTGGCCACCAAGACAGTCTTTCAATTTTCCAGCATTTTCAGAAGAGGAGGTTCAGCTGCTGTTTGCTAGAGGCCCTTCACTGAAAATTGTGAGACCCTATTGAATAAAGTACTCATTGAATGAGTAGACCACTAGCAAAGTAGTTGATCTAAGTTTTACATGATTTCTTTGGCAAAATTCTATGAACTTGACATCAGATGTGGCTTTTTTAATTTTAATTACGTTAGTAAGAAAAGCTACCCTTTTCAAAACGTTAAACTGTTGTAACATTTTCTGCCTCATATGCCAAAAGCTGCTATGTTCTGCAGCATAGACAGGGCATGTATATCAGTTCAGTAAAACATTGTTTATTTGAAATGTCAGGCTTGTTGTCTAAACAGCAGCACATAAGGCAAATACCAGATTTGAGTGAGAAGTTCTATGTCACATATTTGCAATCACAGTCTTATAAGACCTGGTTCTTTTACTTACACAGTACTACAAACATGCACAATGTCTGTTACTCCACTGTGTGGAATACCAAATGCTAGGTAGGTACTTGTGCTGATAGCTTGTAAGAAAGCGATGCTGTTGACCTCAATTACTACAATCTGATTAAGAAGCAAAGAAAATGAAATTCACTCACAATCTAAAATTTGTAATCTCTTGTCAGTGTGAATTAACTGATGCCAGCCATTCTGGCTAAGGCTGCTGTAAAGCATTCTTGTCCAACCCAGAAAATCTCTTTAGGAACCTCAAAAATTAACCTCAAACCTCTTTATGTAACATCAAAGTTGTCATCCTAACACTGGTTTGGTAGATTGGGATTTCTCATATCTTAATAACATACTGCTTTCAAAAGCAAGACAATGTCCAAAAATATGCAAAAAAAGTAAAAATGGCAAGCTCGAAGGATTTATGATAGACACCTATTCTCTACTTTTTAAAAAAACACTTGAAAGTAAGATACCTGCTAACCTAAAAGATCTTAATAGAAAAATCTGAGCATTCCTCTGGTTCTCTTGGGCAATCTCACAGCCAGTTGTGTATTTAAGAGTTTCACTATGCTCAGACAGAATTCCAGCTTCCAAGAAAGCCAGGAGCTGCTCTTCTTCCATTGCCACCAGGGAGAACTAGCTTTAGTTGACTCCCCTCCATCTGCTAAATGCAAACAAATCAGCACTACTAGTAAGGACTCACAGTGAAGAGCATCAGCCCTAGAGAGAATTAGTTTCCAAGCCAAGATCAATGTCAGACCCATGGACAGAAAGACTTACCTAGCCAAAAACATATCCAAAGAACCCTAGCTGCCAGTTTGCCAGATGCCAGTGTTTGAGGTTTCTTTCTTCAATGAGACTAAAGATTTAGATATTGGTGTTTTTAAACCTCCAGAATGCCTCCTGGATATAATCATCTAGGAGTTCACAGCTTCTTCCCAGAAATAATTAGGATATCATACTCATAGAATACATTTCTGAAGGAATGTAAACAACATGGAAGTTTATGAAATAGGTAAAGCATTAAATATTACAGAATGATCTTCTAGGAACACATGCAGTAATTTTCTATTATTTGCTGCTGTATTAGTAACTTTATTGCATAAAAGTTGACTTTCTTAAATCTAGATAAATGCAAGGGTTATGCATAAAAAATAACCCAGTAATATACAACATACATTTTAAATGATAATTTCATTCCTTGCTATAGGATAGAATGATAGAATTACAGAATTGTCTGGGTTGGACTGGTCCTTCAAAGGTCATCTGGTCCAACACCCCCCACCATGAGCAGGTACATTTCCTACTAGACCAGGTTTCTTAAAGGTCCCTCCAACCTAACACTGAACATAACCAATGATAGGACATTCATGACTTCTCTAGGCAGCCTGCTCCAGTGTCTCACCACCCTCGTCATAAAAAATGTCTTTCTTCTGTCAAATCTCAATCTACTGTCTTTCATTTTAAACCATTGCCCCTTGTTCTGTCACTACAGACTTAAAATGTCTCTCTCATAAGCTTCCTCATAAGCTCCCTTTATACACTGAAAGGACACAATAAGGTCTTCCTGGAGTCTTCTCTCCTACAAGCTGAACAACAGCAATTCTTTCACCTTTCTTCACAGGAGAGGTGTTCCAGCCCTCAAGAGGAATACATGATATCCATTAACTTTTTTTCTTTAAAATTAAGATAAATGGAAAGATTGATGTTTTCAGAGCTAAATTTTTGAGTTTATATGACTAAATTGCTTCAGGTTTTGAATCATATATATTGATAAAATCAGTGAATAAATTTTCAAAGTTTAAATTCACCAACTATCCAGGAATATGTCCACACTGACTCTCAGTTCAAAACATCTGAAGTTTGAGATGTTCAGGTTACGCCCTGAATTATTCAGGTCTCTCATTAATAAAGTAGATTTAGCAAATATAGAACATAGGTTTCTATCAGTGCAGGACAGAAGCAATACTCCAGAGCTGGCAAATCAACAAAGCTGTATTTGAAAATATGTGCATAAGCCAAACCAAAATCATAGGAAGCTTTAAGATTACTGAAAACATTCCCTAAGGGACTTTACATCACTAAGGGATTTAAAGACTGTCAGTGCTGTGAAGAGTGGCCAGCTGAAAGTTTGTACCCAGCTGAAAGTAAAATACCCTTTCTAGTTCTTTCAAGAGAGCACTTATGCCAGAAACAAAGAGCATTTCTGATTCTCTCTAGGGCAATTGCACTAGACTTAGGTCAACAGTACAGTACTCACAGTTTAATGACTGTGGTTCATACCACTGGAACAAAGAAAGAATTAGAAATATGGAGGCCTCCTGGATATACACATCAGGAGGAAAATAAGGCATAGGCTGAAAGCCCCACAACACAATATTGATCAAATGCTTGAAAGATCTTAGTCCATTAGAATGGACTAATTTGCATTAGCAGAAAGATAAAATAGATCTTTCACTGACTGTAGATCTGTCAGCAGTGGGTGATTACTGAGAGAATTTGATTAAACTTTAAATCCACCCTTACCTAATTTTTTTCAAATTCTGCTTTATGCAGTTTGTGTTCCTTGATGCTGTTTTATAGTGCAGTTAGTGGAGTAGAGTCTGAAGTATAGACAAGAAAAGGCAGCATGTGAAGAACATCACATTTTTTTTTGGGTAATTGCCAAATAACTCTTAAGCACCATCACTTTATTTTACATTTCTGTCTTTCAAAACTGTCTGCATTGAAAAAAATCTCGAAATAATAATGACAAGAAATGCTGAGTGTTAAAATTACAGATCAATCAGTGGCCGCAGGTAGAACCATTTGGGGAAAAGTATTTCTCACTATGAAGTCTATCATTTCTGTTTGGGTGAAAGAAGAAGCTGGTGAATAATAAATTTTAATTTCATTATGTCAAGACCATACAGATATGCTGTCACTGACCCCACACATCGATAGCCATGCTGTCAAGATTTTGTTATCTCCCAATTTTGGTGCTGAAAAGGATCTTTGAAGTGGAAAACTCCACCAGACAATCAAATTGAAGTTCAAAAAATGAGTCCAGTTCAGTTTTGTACAATTTTACATATTTCTGCTTGGAGTACTGCAGTTTCTTTGTAAGGAAAGTTTCATATTTTCAGTCTTAGTCTTCAAAGCTGCTATGTCCAGTAGAAACAGGAATGCTACTGACATCAGTAATTTCAGCAAAGGAGGCGAGAAGATGGAATGTACTTTCACAGCAAAGAAATTCTATTGATCTAGGAATCAGCTAAGGTGGAAGGAATTTGGCTGCATTTGAATGACACACTCAGAAACTCCATGTTTCAGTGAAGAAACCATGTGCAGAGTGGAATAAATTTAACCTCTTTGCAGGATTATGGGCAAAATCAAAGGATTCACAGGATTTAAACTGGATTGTTGGGTATAATATTGTCCCAACACTGTTGTCCTCCTGCCCAAGTTTTTCACAGACCTGGGACAGTTAACTCTGTGTGGAGAAACATACTTCAACGTTATCAAAGGGCAAATACTCATTATCACATATGCAAAAAATTATAAAGAGTGAAATTCCTCAGGGGACATGGTGAAGGAGAGTTGGATTGGATCAAATGAAGGGGAAAAAAAAGAGGAAATAATAGAAGTTACGCATTTTAAGGCATAAGACATTTGGAAAAATGATGACCCAGGAACAGAAGAAAAGAAAGATTTAGAAATGAACTATAAATGAAGAACCTGAACTGTCTTGATTGCACTGTGGCAAAGAGGTGTTTCACTGAGAGTAGGAACCCTCATTTCAAGAAAAAGTTAAGGATCCTCAGATCTCCTTCATTAACCCCTGTAACTCCCTCAACAAATAAAGTCTGATGTATCATTCCTCATTATTCTTCTTCTCTGGAGTTCTCCATTGTTGTCCCTCTAGCCCCTCCCTAGCCTTCCAAGAAAATAATGCACATACTGCTATCTTGTCTACCATATTAAATATTCTCAACAGTCCAGTTAGAGGATATTTTGCCTTCTATAAGTCGTTAAAAAGAAGACAGCAAGTTTGTTTGACAAATCCATGGTTTGGCTGATAAAGATGTTGACAGAATATGCTTAAAACTCTTGATGCTGATACTTTAAATTCTTGAAGCTGTTCAACTTCTTAATACAAAGCAGTCAAATTAAGTACAAAAGGCTGTACAGTAGAGAGATGGAACATACTACACTAATATAACTTCATTGCTACTGAAGAACAATTCACTACTGACAGTGTTTCTCTTAGAATTAAGACATATATTGTCTTGGGACTCTTGCTAAACTTCTTACCAATAATAGAGTACATTTTTTGTTGATAAACTCTGTCTCTCAAAAGCAGCTGTCTTCATACAGCCAAATAGGAAATGTCTATATTTGGAGACAAAGGACACAAACTGCTGTTATATCATGCTGAATTTTACCCTCATCAGAAGATCATAGAATCATAGAATCATAAAATAGTTAGGGTTGGAAAGGATCTTAAGATCATCTAGTTCCAGCCCCCCTGCCATGGGCAGGGACACCTTGCACTAAACCATGTCGCCCAAGACTTCATCCAACCTGGCCTTGAACACTGTCAGGGATGGAGCATTCACAACTTCCTTGGGCAACCCATTCCAGTGCCTTGCCACCCTCACAGTAAATAACTTCTTCCTTATATCTAACCTAAACTTCCCCTGTTTAAGTTTGAAGCCATTATACCTTGCCCTAGCACTACAGCCCCGATGAAGAGTTCCTTCCAGCATCCTTATATACCTCCTTCAGTTACTGGAAGGCTGCTATGAGGTCTCCATGTAGCCTTCTCTTCTCCAGGCTGAACAGCCCCAACTTTCTCAGCCTGTCTTCATACGGGAGGTGCTCCAGCCCCCTGATCATCCTCGTGGCCCTCCTCTGGATCTGTTCCAACAGCTACATGTCCTTTTTATGTTGAGGACACCAAAACTGTACACAATACTCCAAGTGAGGTTCCTGTACACAATACTCCAAGTGAGAGCAGAGTAGAGGGGCAGGATCACCTCCGTCGACCTGCTGGTCACGCTTCTTTTGGTGCAGCCCAGGATATGGTTGGTTTCTGGGCTGTGAGCGCACACTGAAGCCAGCTCATGTTCAGTTTCTCATCAACCAACACCCCCAAGTCCTTCTCTGCAGGGCTGCTCTGAATCACTTCTCCGCCCAAGAAAAGCTTGCAGAACTGAGTGTGGGTGCTCTGTGTTGCATAGTATTCATATTATTCAGGTATTTCTGTTCTTTAAGGTATCTACATACCTAACTATCCTGAATAATGGAGAGTTAACTATAGTCTCTTCATCGTATTTCTCTAGTTCCCCATTCATCAAGGTCACCAAGAAACTTACACCCTCTTTCTGCTTTCTCTTGCCTGGGATAGAAAAACCCAATTCCTTCAAAAATGCATATTCCAAATGTCTCTGACACAACTACTCTAACATTTTCTCAATGTCAAGCTCTTTATATGATGTCTTATGATGGACATTGTACATAGCCAAGACATTGCCAGAACAAAGCACTGTAACCTTTCATGCCTTCCAGGTAGCAATACCGTTAATACACAGGAAATGTCTTTTTTTTTTTACCTAACACTTTACATCTTTAGGCTCATTTGTTTAGTAATTCACTATGGCCTGCAGGTTCTTTCCTATGGCACTCCTACCTAGGCAGTTGGTTTTAATTTTCCAAGAGTGCTTCCTAATTATAGTATCATACATTATGTATGTTCATCTTCTTTTATTAATATCACCTACCTGATTTTAGAGCAATTTGTAGTCAATCTCTGCTTTACTTACACTGGGCTTGTGACTCCACATATCTTACTGTTGCTCATAGATCATAAAAGCACCTCTCTGTCATTAGAGCAGTTAATAACAGTGTGAACATGTCTCGGAAAAAAAAGAATTGTCCTCCAGCTGACCAGACTGTCACCAAAATCTATATCCCTATAAATCTGAGATGCCCCCCAGTCTGACAGGAAATTATTCAAAATTTGCTGAAGTGCTGTTTGACAATGAGGTATAGTTCTGCCTTACTGTAATTTCATCTTATTGTAACCTCCTTCGTTTATCAGGAAAATGTCACAAAAAAAACCTGTTACAAGTCTTACTGAAATCAAGGCAGACTTTCTCCTATTGTCTTTAGTAAATTTTTTGCCAAGAAAAGCACTTGCTATGATTTCTTTCTTTGATACAAGTATGTTGACTATCTTTTATGCCTTTATTATTCCCTAAATGCTTGCAAACTGATTCATATCTTTCCAGTGTATTTCTGGATAACTAGCTGATTGGCTTGTCGTTCCCAAGATAATTCTTCTCTTCTCAAAATGTACTGTTTGTCCTTCTTCCATTCACAGGAAGCTTTCTCTGACTTTCCTGAGTCTGGAATGTCTCATCCAGTTCTTTATATTTTCTGACATAAATTTTATGTAATCTTTCCTTTTGCTTTTTTTCTCATCTTGCTCATTTTTTCCTATATCTCCATTGAAGATTATACAAACACCAAGGTTTTTTTTCTAATCTACATTTTTAAAGACACATCATAAATTGTTATGTTTTTATCAGATAAATTGTATTTAGGCAAATATGAATGATATATTAGACTACATGTAATAGTAGATCAGATAGATACTTTATCATAAATGCTATTGTACTGAAAATGCTTAAAAGCAGAAACTAAAAAAGAAAAAGTTATCGATGGCAACTAATACAGTGGCCAACTTCTGTCCCACATCTAGACTGGCAAAACTTGTTCCCTGTCCCCTCACTTACCCTTTTCTTTTCTAAAGGTCACTCAGATGGTCACGGCCAGCCAGAATCAGGACACAGAAATATTTCTGACTTATTAATCTCTGACAGCTGTCTTTCCCAGTCATGTCATTCTTCCATCCCTTTCATAGTATAACCAAAGTGTAGGCAGCTGGGTAACACAATCAGCATGCACAAATACACAGGGAACCTAGTTCAGAGGACCATATGACAAAGACAAGTTTTGTCATGTGTTTGTGAATGCCTGCATTTTGGTTTAGCAACTGGCACAAGGACCTAATTTTTGGAGCAGATATACTTCTTTCAAGCATTTCATAGAAAAGTATCTAAAGCAGGAGGAAAACAAAAGTTTTTATGTTTGTTCAGCTGATGGAATTACAAATAGCTTCTTTATTAAATCTCATTTTCCTCTGCTACTATTCTTAAATCATTAATAGTTTAGCTGGAACTAAAAAATCAAATCATTACTTTCTGAGAAAATGTTCCTGGCAAACTAAACTGTAAATGAACACCTAATGTAATTTGAGATAATGAAGGTTTATACTTACTTATTAGTCCACTTACACATTTTTTCCATACTTGCGTGTCAGTTAAATACAACATTTTTTATAGAATCTGATGAGTTGAAAGTTAGCACTGCTTCATAGAAACCAATGACTCTTTGTAACTTTTAGAAATCATATGATAGGATTATTTTTTGATAAGTAGTATGAACTATGAAGGAGGAATTTTGACCTGATCTGGAAGAATATCACTAAGCAGATTTCAAACTTCATCTGTAGCACATAGCTGTGTCAACTGCAAAGATACGCAATTGATGGATATTTCTTTAAAATGGAAATCATCCTTTCCTTCTTCATATGCCAACAGGAACAACAAAAGAAATATCTTTTAACCATCAAAAATCTGTCTGCACACCCCTGTATACAGAAAAAATACTATAGCAGCTCAAAGTCAGTGATTTAAGGATAGACTCATTTCCTGTATTTGCCTTGTTTGGCACTCTTATACTGTAATCCCACCAACTCAATTCACTAAAGTTTAAGCTGAGTAAGTGTCTAGATACAGGCTGCTATATGGCATGTCTGTACAAGAAATGGCATTACTATACTACCACCTAGAACAAAAAGGAGGATGCACCCACAGTCACTCTGCAGCCTCGAGGCTCTGCCACCGTATGATGTACTTGAGCATGACGGAACAGTAATACAGTTCTGAAAATCCATGTGTTCTAAGCAGTGTGCATGCATTTAACACACTACCTTGTATAACGCTAAGCACAAAACTAGCTGTTTAAAGCATCCATCACACCGAGCTTGCAACAGTGAGTTTCCAAGTATTTTTGTCACACAACTTAGAACAACCACAAAAAATTTTTTATCGGTAGTATATACAAAAAGTCAGCATTCAGACTGAATAACAAAGAGAATTAGTTTATAATAGGCCTGGTCCAAAGCAAATAAATTTCAATGAAATGCTTTATTTACCTACCACAGTCTTTGAATTAAGTCTGTTAGACCACTAGACAAATGAAATTTGTTTTTCTCTGTTGCCTTGTTGTAGTTAGCATCTGTATCTAAGGAGGGTTCTTTCCATTGGTGTTATAATCCCTTTTTAAGATGGAAATGGAATTATTTTATTTAGATTTCCTAGATTTAGTTATATTCCCATTGGATTTATGTGACTGTATTACTCTAGACTTCAGTTTTTAAAATACACTAGAGTTTAGCATTGTTGCCTGAAATCATATAGTTCAGGGCATTTTTGTAATTAGTTATAGCAAAGCTTCATAATTAGTTACAGCAAAGATCAGCTCTCTTCTAATATCTTATTTTTATGGGGCAAAAAGTATTCAATTTATTCATTGTGTTAATTTGGTATAATTTATGGAAGCAGTGTTTGTATTATATTGACATACCCAGAGTTCCACTATAAAAGCCTAACTTGCACTCTTAAATTATTTACTTCTTTTTTTTTTTGTATGGTAGATTGTGCTACTTTTGAACTTCATGTCTACAAAACTGTTCCTCGAGTAACTGAATAGTGTGAAATTTTTTTAAACTTCAATTTTTTTTCCAATTTCTCTTTCCACTCCCTACCCGTTTCCTGCTGAGAGACAGATAGTGGACCTGAAAGAAAGCTCAAACTACTTTAATCCTGGAAAGTAATTGGGACTTATACCTTCGGGTGTCCACAAAAGTAGAGCAATGAACTCATAGTGTTTATCTTAACACTTTTAAACAAGTAAATCTCCCCACAAAAGGATTTAGATTTCCCTACATTCTTTTGTGTTCATTTTCACTTACCTTCAAACAACCACTCTGAACTACATAAATACAGCACTTACTGCATATGCACTAATCTCTGAACAATCTGGGGCATTTCTTTGAAAATTAATTTTCTTCAGGAGTTAATTTTCTCCATTATCTTGAGTTCCAGGCTTTAATGTTCAAACAGTAAACTGTTTACTGCAAATTCAACTGTTATAATGAAAACAAGGAATGAAAATAACTTCAAGATAAATGTAAAATTCAACAGAAAATAGAATAAATCCCAGAAAGACTTTTTTGTTTTGGTTTTGGTTTGGTTTTGGTTGTTGGGTTGGTTTTTTTTTTTTGTCAAAAGAAGCCTTCTATTCAGGGTTACATATGTAATTCTGATGCCATGGAGTGAAGGGTGAGATATGCCACATATTCTGTAACATCTAGATAAAACTAGATGCCACTTTATTGGTGTGCCACATTCCATTTTAAGTAGGTAATGGGAATCAGAGATATTTTGTCCTTAATAAAGACATTACTGCCTTTGAGTTTGTCAAATCATTAGTGTACTTGGAGTGGATCTTTCCTCTGCTAAGCAATATGGAATAAAGTAAAACTATAGAAAATGGTGGTGATGGTTATTAAACAGTTATCACTTCACCTTTAGAACACCACACAAGTGACCTACACAAGAAAATTGTGAGAGTCAGGAAGCATGGGGGAAAAGGTCTGAGAGCCATTCTGAAATGTGCCACAACTGATTATTAGAAGCTCTAATGGTACAACAAACAACCCCCTTGAAATCCAGCCACTTCACAACACAACAACAATTAAAAAAAAACCAAAATTTCAAGACCACCCACTGCTGGGTTGTATAAGGCACGTATAGCAGGCGTGCTGGGCCTGACACTTAGCTGTATTTTGTGTTTAAATGAAGAAGGCAAAGGAATCTCTTGATGACAGCTAAGGTATGTTATGGTCCCACAGTTGTTTCCTCTCTCTGTAAGTAGCAAATTTCACACAGGGAGCTCCAAGCACCAGGCAGCTGGTTTTGGCAGTATGTGAAGGAGAAGATAGCGCTTATAATGAGTAGAAATAGAAAACGATGGTCATCGTTAGATTCTACACCTAACAAACAACAAAATTGAAGATCTTCCACCAGTCTCTAAGATGCACCATAGGCCAAATGCTTTTTAAAGCAGGATATTACACTCTAAGAAAAAATTAAAGGTAAAAATTTTAGCTATGTCAGTCAGTTCTGTTCTCTGGTAGTTGACAGAGCTATGTCTGCTCTGCAGCAGCAAGGGACTAACTCTAAAACTTTAGTATTATATTTAGTATTACATTAAAAGCTAGATTTCCCATAACCTCCAATGGTCTGGCTGTCACAAAGCTATCCAGTTTGACTTTTTCCCATGAGAACAGTTCATTTGTGCAGATTGTTTACAAGGCAGGACATTATTGCAGACAGGAACATGGAGTATGGGAGCAATGACTGTCCTCAGAAGACAGTGTTCACTTTCAAATTGTGCGAAAGCAGAGAAGACATGCCAGAAGGCAGCTCTTAAATAAGTTACAGGCTGTAAAGTGTGAAGTAAGACAAGTGAGTTTTCAGAAGTCTCAAATATCATATACTGAACATATGTCCTGTTATTTTTGTATCCTTCACACTAGCTACTGTAGCATGATCACTGGCCTTGACTTATCATTCAGGTTGGAGAAGGGCAGACTGATTCTTCAGCTCAAAGATGTTATATCAGTATTACATCTTTTTAAGTGAGAGGATTTGCCTTTAGGAGTTGAATACAATTCCGTTGCTTATCTTAGTGAACAGAGTATGAGGTCCAAACATGCAACAAATCTCAGTTTATCTATTCCATGAGTTCTCTTTGTTTAAAGAGATGTCAGTTCAATATGATAAGAAAAATAAATATATTTGAACAAATTTTTGGCTGAGGTATGCACAGTTTGTACCATCAAAATTTACTCATGCTTTTGCCTGAAATTTTAATGACTTTATAAAATTTCATATATTACCAGATACAGTGTACCAACAATTACAATTGCTTTAGCATATGACCTTCCAGGGTAAAAATAAAGACCACCCTTTGTACCTACCTGCAAGAGCCAATTGACTAAGAGGAAAATTCAAGTTAAGCCTTTTGAAATGAATGAAAACATTTCACCTTTATGTAATACACTCTTTCAAAATCTGAAGCAATTCGACCAGTCTCTATTCAGCCCTGAAAAACGTAATTGTTAGAGCAGCAGATTAGGATGAATCTTTCCACAGCCCAACTCTACTGCTTCTTGAAATTGGTTGTCCAAGCTAATATCAATCTGACTCAATTTAGATCAAATGAGGAGGTATAGGCACTTACTGTCTTTATGTAATAAGAAGCATTTACTTTCCAAAGAAAGAGTCTCCAGCAAAACTTTTTCCATTGTTCAATAGCCTGATTACTTCAAATATCTGGGATACTATTTCCTAATTATAAACTATTAGAAAGATCATATGCCAAATTAAAAGGTGGTGAGTGATAGCACACTGAGGTTATGTTTCATATTCATGTACATGAGCTAAACTTGTCCTGCCTATGCATAAAGCAGTAACCATTGTAAAAGGACTTACTCAGTTAAATACTCAGATTTAAAATTTCAGTCTCAGATAGAGACTTAAGATATCCCAAATGAATCAAAGGGTCAGAGAGCATAGAGGTCTCCATATTTTGTCTTCATAGTCTAATTATCCTTCAGTGTACAGTTGTTCAACATCCTGTGAATGTGAAAAGCAGAAGATTTTAGAGAGGACATGCATTTGAAAAGTTATTTCAGAATTATTCCCAAGGTTTTTCTGCCCTTAGGTTTAGAGGTCTTCCTTGGATAATTTTTTACTGCTTTAGTGGGCTAGTGGGAAAAATACCCTGGAACTTTTAAGGATTTTTCCTCTGTTCTCGGGCTATGGGAAGATCTGAAGACAATAGAATGGCACTGGCATGAGTGCATGAAATATTGTTTCCCATGGGCTTCTGGGTGAACAAAGACCATGCGGCTTTAGCAGAATACCCTGTAAGCATACACATTATTGCATCACGTGGATGTTTGCTACTGGTTTACTGTTCCAGCAGCAACTTGCGTGTTTTAACTTGCTTCCTCTTTCATAGACAAATCTTAATAATCTATAATCTAAACATTACATAAATACCGGCTGCGTTAATTTATTCTATCATTGTGAAGCACTCCCTAACTGAGAAATGTTAAAGACTATAATCTTACAAACGCTTTGCTGAGATTGCCTGTGGCTTACTTAAGATGGGGGGTTTTTTGTCCATTTGTTTGGTGGCAGAAAATTAAATGCAGCATCAGTTCAGAAGGGAGCAAAACCACCACACTGCTCACAGAAAGTCAGCAGGGTCCTAGGATGCCAGTTTGGGGGTTTGGTTTTGTTTGTGTTATTTTAGTCTCTAAACAAAACATTGACAAGTTTGTTGAATTCTTCTTAATACTAAGACTATTTAGAATTTTTCCTTTGATATATACCCTCTTCTACTTATCTCCCCCAAGAGAATTACTGCAAGAATGATGCCTTCTCTGGAAAAACAGCCTTTTTGTTGAATGCTTCAGTAAGAAAGTCAAAACATATTTTCTTTCAGATTTTCTTAAAATAAATCAATATATTTCTCTATTGACTCTGAATCTGCATAATGTGTACTTGAACTGATTTAGTGATTTGTATATTTTTCCTCTAAGATCTGGCTAAATAACACTGCAAAATTTGAGCAGCCATAAAATGATCTTTTAAGTTTGGGGTTGTTTTCATCTTAATATGCAGATTGAATTCAAATTAATTTGAACTGAAAAAGTGAAAATTTGAATAATAGATTCAAAATTTGAATAATAGATTCAAAAATTGAATAATAGGGAAAAATAAGGATTTGAGAGGCTTTCTACTTTATCCCTGCCCCTAAGTAGGATTATACCTAAACTATTTTTAACTTTTATATAAAACAAAATTAGTGGGAAATCATTGCTGGTGGCATACTTTTTACAAAGTATTTTTCAAGTTGCCACACTTCTCTGAGCTTCCTGAATTAAGTCTTTAGGCGCTTCAGAGTATTTCTTGTGCTGGTCTGAGTCAAGAGAACTGGGTAGGACATAGCGATTTGCTTGTTTGCAAGTCATTGCCTAAATTTATAGCCCCATCAAAATGATATTAAACGGAGACAAACATTTTCTCAGTTAGACTTGGTTCAGTTAATTGGTAAGAGGGTAATTTGCAAAGATTCCACACTAGAAACAACAGCAACTAATTTCCCCTTCTATTTCACTTCCATATTAAATCAGTTTCCTTTCAGGTACTCAGCATTAGTTTATTACCAAGTCATTTTAGGCTAACATTTTTATTTTTTGCATGTGATCAATACAGAATATGCCTCCTTCTCTTCTGAATGCATGTGTGTTTGTTTGTTTTATCCTTATGACATTGTGTACATGCACTTGCCTGGTGTGGACAAATTTCAAGTAATTAATCTATTTGCTTTATACATGGAGTATCTAGAACAGTTCAAACAAAATAATATTTTCAGATAAATGAAAGACAATAGAAAATAAAGCAGAACTTAAATGCATCCAAGTAATAACTTAAGGCATCCACTAATTCTCAAACTTTCTTTTCTGTAACCAGTATTGGATCTATCCGTATCTTGCAGTCTGCAGGAAGACAGCAGATCAGATTTAGCCACAGTTTTCTCTTTCTAAATCAGGGTAGCAGTGAGGTCTTGGCAACACCTTGAAGACATTTAATTCCTTTACCCAGGGGTTGTAAATCAGTTTCTCTCTCAGAAGTGTATACCATATATTATGGAAAACCTTCTGTAAAGGAAGAGGTACTAAGAAATTACTTGCATGCTACTTCAACTACTGCAAAAGACTGCTATGAAACTAGATGATTTGTGCATGTGAAAGGCTTACTTTTAGTTAGGTATCACTCTACACAGAGAGGTGGATGGACAGGAGCAGGATTCTATTTGCTTGTAAATAGCAAGGTCTATTTAGAGCCATAACAGAGGCGTCTTTTCCTCAAATAGAATTGGCAGATGTTGTAGTAGCCTATGCAATGAAAATAATTCTCTTCCCTTCAAACAGCCCTCAGGTTAAAAAGGTGAAATTTTCAATGCTCTTTCATACTAAATATTAACAAGTTGCAAGAACTGACAAATATGAGTTTACCTGAATTGTACTTAAAATAAATCTGAGACTGAACTAGAAAAGAATCTTGGTCTACAGCTTAGACCAAGCTTAGAGAAAATCACCTAGCACTTTCCCTGAAACCTAGATACCTATAAATACAGGTATCTAGATACCATCTTTTAAAGCTTCTAAAAGAACCAGTCTCCAAATATGAAATTAGACTTTCCGAAGATTTACCCTCCTGTTCATGTTCTGGAATAAGTGACAAGATTTCTCAAGAGAGAGAGGTATCTAGCATTTGATCACTATATTAGGTCATATAAGGAAACTGGGTAAGACCTGGACTTCAGGAAGCTTACTGAAAGTTCCAGGCAAAGATTTTAATTTCAGTAAACAATTAAATCATGTTGGGGGAAGGGCTGCTTGGGAGAGGGGGACATTTTGTCTTTGTAACTGCCAATGACAGCATAGTACTAAGTGTGCTATTTAGCTGCCAGAGCAAGTGGAAGGACATGGGATGATGATTGGTCATTATTCACAGCACCTCCAGGCTGAAATTCATATTTAACTGACTTGGCATGCCACAGCTAAGATGAAAATATGCTTTTAGAGAGTGTAAATAAGCACAGAAATAGAGAAATACAGTGTTCCTTTCGTCAGCAACTGAATCCCAAATAAACTTAAACAATAGCCTCTTTGAAATTTGGCTAATGCCTGGAGAGAAAAGGAGGAATGCAAGACCGAAACATCCATTCACAGTCTCACAAGCTGATAATTAAAATCATACTTGTTTACCATTCCAAATTGGCTAACCTTTTTGTTTTGCTTACCCCTACAGACTCCCACATATTCTATTGTAAACACTGCTCATTACAAAGCTGATATATTAATTTAGATGGACATGGTTCTACTGCCTTGGAAATCAATATGAAAATTTCCATTGCACTCAGTGAGGGCAGGATTTCCCCTAAATCTGAGCTATGTTCTTTAAAATGTGATTTTTATGTGTGAATATATATACTTATGCACAAACACATAGCCGAATTCCATTGTTTTTTTCCCAATCTAAATACATAAAAAACTTGTCCCTTAAGCTAATACTACAGGAAGTCAGATATATATATTGCATTTGGTGGTGCCCAGTGTAAACATGACTGAGGTTGTCCACTGAGGTAACTGAGAAAATATTTCATTTCTCAGAAGAAACTGAAATACATAAAGACATTCTGAACTTCCTCACCGTGTTTTTTCTCCTTTCTGAATGAATAAGTTCATAATAACTGCAATTAAATCTTAAAGACACCAAGAATTTACTTTTTCAAATATGCTTCCAAACAACATATGATGTGTAATTACTGTGTAATTATTTTTTTTAGAGAAAGAAGTGATAGAATTAAAATTGTGTATGAAATGGGTATATCCCACTTTCCGTGAAATCTGTAATATAAATGAAGATTCTTGATCCAAAAGTTAGTTTTCTAGTGAGTTACCATTTCTCAATTTTACCCCAGTAGAAGCAGCTCAAAAAAGTCATAAAAATAAAATGCCTTCATATCTTAAAAGAAGGCTCAGGAACCCATTATAACTCTGCCTCGGCTGACACAAATTTCAGGGACTTTGAGTTGAAATCTATTTATATGAGACGCGTATAAACCTGAAAGCAGCATCTGTTGGGTGGTAAATGATCGTCTGAAAAATGGCTCATTTCTCATCTACAAGGGCACAGCCTTCAACATGCACAAGTAAGGCAAGATAAGCTGCAATTTTGACAGATAGATCTAATTGGAGTGTTATAAAATAGCTTCACTGAAAAAAGGATAAGATAATAGCACACTACAAAATTAGCCAGAAAGACTGAAAGAAACTGAAGAACAGCTTAATGAAATCAAAATTTCCTGGTATTATGCCAGTGAGCAGAACTTCAGGCGAACAGCTAAAAATCTTACATTTTCTGCTTGAAATTAATAATGATCTAGGTGTGATTGATAGATGGCTTGTTTATACTGAGAGATAGCACTTTAGCACAACCATAAATTACTAACATAATAAAAAAGTATTCTGAACACAGCAAAATAAAATAGAAGTTTAAATGATTAATCCAGAAAAGCTGCATTTTGGGTTTTTTTAATCTCTTACCTTAAAAATGTTATTCTCTATCATTTGCAATAGGTGTTTTAACTTCTATTAGTATATTTTACTATCATAAAAAGTAATTTCCTTTTCCAGTTAAAATTAATTTACCAAATCTGTGAATTGGAATCTTCTTATAAAACTGTTTTAATGAGCTTTTTATCTTGTCTTCTGTAAAAGAAGAGTAAAATATGAGACAGATGTAGTTTCAGGTTTTGAAGGGATAATTATGAAGACTATTTTACTTTCTTCATATTTGTTTTAACAATAAATCTTTTATGTTCTAGAATAATAGAGCTATGACCACAGAAGCCTTCTGCCAGTGAAGTAAATGAGAAATATTACATCATGTTTGATGGGTTTTGGATAAGGCCCTCAGTTAGCTGAACAATCTCATAGCCTGTTCCTAGAAAAATGGGCTGAAATAGAATAGAATGAAATCAATGGTCATTTGCACTGTTACAACTGCAAGCCAAAAAGATCATTGAAAATATCTATTTTATTAAAATGATATTTTGCAAAATGTGAAACAGTTGGATTCTTCAAAAATTATTTCATTAGTGCTCATATCCTGACAGCATTCCCAGTGTAATTCCCAGTGGAATTACAGCTCACCAACTGTTTGACAGAACCAGATTTTATACACAACACATTATGCGCACATTACAGGTGTCTAAGATAATCCTTTCTCTCTTGGGTCTTCTGTAACAAGAAGCTAAAAGGACATCCTTTTATATAATAACTGTATTTCCTATATCTGATATTATGGGCAGTGGCATATTACATGCACAATGACTTTGCTAGAGTGTTAAGAGAAATATTCTCAAATGAAAGGAAGGTTCACTCTTTTAACAATTTTATAATCATCTCCTCTTGCTTTCTGACCTGGCTTTGCTTTTGGTGTCACCGTGACCTTACAGTTACAGCCTGTTACTACTGGAACTGCAGCTCCCATAGGCTGTCGCATGCAACTACAACCAGACATGTCTGGTTAACAAGTCAGCTTCGCTTTTAACGTCATTGCTGTTTCAGAGTGTTATGGTAGTTTCTTATCTCCTAACGGTCGCCCAAGGAAAGCCAGCAACTGCTACACAGACAAAGCAGGGCTCAGGCTCTTAACAATTAAACGTTTAGCAAGAAAAATGTCTTCCACTGCTCTGGGAGTCTCAGTGTTTCCTACAGAAAAAAAAAAAAAAAAAACCAACAAAAACCCCACAAACAAACAAACACCACCAAAAAAAAAAAAAAATCCAACAACAAACAAACAAACAAACAAAAAAAAGAAACACAACCCAAAAATGTTATTTCCTTGTCTAATGCTCATTCTCCTAATCACAGTGGCTACTGGAGGGGAAGTTTTCCTTATTTATCTCAGGATAATGTAATTTTTAAACTCAACGCAAATTGTCCTCAATGCGTGATACGATTATGATTTTAAGAGAAGCAATACTTTGCATGAATCTTTGCCCTGTGAATCTGGGCAGAAACTACCTCCCATCTGTTCATAAACAGAAAGGAATCAATTGAGGCTATGGCTTTCAACCTAGCAGATGTCTCATCTTCTCTCCATTTCTAATGCATTACAAAGGACAAGATAATAACTAGGCCAATTGAAAAGGTGTTCTTAGAATAGCTGGGTAATGAAAAACAACTTCTTTTCTATGTGGTGGAACTGACTTGGAAGGATAAGCAGCAACTACTATGCATTACAAATGCATAGTACCTCTGTGGAGCAAGTCGTCCTGAAAAGGATTAGGAGAAAAGGTATGATGACTCAGAAATATAGCTCCAGGCACCTTGAAATTCAGGCAAATGCTAATAGCCAAATTGACTCCAAAACATGATTTATTTAAAATTTAACCCATGGGAAAAATATGCCAAAAGTGATTGTTTCCTGACAGTAGGTACTGAGAGAACATTAATTTTCATGAAGGAAAATATTTCTTTAGAACTGTTTTGAGCTTTCATAACAACAAGAAGAACTGTCATGACTCAACCCACACTCACTCATAGATGGCAAAGCTCATGAAGACATTCAGCTTCAGTATTATATTATTTTGCTTTCGGGGACAACATACTTTGGATTGAATATTTAATTTTGGCTGATCAGAGCCATGTGTCTTTCCGTTTGATTCAGTCACTGATCTGCAGCATATGAATTCTCAAAATATCTTTGAATGAGAAAGCAATGTATCTTTTTCCAGATATGTTTCCAGACAGAAAATTTTTCATCACAGGCCTATTGTATCACCTCCTTCAAACAAATTATGTAGATATGTTAATTTTTTATAACATTTTGTGTGTATTTTTGTATATTTTGTGCTTTGAAAAACCTTTTTTAATATACATTTCTGTTTCCTGAACACGCTTTTTTAAAATTGTGTAGCAACAGTCTAAGAAAACTGTAGTCCAAAATCTTACCTATCCTTAGGTTGCTTATTCCGCCATTTCTGGGACAAATTATAAGCAAAAAATCTCCCCTAAGAAAAGAATATTGCTGTTGTGGAAAATCATGTTGCTGGCTACCAGAGCAGCTTTAGGAAAGGGGTAAACTGCTAGGGCAAAGAAGTTCTGCTGAACTAGTTACCATGACTATGTTAAATGTGACACAAGTAACTGGTAAAAGGAGTAAGTATTAGTATCACAGTGGAGGATTAGGGTACTGTAAGTGACTAGAGATTCACAGTCCACTTGCAGCAAAACAATGACTATATGGAAAACAAATTTGGAAAGAAATGTCTTTTTAAACATTAGATTTTATTAGATTAGATTAGATTTGATCACAAGCTGTAAATTCAAAGTTGCATTTGCAAAGACATACAGATATCTATCATTTTGGATGTTTGGTTTAAAATTCTACATATGGCATCAAGTCTTCCAAATTCCCATAGAAGTGATTTCCGTATTTCGTAAGTCCTAGGTAAAAATAAATTTCATTGAAAAATCAAGTAAGATTTCATACCCTAGAGAATTGCTGAGTACCTAACATTTTAAAATTGACTATACTTTGCAAAAACCTTGGTTTTCAAAATAAATGTCTATGGTGGATCAACAGTGACATTGCCAACAAAGGTGAATTGAGAGATAATAAACTGCCCTCCCACACTTTCATATTTTCTGTCAAGAGTCTGAAGTGACAGCATGTTAAAAGACTATTTGACAAAGCACTTTTTAACATTTAATGAACAAACAGACTGTCAAATTCATAGTTTTGAAGTTAAACTATGTATAGCAGTAAGAGTGCATAGATCCTCTGTTTTCTAAAGGGAGGAAAAGGTCATAAATCCAGTAGGATGCATTCAAAATCCACAGAGAATTCATGTGGGTTCACTTATTCATCATTAATGCAGTAACATCACTCAAGATCCACAAATAAGTCAAAATCAGTGGCTAATCTTTTTGATGTTCAACAAGATGTAACTATACTTAGCTGTACTGCTTGCAATTGAGCACTTCAGTGTGTCTTCATGCTCTGCTGAAGTGAGGCAGTAACTTGCCAAAATCATGTTAGACACCAACAGGTCATAGCTTTTCTACTTCAGACTACAAGCTTAGATTCTCCACAAAACGTTTCTTGTGTCTATTTATAGCACATGAGCACACTGAGTATCTTTTGAAAAAATAAACAAACTCAGACAGAAAACCCTCAGCAATATTATTCTTTCTTCTGACTAAATGTAGTGATGAAATCTTCCATCAATTCAATATATGTCTGCTTTCCTTTGGCACCTTTTATGCTGCACAATATAGTTCCAAGATTGCCTGTGGGTTTCAATCACAATGGTGTATGTTTACTGTCATACTAAATGGTCTTCAGATACATCTTTACACCCACAGTATGGAATGGCAGTGGAATCTTGCTTTAGGAATGTCCTCTTACAGCATTTTAGTGGTCCACCACTCAGCTGATTACCATGCTTACTATGGGTGCTCCAAAATAGGTACTGAATACCCTAAGCAACATCCACTATTCACAGTCCTTTGATCAATTTCCATTAAGAGGATGCTATCTGAATGGCACACTGATATGCCCTTTCTTTTATCAGGGAGATGGGACAAAAGCCACCTGACAACAACTAATAATGATTCCGGCTCTGACACAAGATGGCTTATTGCTGATATGTTGGCACCATCTGTGAGTAACGTGAGACAAGGAGGTAAACTCTAAGCCCAAGTTTGTAACTATAAGTGTAATTTTCAGCCTAGAAACATCCTTCAAGCCTCTTTAGCATCTCTGAAGTCTCTGTAAACCTGTAATACAGCTTATAAACACATTTTTAACCTTGCAGTGTTTGAATGATTAAACACTGCTACAAAGCTACAAGCAATATTGAAAGATCTGTATTGTTTTGCTTTCTCTGACTAAACATAGTTTCATAGACAGATGAGAGAGGACGAAAACTTTCAGATCCTGCTTACATGCCTAAGTGACACTCTACAACATAATTCAAGATACATGCAGGATCTATCTCATCAAGCAAAATCAGAAATGACACAGGAAAATCCAAAAAGCATTCGAAGAGTGTAAATATGGGAGAAGTAAGTAAATTGTCTCACTGTCTTCTCCAGAGGGTGTATTTTGAAGTATTCCAAAAGTAGAAAAAGAAGCAAAGGAATTGGGATCAGATACTAGTGGAGGACACTACAAGTAGCTGTCTACCCATTTCCTCTAAGATGAGGTGCCAACCTGAGAAGTAAGCATGGCTGAGCTGCCAGTGAATCTGTTCTGAACTTCCACAGTTTTAAGTCCAGAACATTAAAGAAGTCGTTACATCTCAGACTCTTCTATCTCAAGAATGATAGCTATAATCGACAGACATTTTTGTCTGTCAACACGTGTTGGTCAGAGCTGTAAACCCTTTTTCTGATAAATTAATTAAATCCCTTTAATTAATTAATCCATCTATTGACTTGCTCTTAGTTCTCACTGTTGCAGGTGAGATAAAAATCAGAATTTTCTAACTCATTTTAGTTGCTACTTATGATAATAACAAAGTGAAACTGAGTACACAAATCTGCATTCAAAGGATGTAAAGCAGTGAGTAGTGGCTATAACATCAGATTGGAAATTTCTCCTTGGCATATGTAGTTATATTTTCATTATGAGCTCTGCTAACAAGAGTCATGGACTAATTGCGGATTAGTTGTGAACTACTGTCTCTTTCTTCCTTAGAGAGGAAAACCTCTAGGAAATAGGACTGCTGGTAGTCACAAGTCCTTAGCCCATCTGTAAGCATAGCACAATATGCTTCTGTAGTCAGTGATGTTTTCAGCTAGAATTCAGATCTTCATCAGCTTTATGGTACAAGTATCAGTAGGTTGTGTAAAAATTGGTGTTGAAGCCACAACATGTAAACTCAGAAGTAATTAGTGAGGCATGAACTCGGGGCCAGAGCACGTTAGGAGTTCTGCAGCTTTTTCTCTTTTGCAGGAGAATCAGAACTGCATTGTCCTTCAAATGTGCCAACTAAGGAACCTTTTTGAGTCCTAATGTCAGCTGAAAACAACTGAAAGAGGAGAAGGAGGGAAGAGAAGCAGCTTGATGTCTTTCTTGCAGTCAGAATGCAGCATTTCAATATACTCTTCAGTAGAGGAAGGTCTTAGAAGCTGCTGAACTCTACCTACAACAGCTGTAAGGTTGATCCAAACCTTGATTTTCTTGCTTCTCCTTCTCTATGATTCAGAGGGAAACTGCACTTTTTCCCAAAGAATCTAGAAAATAAAGGACAACTGCTAGGATTTCTGTCATGAGAGGAACTTATTATTTTCTAAGATACACCTTCCCAGCACTGTTACCTATATTCTCACTGAGGAGTTTAGAGGTTTCAGCTGAGAATACACAGGCCGTACTTCATATTGAGACCAAATAGGCCAAAAGCGACTCCAAACTTAGACTCAAAGTTCTCTTAGCTGCCAACAGCTGAGTTTGAGCTGAAACCTGCAGCCACCTGTAACTTTGTACAGAAGACTGGCTTCAGTAGATGTATCTTTCAGGCAACTGTATATATGGGCCTTGATTTTTTCTCCTTTTTACTTGCACCACAGCAATTCCAACTCATAGCTCTTCTATTGCCCATCAGCATTTTCTGGTTCTTTTTCCTCCACCAAGTTCTTTTCCACAGATGCACAAGGCAGTAAGTGAGTTGATCTACAGGATCCACCTGTTATTAGACTTCTTGGCTTTCTCATTAGCCACATAGAAAAGAAATCAAGTTAATGTGATATTAATGGGATACCCTAATTAGCGCTTTCTCTCTCTTCTACCTTCTGTTGCTGTGGAAACTTATTTGTAAGATTTTTTGTCCCATTTTGAATTTCATTGAAACTTTAAATCTGGTTTTAAAAGACAAGGGAGATGGATAACATAACTGCAGAAGCTTAGTTTCTTAGCTTAAGGTTTCTGCAATAATCAGATATATTCAGTCAAAACACTCTCCAAATGGCAAGGAGTCATGCTGGTTGTGAAACCTTGATTAAGCAATGTGTTAGCTCAACAGGCGACTTTTCTTCTGAGTTTCTGTTTAAAGAGAGATTTCTGGCAAGTATGTGTGCTGGGCATAGAGTTTTTTCCATGTCTTCATAGCAATTTCTAAGAATAAAACATTGTTTTGTTTCCCACCCTTTCCCACCCCCTTTTTGGTTGACTAAGCAGGAGTTTTGTTTGCATTTTAAGGAATTAATATTTCATTGACTTATGCATAGATAAGCCCTATTATATTGTTTTCTCTAATTAACAGTTTCTCCCTCCAGCTTCAAGGCAACCAGACAGAAGTTAATTTTTAAAGCAAAGATTTATATAATAAATTGCATAAAACACATGTAATTTATATAATTTATCTGAAGAGTTAGTGTCTGGATCAGCAATTCTTTCAGTCAGGTTGCCTTCCTGACCTGCCTAAAACACAGGGATCCCCAAGGTTCCTCACATGCAGGCTTCTTTTTACTGCACCTGAAGCAAATCTACAGTCTTAGCTAAAAAGTATCAGGATTCTTATCTATATTATACATAAAAAAGCACAGCTATTTAATTGACTGTTTTGATGTCTGATTTTCCTAAATGACTGGAAAGAAATTACAGCAATAAAACCACTGAAGTCTAGTGGTACAAAAGAAGCAAATTGTTGTTTCACTTACTAAGGACAAAAGCAGCACTTATCTCCTTCCTCTTTTTCTATGTCATTGTGTTACAAACTTTACAAAACTAGGTTTTCAGTAGCTAAAACACAACCACTTACAGCAGCAAAATTGGGATTGAGCCTGCAATGGCAAGTTCACAACTTCTTTGCAATAGACAGGCATTTATCATATGCTTTCACAGCATTAATACTATTGCCTTTTCAACTTTAGAAAACAAGTTTTGCAGAGTAATTTTACTTGTGGAGTTTTATGTATGAACAGAGTTCAAATAAAAATAGTCAAAACACGAAGTGACAGATAGAGTTTTAGCACAACAGTCTTCATTGCTGCATAACACTAGTGTAACTAGTGTTCAGACATAGCTCCAGTGATTCATTGCTTTTCCATTTCACTAAAAAGTATATTTATGAAAACTATAAACACACCTTTGCAAAGTACAAACAGATTATGGGCCATACAGACGGGCATTCAATGAACGACCCTCCATGAAGGTTAAAAAAAATCACTTAAAAACTTTGCTAATTTCAATAGGTAAAGATCCCAGGAGAAATAGTTTTACAGTAAAGCATGGCTGTTTATATTTTTTTATTGAAAGTCTTAGAAAATTCTGTGTCCTCTTGGACTAGCTCATATGTATAGAAACCCTCTAATTTAAAAATCGTACTTATTGTTTGCAAAAAAAAGCAGGGATTTAAAATATTTGTCCATTCATACCCCACTCTTGGAATTAATTATTCAAACTCTCTAGAGAAGCATCCTAACATTAATTATGAAAGTTCTTTGGCTCTTCATTTTACTTTCATGCTGTGGAATAGAGGAAGACCAACAGTTACTTACCACACATACACCCTCACTCACATACACCAGTTTTACCGGTCCATATGGCAACATAAGTAAACTGGGAACTCGGAGATGGAGAGTTAGCCAAAGTAAGATTCAAGCAATTTTGTTTGTTAGGCAACTGCACTGCTTTCAAGCTGCAAAAAAATTTCTCTTCTCAAGCATATGTGTATACATGCATGCCAGGAATCCTCCCTATTCCTGATGGCTGTGGGCAGAAGGACCATTTTACCCTCCACCTTTACCTATTTAAGATTTACATAACTTATTAAGAAGTGCAGGGAAAGAATGGTCTCATGAGCTTTAAGTAGAAATCTGGCGATAGAAGTTATACCCAGCAAAAGCCCCATACACAGCACATTCCTTTGACCAACATGCAGAATTCATCAAACATGAAGTTCAATGCTAAAAATGGTTTAACGATTACTACTAACAGTTCTTTAAATAAGATTAAGTATGTGCAGAGAAAGATACATTTTGTTTTAAAACACTATTTGTGCTCATTTATATCATCCTGTTGTATCTTCTGCCATCTTCAGCCATATTCCTTGCTGAAAGCTCTCTTTAGGTGACTTTCAACATTGCCCAGTAGAACCTGGATGTGATAGATCTATTTTCTTTTACCATCATCATGAAAAAAGGATACCCCACCAAATTCTTTATCCCTCAGCTTTCACTCTGAGGAAGATAGAAGAAGGATTGTGTAGGTAGATAAGTACTCAAGAGAGTAGAAAATCTCCACAAATATTTTAAACACAAAGAGGCAATTTTATAGTAATTATAATAAAAGTTAAAAAGCAGCTTGAAGACAAGCAACAAGACAGTGACTGAAGAAGAGAAGACAGAATAGAAGTAGTATTTAATAGAATAATAAAATGAGAGAAGTTGTAATACACCACCTAAGAGAAACATTGTACATTTAAACTGGAGCAGAGAAGAGTGTAGAAATCAATGTTGAACAGGACCAAGTAAAAACCTCAGCAGACAATTCTGAGAAAATGTCATAGCAGAAGCACCATAAATGATCTACAACAAGATTGCCTTCTAGAAAGCATGGTAAGAATATCCTTGTGCTAAACAAAGCTTGAAACTTTTAAGTCAATTAAAAAAGCTAGAAGCCTAGTCACTTGTGAAGAAAATGATGAGGATAGCAAAAATGGAGACTGCAAGTAGGTAAAAGGAGAATAAAATAGCATGGAGCACTATCCATGCACATCACATTTCTACCCCTAAACCAACTGGGATTTGCAATGTTCTCTACTTTAAGGATAATTTTCACTGAATAATCTGTTTAGCAAGTGTTCACAGCTCAGTGGGGGATCAGTCACTCTTCCCCCCCAGTAAGTTCTTTTCTGCAAGGCTTATTACTCTGCCCACTGCATTGTAGTTATGTGCTCCAACAAAGATCTTTTTAAATCATAACCTACAGAAACTGTCTAGCTTTTAGGTAATTTGAGACCAGCCATTGCGAAAAATGTAGCATCCTTGTATAATAGAGAATACTCCTCACATAGAGGAAACAAGGATTCATTGCAGACAAGGCAGAAGAACAACAGACTCACTGTTGAAGAAAGACATAAATAATTGAGAACGTCTGCAAAGGGACTAAGTTCTGAGAGAAACTGGCTTTTAGCCACTTGTAGATTAATTGTGAAGCACACAGAAGTAGGAGGCAAACAAACCTGAAATGATTAGGCAAAGAACAGCCAAATACTAGTCCCAGTCAAGCAGTCGGCATATTAGCCCTAGCTCTACGTAAGGCACAGCAGACATTTTGTATGAGTTTGTAACAGCAGTCTACAGTCTTGTTTGACTGCATGACCTAAGTGTGCATGACCTAAGTATGTGTACGTGAGTGCATATACACATACACACAAATGCATGTGCACACAGATGTATACATAAAATCAGGCACTCTAAAGAATCTGCACATCAGAATAGGACCCTATTTGTGGTCTTCAGCTGGGTGAAGCCCAAAATGTTCTACCTAAATGAACATATTCCACAGCATCTATACATTCAGTTTGTTATGTACCTTCATACATTCAGTATTCAGAGTTCCTTAACATAATGCAAACCCTCAAGGTCCCATAGCCTTTTTCTTCCAAAAGCTGCAACTTGCCCAGTCTCTAACACAAGGCATCATTTGCTGGGACCTTCATCACTCTTAAGACACAGCAAATACAGGACTGTCATTTCTCCTGGAGCTTATACCTCTTTTACAGATGCTATGGAAAAAACCCAAACAAGTGTAGACCAGTTCTGCATTTCTCAGGAAGATTCTTTGAGTGGGCAAGCCCATAAACACTTTCCTCTTTCCTTGTTCTGCCTCCCCATGTGGAAGGGAGGAGGAGGAAAAAGAAAAAAAGCAGTCTCTGCCATCTCTGGGGTGACATATCCATCCTGTTTGTGGGCCACAGTACTGCTACAGATGCTGAGCTTCCATTTTACAAAAGCGGGTGGAGCTTAAAATGGTGGTCAGGCACAGGCAAATCTCTGTTAGTGAAAACTAAATGGTTTGCAATGATAATAGTGATCCCTCAGTGTAACCACACAGTTTCCTATGGTTTCTTTGTATTGAAGTATACCTCTTTTACTTCACTTTCTCTCTTTTTTGTGTGTGTACATGTCAGGTTTGGTTCTGTTGCACACTTCTGTAAGTATGTGTAAGACTGATTGTTTCCCCTTTCTTTCAATCTATGTTTCTCTTTCTGTTGAATTTTTTTGTGACATAATGACATGGACTTTTTGGATTCTGTCTATCACTTTCCAAGACATTGTAGTCCTTACTTCTTAAAGACAGGCCACTCACCCCAGTGTGTCATCCTGTTGATGTTCATGTTCCTAGTATGATTGCAGGAATTGCTAGCGCTGCTCTCTGGATCATGACTGGGAAAATAAACCTTTCTTCTTCTTCTCTGTTCAGCTTACCTTGTGTGACAGGTTTATTTGCCCTCAGAAGAGACCATGTCAGAGAAAGAACTATTTTCCTAAAAGCAAATCCGAGCAAAGGGCTATCCCCCTCCTGGGATTTCTATACATTCCAGCCAGCCAGGGAGCAACCTGTGGCAAGGTTGTGCTGCTTGCTAACTTTTGCAATCCACAAATGTATGGTTTCAAATCAATCAACCTGCTGTCAACACACAGAAATCTGTTTCACACACTATCATGCATCTGTACGAGAGCCTAACTGGTTCAGCATCTCATTGTTTAGTAGAAATGCATGTTTCTGGAGTGCTATAAACAAGACTAGCATCATTGTTTAGGGCGGAATATTTTAATTCGCTCATTAATTTCAGCCACCTTTACCATCAGTGCCTAAGAAGCACTGCCAGGAAGGGTGGCCAAACCAATCTGCATGAGCCAAAGACTTTTTCCTACATGCGTCCCACACCTAGCCTACTGTCAAGAGTAATTTAGGTGATAGTTACACTAGCAAGTAATTGCACCACTTTACACTGGTATATTTATTCTTTTATTTCCTAATTCGTTATTGCAACCTTTAACTGAATCATACATTGAGCCAATTGTAGTGTTTTTATTGAAATTACTGTACTGCTTATGTAACCATTTGGGTTTGAATATGGAATCTTCTGCTCAGGAAAGATTGAACATTAGTTAATCTCAAAAATGTCAATGACTGGCAAAGAAATTTTGTCTAAAAGTGAGCATTAAATATCTCATACTTACAGTCCAGATGTACCATCATCAGTTTTACATTTTGTAAGGAGAGGCTGAAAAACAAGGAGAACATGAGGAGAAATCTTCCAATAATAGCACATATACAGTGCATCCACCCTGGACAACATAACTACCTGTGGCAGCTGATGCCTGCTGCCTTGTCCCTTAGTCCAAGGTTTCCCTCAAGGATTTTGTTTTATCTTATCCTCAATTAAGCTTAAAGAGATAATAAAAAGCTCAGCATAAACTCAGAGTATAGGAAATGAATGTTCAGAGAAATTGCTGACATAAACACACAGAAACTATTTTCCATGGCAGACTGCTATGCTGCTTTCTCCAGTGGTTAGAAGCAGAAGCAATGTGCCTGCTCTGCACTCCCAGCTGCTCTGCTCTCCTGCCAGCTGAGTAATTCTAACCTGTTCCTGCAGGTCTTTCCTCCCTCTCTTCAGGCCATGTTTTCAAGCTCATCTTTTCACTAGCAGGGGGCATGCAGAGGAACACTAATAGCAGCTGTGAGCCTCCTGATCCAGGCTTGAAACGTTTGATTCACCACTTCACTGCAGCATTCCCTTCACATGGGAGGATTAAGTGGGCGTATGGGCTCTAGCCACTTTCCTCATAGCCTCAAGAGGAAGGTGTGTGTCTGACAGTGAGGCACGGCTGACGCAGTATTGCATATGCTGTTCCAGCTACTTCTGACTGACAAAATCGTTCCTTGGGGCTATAGAGAGCTCTAGAGAAACTGAGGCAATCTAGCTGCACTTCTGTGCACCAAAAGAGACACCAGTTAGTCCTACTATCAGAAAGATGCAAGGAAAGTCTTATATCACTGGTATATTCTATCTCAGGTCCAGCCCAAACTGTGGTAAGCATAAAACGGGGTGCTGGGAGGGTGCTTAACCAAATACTGCTGTAGAAAAGCAAACCCACGCTAGCACAGATCCAGCTATATGTCTTAAAATATTTCTAGTTTCAAAGAATAAATCTAGAGTTGTTAAAAAAATCCCATACTCAGGAACCATACTGCATATTTAGCAAGAACAGGGAAGCAGCTCTCCAGGAAATATGAAAGGGAGTCAGTCATGAAATAACATGGTCTCAGAGAAGCCTTGACATTTACACCAAGTGAGGTGAGCAGCTCCTCAGGAGTCAACTGGGAGACCCCAGAGCATAGTTGCAGCAGCCTCACATCTGTTATTAGTGTGTATTTAGTTTTTCAAAGTCTGTCCCAATCCCAAATACAGTCCCACAATCAGAATAATTTGTAAACGTCACCCAATTTTGAAAACCAGCACTGGGAAGATTGAAAGTTGGGCAACATACTAGATTTATAGACCTATATTTTCCAATTCTTACACAATATTCTAAAGATAGAAGTTAATTACATAAAAGAACACTGTACATTTTTGTTCATTTCCTTTTCAGTTTTACATTATCTAATTATAATGGGTATATCTAGCACACTCAACTAAATAAGTTGCAGATGTGAAATATTGTAATGTGGAGAGGAAACACATAAACTAGTTGACATCATGTGAAATAGTTAAATGGTTTAGGTATACTGAGGTTTGTTATTTTTTCATCTTGTTTTCCAAGTTATCACCAATGTCAAAAGATCTGTATTATTTGTAAATTTTTAAAAGTAGGAAAAAGCAAATTACTGGGTAACAACTCGTGCATTTTAGTCACCTGAAGTGGTTCATTATGGCTGATACTACCTTTGATCTGCCCCATTTACTTTCCACACAGAATTATTACGGTAGAAATTGTTTAGCTTAATTGTGTACTGTATATAATGTATAACGTGCATGTCAGCACAGTTAATCAAGTCCGATAAACAAGCATGATGTAACAGTGTTAAGAAAACAAACTGTACTTTGAACTGAATTGTTAGACAAGAACAGGAACAATTTCCACAAATAATAAGCTTTTTTTCTGCATGATTTTTACTGATAAACAATAAAAATTAATAGTCTGAAATGGATTCCACTGCATGTGGAATGATCCTACTAATTTTAAATAAAATAGGCATAGCTGGGTTTTAAAATTATACTTTATCTTCTGATTCCATCATATCTTAGCATTGCAATGAAGTGTCAAAGGCAACTTTATGTTTCTGCAGTCTTAGGTCAGCTAAGAGCAAAATAGTTCTGTTTTCCAAGGTTGAGTATTGCATCCAACGTCAATAATTCTCTGTGATCTATCAGGTTGTATTGTTCCCTGCCCCTTAACACCTCTGTAATGTCCACTGTGTGTAGGACATATGAGTCAGTATTTGTCTCTGTCTTTCTCATTTGTACATGCACATGTCAGAAGAGGTTTTCACTTGTTTCGTAGAATATTTTTCGTCCTCATTCATGCTGCTTTTAATAGGTCTGCCTTAAGTTGGCAATTTGATATCACACTCTGATAGAGCTATGAAAAATATCATGGTTTATTGATATAAAGCTGGTAAAAACAAGCATTCAAATAATTGATACTTTGCAGTTATCAAGATGCAGAAGAGATTGCTTGATCTGGTATTGAAAGTTGAAGAAAGGATTTTTTGCCTTAATAACGGTTAACTGTTTCCAATTATATAAAACCTTAGTTTTAATTATCAAGTTCCCAGCTGTTTTTGTAGGCCAGCAGTTTGTATTACTTTTGATTCTATCATCAAGCACAGAAGGATATTTGTGGAGTCCAATTTTATCTTATTGTACGCAATTCAAAGGAACAGATGTGCGAACAAATAGAACAGAGTATCAGTGCTCCCACCTCTGCAATAACGCTGACAGAAAACACACTGACAGCTCTACCATACAAAAGCCCAAAAGCATTATAAACATTTCAGCTCTACAAAGGAGCAACTCTTGGCCACTTTTTGGAAGATATGCAATCCTATGTGAAAGAAACATGGTACTCACTTAGAGTCCCTCTTAGGCTTTGTACATGCTATGAATTTCAGGTGTGTAATTCCCAGCATGTCCACCTCTGCTCTTGAATCTGTATCAAGCAGGGCTCAGCTGGCAGTAGGTGCATTTTTTTCACCAGCTATCTTGTGGTAAGTCCCTTATGTGCTCCCATCTCTGCACATACTCTCCAAGACGGGAGTTCAACCTCTAAAAATATAATTTGCATTCAGCCTGAAGCTGAGGGCATTCAGGCTTAGCCACATAAAACTGACCTTATGTGAACTTTCTTTACCCATAATATAACTGCATTAGTAAAAATCAGATATAGTTCTGGAATAAACAAAGTCAAAATACAGACATTACAGACTCGTATTGATTTTGGAACAAAATTTTGAAAGTTAACAGCTTTCAAAACTTTGAAAGTTTTGGACAAGTTTTTGAAAGTTGTCCGATGGTCTAGTTCAATAATAACAATTAAAAAAATAAGCTTAATAAAATTACATCAGCAGTCCACAGCTCATGAGCAGACCGCCCTCAATTAGCAGGTTCTTCTTCACAGTGTATTTGGTTAGCTTATTGATTTTCCTATGATTCTACAGAGATTAAATTTTCTTCTCAGTGGGGGGCTTGCAGATTTCACAACTAATGAGGGAGAAGGTGGGTCCTAACTGAGACATCTCCCTTCAACCCTATTCTCAAACCCATGAAGGATTTGAGAAGTATCCACCTCTTTTCTCTTCCCCTCCTATTCCAAATTTTTGGAAGAAAAATAGCAGAAAATGACAGCTTCTCAATAAAATATGTATATATCTTCTTATTTTCTCTGAAAAAAAAAAAAGGATGCTGGAAATCCGTAGAGCAAAACCAATTCTCCTAAAACTTAGGTATGTGGACCTAGCTTCACTTTGCACAAATCTTTCTTCCTAGTAAATCTGCTATTAGAACTATAGATGGTAGCTGTACTTCTTCACGTTCAAGAAATGGCGCTTTCCCTGGGTGCGTAGAATCTAAACAGTATAAGCAGAGTGGAAGTGCTGAAAGCCCAAACCTGCACGTTCAAAAATAAACCCAGAAAATCTGTTCAAACAACCTCTGGTATATCCAGTGTTTGAAATATGTGTTTGACAGGGTGGGGAAAACAGCTTTATGATTACTTCTAGGTGGATTTGCATTTCAGCAGCAATAATGACTTGTCATTAATCCTTGCTCTCAAAATTTAACTCCTGAAATGCAAAGGTACATAGGCAACATTCATAAAACCATTACATGGGAGGCTCTGCTATTTTGCTGTAGAAAAGATCACTTCTGTCATCAGTTGCTATGTAATACCTTGGCATTTGATAGCTTTAATGTTGGTTATGACAAAATAGTCTAGGCATGTGAGGAAGAATACAGAAAGAGGTAATGAGCTATACTAAAGTAACATAGTAAAGTACTCAAGTTTTTTGAAAGAATTTGCCCAATAGCTTTATGAAGAGGAAGTAAACTGCAAATCGGTCCTCCTCCCTTTTTCAGCTGCCAATACTAAGATAAAAACAATCTTTGCATGCCCAAATGGCCATGGAAATTGATTGCAGAAAAGGTATTTTTTTGGTTGTTGTTGGATTTCTCTCTGTGTTTTTTTCTTAATGGGTAGGGACAGCAAGGAAGATTTGGAAGAGACTGTAAATAAAAATGAAATAGATTTATTTTCCTACTGCTATTACCGAATCACCAAATAATTTCTGCTGTACTTTTCCACAAAGAGAAAATGAGAGAATTTAGATTACCTACAACTGTCTCTCTGGATTTCTAATTTGAAAACTTACACATGAAATTTCAAAGAAAAAATCCACCTACTATTTCATTTTGCCTGCGTGAAACAAAACCCCCAGAAAATAACCTCCATGACAGCAGACCTTAGGCAGTTGAACTTCCAGTGTGATCTTTGCATTGCAAGGAAATGCACTTGGAATTATAGAACGGTGTTGCTGTGAAGAAAACAACATAAGCCAGCAGTGTGCCCTTGTGGTGAAGGCAGCCAACCACATCCTGGGCTGTACTAGTAGGGATGCAGTCAGCAGGTCCAGGGCACTGATATTGCTCTATTCTGCGCCAGGGAGACCATGTCCGGTGAACTGTGCCTAGTTTGAGGCTCCCCAGGAATGGCTATACCAGAGCAAGTCCAGCAGAATCCAAGCTGGTCAGAAGGTTGGAGCACTTGATGTGTGAGGAAAGGCTGAAGGAGCAATTTGTTCAGCCGGGAAGACGGAAAGCTCAGCTGAGACATTACTGCTGCTTACAGCTGACCCTTCTGGTGGATGCAGAGACGATGGAAGTGCACAATGGAAGTTTGACAGGTGATAACACACGTTTCAGCATGGAAAATTCCAAGAGGATTTTTTGTTCTGATTTGGTTTGCTTTGTTTTTTATCCTGAGGACTATCAAATAATTGGACAGGTTGCTCAGAGAGGCTGTGGGAGCTCCATCTTGGGAGATTTTAAAAACTCAGCTGGAGACAACCTTGAGCAATGTGGTATAGCCAGACCTCCCCTTGTTCTTTTTAAACTTTTGTGATTATGTGACTCCATGTGTTTGCCAACAACTTCTGCTAATGCTGTTACTAATGTTATATATATATTAAAAAAAATCCTTTCTTGATCTCTTGTGTTGATGCATCCTTCGTATGCTAGCATAACTCTGTAATTCCCAGACATTGTTTTTGTTCTATGAAGAGAATGATGGATCTTTTTCAGGGTTTTGGTTTTGTTTTTGTATAACGACAGCCATCCAAATAAACAACTATCATGGAGTGAAGACACAGGAATATTTTACTCTGAGAGTTGCATGGACTATGGCAAGTACTACAGTCCAGAGGGATGGGGATGCTTGTGAGATTTATCCCATTTGACTGTAAACTATGTATCTTCGTTATCAGTATCAAGTAATCACAAAGTGCTTAGCAAGGTCTGCTGAACCTATCCAGGATCTGTTCAGCGCTGAGCCAAAACATGCTTTTTAGTGCTGTGGCTGGCTACTAGAAGTATTTGAGCTTGTTATTCCAGAGTATAGCTGTGTTCTTCTACACAAACTGCAACCACAGTAGACATACTATATAAGTCTATGTAATCCAGGTATAAACTCCACAATGAAAAGCAGAGGAGAGATTCAAGTGGGCTTACTGAAATAGCAGGTATTGTGCTCATTTACATTAGGATTTTATGCTGTTTACTATCTTCTTGGAGAAACATGCTCTATGGATTATGTCATAGCAGTGATTGCTTCAGGTAATACTGTCACATGTTTAGTTGTATGTGGTTAACCATGTCTTTCTTTACGTAAACACAATGGATTCTTTTTTGCATTTATGCAATCAGAAAATTTGAGTCTTTTAGTAGTGAGTTTGAACACATTAAGAAGAATTTCAATACGTGTAAGCTAATTTCAGCCCACTGATGTCAAGGGAGTACTTACATACCCAAGATAATAAAATTTTTTTTTACATGTAGTAACTAGCAATTGTGAATAATTATTTTCTAAACACATAGGAGATATCCTAGTCTTGATATGCCATTCTAGATGGTATTCCTACATAATCCATTTGTTTTAGGGAAGAACTTTCTCAGTCCATGTCTTAATCTCCAGGATATATTTAGCACATTGTAATTTTGTTTATTATTTCTGTGTCTGCTGCTATGTAACCAGCAACACATGCACCAACCAGTACTCACTGTCAATCAAATTCCACAAAATTATACATTGTACTCACTTCAAAGCTTTCATTTTAATTGTTGTATACATAAGCAGTGTCCTACTTTAATAACACCCATTTTCCATATGGACTACAGCAAAGCTCCAGAAAAGTTGGAAACATTGCATCATATGGCAACTTTACACTGTGTTATGATAATTGCTAGTGAGTTATGCAGTGCCAACATACTACAACACTTCAAGGGAAGAAGCTACATTTTTGTACAGAACCCACCATCTTCTGAAGTTAACAATAATTAATGGAAGTGGTCAGTCAATGTTTATGGTAAGAGCTACAGTGACTAAAAATAACACTCTTGACCAGGTAGCCCATAAGCCAAGTCATGAGGATATGGAAGATAGGGATAAAAATCACAATTCTTCAACTGCTTTAAAGCTCTGATTGATTGCTGCAGCTCTTTCATTGTATATTTTGTTACCTTGGCCCCTGCAGCATGCCCTCTTGCTTGATTATACCTGGCAATGACCCCTTCTGGGAGAAGTAAAGCTTTGGCAACAAGCAGACAGAGGCATCTGAGCTTGGAATCCCAGGAAGAAGGAAGAATAGGAAAAAAACCACCAAGGCAGAAAAATCTGAAATGACAAGGTAAGAAGAGAAAAACTGATCTTATGCCAGTTATTTGTAAGAAAGAGAAACAGCAATGTGTAATGCAGATGATTGGCATGAAGAAATCCAGATAGTAAACAGACAAGATTTTATTTATTCCTTCTACTTTGTATAAGCTCTGTTTTTACTGTGGGAGAACTGGTGGTGAGGCAGATCTTATTTTACACAACTGCCATATATACTCAGTTATGTTTTAAGGCAAATCCTTTCTAGTTATCAATCAACCTCAGCACTCTGTTGTTCAATACAAAGGCAAAATACAGCAAGTATCAGCAAGATTTATTTTCTATTTTTTTAAACAGATGACAGTTAGAATTTAAACAAGTGAGATATTTTGTACATATCCGAATTGATTAGAAGGCAGTATTATGTTCTAATAACCTTAAATCAGGATTCTATAGGAAACAGGACAATTTTTAAGTCTCTGCCAAAAACTTTCCAAAGTGTAAACGAATAAAAATGCAAACCAAACATCTCAACCAGCTGTAAAACTTAACCAGAAATAGAGTGATAAAGTAGAAATGGTGCTATCAATCGTAAATTTAATGTCTGCTTTATGAGACTTGCCCCTTAATTAGCAGTCAAACACCATGAATAAAGATATGTTCTGACACATCAGGAAGCCCCTGAAAGCATGTTGTCACCATACTAATGCTCTGGCATTTATAGGACCTGTTAAAGCTTAACAACCAATGACGTTGCTCCTAAAAACTAGTTTAAAAAAAATAATAATATTGACTGCACTTGTATTAGGCATCAGTGCAGCACTACCAATATTCTAAAAGGCAAGTGAAGAGTTTAAAGCAATGCAGATAAAAGTAGAGAATCTATCTGAAAATCAAATCAATAAGACAGAAGTACGTTCTAGTCCAAACACTGTTTTATGAAGTTGGTGGGACAGCAGCACTGCAGCAAATTCCCCAGTTCCCTTGAAGAACTTGCACGGGTCTAAATAGCAGGTTGGGTGCATCTGCCTCACCACCAGTTCTCCCACAGTAAAAACAGAGCTTATACAAAGTAGAAGGAAGTGTGATAGGACTTACTATATTTTAAAATTATATCAGAAGTGAAGGATGCATTTTCTACTCCTATGTTAACTATCACAGTGACCTCAATGCGGGACAGAAGCCTATACTTCACAGATCCTACGTTAGCACTGATAACAAGTCTCCTTCATCTCTGCCTCCAAAATGACCTTTCACTCTTCACTGCCCCTTCTAGACCAAGAAGTTAATAATGCACCCAGGGCATGATGGGGATTGATTAGTTAGTGTGCCAAGAGCGAAAAAAGAAAAATTACTACAGTGTCAGCTGCTTTTATGGTGACCCTGGCAAAACTACAAAAGCCATGACAGCCTCACATATCAATGCTGCAGAAATGACACCAAATTTATGTATAAAAAAACAGTCCAGAACTTTTGCTGCAGAACTCCAGAAGCAGTGAAAATAGAATGTAATATATGGGAAATCAATAGCTTTATCTTCATACAAATTATATCAGTATGAATAGACACTTGCCACGTTTTACAGACTAACCATATTTCAATAAACCAGGATGAAAAGCCAAAAGTCTTTATGTTGGAGTCATGGGTACAGACCCAGTCATGTTATAGATTAAAGGTTTTCAGCTTCTTTTCTGCAGTTTTTGGGGGTTTGCAGGCTGCTTCTCAACGGTCGCTGACATAAGCAAATTTTTTGACCTTTGCACCAAATTGAGTGTAAATTCCTACCAAATAGTCTACAGATCAGAACAGAAGTTGCAACTCCTAAGCTAGACTTCTTGCAAGTATCCCAAGAGACCACATCCGATACATGTACATCTAATATCTCTGTGTAGAGCTGCAAACCTGCAAAACCTTGTGTAACAATCTTATTAGACTCACCGGGCCGCGCATCAGATACCCGCAGGCCTTCTGGTGGCATGTGTGATAAAAGCTGACTAAGCTATGCTTCACAGATGGCTCTGTCAAAATCAAGCATAACGCATTTGCTCAGACTACACAGCAGGCAGGGGAAAAAAAAAAAAATTAAAACCAAGATGAGTTTCTATTTACATTTCCTCTTATGTACACCAAATCCTCTTCTTGGAAACTTTAAACTCCATTCAACTGTATAAACCCCACCTCTGGTGAGGGAGAAGTTTGCTCTGCTGCCAACTGCATCAGTTGCTTTATGGTTCTTTTTCTCTCCCAGTTAGCACAGCTGTACGGCTGAATCCCAACTTCTCCTACCCTTGAAAGAGAGCTCAGATCCTGCTAGTTGCATGGCAATGGCAGATACATTTCACTGGAGGTCCAGCGCATGTGTACATAGCAGCAGTAACCCCTACATGGCTCTTGCAGTGTGCACAGCGCTGTAGATTTCTGTGGCTGTATCATTCCTGACACCTGAGCTACTTTAAGGGTAGTTCATGTCTGCACAAGTTGTACACAAACCTCTGACTGCAGTGGAGAAGCAGCATTGGGGCTGTTCTCACACATATGCACCCCAGATGTGGCTGAGAACAGACTCCCAACTCGGCTCTATGCTGTTAAGCCAGCACTTTCATTAAAGGGTCATGTCCAAGATGTAAAAGTCTTGAAATCCTCATTGGAGCAAACCAGCTTTACTCCCTGGTGTCTACCAATCCCGAGTTTTATCTCTGTCCTTATTTGGCTTTATCTCTCCCCAGTAGCCCTTTTACTTAAACTCCTTGTAGCTAGATTGAACAAACTAACATAAATGTATTTATTAAAAAATTACACATATTCTTTCAGTGCAGTACGTAAGAGTGTATTTGTTTAAAATGTATCAAGAAATATTAATTCAAAAATGTGTTTAAAGATTGCACAGGATTTTCTACAGAAACTGATAAAATATACAAAAGCCTATACTAGTGTGATGCAGAGCTGCCGAGCTGCCTGAGCAGAGCTGCATTAGCACACAGACCCTCCCTTTCCAGGATCATTAATATTTCAGGTCACTCCACAGTGAATATATGTTTTTGTGAGGCACAGTGATATGCCAGAAGCTACTTTGTGGACTGGAATAATAGTCTTTCCATTCAAAGTCCGGTCTAGTTTCTCCAAGCAAAGGAAAAGTGAGCTGTCTCCAAACTGAATCACCAGCATATATTCAGAAATCTTCTGTTAGCCTTTGACAGAGCAAAAGAAAAAGTCCACCGCAGGGGAGAACTAGTGTGAACTTCCTATCTTTGCTATAGTCAGTTTAGCAATACCCACAGATAGGCTGACTTAAAATGACTGTCCAGCAATATTAAATTCCCCTTAATAGACTGACTTACCCCAGTGGTTTACGAAAATATCTCCCTGGAATATTTCCAAACATACCAGAGATGCTGGCTGGCTAAGTACCCAAAATAGTCCTCAGTTAGCAACTTCCAGACTCCACACAAGAATCAAATTGCCTCACTGTACTACATTCCCTTGACCAGAGCCATCATCTCCCTTTTGGGTGCAATTATGGAGGAAAGTCTTTTTCTTTTACGAGAAAATAAAATTTATGGAGTCTTCAACAAACAGACCCTGACACAGGAGAGAAATATTAGAATCACAGAATCATAGAATGGTTAGGGTTGGAAAAGACCTTTTTAGATCACTTAGTTCCAACCTCCCTGCCATGGGCAGGGATGCCTCACACTAGACTATGTCACCCAAGGCTCTGTCCAACATGGCCTTGAATGCTGCCAGGGGTGGAGCATTTACCAGTTCTTTGGGCAACCTGTTGCAGCGCCTCACCACCCTCACAGTAAAGAACTTCTTCCTTTTATCTAACCTGAACTTCCCCTGTTTTAGTTTAAACCCACTGCCCCTTGTCCTATTACTAGAGTCCCTGATGAAGAGTCCCCCTCCGGCATCCTTCCCAGGCCAGTGGCAGAAATGCAGTTACTGCTGCTTCATAAACACTGACAACACATTTAGACAGCACTGGTGCAACAGGAACCTGTCATTACCTTTGAGACATCATCTGAAAGTTTGATTTTGCTTGATCTTGGTGCCCTAGGGCTAATAGATAAGTAGCTAAAGACAATACCTCATGGCTTCTCGAGAACACAGCTGTGTTCCTATTCTCTTCTGTCCAGTCTACCTCAAAGGTTACTACCCCTGGAACAAGCTGCACTTGTATTTCAGCAGTGACAGAGAACAGTCAAGTTTCCTTCTGTGAACTGGTCAGGGAGCTGTGTTTGGGGGTCTGGTTGCCCTCCTGTGAACTGTGATAACCAATGTGCAGAGCCACCCCTCCTTCCACTGCCTCTGCTACAAATAGCTGCAACCTTTAACCGGTGGACAGGACAAGCATCAAAGGGAAATAAACAGCTCTAAGTGTCACAGCTAGAGTCAGAGCCTCAGCTCAGATGAGTCAGCACAGCCCCAGCTGTACTAGCTACGGGCTGGCTTTGTTTCTCCATTTACAGGCTGCAAGCCAAAGCACAAAGGAAAACTTCCCAACTGCTTGTCATATTATAGTACGACTAAAACAGCTAAATCTAAAGCTTTATCTGAAAACAGGCAGCATGCACCTTCCTTTCCCCACTCCATGAGATGTTTAAGAAGCCTGGCAGCACTATGACCTCTTTCAAGACTCTTCTGTGTTCAGGAATGTGGCCTTCTCCCTGCTGGCAGCACATCAAATGTTCTTACCACTATAGTATTTCGATGCTGCTAAACAATGCTTGCAAATATGCACTTGGACTCTAAGCAGTTCTATTAAGTTTTATGTAATTGTTAAAATCTTTCTTTCCCTGATCAGTCATGTAGGTATGTTTATGTTTACGCTGAGTTCTAGGAATGGGTTTTCATTGTACAAATAAATTCAAAGAAATTTATACGTAAAGAGGGTGGTGGCTATTTATTGATCCTTAGCACCAATGTTTCAGTCAGCCAATTAGGAAGTAAAACCAGTGCAGTGTAACCTACATACCAAATAAATAGACCGAGTGAATGCTGGAAATCATAGCATCAGAGAATCATAGAATAATTTGGGTTTGAAGGGACCTTCAAAGGAAATGGAGGGTTTGAAATATATGCAAGACTGAAATCTGTTTGCATAAGCTGTTGTAAGAACAATGCAAAAAACCTATCTTAACAGAAATTAGTTTTGGCACAAAAAGACAAAGAAAAGCCAAAATCATTACATATTTTATTTCCAACAAAGATTACAGTCAGTTATTTGTCAGTATTAAGAAGTTTAATCACTGCTTAATGCTAAGAAAGATCGTCTCACTGAATACCTGGGAAAACATGGAGGAATTTCTTTCTCCAGAAGTTCCCCAGCTCTTTCAATCCTATGGCATGGGAAACCCTCATTTATCTTTGGAGCAAGAGAGATAGATACAGTAAGAAGAGTCTTGTGGAGTAAATTAGTAAAAGCTAATTTACTACATTCAAATCATAAAAACACATGCTTACCTCATTTGCAAGACACCTTCCTCCACAGACTCTTGTTAATGATAAAATGGCTATGAAAGAAAAGATGTGCTGTAGTGTCTTACACTACATATTATTCCAATGCATTCTGAAGAAAAGTTCTCCTAGTGCAACCTTCATCATTTTCCCAATGAGGAGATTCAAAAATTTAATTTGCTTTGGTATTTAGTTAAAATAAAATTCATTGTGTGCACATTTGTATGTTGCAACTCCTGCAATATTTAAAAAATGCAAGCCAGAAACAAAATAGAGACATTCCTGGATTTTTCTTTCTTTATCAGAGTGATAAATAAGCCTACATACTTCTAAGTCTCTAAGCAAGAGCATAGTCAAACTGGCCTTTCTCCAGTCCATCAAGTCCCTCAGCCCAGGTTGAAGTTGGTATACTCCTGTAGGGGTTGAGGAGAATTCGGAAGCAGCGAGCAATCAGGATTCCCAAGAAAATAAATAATAAAATCACAAAGGCAAATGTTGTTTTCTGTTCCAGGGTCATGCTGGAATTTGGTATCATGTTCCTAAATGGCACAAAAGTGGCAGTGAATACCTCTCCATCCATCATCCAGAGAAGGTGAAATGAATAATCCCACAGTTGCTTTCTTTTCATCATCACTTCGCTGAGGTCAAAGTAGAAGCCATTTAGATGCACTCCACTATCTGTACAGAAAACGAGAAGCAATGTTAACTGCAAATAGCATTTTGTTTGTTTACTTCAATACAACTTTCTCCTAATGGAGAAAAATGAGATGGAAAAGAACTTGACGGCAGGGTCTGCTTGCCTCTGTGTCATATTTGAGACAAGTTAGAAATCCTGCAATGTTCTGTTGGCAGTACAGAATCCAGCCACAAATCGTAAATGTCACCCGATCAGAGCTGGCAGTAACCTCTCCCTAACCTACCATGTAATTTGGACTGGAGCACAACATTTCTTTCCTTCAAGGGGGAAAATGAGGGGTTTAACCACAAGGGGTTTAACCACAGTGGGTAGCACAGAGAAATGGCAAATTTCAAGCCTTGCTGCAGGACAGGCTAGCTGTGGTTGATGCTACTCTAAGGTGGGCGAGAGGGGTCTGAAAAACACATGTAGTTATGGTTTTACACAATGACCAAAAATACTTTGAGGTGGGACGGCCCACCTCAGGCCCACTGCAGGCCAACAAAATGTGCGTGTCCCCACAATGGAAGGCAGCAACCATTCAATGCCTGAAACACTGCAGCACTTACGAAGAAAAGGCATAAATAATTTGTGTTTGAGAGATTTAGAAAGGCAGCCTGAAGTAAGTCAAGTAGAAATTTATCTCAAGGGCAAATGTTTCTAAATGTTTTCCTACTTAAAATCAGAACCAGGCTTACAAACACAGTTAGCAAGAAAATGTTTTTTATGTTAGCAGCTCTGCCACATCAAGAGAATCGCTAGGATTTGGGATTTGTTCCTAGACAGCAGCGCATATGCTGTGCTGCTGCTTGCCTGGCACGTCTGCTCCTTTGACTGTCTGGGTGCCTGTCTACCATTACTTTCTCCTCCCTTGCACACTGGGTTTTCCTTCCAGGAGGAGGGAAGCTGGATGATGCAGCTTAGGCCTGGTCATCAGCACCAGTGAAATTACCTGTGAAGTGTCCCTAGGAAAAGAAAGGCTTCAAAACCGGTCGAAAGACAACACTATCGGCTGAACACATTGCGTTGATGGAAAGAGGAAGAAAAAGAGATAGAAGAACAGAATGCAGTCTGTAGCACACACAGAAAAAAACTTCACATCATTATAGCCTTCATATCATATATACTTCATATCATTATATAGATGGAATCATTATACTGATTCCGTCACTGGACTGGGATGAGTAGTTAGGTGTAAGTGGATTAAGAAAACACAGTCATACTGAATATTTTTGGGATTATCCTAAAAACTGTACCTTAAAGAAAATAGAGAAAGTATTAAAGCAACAAAAAATTGGAATTGCATGGCTATTATGTATGTTATTATGTATGATGTAATTATGATGGAAAGGATAGAAAGATCAAAACTGTTAACTTTCAGTCTTTCAAAAGAGTGTCTCAGCTACCAGCTGATAAAAAAACAATGCAGAGGACTGTAACAGAGAGAGCTAAAACTTCAGGAACAACTGGTTTAATAACACCAACAGACATTTTGGGGTGGGGAGGGAGTGATATCTGGTGACGGAAATAATAAATTCTGGCAATAAATAATCTGGTTATAAAAAAGAAGAAACATAAAAGTGAGACAGAGTGTACCACTGTGGCAGTGATGGTACAGCGGAGGCCAAAGTTAACGGTGTCCCCTTCTAAAAGACCTTTGGTATTCTGACTTTGGAAAGCTTTTCTGCACACACTATTATGTCATATTTTTTAATGGTTTTTTTAAGCATATGTCCTCAGGTAAACACATATTATACACATGTAACTTTAGTCTTTCCTAAAACTGTAATTACACAATGCAGTGATTATGCTTGCTCTCACAGATCAGAGTGTTTTAGGAAAGGTTTTCCTGCCATTTTTCTAGGCATTATCTGAATACATGGTTAGTAACCATGGGAGAAAATGCAAAAGATAGAAAATCTGTGACTGTCAGGAAAGATGAACTTTTGATACACTGGTTTTAAATGCCAGACTTAGAATAGACAAAGGATTATGTACACAGTTTTGAAGAAACTTGATTTGAAAAATGAATGAGATCATTAACCACTTCTGTTATGACAGAATTATGTTTAAATATCCCCACTGATATAAGCACATGTGTACTTGAAAGGAGAAGGTAACTAGCTAAAGACATTTATTGGGCATATCTATAAACACAAGTAATAAGGCTTGGAAGCATCTTGGCCACACTCCTGGCTTCTGGTCATTCACCTGGAGCAACTGGTATAAGGAAGTCCGCAAGTCCCACATCTTCCTCCCTGCCCATCATTTTCTGTTGTGTCAGCAGACGTTCCCCGGCACTGGGCACCAGAGTCTCTTTCCAACTGGAAACATTCCCTGTACCATTCACACTGTACATGGCAAACTGTATTTTCTTGCACAAGAACCTCTGCACACTTTGCAAGAGTTCCTCCATCCTGCTTAAGCTCCATCCTGTCTTGATGGTAGTTATAGCAGGCTGACAGGGAGGACAGGAGCCTGGACAAGGCTGTTGAGGAGCTGCAAAGAGAGGCAAAAAGGCCCTTCCCCATGGCATGAGGGAGATTTCTGCAACAGCTCTAATGCAGATCCCAAGAGGCCAGAGACAAAAGCATGAGTGGGATGCACGCTACGAATATTCCCATTTCAGCACAAAAGCATCCATGCAGCCAAAACAAATAAATAAAAAATACAGATCATAACAAGGGAAGTGGTAGAAAGCAGATAATAGTAATAATAACAACTCAACCTGACTGTATTTCTTTTCAGCTTGTTCCAATCACTAAATGCTGAGCCAAATTATAGCAGGGGTGGAAAAGCCTCAAGCTTGTTTAAAAATTCACTGATGTAACCAAGATTCCTGTAGGTGCACACCTGCTGCTTTCTTTTTTATTCCACATCTCAGGTAAAATAATAACTGACAGAAAAAACAGATTATCCTTCACTTAAATGTCTAGCCCTAATTTTTTTTGTTTGTTGTTTTTGTTTTTTGTTGTTGTTGTTGTTGTTGAATGCAGATGTTCCCCCTTCAGTTACTTTCTGTAATGGGTTCCTTGCAGATGTGTCTAATCCTTTGTTTAATGAGTAAACAATAGCACATCATCCACATCAGGCTGTTACTATAATTTCTCCTTGCTAGTGTCCACACATCCATTAGACAGTTCAATTATACCTCTCCTTGAGGCGGTGCTTACAGTCTAAGATAGTAAATTTATAAGGAAATAATGAAACAGAGTAAAACTTGCATATCATTACTGGCATTAAATTGACAGGTTAGTCTTTGCCACATCCTAAACCTTTATAGCCTTCACAAAGTTTCAGGTATCCACCAGCAGCCCAGTAGCTGAACTATGAGCACAGGGCCTAGTCAAATGTCACCAAAAGGTAACTTTTCTGGCCAAGCCACTAAGATATTTGAAGTTAAAATGTCACTGGATTAATTAGTTGATAGAGCTATCTGCACATTTGTCTGAAAGATACAAATTTACAGGACTCTGAATAGTTAAGCTTATTCGAAGCTCCTTTGATCAGTCTTTCAGTGCTTTTAGCATATCTTTTGCTTCAAAGTTGCCTACAATTGAAAATTGTTGTACATTAAAAGGATTTCCTTAGGGCTCACAGTTTAAAGCTTCTTACTTTGAGAACAATAGGATTAACAAAAGAATGGCTTTAAGATCTGCACCTTTAGGAACAACATATTTACAATTAAATGTAGTTTTGTTCTGCTGTTTAAACTGCTCCCTCTTTATAACCATGTACAACATAAATTGCATTTTGCATCAACACCCATATGTTTATATTCTTACCATGAAATATTTGCATGTTGATGATTAGTAACAGCCAAAGAGACTGTAGGAAATCACATCCCATTTTGCTGAATAGAATCCTATGCATTTTGCCAAGTTCTGTATCCTACCTGCTCATAAACTTGCATATCATCCCATCCCTGTAACTGCAGTACTCTGAGACACAAAGCAGCTCTGGAGCTGACCTTCAGTGGCAGTAAATTGTTCCGGTATAGCTGGAGATATACACAGATTAGCATTACTGGCCCTTTGTTTTTCAAAATACTGAGGAACTGGTAATTCAAGAAACTATTGAAGACATCCAGGCTGAACTGTGACATACACAATCTATGTGCACATGGATTCAAAGAAAATACTTTAAGTATTAACAATCAAACACCACATAGAGTGGCAGCATCTGTTTATTGCTATTTCTTGACAAATCATTCACTATACACTGTTCCATGTACATCACATAAAACAAATAGAAAAGCCTCTGAAACGTCAAAGGAGTAATTTAACTAGCAGAAAACCATTTGTGTCACAGGGGCCTGCAGCCTTACTAACTAGACACAAGGCCAAGTTTCCTGCTACTGCTAGCTGTTCTGCTGACTTAATCACCATCTTGCCCACTTACACCTTTGGCCCTGTAAAATTTGCTTGATGAAAATTACAATTAAGCAACAAACACAGCAAGAAATTAAAGATCAAGACATTTAAAGAGATTAAACATGGTATTTTTCTCTCTCTTTTAAGTCAATACCCAATGATTTTATTTTGCTCTTCTTGTTCATTCAGGATGTACTGGCCTAGTCTGTAAGGTCCTGTGACTTAACTGGGTGCTTCACCACATATGCCTGATATGCAGGTATCCTATATTAGTGGAGCAATTGGTTTTCCATTATGAAATATCTCATGGAATGTAGCAAGCAGACAGCTGTGCCAAGACCATGTGCATGATTTTCCTATACCACCCATACTAGTTTCACTGATTACTCACTTCCTTAGCTACAAAAACACATGGCAAGTTTCTTCAGGCTCAAACATCTGTACACAAACTATTTGAGCAAATATATTTCCATACACTCACAGTTCAGTTGCTGTAATTGACATTTTAAGCCTACCTTAAACGAACAAAATTTGATTACAAAAAGCACCAGGCTAACAGATTAAATTACATGTGCACTTCTCTTGTACCTGAATGTTTCTTAGGTTTCTTCATACTGTATCCTGTACTGTTGTTTGCTGCACAGTCTAAATGGATATATTAGCAATGCCCTTTTCACCTATACGTCATCCTTTTCTTCTCACAGATTTGATACCAAGCTGCCATTGCCCTTTCCCTCCAGACACATATCCTCAGCATCTCTCAACAGCTTTCAAGGACAGATCTTTATGCGCAAAAAGAGCCCCTTGGTGCACCATTCAGCAGTTAACATTGCTAAAGCAAACTGATGGGTTTAATTTTAGCAATAAAAAATGCTAGAAAGGGATCTGTTATTTTTTTCCGTAGACCTTTTCTAATACCATGCACCTCACTTTTACCTTTTCTAATACCATGCACCTCACTTTTACTTAATGCACCGTGGAATGTTTAAAATGCAAGCTCACCTTTAATGTGTTAACATGCACAAATAATATTTTGAATTCCTCTACATAAGCTGTGTGAGGATGATTTATACACAAAAAAGTCAAAGTTATTCTAAAAACTTTAATTATTCACTGCATTTTCTGAAGTAATTGCTAGCTTTTTAGCAATTACTGAAGGTACAAATCTGTGAAACTTCAATATATTTACACCATTCAGGGATCCGTGCAATGGTTTGAAATATGCACCCAGGACTGTTCTCCTTCCTCAGTATACACTCTTCTTTCAAAAAGAGGGTGTACAGAGGCAACAGTACTGCAACCCTTCTCCACAGTGAATATTTTAAAGGTATAGCAGTAATAAGATAATCAAAAATGCTAAAGTTTTTAAAGCTAATAACATGCTAATATCCTTATAGGCTGCATCCTACATGACTCAGCAAGTTGAAAATTTGTTGTCATTACAGTCATAAATCCTTACCAAAAGAAATATTTCCAGCTCAAAATGACAAGAAATGGATTTTATACTAGCCTGTCTGGCATCAGTAAAAGATAAACTGTAATATACTTTCCAGAAAGTAAATAGGGAATACACAACAATATAGTCAGTATATAGTCATGTAATTATTGTTATTTTTAAGTCTAATGTCAGTATTCCTGACCTGGTATGGAGGACATAATAGAGAACATTAGCCAGGTATACACAATATAAAGATTATAGTTTTATTAAATAAATGAAGAAAATTAGACAATCAATTTCTGTGAAACAAATACCTTCATCTAGTAGAGGGGGAACTTGACCCATTTCCCATTGCAGCAGTTACAGGTAGCTACAAGTATCTTTAGCTTCCATTCTTCTGAACCTTTCTTGTATTTCTAAGCATAAAGGATCAGACACAGCTAAGGAACCAGCGAATACCCAAGTTCAAAAGCTGCTGTTTGAAGGCTTAGAATTTTACATGAAAAACCACAAACTTGACTGAGAATCCTATTTGTGTGTTAGAAGTAATTAGCTGAAAATACTGTTTTTTTTTAAAGTGAGGCTATAATTTCAGTTCTGCCTCAGCAACGCTCCAACGGATTCTGCTTGGCTGAGTACAGCAGTCGCCTTGCAGCCTGTCTGAAACCATCTTCAGCAGAACATTAACATTCAAAAGGTGTACCAAAAAAAAAAAAAAAAACAAACAAAAAAAAAACCCAGCCAAAAAAGACCTACAGGATACACCATGCCTCTGCAAAATCAAACCTACAATCTGCCAGTGCTTCTCTCTTCTCTGTAGATTGTTGTCAGTAATGTACTTTTTAACTCCAACTAACACTCCTTTTTCAGTCAATCTGAATAACGATTATAATTTGGGATCTTTGGACAAATATCTTAATCCTTTACACATCTTAAAATGTAGTGGATTATACGAATGCCAGTGGTGTACTTTCTTTAGAAAATAAATTGACCTTGCAATGGGAGAGATTGTATCTGAACTTGTATCTAGGGATTTTTGCCCTGGGAGTTGTACTTGTTTCCACATACTAAAGCTGCCCTTGATATAGTTGCTTTTTATTTTGAGGGAAAACATCTAACTAAAGCGAGAAGGTTCCCGTTTTCCTTTCCCATGAGAAAAATGAAGTCAGTTTTAGAATGTCAGTCAGATAGGCTGATTAAAAAACTTAACAGTTGTTTTTCTGAGAGTTTCTACTTCAAAACAAGCAGGCACACACAACACACATAGACCCACACCCAGGCCCCAAACCATTTAGGTTGACAGAATGTCATTTGTTTTGATCTGTTACAGAGAACTTTAGTTTACAGATATCCCATATTTTCATAGACCAGAAAAAGAATATGGGATATTATTCTGCGCTCATATTTTCTTCAGGCTTCTGGTATGGACAATAGATTTAAAGCTCACAAGAATTATCTTCCTTTCTCTACTCCTTGAGGATTTTCCTGTGGAAACATCCCTTATCTTAAAACATTAACCCTGCCAACCACATTGTCTTTGGCAGGGTCAACATTGTGGAGCATGGGACTATGGTTTTGTGCATGTAGTAGGACAAAATATGCTTTCAGGGATGCTGCAAAGCTGTCACCCAGATTACCACAATGCAGAGATGGTCATTTTCTGGACACCCACACAGCCAACTGGAGATACCCATGCACCCTGGGGGTGGTCTGCTTAAACCCATTGACGGTCTGGCTTTTTGTGCCTTATACAACTAAAAAGAAAGAAGGAAGCACCTCCTCTTGCTGTCACATAAAAATCTCCATGCAGGGCTCCCTCAGCACCTTGTTCATTGCAGGGTAAGCAGATAACAAGGGCTATGCCGGAACCTCGAGTTGGCACACGCAAATATTCTCTATGTGACAATTAGTTGCCAGGATGTTGCTTTGAAGAGTAGTTATACCTCAGAATAAGCCACAAGCCAGCCTGCAGTATGAATGCATTCTGCTCACATCAGAGTATATCTCTGCCTCTGCAGGAAAACATTTCAGGAAGGAATTTTCAGCTCCTTGTTCTCCTTTGCACACGTGGGCATAAGTCAGCCTGATGCTGTGTTCTTCATCCTCCGAATCCCTCAGGATCTATTCCTCTAGATGAGCTTCAAAAAGGGTGTCTTAGGGCCCCTTCCTGCACTTCCCTTAATCCCATCAGCATCTCTGGTTCTGTGACTTTAAAGAGCCAACTTGTAATTTCCATTTTTAAATCTTTGGGGATTTTCCACTTTCTGAACCTGAGCTCCACACAGCTAGATGAGATCCACCCCATTGCTATACTCTGCAACTTCTGGAACAATAATTGACAAGGTTTAGTAACCCCTCCTCATCTGGCATATTCATGACAAGACTTGACAAAAGAGGCTGGATTACATTCCCAGAAGATTTCTGGCATAGGATTTTCATAACATCAGCCAGAAACTTTATATTTTACATGTAAGTACTCTCAAATCAACCAAAGTCTTACAGACCCAATAGCACATTATTGCAGCAGCACTGATCTGTGACCAAGGCAAGCTGGTGTGCTTTCTTGGAGTGTACCTTTTTGTCATGAAGAAACTCTTCATCACGCTTTTCCCTTTAAACAATTTTCATTGTGATAGAAGTTGTCATCCACTCAGCTCCCAGAAACTGAGCAACTCTTCAAGAAAAGACAGAATGATTCATTTGTTAGAGGAAGACAGATCCTAAAAGTGTGAATCTGTAATTCAACAATGAGGGAATTCCCACAGAAGGGGAGGTTTTCTCCTATCACTCTATATGCATTTTATATTAACTAGCCATTGGATAAAAAAACCCACACCCAAACCTCAGAAATAATCCACCTGGTTAATATATAAAAGCTCAATGCTGCTGCCACACTGTGTCAGTTGGACCCTAAAGGAGGCATATGCACTGCTTTTGCTAGATTTTGGTCTCAGTAAGATTAAAGCAGGAGCCAAGAATTAAGTCGAAAAGCTCAGGCATATCTCTGACCAAGTCAGTCAGAGACGGAAGACAGGAGGACAGCCTAGTAAGACAGTTATTAGCCAGGGACTGCTTTGGATGTCAGTTTCAGAGTTATGTTCCTGTAGTCCCCTTAATGCTGCTTTAGGCAGCTAAAGCTTTTGGGTGTGACTTTCAGTTTAACGGATGCTGCATTGTCAGTTCTTGTAGGGCTTGCAATGAGTGCATCATATCCTGGATTCCAACCCCAAAGGCTTCAAACTCCTAAATTATTTTATTTGAAAATGGTATGCTTCACATGTGCCTTTGAATGGAAATAATGTGAAATTCTAAATAAATATCTGAAATACGTTGGTATTTTGGGATGGGATGAATTTGGATCTCCAGCTATTTAATAGGGAAGTTCCTTTAACTCTCTTCATAGAGCGTGTTTCTCAGCCAGTATCATTAAAATATTTTCCACAGCCTTGGCTTGCTTTGCTATAGGGTTGTGTTAACAACTCTTAACAACTTTTTGAAAAAGGAGATATGAATATAATTATATTTGATATTTAGTGCTTCAATTCAAAAATCTCTATCAATTTCAAACAGTGTAAATAAGGGCAGCCTTTCAGGAAACTATGAGGTTTTGACTAAAAGCCATGAATGCAATCCTGAAACCTTCACTGCAACTCAAGAGAAACTCCTGCCAACTTTTTCGTGTGCTTCTATTTTTGCCTACTCAGATCTGTTACTTACTTTTGAGAGGTGGAGATGAGGGCCCTGAAGTCCTGCTTCCCATCATTGCACAAAGCAGCGGCATGCCACATAGTAGCAGGCACCCCTCTTGCAGGTCCTATGCCACCATGCTTAACACAGATGGAAAAGGACCAAGCAAACTTGCTTTTTCTGCGGTTTGCTCTCATAGATGTTTATACTGAGCTCCCATAAATGGAGCTACCATCAAGAACCAACTTTCTGTGTCAGGCTTGTAGAGATAAATTAAGGTAGAAAGATTTCAGCTGATTCAACAGGATTTGCAGCCCAGCACAGCTTCCTCTTCTCCCCCAGAAAAGGGGGGGAGGCCTTGTATGTTTGTCCCAAGGGTCACCAGTTAAGTTGCTTAACACACTGAATCTTTATTTTCCCCTACAGATGAATTTAATTGCCACTAACATCTGGAGGCATCCTTCCCTGTGACGTGTATTTGGCTGGAAGTAGGGGTTGATTCTAGCAGGTCCTGTAAACATTCTGGCCACAGAGTCAGATCAGGCATCTCTTGAAGAACATGGAGGTTCCCATCCCTGCTTTCCCTCCCAGGCCCTGCAGTTCTACCACTGGCACTCCCTCACCTCCATCATGAAAGACATCCTGCAAAATATACCCGTTTGCTATATTCATGCCTCCTCTGAGTCAACCACACCGTGTGTTCAGGGTAACTCCATTGCTTTTCTTATCTTGTGCATGCATGGGGAAGTTTTCTTTGGCAGTCGTTGGCAGTGCATGAATACCCTCCTTAACGCAGGTTATTCAAAATAACAATGTAGTTTAGACATTTTCTGAGGGCAGCAGGAAGCAACATGACTGCTAACTTCTTACTACTAAAGCTGTCTAGAGCACACATGGGTCCCTTATGGTAACCTCAGAAGAAGATTTTGACATGGCACAACCTATTTCCCTGCCTTCTCTATTTAGTACAATTCTACACTGCAAGTTCATCTCTGTGATCCAAATATTAGCCAGCATTTTCCATAGCAATTACGTGAGCTCTCACATATATGTTCAATTTGGCACATCATTAAAACTCTTTTTGTAGGACCAAGTAAAACTGAAAAAAATAAAAACTTGGAACACTTCTAAAGGTTTAAAGATGTTTCTAAAGGAAGATCTGAAGGATGCCTCAGCCTGGACAGCAGGTCGCTACCGTTGCCAGGGCAAAGTGGAAGTATAAAATGTTGGGGAGGGTAAAATATTCAGATGTCTGAAGGAAAAGTGGTATTATAACTGAGATTTACTCTGGAGACTGTATGGCTTCCCTGCTTTCCTGTCCTAACATAAGTGGTTATGTCATGTTTGCATCTACTTCTGCAATCTTTAGCAACAATGGGTGCACAAACCGATGAGCCTGGAATCCTGGCTTGGCCAGAGAAAGCCATGACAGATTTTGTTTTGCATTCAGTGTAAGTATAATTCATATTCTGATAGTTGACACTGACATGTTTCTATGATCCTAACCTACAGAGACTTCTAAAATCTGGGTAAGACAAAGTGAAAATAACAAATACTGGGTCAGGGAGAGCTGTTATATCTGGAGAACGGAGAGGGAAAAGGGAACAAGGATAAGTTGTGGGGTGACAGCACCTTCTCTGGAGGTTTGTAAAGGGTCAGTATAATATAGAAAGCTCTAAATCAAAAGCTCTCACATTCCTATTTGAGTTGTTTACTTGTATGCAACTGTGGCCATAGTGCTCATTTCAGGCATTTCATCCTAAGCATCTCCATTATTATTATACACTGTTTGACTTGATGACCTTACGGGTCTTTTCCAACCTAGTTGATTCTGTGATTCTACAATTGATTATGGTTTTGCCACAAAAGCTGACAAACCACGTCCTGCTTCAACCTTCTTGGAAGTGCAAATTGAGTCACTCACTTCTAACTGACATTGAAGCATGGCAGGAATGAGGATCAGCACAGAGTCAGTATAATACCTATAAAGTGCAATATGCCATCAGCTTAAACCAGAGGTGGCATTCACTCATTGACATTTAGTACCTCAGGGGCTGCATTTGCAAATTATATTGCATTAATATTGATTTATTTTTTCTTCATTTGTATTTTTTAGTGTGCACTGTAGCAATACCAAAAAAGAGCAAAATCCCTAACAAAATTTACATAATTCATCATAGGAGCCAAGATTTCAAAATGAATTTAGTTTCTTTGCATTTTTCCATGCTTCCCATTTTTCTCATAATGCAGCCTGGATGTGACACCTAACATAACATGACAGCACTTCTGCTGCCAAAACATAAAGGTTTGCAACAACTTCTACTTCTCTTCCTACAGCTGATTTATGCAGGCGGCTGTGTAAAATTCAGATGGTGTCTAAACAAAAGAGAGTACAAGATGTCTTGTGACTGGCAGCTCCATAGGAACACTGATTTAAACTTAAACCTTGCATCGACACAGGAGAATAAAAGCGTATGGCATAGGCTTATTAGCCATTAAATACGCAATGTGCAATTTTACTGCTATAAAGCTGAAGATTAAGAGACTGGATTAGGTTGCCTTCCAAACAACATCAGTGCGTTATATACAAATTGTGATTTGATGTAATGCAGTTCAGTAATGTCAGTTAAGGCACATTTTATGTCTAAGTATCATTAAAAAAACCCCAGCAGAGTAACATCACTGAACAGATTTTATTGTTTAAGAAATTATAAACGCTACCTAACATTCCCATTCCCACATTAGCTAGCTTGCCTTAAGAGTCACCTCAGAATAACATAAAGAGCTTTAGAACAATGAATACGAAGAGACATGTAAGAACTTAATGAGCAGGCTGCTGGCTCTCTTGCTGCTTGATTTTGTCCTGATTTTCAATAACTTTGCAGAACTGAGAGCTACTGCTGGGAGGGAGGCAGAATTGTCTGAGCAGAGAGGTTGAATGTACAGGGATATGACTGCTGACCTTTAGAGCAATTTGGGATGATGAGTATGTTTTTCCCTTTCAAAAACCCTGCTTCCTTTACAAAAGCTGGCCCTTTTTCAAAATTATGTCAACCTCTGAGAGTGTGTCATGAAAGGAAGAGGTAGATCCCTTAAGTAAATCCATACAGTTAAAATTTCTATATAATGTGTTACAGAATTCCAGCCAAGGAAGCTAGTAACGCCCAAGTGATTCTTATCCACTGTTTTGGTTAAATTAGGGCCTTAAAGGAATGAAAGTCATCCTGTTGGCTAACCCAGAAATGCCAAAGGCAATAGTGCTTTTTCAGTAAAAACCACAGAAGTTCCATAATGAATGTTTTACACACCCAGCAGTGCAACAGGTCACACTAACACAGCCAAAATGGAACTTTTTTCCCCACAGCTAAATGTTGTCATTGATCTACTATTATACACAGATGTTATGTATTTGCATCAGAAAACAAAAGAATACAATATCAGGTAATTTAAGGAAATGTTCATAAAAACAATTATTTAATGTAAGATTATTTAATGTTATTTGTACTTGCACAAAGGCTGGAAACAATACATTTCAAATGTGGAAATAATGATTTCATGTGACAAAAGATTAGTTATGCAATTCTCTTTTCCAAACAGTATAATAACTAGCATATCGTAATGCTACCTCTTGCTGTCCTGTCTCACGGAATTTATAACCCTCCAAAAATAAAATTGGTCTCTTTAATTAAAGCTAAAAGCATGTAAGCCCACATAAAAAGACAGACAATAGAGCTATTGAATACTGCAGTTACTTTACATTCAAGATATGTTCACATTTTACATGATTGCGGCAACTGATTTAATCCTATTTTAAAAGGTGGTAACGAATATAATGGGTTTCATTTGAAAGGCCCTTAGCACATCAATTAAAATTAATCTGAAGGATTCTGCACAAAAGGCAGCATGCTCTTGAACTGTGACAAACAAGGGAGGAGTATGCCGGGTCCTCAAAAGTGCATTGAAAAAGATATTTCAAAAGCATGAAAGCTCTCCAATGTAGTGCTACTACATTTTTTTCATGTCAGCAAATTTGCCATTATCTAATAGAAATATACCTAAAAGTTATACCTATATAAATATACCTAAAACCTTTAATTTGAACCCAGCTATATTCCTATTTTGGAAAGTGATTGCTTATATAGCCTTCACTTTGTTTATGCTGGTATTTCACAAATCATGAACTCAAATTACACTGTTTTTTTCAGCCTCTTTCCTTTGATTTGAAGCATTAATGAAAAATTACCAGAATCACAAACAGAATCTAAGTTATTGTAGACTGCTTTTGGACAGGCAGCAGTGAAAGGAAGTTAACCCTCCTCCCTTCCACACCCTCCTACAGTCTCACTCAGGTTGCCCATATCCCTTGGTACTTTCTTCCTCTGTAGCCACCAGGCATGAAGAACTGATGACCTTTTCTCCTGGGAAAATCTGTAGCCAGCCATTTATCTCCCTACTTCTTGACTCAAGAGGGACTTTTCATACTGCAGCAAAGACAGTGTGTGAGCTACTGCCACAAAGGGGCGAATGTGCACTCCCCCACCTTCCAGCCCTGAAAGTTGCCACCCCTCCCTTTGCATCAGACACAGCTATTGTGCAACTACAGTATAAATCAGGTGTGGAAAAATCCATCTGGGGAATAAAAAATGAAACAAAACAAAAAAAGTTCTTATCAGATCAGTTAGCATCTCAAGAGAGATGGGCACAGAGGGGGGAACCTGAAAACAGAGGAGCAGGGCTGCCTCTTTCAGCAGTAGCTTATTATTAGATTGGCTTAGCCACAGCTTGAAACTGCATCCTAAGCCTATCTGCAAAGCCAGGGAGGAAAATCACTATGCAGTCATCTCTCCCTAGAGACAGACAAAGGAAAAGATTAAAACAGATGGGAGGAACCACGGGCGTGCCACAGCTGTGGTTACCTCAAGAAGCAGATATGCAATAGGACTGTAACAGATCAAGGTTGAAAGGGAGTTGGTTACAGATGGACCGGGGTGATTTCAGCAGTTCGCAGTTAGGCTGTACGTATAAAGAGAGGTGAAAGCAGCTGTAGAGGGAGATAGAGAGAAACTGTAGGAAAGAAGGCTGAAAAGAGAGAAGATTTGAAGGACAGCTAATTGCAAAATTATGGTTTCAGTTAAGTGCACATGAAAGCAAGAGAACTAATGACTGAAAAGAGGGAACAGGAGTCTTCTGCATATCAACATAGTGGGAAAGAAGCCATAAGAAAACATCAGCTAATAGGATGTGTGCATACATGCAAACACAAATGTATATTGAGGTATTCAGACTGTAATCATGTCATAAACTGAAGACATTTCTGGTAAAGGAGCAGAATTCTTATGGCAAACTGCAAGACTTCCAGCCACCCACTCCCAACACCTCTCTACACTATTTGCACATGCCCTGTCAGCACCAGCTGTCATATTACCAACTGTAAAGTGACCTGGTCCTGGTGGAGCTGCCTGTACGTCAATTGTCATGCAGAAGAATAAGAAGATGGAAACTCACCTTCTCCTAGTGGCCCTGTTTTAATTATATTCTCATTGTAAGGTCACAAGTACAAAAGTGAGGGGAAATCTCCAGTGCCAGATTTTTTGGGAGGTGGCTTCTCTATCACATACCTTCAGAGTGAAAAATTGGATGTTTTTTAATATAATATCATATGCTAAATCTAAAGCTAAAGAAGGTTACTTTATCCATTTAAAGAAAACTAAAAGGAAAATCCAAAGATTTCCCTCATGTTTTCTATCCTTCTTCAGTTACTTTAATAGGAAATGGAAACCATTCCATCTGAAAATAGGAGAGAATTTTTTTACAGCGAGAACAATCAACATCCTCCCCATGGACGTGGTGGAGTCCCCATTGCTGGGGGCTTTCAAGATGTGGTTGGACAGGGTGCTGGATAATCTCAATACTCCCTTTCCCACAAAAGGATGCACTAGATAGGTTTCCAAGGTCCCTTCCAACCTGGGCTGGTCTGTGATTCTGACTCATTCGACACATCTGCTATGTCAAAGATGTAAAACAAAGTTAAAAAGAGAGGGACAAGCCTTGTTCTGGGGATTGCAGTACACATCATAAAGCTACAAATTTACCCACAATATTTTTTAAATCTTTTCAACGATTTTAAATTATTCTCATTAATCTCAACCACAGCATGATAAAGCATTTTTAAAACTATCTTCCAGCATCTGGGCCTTCAGCCTTGCAAGAGGCAGACTGCAGTATCATTAAATGCAGGCATAGGAAAGGTACTGGGGTGCTTTCTAACTGCAGATTACAGCAATGAACACTGAAAGTGCTACCAAAAGAGCACTTTATTGCCCTCATGAGCACAGCCTTCATGAGTACAAGCATTTGTCAATAAACCTTTCTGGTGACATTAGGCCTTATAAGCCCTTAAGGCTTCCCAGATGATAAAACCCCATTTAACATGCATTGTATTTAAACCTAAGATATAATAGGAAAACAACTGTGAAGCTTATGAAAGAAGCTGGCGTAACAGAACTGGAGGCTGCAACCTTTTGTCTCTCAGGCTCTGACATGGTATGACAGTATCTCTCCCATGCTGCCTAACAAGGTAACTTTGCTCTGGTTTGATGGGACATCCAATGCGCAGAAAATAAGTTAATACTGATTCATTAACTCTAATTCACTCCTTATTGACAGCAAACAGTGAGACAAATGAGATATTGTGCAAAATCCTTCTGTGACTTCAAATAGAGACCTCTGGTTTTTTATTTAAAACAAAATGTTCATTGGGATACGTACTGTATAACTAATAGCATGAATCTCTCAGAAGGCAGTATTGCTGTAATGCTAATCAGCCAGTTTGTTTGACAAATTTAGTCTTTTTTCTGCTAACACAAATTCCTTGAAATATCTTTTTGAAGGTGTGAACAATAACAACTAACGACTTAGCTGTGTCTGGTCACATGTTATATAGCCTCTTCTCCTAGACTCAAAGCACAGTCAGAGTTAGTGCTTTTCTACTTTCTCTGAATAGTCTACATGCTCTGAGATCATCCCTCTAAGGGTTTTGCAATTACTCATGCAAAAAACCAAACCTATTAATGTTGCTTTCCATTTTCTCCCTTTCCCCAGTCATTCTGAAAACCTGCATGCATAGACCTCCTGTCTCACCCTGCTATCCCACCTTCCCTGTCATCTCTGAAGCACTGCCTGACACAGGTCCCATCAGAAAGCAAAAATCCTTTTTTTTTTTTGCTTTCTGCAAAAAAGCTGCCATCCTTTACAGGAGTTTGCCACTCACAGTTGCATCTTCTTCTAGTCAGCAGAGACATCTTAGCATCCTCTTAATTTATACCTCTAATAGAGAACCTGTGCAAATTAGCTGCACTAGAGTAATAATCTTCAAGTTATGCTTAGCTTGACAGAGAGCAGCCATCATGTAAGACAACCAATCTGTCAGTGTTGCATTGGGATTTGTGAGGTGACGAGGGTGCCTTTGCAGCTCTGACACAGCAATTGTCCTTGCAGCGGTACTTGAACTTTCCCAGGAAAGACACTGAGGGAGCTAGTACAGCTACTGCACTGGTTGCACTTCACCTGAACTAAGACTGTCTGCTTTTTAGCAGTGCAATGCCCTTACACCACTAAATACCGCCTTTCTTTGCTACAGCTGCAATAATTTTAGATATTAGAAACAGCTGAAAAAATCATTAATTTCTGTTGATTATCCTGCTGTTCCCTAAGCATCTTTCATCTCAGTGAATTCTGACTGCTCACATATTTTCTCTTTGCCTTAAATTTAATATATTTAAGTTTCATCCAATTCCTTATCACAGCTGAAAGTGCACGTTATTACATTCTGATTTTTTTTTCAGCTGTAGTTCAGAAAAATCTGCCGTGCATGTTTCTCGGTAGACTTCGACAGTTTCATTTTTCTGCAAATGATCGTAGCAAAACGTTACAGAGAGAAGACCTCTACAGTAAGAAGAGAAGGAGATTCTATTTAGTCAGATATTTATAATGAGAGAAGATGGGGAGGGGAGTGATACTGCTTTAAAGAAAGGAGAGCCCATCCTGAAGCAGTCTGAGAAGGGACTCATGTCAGACAAAATTCATCTAAGAGCAAGTACGTGGGCTAGAAACCCTTACTTCTCTAGAAAGGACATCGTTCTCTGATGCAAAAGCTGACTTGTTCAGGCTCCATGACACCTTGGTTCTGCTTCACACTCAGACTTACTTCACAGTTCTGGGGCAGCAGCCTTTTTTCCGTTTTGGTTTTCTGTCCCATGTGACCATCTCCTTAGTTCCCTTTTGCAGTCCATTGAAATCCACCAGGCATTTGATCCTTTCAGCATCCTGGATGGGACCCAAAGTTCCCAACAACACTGGAGAACCCTCCAGGTATTTGTCCCAGCTCACACCCCAGCTGAAGAAGATCTATCAAGATGACAGAGCCCTGCCCTGCCAAATCCTGTCCCAAGAAAGACAGTACCTTGCCTTTGTCATTAGTCAAAGGTGAAAGGATGATCCTGTGTTCTGTGGAGTCTATTATAGATCTATTTTTATCTTTAGCTCAGCTACCACATCCCCACAAACCTCTTATTCGGTCACTGCTGGCCACAGTCAGAAGACAAGAAGATATCCTTTTATTGTGGCAGCAAATGCGGGAGCCCAGGAGTCACAGGGGTTCAGCCAGTAACAGGGAACTGGCACCTACAACACAGTCAGAAAGCACTGATAAACCCTTCAAGGCAGGAATAGGAGGGACTTGGTTCCCCTTTCTCCAGGAAACACCGTTTACAAATAAATTCTTTTGAGCCATGAGGAGAGAGCTGTGGCTGACACTGGCTCTGCTGCCTTTCCCCATGAGTAATGCCCTTAGAGACCTGGGCGTACGCAGAGATGCACAACGCCCCTGTGCCATGCAGGCTCAGAGGGGAGCCCCTGGGGAGCTGCCACTGAGTTCCTTCTCCATCCATTGCTGTCCCTTGCCACGGAGTTGGGGTGGGCTGAGAGTAGTTCAGAGATGACTGAAAGCTGGGAGGCAGAGCCTCCTACACACTTGGGCTTCTTGACATGCTGGACCTTCCTGTATTTTTGCAGCCCCCATCTTCTCTCTTCCTTCTTTTCTTTTCTCCTTGGCATTGCCTCTTCCTCTGACCAGGCCTCTTGTCTCTTTCTTTTTCTTCAGTTTTCATTTTGCCGGGGGGAGCCTGCAAACCTTTCCATCCCACAGTGTGACTAGAAAGGTAAAGCCAGGATCGACTGGAATGCATGGATTTAACCACAGCTGACTCATTCTACCTTCTTTCCTCTGAAAGGCTCCTTAGTTCTTCGGCGCACCACAGCGAGCCTGCTCTGCTCTTAGGGGTGTTCGGAGGCAAAGCAACAGGTGCCTAAACCAGAGTTGGTGTCACCAGGTGGCTGGGGATGCTCTGGGGTGGCGACTGTGTGCCAAATTGCTGCTTCAGCTCCACAGAGAAGATCCCTTCGGCTGCTTGGAACAGTCCTTTCTTCCAGGGAAGGGCCTGGCTTTGGCACACGATGTGCACACAGGGGGGTGACACTCTGTTCCTTGGGGGGGGGCCATTCGGCAGGGAGCCTGCCCCCTCCAGGCAAGAAAAGGCTGGTATGCTCAATTCTGCCAGGGTTTCTTCTGTCCTCCCGAGACAGAGCTCTGAGGTTACCTCTCTGGTGCAACACCAGCTTCTGCGGTGGCAGGCTTTGCTGTTGAAATCTATCTTTCTGTAGGCATTTTGTAGGAGTTTGCTTTGATGAAGTGCGTAAGTCCTGTCAGTTACTACACTGATTTTTCATTATTTGCTATTTCCTCAGAAGTCCATGCAGCTCTGGGAAAACACAAGATGACTGGAGGAAAGCAGAACTGCAGTGTTAGGAAAGAGCCATCCTCTCTAGTTCCCAACAGTCTATCCTAGCAGCCTCTGCTTAATAAACTAATTAGTCTAATTTTTCCAGTTTTATCTACGAAATTGGTTGAAATTCAGATTGTCATAATTGTAGTACATTAAAAGTAAGCTAATGTAAAATTTAAGATGAAATGCAGATTGCTGCATTCTGATTTTATACTCATTATTGCAATCAATGAATGAGAGATCAATAATTCTGCAATGTCAGCATGCTAAATATAGATAATTTGCTGTTGCATATTGGTTCCTTTTTTTTTCTTTTTTAAGATTCTTTTAAAACTGTTTCGTTTTCATATTTCCGTATTGCAAAGTATTGGAATACTTCCTGTTTAGCATTTCTTATCAGTACTTGTATGAAGCCATGATATTCAAATTCTAAAGACAAACTAAGAAATACCCAAAACAGAGTAGGCCGACTTCTTCATAATGTTGTTTCTGGACTGAAAGAAAGTGTGCATGACAGGGTATATACAGGTTTCTTAGTGTAGATACATAACCAGCAGTAGAATGAATCACTTAACTCATGGTACAAATTTCTGTCAGAACAGGAAATTTGTCACAAAATTCATCTGTCTTCTTATATTTCACTTACTTTTATTTTGGAAGATTGCTGTGAAGTGTATTTTTCTTCCAGAACTTCCCTCTGTGGAGAGTTCAGAGTCTTTGGTTTGCATGCCTATCCAAGACAACATGAAATTCTGACTTGAAAAAATGCACTGGAGTAGGATGTGACTCCCATCTTCCTCTGCATTCCAACAAAGACACATGAATTGATCTAAAAATTAGAAAAGCCAAAATCTGGCATGTAATTAAATTGTGTGTGTTGGGCATGGGTGTTCCTGCTGGAGAGATCCGTTCTCAAGCGCATGATCACTGGCATTTTCCCATAAGAATGGTGTTAGGAATAAGGTTTCCTCACAGCCACTGTGGGATCAGGCAGCCTCTCAGTGTTTGTCTGGAATGGACAAGAGCAGCGTATTTCCTTGCCGGCTGTGCTTGGATCCAGGTGTTTCCTCTTGTTCAATGACTGTATTGTGACCATTCGTTAGCCATAACTTATATTTCCACACAGTGACAGGATGGGAATAAATGCCACAGATACAGCATCTGAAATGTTCATTTTTGTGTTGTTTCCCAAGAGCCCCAGTCCACACTGAAGGAAGTGGAAGTTTTGTATCAAAGAGTACATTCTTGAGCATGAATAGGCATGCGGTCAATAGGAACAGAAAATAACCCGACATTTACTTTTTGATTAACAGAGAAATAATTAGCCTAGGCTAATGACTAAGCTCTGAATAACATTACCACATACATCTGTCAAATGAAATGAATGGGCTATCTGTAAGGTAAATGCACACTATCTATCTAACTATTCTTGCAAACAGCTTTAACACTGAGATACTAAATAGACTTGCCTTTTCCCATACATATTTCTTAAAAATACTGAAAGCTATGATATTTTCTTTTTCATCTAGTTCACAATCTACGAAAATAAAGTCCCTGTTACATGTGAGGGAAGAGTTTTGCAAATTTTTGTGTATTGCAGGAGAAGCACTGCTCATGTAGTGAGCCTGCCATTGTCATAATAGTTTGGAAAAGAGAGAAGCGATACTGATCAATATGATAAATATGATATATGATAAATACGGCTAGTGGAAGTAATGGGCAAGAATTTTATCTCCTACAGCATCTATTTAAGACCTCCCAGTAAATAAGCTTTTTTTCCAGTATTTTCCCCAGAAGCCTGAAACAATGGGCTAAATACTCAGTTGCTGAAGATTAGTTATGCTTCCCTAATTTTATGCATTTAAGCTACCTAAAGATCTACAAGGCAGTACTTCGGAGTGGGTTAAATCTGAAATACAGAGGGCTATTAAAAACAGCCTTTTTTAATTAATTTAATTTAAAAAAACTACTTGTCTACCACTGTTGATACAGTGTGGTTTTAGTTCTTTGAAACTCATGTTAAAAAATTCCCCCAAAAAATAAAAAAAATCCAAGAAGGAAAGAAAGACTGGCAAAAACACTTCTGAGGCCTTGAAAAGAGCTGAATGGTTCAACTGAAGAAATCTACAGAAAAAGATTCCTCATGGAAGGAAGGATAAGAGACCAGAAGATTTCCTGCAGGTGGGAAGTCATATCATCTTGAGGGAATGATCTTTTTGATTTTTTTTTTTTAATAAAAACACATTTAAAAAGTAAAAACTGTCTGACACGCCCTCCCACCCCCAGTTTTACCTTCTTGGCCAGATAATAATTATCTGCCCAAATACTTTCAGTATTTTTTTTTATCTTTTGACCAAAACTTACTCTCTGAGCATTTCCAATAAATTTAAGAGAAACATTTTATAGGATTTTACTACATTCCCCTCAAACTGCAAGAGAACTTTTTACAAGTAGTTGACCTTGGTTCCAAGCTGCAGGAAAGGGCATAAATACCTGAGTTACCTTCAAGGTAATACTTCAGGGGCAACAATTCCAGTGGGAAACAACTTCTGACACACATGAAAATCTTAGGCAGATGTTATTGCAACACTAACATTAAAAGAAGCTAAATGTACTTTTCCATTGCCATTATGGAGCTCTTCTGTTTAGATCCATGACTTACCAGGAGATCTCAGGTTTTTAGAACATGGTTAGCATGCATTTGTCACATGGCAAACAGCTCTTCTCCTTGCTAGCTGGTTAATGAAAGTTGCTTGTTCCTCACAGGGCAATACCCTGCTGTCCCCTGATACCTAGTGCCATCATGTGGAGACATGAACTCTTACTGTCTGAATGTCGAGAGCATTGAGGAGTGGTTCTCCAAAGGCCTGGTGCTCTGGTTTGTAGATGCAGAGATCCTGGGGAAGCATATTTGCGTATGACGGATCTCCCAGATGTATCTTTTCACTAGCCAAGACCCCAGGACAAAGTAGTACATCTACTTAGAAACTTCCATTTTTCACAATGAAAACAACGTTGGGATGGAGAAGGGGGGAGGGGAGGGGTGTTGAAATGTTCACATTAGTAAGGTACTTGGCAATTAAGATCATCCTTGACTATTCAGATCATCCTTAACACTAGAGATCTGTTCAGCTAGTGGCCACATTTTCCCCCTAGATTAAACCACAGCAATCCTTTCTCAAATGAAGATGGAGTCTCTTTTGCTCTAATTGTCTAAAATGGTACGAAAGCATCATTCTCTGGAGTTTACTGGGCACTACACTTTTCAGTGGCTTTCCTCAAGGACAAGGCTACAGATTCCTTTCTCAAGAAGAAAAACAATAATCAGTTTTATCTTTCATTTGTATATAAATATACACACATATATACATACGCACACATACATAAACACATGTGAAAGAAATGTTTAAACTTCAGACAGAATTTGAGGGAGATCCTGATCTTCTTGTGGTCACCAGCGATTTTGACTTTCCTGAGCCAGGATTTCAGCCTGTGTGGGTTCCAGAGTGAATGGTGGCCTCAAGACATATCCATATGAAGAAGTAGAACTAAACTGATAGAAGAACTAAAATAGTTTGTGCTCATTTCGAAATTGTCAGACGTTGCAAGGTCTGAATGATCAGCTGAAGTGCTAGCAAGTACAGGTATAGTTAAGTATCCTATCAGCAAATGCCAGACACTGCTATGGACTGGCTCTTTTTGGCCCATGTGTTTCCTGGCAGAGAACATACACCTTTGGCTGATAGCAAAGATTTCTAGGGAAGTCAAAATGACCCCCAGACAAGCAAGATACCAGTATTTCTTTAAAGTAGCTCCAAGACAGGTTTTCCTGTCAGTATCCGCTACTGAGAATAGCAACACCACATTCACCCTATTCAAGCCAATAGCCTGTGGTCTGCCTCCTTACTATGTCTCAAACATTCAATTTGAATATATAAAACAAAGAAAATGAGTGGCTGTTTCACCATGTGTCAAATGCCCAGAAGATAACCCTGATTTGCCACATGACTTCAGCAAGAGTTCTTTAAATTAACTAGAGATTGAATTAGGGTCCAATCCGTATGCTGGGAAAAATGAAATATGAAATTCCTGCTGCAGTGCTTTGTGCGCCCCCAAATGCATATGGCTGCTATGCAGAACATGGTGTCTCCTGTGGGACACCACTTGTCACTGGTCTCCTGCCATTTTTGCCCCATTTCCTTCTAGTTGGAACAAAACACTCCTGAGCTTGGAGCAGATGATCCTTGAATATCCACCAGCAGCCCTGGGCTCCTCTGCCCTCCAGTGCTCTATCCCATGGGACCCTACTGAGCAGGTTCCTGAAGAGGCCAAATTCTGCTCTCTTGAAGTCGAGGGCAGTGAGCTTGCTGTGGGCCCTTCTCACTGCCCTGAGGATCTTGAACTCCACCATCTCGTAATCACTGCAGCCTAGGCTGCCCTGGAGCATCACATTTCCCACCAGCCCCTCCCTGCTGGTGAGCGCAAGGTCAAGCATGGCACCTCTCCTTGTTGGCTCCTCTAGCACTTGCATCACTTCCTGATGAGAATACAATTTCTGCTCTGTTTTGCCTAAGCTTCTATCAGTTGGGCAACTATAGCCTTTTCATTTGTTGGGCCAGTTTAAGCCAGGCCAGTAACTACCAGGTGCCAAGGGTTGTGTCAGTGGTGAATAGATTAGGAGGACTCTTTGTTAAAGAAGCATCAGCAGACTGGTCTATAGGCAACAGCTGCATTAGTAAATAAGCAGAATTGAGGAAGGTGCTCAAGCAGAGCCCTGCAGTGAGTTTAACTCCTAGAACACCCACAGACATCACTGGCTTATGCTATACAGTGCTCTGCCTCACAATGCCTGGCACAGTTTATGTTAGAGTTTGGCTCTATGGGAGCCAAAGCAAAGAGGTGTTTTTGATGAACACTCTGTGTCCTGTTGCCTGTGGAGAGGAATAATTTGAGCACACAACACAAGAACGACTCAGCACACAATGATGATTCTCGTGCTAAGGCCTCGCATTATCTAACAGATGTAGCTTAAAGATACTGTTGTATCTGCATCTTTGGGTTAATGGCATTTTGTACTCCTCCATTAGTGTCTTTTTGACCCCAATTATACTTGAGGATTTACCACAGGATTTAGTTCACAAAAGACTATTTGTTTTGACTGTGCAGTTGATATGTACTGCAGTAGGCACTGCAGTAGATATGGCTGTTAGTTCTGCTGGCTACTCAGTGGCAAAACAAAACCACAATTTTCCCTTTGTCCCACCCTTATTTTTCAAGAATGATACAAGAAGCACCCAGAAAGTAACAAAAAATAGTTTTTCTGCTTCTGTTTATGATATAAAGGACCCAGTTAAAAAAACCACCTAGATAAAGATATACATGCGTCTGCTCTGGAAATCCTCAGGTTTTATCTTCTTGCTCAGTTGACAGGTTTGAAGTGAGAGCCAAATGGAAGCAGGAAATCGGTGAACATAGTAAAAACTTTCCAAAAATGTTTTGAAATCAAATACAGGTCTTAGACTAGAGCCTCATACTGCCTCCTGTGCACACTCAGTGGCTACTGCCTGAACAACACTGCCCTCCTCTGTATGAAATGACAACTTCTTAGCTGTTTGTCCTGCTCTTTCAGTAAGTGACAGTGGTTCCTTGAAGAGCTCCCCAGGTAGACAACAAAAAAAAACCAAACAAACATCACCCAGGAAAACAATAACCTGAAGCTCTATCTGTGACTGTCAGATCAGCCCTCCTCATTGATGTTATATGTTGATGGCAAAGGCAGAGGGCCAACAGAGCATGAAGCTTTGACTGAGTTGTTGAGTTGTTCCCCAAAGTATAAGGGTAGAACACTGTCAAGGACTGGAGGAATCAGAAAGTCCCTAACAGCATCCAAGGAGAGGATGAGAGGTGTACTTTTTCTTGTGCCCTGCTGCTTTTTAAAGATGTTTACAGATAACAAGATTCTTGAAACTGTAAATAAAAGAGAGAACCATAGGACTGTCCTGATGAAGACAAAAAATAACAACAAAACCAACCCAGAAACAAAACCAGCAGCACTTCATTTGGGACAGCATAACTAGTATGAGAAAGTTAGGAGTCACAAAGACTATGTTCACATAATATTCATGTGTCACATGACTTACATTATTTTGAAGTTTTCATCATCTGTGCTTGTGAAATAACACCAACAGTGACCCAAAGAAGCCATTGTAAAAACATCTGCCCTTGGCTTTGGCTTGGTCAGAACATGGCAAGTGTTCATGTTCAGCAGACACACACCAGGTACACGCAGCTGCACTAGCTGCAGCCCCTGGCACTCTCATGTTTTCCCTTGCTTTCTTGGCATTGACATCTCTGGAGTGGGTAATTACAGGTCTGCTTTCAGAGTGGCTCATCTACATTTTAGTGGCGTACACAGAAGAAAATACACAGCGCGGGATTACACATCCAAAATTTAAAATGCCAAATGCTGTCTGCCCAGGACATGTGCCAGGCATGTGCAACCCAAAGATTTCATACATAGAAGTACAGCACTAAGGCTGTCATATGAATAGTGTTAAATGCATGCCTCATGGGAACGTGCAATCACCAAAACACTGGCATAGCCAAGCTGAAACGGGTTGCTGTAGTATGTATCTATCTTGCTCAGCAAACAGCCCCACATCCCATTAGAGGAATGTCAAACATTTTGATTCTTTCAATTATAACCTCTCGTTAATATTACATCTCTGCTGAAAAAAGAGATAAAGAAATAAAATCTTTAATGTGTTTGGCTATTCAAACACCATATGATGAGTATAAATAAATACATGGACAGATACAACTTCTCTTTGTTCTGATAATTTTGGAAGCAATGGTTACTTTTATGTAGATATCTAGGTAGACTGCACAAAACCAGATGGCGTTTGTGATTGCTTACAGAAAACTGTTATGTTTTCTGTCTCTGAGCTGTTTTCCTCCAGTTCCTACTTCACTGCAGATGTGTAGAATACACAATTACATTCTTTACCAAGAAATGTTTCCCCCTTACTATACAAACCTAAATAAAAAGATTTGCACTGAAACTGTATTACTGTAACTGTTTATTCATACCTGTCCAGTAGGAATTTGACAGAATTTCCTCTACAGGCAGCAATTTTGTGAGTAGATGATTTGAATGGCTTAGAAAAATTCAACAGAAATATGTCTTTCTTTTAAAAACTGAATTTAAAGGTAATTAGGCAACTCCACAATTAGAAAGATACTAAGAGGCAGGATGTTCTGCTCAACACTGACTGGAGAGATCTGCGCTCACAAGACAGTGTTTATTCAGCTCTACTTTTTAATGCCAGATGAGTTCAGCTAGCACTAACTAGAAGGATAGTTTTGATCACAGCCAATGAGTAGTAAGATTAATTTCTGAGGCTGCAAAATACTAGCCAGAACACGAACTCTCTTCAGTTTCCAAAACTATGAGACATCTGCAAGCTTAGGTTTCTGTGGGCTTCATCTGGCTTCTTTATCGGTGGATTCAAATGCACTTTGTGTTATGGCAAAACCAAAACAAAAGTAAAAACAAATCAATCAAAAAAAAAAAAAAAAAACCCACCAAAAAACCCACAAAAAACACCACCAAAACAAAAAAAAAAAAAAAAAAAAAAAAAACCACAACGCTGCTAATAATACATTTTTCCTATTCAACTATATGTATGGAAGCAATAGTTTGGTATTACTCAATTCTGCAGAACTCTGAAAAAATAAATACCTGATGACATGCCATCTTTCAATGAAGCCAAATCAAAATCATAAAAATATGCTGCTGCCTCATCAGACTGCATGATGAACTGCTATGTTTCCACTTACGGTAACAAAAAAATACTGACTGAAACTAGCAAAGCATTGAGAGTTCGACTAAAACCAGTCACGTTTCATTCAAGAAAAATGGGAGAGAAGGGCGGTCTTACACAGCAATAAAACAGACAACAAACCATAAGTAATACAAACAGGCTACAGTGAGAGGTGACCAAGATTAACCAAGTAAATTAAATAGATCACTCAAAAATATTACAAACATCTCCTGTGCAAAAAGTGGAAAAACTTTCCCTTTCAGACTAGGATAAACTACTACTAGAAATGAACATAAGAAAAAGTAGCACTGTTTTTGCTTCTTTTGTCTAAAACTATGTGCATTCACGCACAACTTTATGCCAGTATTGTATGGAGTTTGCTATTCCTACTTCATGTGCATCAGGTAATAGGTACTCTTTATTCTGTTTCACTCTATCACTCTAGTCTGTAAATGCATATGTTCAACCATTTCCTACCCAGTACCAGACAGTCCTCCAATAATAAATAAGAAAAGCAAAGCTGCTCATGCAGGGGCTTCCAAAGTTATTTTGGATAGGCACAGTGGCAAGAGAAGATAAAGCATCACCAAGAGTGGCTGGATTTTGCACCAGCTCTGACCCACATGCTTCTACCTCCACCTTTACTTTACATTCAGTTCCCAAAATACATCTTCAGCTCCTCATCCTTATTGTTTTAATCTATACCCTCTTAAATTTGGCTTATATCCCTCCTTCCCTCCTCAGTTTTATGCCACATACTTATCAGCTAGGTCTTTGGCAGTTTCCTATGGCAAAAGTACTGTTCCCACCTTAGATGGATTGCTATAGAGCTACTGTGAACCAGAAATAAGCTCTGAAATCTACCTGAAGAGAGCCACGGCATCCACAGGAATCAGCTTTTGATTCTTACTTGCGCTTAAGAAAGTAGAAAACAAGAAGAAATTGGGAGCTCACTCCCAAGTTTACAGCCATTTGGAGCTGCTCACTTACTAATTTGGTTGTCACTGGCAGTAAAAGAACCTGATCTCATAGATTCATGGGATTTGTAGAACGTTAAAAAAAACCCAAACCAAAATACCTTATCCCTAGTGATAATTTTAATGTCTTAGATTTATCAATTTAAGACCCAATTGCATATGTCTGGTATTTTTCATTTGCAATGTCCAAGAAAATAAGCTCTGAAGATCCAAAGGACTGCATGTACGTAGGACATAGAGAACTTATAATGCTTACAACCTTCTAAGTATGGGGATGTACATTTTTATAAATACTCTGAGATCCACAGATTAAAAGAGCCATGTAACAGTGGGTTATTAATTTAATTATTAATTAATTACAGTAGCTCCCATTACATTAAAAACAAATATTCTCCTGTCCTTTCCTCTTCAGGCACATTTTGTTGACTTCGTTTTGGTCTTAATACATTTTATGAGAAAACAAATTGCAGTATCTGCCTTGCATGTGCATAACTGTACTCATTCATCCCACCACAATACACCTCATTATGCAGTAGATTGCAGGATAACTGTTTGGCCTACCTGGGAAGACTTTCTAAACCTGTTGCTCTATAAGATACTGGTTTTTACTTCTTGTTGGGTGGCACAGCTATTTCAGAATCCCACCACTGGTCAAAACACGCTTCCTTACACAAACTAAAAATTCCCGCACTTTTCCAAAAACTCATGGAACAATCACCACCTGCTTGCAACAGTTGTTCCTGCAACTGTTAAGAATTAGACCGTGAAAATGATCCCTAAGTACTATGAGTTCATGTGTGGTTTATTGCAAAAGCAAACAGAACAGCTCTCTGTTTCATATTTGAGGAAGAAAAAAATTAGGGTGGTTCTCACTGCAGTTAAATTCCATTCTCTTCACAGCCTGTCCCAAGATGATAAATTTGCCAGTCAAGAGAGTTTAATTAAATCTGTATCTCTTATCTACTAATTTTCTCACCAGAAAACGTAATTATTCCATTTTTAGCATACGACAGGGCTACAGCTATACTCTTTTTTTGTTACCAAGCTGAAAAAAAAACCCCCAAGTTCCCTCTAGTATCCTGTTAGATAAATGTTTTCTTTCATTAGCAGATAGTCCTATAAAATTCAGAGTAGAATTGACTCAGATGCTCAATATGGAAGGCATAAACATACAGATACTCGAACTATGCCTTTTCAAGTGAAAACTTAAAGCTCAGAGAATTTCTGATGGAATACAAGTAAAAATTGAGGGAAGAATTTGACTCAGTGGTCCAATGCATTGTTTAGAACAAAGCTACTAGTTTGTTAATTTTATAGAATCGTAGAATCATAGAACAGTTAGGGTTGGAAAGGACCTTAAGACCACCTAGTTCCAACCCCCCTACCATGGGCAGGGACACCTCGCACTAAACCATGTCACCCAAGGCTCTGCCCAACCTGGCCTTGAACACTGCCAGGGATGGAGCATCCACAACCTCCCTGGGCAACCCATTCCAGTGCTTCACCACCCTCACTGTAAAGAACTTCTTCCTTACATCTAATCTAAACTTCCCCTGTTGAAGTTTGAAGCCATTACCCCTTGTCCTACCACTACAGTCCCTAAGGAAGAGTCCCTCCCCAGCATCCTTACAGACCCCCTTCTGAAGACCCCCTTTCTTTTTTTCTTATAGATCCTCTTTCTGATACTGAAAGGCTGCTATGAGGTCTCCATGTAGCCTTCTCTTCTCCAGGCTGAAGAGCCCCAACTCTCTCAGCCTGTCTTCATACAGGAGGTGCTCCAGCCCCCTGATCATCCTCGTGGCCCTCCTCTGGACTTGCTATAACAGCTCCATGTCCTTTTTATGTTGAGGACACCAGAATGGTCCACAGTACTCCAAGTGAGGTCTCACAAGAACAGAGTAGAGGGGCAGGATCACCTCCTTCGACCTGCTGGTCACTCTTCTTTTGATGCAGCCCAGGATACGGTTGGCTTTCTGGGCTGCAAGCGCACACTGCCGGCTCATGTTAAGCTTCTCATCAACCAACACCCCCAAGTCCTTCTCCGCAGGGCTGCTCTGCATCTCTTCTCCGCCCAGCCTGTAGCATTGCCTGGGATTTCCCCGACCCAGGTGTAGGACCTTGCACTTGGCTTGGTTGAACTTCATAAGGTTGGCATCGGCCCACCTTGAAAGCGTGTCAAGGTCCCTCTGGATGGCATCCCTTCCCTCCAGCGTATCAACCAAACCACACAGCTTGGTGTCATTGGCAAACTTGCTGAGGGAGCACTCCATCTCACTGTCCATGTCGCCAACAAAGATGTTGAACAGGACCAGTCCCAACACCGATCCCTGAGGGACACCACTCGTTACAGGTTTCCAACGGGACATCGAACCATTTACCACAACTCTTTGCGTGCAGCCATTGAGCCAGTTCTTCATCCACCGAGTGGTCCATCTATCAAATTGATGTCTCTCCAATTTAGAGACAAGGATGTCATGTGGGACAATGTCAAACGCTTTGCACAAGTCCAGGTAGATGACATCAACTGCTCTGCCCCTGCCCATCAGTTCCATGGCTCCATCATAGAAGGCCACCAAATTGGTCAGACAGGATTGCCCCTTAGTGAAGCCATGTTGGCTGTCACCAACCACCTCGTTGTTTTTCATGTGCCTTAGCATGCTTTCCAGGAGAAACTGCTCCAAGATTTTGCCAGGCACAGAGGTGAGGCTGACTGGGCTGTAGTTCCCTGGGTCTTCCACCTTCCCCTTCTTGAAAATGGGGGTTATATTACCCTTCTTCCAGTCATCAGGAACTTCACCTGTCTGCCATGATTTTTCAAGTATGATGGACAGTGGTTTAGCAACTTCATTCGCCAGCTCCTTCAGGACCCGGGGGTGGATTTCATAAGGTCCCATGGACTTGCGCATGTTCAGGTTCTTAAAATGGTCTCGAACCTGATCCTCTCCTACAGTGGGCCTAAGGTCTTCATTCTCACAGTCCCTGCATCTGCTTTCCAAGACTTGGGTGGTGTGGTCAGAGCATTTGCTAGTGAAGACTGAGGCAAAGAGGTCATTAAGAACCTCAGCCTTCTCCAAATCCATGGTAGCCGGTTCTCCCAATAGCTTCCTGAGAGGGCCCACGTTGTCCCTCGACTGTCTTTTATTTGCTACGTACCTACAGCATCCTTCCTGTTATCTTTCACATCCCTTGCCAGATTTAATTCTAGCTGGGCCTTAGCTTTCCTAACCTGGTCCCTAGCTTCCCAGACAATGTTCCTATATTCTTCCCAGGCCGCCTCTCCTCACTTCCACCTTCTATAAGCTTCTTTTTTCCCTCTAAATTTCCTCAGCAGCTCCTTGTCCATCCATGGAGGTCTCCTTGCCCTCCTGCTGCACTTGCTTCTAGTCAGGACGCAACACTCCTGAGCACGTAGCAGGTGATCCTTGAATATCGACCAGCAGTCTTGGGCCTCTCTGCCCTCTAGGGCTTTATCCCATGGAACCTTACTAAGCAGGTTCCTGAAGAGGCCAAAGTCTGCACTCTTGAAGTCCAGGGCAGTGAGCTTGCTGCGTGCTCTTCTCATTGTCCTGAGGATCTCAAACTCGACCATCTCATGATGGCTACAGCCAAGGCTGCCCTGCAGCGTCACATTTTCAACCAGTCCCTCCCTGTTGGTGAAAACAAGGTCAAGCATGGCACCTCTCCTTGTCCGCTCCTCTGTTACTTGAAAGAGGAAGTTGTCTTCCACACAATTGAGGAACCTCCTGGATTGCTTCTGCCAGGCCGTACCGTCCCCCCAGCAGATATCAGGATGGCTGAAGTCCCCCATGAGGACAAGGGCCTGCGAGCGTGAGGCTGCTCCTATCTGTCTGTAGAGCGCTTCATCCACAGAGTCCTCTTGATCAGGCGGCGTGTAACAGATCCCCACCGTAATGTCCCCCATCGCTGTTCTTCCTTTGTCCCTGACCCACAAATATTCTGTTGACTCATCACCTCTCCCCAGACAGAGTTCCATACTCACCATACTATCACTGACTTAAACAGCAACGCCCCCTCCCCGTCTGCCTGGCCTGTCTTTTCTGAAGAGCCTGTAACCTTCTATCCCAACACTCCAGTGATAGGAGCCATCCCACCATGTTTCTGTGATACCAATGACACCATATCCCTGTAGCCTTGAACACATCTCTAATTCCTCTTGCTTGTTCCCCATACTACAGGCATTTGTATAGAGGCACCTTAGCCGACCTCCAAATGAAGCCGACTCAATGGCTGGAGCAGCTGGAACATCTCTACATCACTCCAAGCACTTATTACAGGTGCTGGCAACTGACCAGGAGTGTTGGGATGGATCAATGCTCCCCTCCCCCAACACATCTAGTTTAAAGCTTTCTTGACCAGCCTGGCAAGTCTCTTACCAAAACAGCTCTTCCCCTTCTTTGTCAGACCAGCTCCAGCAGCCTTCAGTAGACCTGGCCTCCCAAATTGAGTCCCATGTTCTAAATAGCCAAACCCCTGACTATGGCACCACCATTCTAACCATTTACTAACCTGCCAAATGCGCCTAGCTTTTTTAAGGTCCTCCCCTTTGTCCTGGAGAATTGATGAAAAAACTATCTGAGCTCCAGAGCCCCTAACCACCTCTCCCAGGGCTCTGTAGTCCTTCTTAATGTTCTCCAGGCTACTGCTATCAGTATCTCTAGCACCCACATGGACCACTAGAAGGGGGTAACAGCAGGACTTACTAGAGCAGGCAGCCTCTCAGCAACATCCCTGATCCAAGCCCCTGGCAGGCAACACACCTCACTCGAGACTGGGTCAGGCCAGCAGATGGGTGCCTCTGTGCCTTTCAAAGTAGAGTCTCCTACCACTGTGACCCGATGCTTTTTCCTGGAGGCACCAGTAGTGATCCTCTTTACTGGTGCATCAGCTGGTTGTTCATTTGGTGTGGTGGGTGTTTCCTTGTTAGCCCCCTGCAGAACTGCGAAGAAGGAAGAAGCCCCTTGCTGTTAATTGTCCTCTTCCTCCTTTTTTTGTTGTTTTTTCTTGTTACTAATTCCCAGTTTCCTGGGTTGCTGCCCTCCTTCTTTCCTATACGAGCAATGGGGGACGCTTGTGGCCCCTGCACAGTTTGGGCCCGGAGCAAGCAGCGCAGCTTCCTCTCAGCTTCCCTGGCAACTTTTAGCTCACCAACAGCCTCCCGCGGCTCAGCCTCTGCTGCAGGAGGACCTCTACCAGGGCACACCGAGTGCAGCCCTGTCCATCGTGCACCCTCGCCTCAAGAGACCAATCGAGGCACTTTCTACACCCTGAGCTCTGCGGCGCAGCCTCCCCTCTCATCGGCTCTGTCTGGGTGCCCACGCTGGCCACCGCCGGGGCAGAGCTCCCAGAGCGGGCCCTGGTCCCGAGGCGAGTGCTCACCAGCCCGCTTGCCCTGCGTGCGCCAACTGCCGCGCCGCGCCCTGTTTGCCCGCCCTGTTCGCCGCGCTCCCTGGGGTGGGTTTTTCCCCACTGAGGGCTGGTGCCGTCACTCCTGGCGCCGCCCCCTGTGAGTCAGCTGCTCGCGTCAGCTGAGCTGCCGGCTCCTGGGCAAGTCCTGTCGAGGACTTGAGGCTCCCTCGGTCGCTCTTGCCGCTCCGAACTGAGGCTCCTGGACGCTGTGCTTCCCCCCCCTCCGGTGTTAAAGGCGTCCTCTCTGGAGACACTCACCTCGGCAAATTATGTTTGGTCTTTATCAAACACATGCTCTTTGCATTGATCCGACAAAAATAGAGAAGTTTGAAAGTCTTGATGCATAATTTCTAGCAGCAGATCTTCATTAAAAAGAAAAAAAAAAGAAGAAAAAGATCACATTCACTCGTGTTGTGGGGAATACTTTTACAGCAAGCATGTTCTTATGATTAATAAAAAAAATAAACCCCAGACATAACACAGAATTCTGTGTAATTTTCTATTAAAGAAAGCCAACATAAGTTTGGAAAGCAAACTCATCTGCTCTGTCCCCTACTATGTGAGGGACTTCCCTATTTTACAGGCAAGTCCATGGCTACATTCACTCACACTTGTTGAGTTGTTGTTTCCAATGAAAACGGTTGGAAATCACTTTCTCAGCACAAAATATGTTAAACTGGTCTGTAACCTTTTTAAGCTACATCTACTTTGACTCCAGTATATGAAGAATCACTGTGTTAGCTCAGAAGGAGCAGTTGAGTGTTTTTGAATCTGTTACTCCTCTGCAGCACTGTGTATTCCCAATTCAATTGCCAGGTCATTGTCTGGCTGTTTTACAAAGTCAACTGGCTGGAATATCTAAATCTTAACAGAATTCTCAACAATGGGACGATAAATCAAACCAATCGGCATTTTTTCCTTTTAAGAACTGTAGCTCTATACACCATTACTCTTAAGCAAATAGTTTTTCCTTAATTGAATAACTGTGGATGGAACAGAGCCATGAAGTCAAAGCCAAATGGCTCAGAGATCCAGGATGTCAAAATGTGAGTTCTTGATAGATTATAGACAAATTTAATTGTTAAAGTTAAACTCCACAGTGGAAAATTAACCAAGTTTGAAGCTATTTTATTCTGGTTTTCAAGACTGTTGACAACTTTTGATGGGGTACAGAATGTTCTCACTTGCTCCTTGTTCCAGTGCCTCCTAACAGTAGGAAATGAAGAAAAGCCTTTTAGCTTTTTTTATTTTTTTTTAAATTTGGTTGGTCAAAAATTATTTTTGAATGTAATAGTAAACTAGACCCACAGAGTTCTTTCAGACTGAATACTGTCCAGTGATAAACTTATTTTCCATCTGCAAACATTACATCAGATCATACTAGTAAGGAAAAAAAAAAAAGGTTACTTTTACAAATATCCTTAAGAATTTTACTAAAATTCTCATTTTCACTAGTTTAAACTTGTAGTTCTTCAAAAACCTCCCATTTGAAAAAATGCTCACTGAAAAACCTACCCTGTGCTGCATGCAAGGGTAAACTTCAAAGGCAAACTTGCAAACTTCATTATATGCTAAACATCTTTACTGCAAGAATTGGCACATATGTGTTGGTGGTCTAAAGCTGGCCAAAGTCAGCAGTAGCAGACACACCCAAGTTATTCCATATTCCCATATGATTTTTCAACCACCCTCTACCATCTTCTGCATCCAGGACATTGAATAAAAGACAGTTAAGATGCTGTACCTTCTCCTGCACTGCTCACTAGACATTCTGACTTCTGTGGTACTTTCCTGATTGCTTTCACATCCTTTCATATTTCCTTCTTTTCTTAATCTGATGTCCAGTTGGAAACCTGTGACAAGTGGTGTCCCTCAGGGATCAGTGTTGGGACCGGTCCTGTTCAACATCTTTGTTGGCGACATGGACAGCGAGATGGAGTGCGCCCTCAGCAAGTTTGCCGACGACACCAAGCTGTGTGGTTTGGTTGATACGCTGGAGGGAAGGGATGCCATCCAGAGGGACCTTGACACGCTTGTGAGGTGGGCCGATGTCAGCCTTATGAAGTTTAACCAAGCCAAGTGTAAGGTCCTACACCTGGGTTGGGGCAACCCCAGGCACTGCTACAGGTTGGGCAGAGAAGAGATGCAGAGCAGCCCTGCGGAGAAGGACTTGGGGGTGCTGGTTGACGAGAAGCTTAACATGAGCCGGCAGTGTGCGCTTGCAGCCCAGAAAGCCAACCGTATCCTGGGCTGCATCAAAAGAAGAGTGACCAGCAGGTTGAAGGAGGTGATCCTGCCCCTCTGCTCTGCTCTTGTGAGACCTCACTTGGAGTACTGTGGACCATTCTGGTGTCCTCAACATAAAAAGGACATGGAGCTGTTATAGCAAGTCCAGAGGAGGGCCACGAGGATGATCAGGGGGCTGGAGCACCTCCTGTATGAAGACAGGCTGAGAGAGTTGGGGCTCTTCAGCCTGGAGAAGAGAAGGCTGCTTGGAGACCTCATAGCAGCCTTCCAGTATCTGAAGGGGACCTGTAAGGATGCTGGGGAGGGACTCTTCCTTAGGGACTGTAGTGGTAGGACAAGGGGTAATGGCTTCAAACTTCAACAGGGGAAGTTTAGATTAGATATAAGGAAGAAGTTCTTTACAGTGAGGGTGGTGAAGCACTGGAATGGGTTGCCCAGGGAGGTTGTGGATGCTCCATCCCTGGCGGTGTTCAAGGCCAGGTTGGACAGAGCCTTGGACCACATGGTTTAGGGCAAGGTGTCCCTGCCCATGGCAGGGGGGTTGGAACTAGGTGATCTTAAGGTCCTTTCCAACCCTTACTATTCTATGATTCTATGATTCTATGATTCTATGACTTCTGCCATTTTTCACTCTCTTGCCTAAATTGAGCATCTGTCGAAAAGACTGGGATTGGAAGGCATCTCTAAAATCCTTTTGTTAAAGGAGAACATTCTGGAAAGTATAGGAGCAGCCATCGAGGCTGTTTTGTTTATTTTTGATCAAAATGTTTCACCAAACTCCATTTGCTGTTTCAGCAGGCCCTGCACGCTCCATCCTTTCTTCACAGATGTTCATGGCAAACCTTGAGAGGGGCAGTGGGGTGAAAGTTATCAAATTAGTTTCAACGAATGTGCGGCGAATTTTATAACCAAGATTTTTCTAACAGAACTGTGCCATTCTGAATGGTGCTGTGTGATGGGAAAACGGAGACCAGGCCCAGAGCAGCAACTTTTCAACTCAGCCTAGCTGCAGCCAACACAGAGTGTGAGAGCAGCCGCAGGTAACATCAGCTGATCGTGAGTAGAGAGCTTATTATGCTACAGCATCTGCAGGGACAGAGACCTCCACCAACAGGGTTCTACACCACCTTAAGCCACTACAGCATAAGTACAGTACAGCTGCTTGTCAGTCTGACTAAGGCCACAGCATAAGAGCTGATAGGGATAATTATATACTTTCTAACTCAAAATCTGTTCAGACCACTGACTCTGTGCAAATGAAATCCAGGAAAAAAGGTTTCATCTGAGCAAAGCAGGTTTTGCACACTTAAATTTCCAGCCCTTCTCTACTGAGAAGAGTAGAGATCAAAAGAGTAGAGATCAAAATCATCATTTGTGACATCATGCCTAAAATTCATCTATCTAATCTTGCAGAGAGGGCATGCCAGTGTATTTGTGGTAGAAAGCACTTCTATATTAAGGAGTTGAAAAGAGTAAGTAGTATTAATTGCTTTTATTCATGGCTGCTTTTATTCATGGTGGGAATGCAGAGCACACAGCCCCACTTCTGCCACCTGCATCTTGACACAATTGGCAAGTGTTTTGAAAAAGCAGTGCCAAAGGTTTCATTGCAGAGTATCAACCAGTCCAAAAATATCCAGAACCAACGCACAGCCCTGTTTTTCATTCGTCATCTACACTAACTACATTAAAATCAGCACATGTAAACTCATCTCTGCTGCCACCCCATGCCCACTTTGTTGCACTGGTACACCTGCAACTGGTAGGCACTTGTTCCTCTTTTTGAGAGTATTACGCTTTTTTTGCACAACTTTCAGCTTGGACTTCTGTTGCATTACTTTTAAGCAGCCTACAGATATTTCTAAAAATACAGAGCATACTCCTTTTATTTTTATATATATATATATTTTTTTTTTTTTTCACAAAACAGATATACTGACTATGGGACCGGAGTACTAGGAAAAAGGGGTAAAACTAAGTCTAAATACTGTAATCTCTCCTTAACACTCATTTTTGAACTACATGGGCTGGCAAACTGACTGCAACTGAGTGCTTGCAGCACACCTTTGAGAACCTTCCTTTCTCAGTTCTGGCGTCCCAGCTTTCCAGTCATGCAGTCAGGTCCAACTTTCACAAGTCATTCATTCTGCTTCTAGGAACCTCTCAGCTCTTAAAAGTTTTCAGCCTCATCACTGCATAGGAGTATTTGTGAGGATATTCCTTTGCTGAGCTATCCTGTTACATTTTCTGCTTAGTTTCTTTAAACATTATCTTCTCTTGAGGGGGTTACTTCTTGTGAATTGGACCAAACAGAGTACTTTTATTAAAAAAAGTAAAATCATGATTTCTTAAGCCCACTGATAATAAAACCTACCCAAAACTCCTATTACAAGTGGGAAAGCTTGATAATGGCCACTAGGAGTAACTTGTTACAGAAAGTATGCGTGACAAGTTTTTAACTGGATGGCAGTTGACATAGCGCATCTTAAAGAGCACTACCTTGACATCTACAAATGTCCTGGGTTCAGCAGTAGCAGTCATTTTTCTCCTTCTTAGTAGCTGGTGCAGTGCTGTGTTTTTGACTTCAGTCTGAGAACAACAGTGGTAACACACAGATGTTTTCTGTTCTTGCTGAGTAGTGTTTGCTCTGATCAAGGACTTTTAGTCTCATGCTCTGCCAGTGACGAGGGGCTTGGGAAGCCGGGAGGAAGCAGAGACAGGACGCCTGATCCAAACTGGCCAAAGGGGTATTCCATACCACAGCACGTCATGCCCAGTATATAAACTGGGGGGGTTACCGGGAAGACCCAGCTCGCTGCCTGGCTTGGGCTGGTTATCAGTAGGTAGGTGGTGAGCAATTGTATCCCTTGTTATTTCCCTTATCATTATTACTACTGGTGGTAGCAGTAGTGGTTTTGTATTATACCTTAGTTACTGGACTGTTCTTATCTCAACCTGTGGGAGCTACATTCTTTCCATTCTCCTCCCCATCCCTTTGGGAGCGGGGGGAGGAAAAATGGGGGGAGAGTGAGCGAGCAGCTGCGTGGTTCTGAGTTACCAGCTGGGCTTAAACCATGACAACAAAGCAGTGCATTTAAAACTTAGCATGAGCCAGGCTGCACAAAAGCAGCAAACATTGCTATTCAGGGCACCAGGCAACAGCAGAGACAACGAGCTATCTCCAACATTTTAAAAACTGCCTCTGTTTGAAGATCATGTAGATCTGCTTCAATTTTATGGAAACTAGGAGAATTTGGCTGTGTCTGTTTACAATATACTTTAAAAAATGGTGGTCTAGGAGACAAACAGATATTTTGGCTTGCATGCAGGCATGTGAAGGTTTTTAACCAGAACATCTTTGCCAGAGTCATGAAATGACTGTGATTAGGCAGTGCTGAAATGAGCTAGTGCAATCATCTGTCACATTCCAGCCCCAAGGAAATGAACTGATCACATGCTGGTAGTGAATGAAATTAAAGGATCATTACAAAGATGTGCAGCAAAAAAAATCAGTGTCACCAACACCACAGCAGAGCATTGCGGTTATTATTACATTTTGGCTTGCCTACAGTTGCAAACCATCTCTCACTGCCTGGCCTTCTGCTCCTTGCCAATTACAGTGCTTTTACATTAGGCTACAGTGAGGTAGGAAGTACAATAGAAGTGGGTCAGGCCAAAATATGTTCTTTTTATAATATTATTTATGAATGCGTACTTCCTTGCTGAGGCAAGTACCTCTAAAACGTCATGAGAATTCTGAACTAGCCATGGTCATGGGAAAATAGCTGTCACTACCACTTGCTACAAAAGATACAGTAAACAGAACAATTAGAACAGCAATTCCAAATATGGAAATAAAAGACTGCAGGTAGTAATAGCTGGTCGGTTTCCTTCTGGATGTATCCCCATGACCGTTTTCAGCAATCCTTGATATTCTCCATCTTCAAATGTGGGTGCCTTCCTGATTTTTTGTTCACGCTCCTATACTTGAGCAAACTTACCCATTCACAAAGCAGCAGAAATGGCTTCTGCAGCTGTATCCACAGTGATGACTAGCAGTCAAGAATTGTCCTTACTCTTCCAAATGTGTTCTGATACCTGCTCTTCTAAGCTGACTTCAGTATAAGCTTAACACAGGATGTCAGTGTCCCACCTGCCAAGTTTCCTCCTCCCACTGCAGCCCACATTACAGCCCAGCAGACGGTAAAAAGCTGAATGTTGTCATAACTTGCTCCAGAATTCACCCATGCCAACTCAGACCCTAAGAAGGGCCTTCACTTAGGAAGTAATTTCAAGTTTTATTAGCTTTCCAGAGCATACTGCAGACATTTTTCTGTTCCTTAGCCTCTCAGACAAGAAGCCGAACTCCTGGCTTTTATGTGAGGATGCGTTGGGTTTTTTTTAATACATAAACAAGAAATGCTCAGTAAAGGAAGGAAACTCAATAAAGATATCAAGATAAGCCGTTTTAATTCTTGGGTGAGCAATCAAAACTACATCAACAGATTTTTACCAAGACAGAGATTTTGAATGGAGAAAGACCGCTTCACTTGACCATGTCATATCCCAGTACCCAACCACACGGAGAAAGCGCGCAGAGAGAAGAGTGTGCAGTCATTCTCATTTTGGCATAAAGAAGCAAATTTTTACAGGAGAATAGAGACGTAAAAGTTCTATAAGGCAGGCCAAGACAGCCTTGGAAAATGCCACATTAGCAGCCATGTAAGATATCTGGAATGCTGGGCCAATGTCACCACAATGAACCAGGTGCTGCAAAACTGAGAAGCCATCTTCTGTCTCCACTCTCACCACCGCTGAAAAACAGTGAAGGTCAGGGCCAGAAAAGAGAGAAAGAAAACAGAAATTCCTCTTCAGTTTCTTCAGTTTTAATTTTAACTCATGCCAGGGCACATAAACCTACTGATGATTTCATGTTCTCTTCCTCTGCATCATGGAGGATGCTGCAAGCAGGGGATAAAAGGGCAGCATTCAACATATTATACACTGCAAACTCAAATTACAATAAAAGGAAAGATGCCTTTAGCAAAAAATGACAAACACAAGTCCCTGTATTATCCTTTTAGTTTATGATACAAAGAAGTGCTCCCAACAAGAGACCTCAAGACCACAAGAGTCAGATTCTGTTTGTTTTGGGTTTTCTTCAGACAAGACAGGCATTTAAGTATGTGCCAAATTCGTAACTTAACCATGCAAACATCACTTCAATAAACAGATGTTCATCAGCTATATTAAAAAATAAACCTCTAAAATGGATACAATCCTGTAGGAAAACCATTTATTCAACTGATTTATACAGTAAGCCAATTAAGGCAAAATACATTACTTGGAAATAGGCTTTCACTAGGTACAAATATGACCTGGCTTAGTATCTTATTATATATAAAAATGTCCTTTGAAAGCATCAAAGAAAGGTAAAGGCAGAGCAGTATAACATGAAAAACTGCTTCAAAGCAAATAAAAAGTATTTTTTAATTCTTCGTCTCTTAAAAAAGTATTATTACCGAAACATTTTCTTCACAATTACTTCAATATTTCTAAATACAGGTTTAAGATTGTGTCATCATGGATAGAGGGCATTTGTAGCCATGAAAAAAATCAGACACTACTGAAGACTTACATGAGAAACAATGAGCTCATGATACCAGGAAGACATTTAAGACTTAAAAATATTTAGAAAACCCAGGAAAGCAAAGCAAATGATATACATCTCACCATTTTCACATCAAACTGCTGACAACCATAATTTCATAGAAGAAATTACATAATTCCATATAAAAGATGAAGTTTGGAAGTACTGGAATAAATTACGTTGTTGAAACTGCTGAAATAATTTCATGTGTATGTGGTACCTGATCTATAACCAACTGAAAGAACTTGAAATTTGTCTAGTGTTTTAATTGGACATGCACCTTATTACTGTTACAAAAAAAAAAATAGAAAAAAGATGCAGCATGGAACATGAAATTTCAAAATAATTTAGCAACAATTTCAACTAATGAGGCATGGATTTGTGTTTTTTTAGCAGCTGACTGGTATGTGTTGAAAGGGCTACTCAGTATCACTCCTGAGAACTTCTATATGGCCATGAAAACATATCAGGTGTTAAGTATCATCTAAGCACAGGCTCCAAGAAACCATCTAATACAGAAGGTAGTCTCTCTGGACTGAAGTGCACATATAACATACATTTTATGCTGTCAACATGTGTATATTATTAATATAATAGAAATAGCTAAACAATTATCCCCTTCTTTTAAAAAGTATACTAACTAAAATATCTCAGCAAATGCATAGTAAGGTCTCAAATAACAGCACATTCACCGTACAAACTGTAATGCTATTTGTTCCAGTTATAAATATATATTTGTTCTCATTTCCCATTTTCTGAATCATATTGGAAATCATGTATTAGTTAAAAATTGCAATTGCTCATTTCTGCTATTGGAAATCACCACTTCTTAAAAAGTAAAATTCAGTTTAAGGTTAGATTACAAATGTGTGTTGCATCCACTGCGAATTAGAATGTGTAGCTTTCACTTCAATTCTAGAATCACAAACCCACTATTCCCTAGTGTCATGGATCAGCCTTCTTTCAAACAGTCCTGGGTGGTAACTGTTGTTTATACATTCCCGCTAGAGCCTTAGCTGCACTGTAGATCATCTGTCGACGGGACATGCCAGTGAATACCACGTGCCAATCAGTCCTGTTGACATTCTGTATGCTCTTCTCAAGCACTTCGCCCACGGTCACCAACAGGCCTGACCATCTCAGACTGTAGTCCTCAGGAGTGAGACTCTTCGCCTGTGTAACATTTTGAGAAGTGATTATTGAAAGTTTTAAATGAAATTTTGTTTCTATCTTCACCATTACCAACTTTGGTACATCAATAGAATGTACATAGCAAATTAGAGGGTATCAGACTGCCCCGTTATTTGCCTAGCCAATTAATACTTTTTGGATTTGTACATATCATGATCCAAATAGAAAGTGTAAAGCTAAAATATGATGCTTGAAAGAGGAAAGACATTCTGCCATTACCAGGAAGTAGTTTTCTCTTTTGAAGTAGCTAACAGATGGAATCAATGATATATATTTATACAGTAACTCTTACCCACTGAAGGTTTCAAAAATGGCTAAAATGTCCCTCTGAAGCAGGCAAGTAGCCAAATACAAGAAGAAAGCTGAGGCTGGCAGAAATGGAGGACTGAGCTATTTTCATGAGATCATAGGATTACATAGTGTAATTCCCTAAAGTCGGAAGCAGAAGGGAAGCAGTGGGGCAAGTATCACTGCGTTTAACTGCTCTGATGCGCATCCTAGGCAACCACCTCTGGCCACTGTCACATACAGTGAAGTGTAGAAGACTTTTAGCCACAGTTTAAGACTGTTGTTATTATTATTCAGTTCTTCATAGCATGCATGTTGGGCCCAATTCTTCATACGGATTTTATTTTGACAAACACAGTCTGTTTCCAGTGCCTGTACAGCAGGTCAAAGTTCATTACTGTGTTCCAGACTTCCTCAAACTACTGTCTTGCAGCAATAACAGTATATGTAAGTTTGTTAGAAAACACAGTCTACTCCAATATCAAAATAACTTGTGATTATCAAGAAGTATGTAAAAAGCAGATTTCTTAAGGAAAGGAACAGGACTAGTCCTTACTAGTCAGAACATAATGGCAGCAAGAAGTAAATAAGAGTGCACCTAGCTGCAAGTAGGGACTGAATATCTTATTATATCTCCACGATGATCCACAATTGCACGTAACTTCAAAAATTAATTATTTGGTATTTTTATTGCTAAAAATCAGTGAACTTCAAATAAAATAAAAAAGGACAACCTTGCAGTAGTTTCCCATCACAGTTGCAATTTCTGCCTCAGCTAAAAACAAGATGCCAGCTGGTCTGTTAACAGAAAAAGTTTCTCAAAACAAGCCCCCAAGTCCACCTTTTTACCTTCTCAAATCGAGCAGTATTTTAGAGTTATAAACAGCCATGAGTCTCGTTTTATGTGCTCAGAAAATTCCATGCTGTTCGTAAAGACATTAAGAAAAGAGTACCAATTCTATAAAGACAGGTTTTTTACTACTATTTCCTTATACAGAACAATAGGACACACAGCTAGCAAGAATTATGAGGAACGTAACTGGTTTTAATGCTCACAGAACTACAGAATGGTTGGGCTTGGAAGAGACCTCTGGAGATCATCTAATCCAACTCCCCCTCCAAAACAGGTTCACCTAGAGCAGGTTGACTCTACTAAATCTTTTGTACTGTGAATAAGAAATAACACTGCCTGTCCAACACATATTTATTCTCTGTTTGTAGTCTGAAATACAACTACACAATTACTGGTTTTTTCCCCTGTTGTAGTTTAGATTTTGCGTAAAGATACTGACTGCATTTATATCAACATGTGTTTCTTACACACCCCTGAGAGAAACTCTGTTTTGTAAAAGAGGCATAATAGGAACAAAGGCATGAAACAAAGCTATGTTTTGCTGTTGATGTACATACAAGAACAGATTTCTTTAAGTAAGAGAGTAGAATTTGATCTAATTCAAGTTTAAAGACTTACTAAATCTGTGCTATACAGCAAGCTATATACTAAATGGGTTGCACAGAAGTTTAAACAAGAATGTTTTCTGCTATTACAAAGTAAATACTAATTTTCAAAGTTACAAAATATGTTTACGTAAGAGAAAAGAAATACTCAAAAGCTTACTATTAACTTACAGTTTTTAAATGATACAACAGAATATTCTGTGAAACAAAAATTAAACATACCTGTTGTGCTTTATGTTTAAAACAATCATTTAGTTCATATCAGTGCTCCACACAGAATGTGACAGTAACTTTATTAGTAACTTCACATTGATTACCCGTTTTCATATCATCATAGAATGGTTTGGGTTGGAAGGGACCTTTAAAGATCATCTAGTCAATGAAGTTTTATCTGCATAATCAGTATTTCTTTTCCTTAGCTTCACATTTTTCCTGGCTCCTTTTGAAAACCATTCTGGAAAACTAAAGAGAGACTGACCAACAGCAATATTTCTCCTTTTGCCACTTGTCAGCTTTTCAAAATTGTAAGAACTCTGAAACATAAGAACTAAAACCAATCCCAAAAATGTTCACTCTACGGGAGTTAGTAGTAACAGAAAAAAAAATATAAACAGTTACTATTTGTTTTCTCAAAACAACCCCCTGAGGATCAAACCCCAAACAGTTTTGTTTTGAAATTCTTCATAGAAACATTTATTTAAAAATAATTCTCAGAGCAGAGTTAACTAATTTATGACTCATATCTTCTTTCAGGCAACATGCAGTGACTGGTGTTTGAAATAATTCCCAGTGCATGTCCAAAGAAATGTAAACAATCTCATGAAAAACTTCTGTTGGTGATATTTAAGAACTGCACACCACTGCATTATTTTATACGGGATGAACCATGACATTGCCAAGATTTAAATCTTTCCATTTCAGAAATTTTGGATCCCTGTCAGGATAGAACAGTCAAGAAGAGGAAATCAGCCTTGAATTTTATGTAACAGTCTGTATGTTCATAGTGGAATTAAGTCCAAGCTGAACTCTAAAGAAGGGGTATCCTTTATTTATTTATTAGGAATGACTTTTCAGAATACTAATCAGTACCGTATGCTGTCTGTTTTGTGGTACATAACAACCAAGGCTTTATGAGTTTTATTAAAAACAGCGTGGTAAGATCTCAATTTATAAATTTCTGCCTAAATGAAGTGTAAGGTATGTCACTGAATTGCTAACGCATACATGTGTGCACACAAACCATTCACTATTACGCAGTTTTCTTGGCATAAGACTCCAATACGTATGTGAAGTAAGTTAAGAAAAGGAAACCAAGCCTCTGGATGGACAAAAGTGGTTACTGCACTTCTTTTGTGCAGTTGCTCAGTATATTCTGTAAGCTGCAAAGACCTCCTTCCGCACCTGAGGAAGAATGAGTATTCTTACCTTATTAACATAAAGATTCATGAGGGTTAACTTTGAGTCACTGAACCAGACCGATGATGATATTTCAATTATTAAAATTATATTTCCTTTTTCATGGAGTACTTCTTGGTGGTTAATTTCTTCTTAGATAATATTTCCTCTTGGTTCATTTCTTCTTGGAATATTTCTTCTTTGTTATTAGAAAAGTAAAACTAGTGCTTTGAAGTGCCATGTATTCCAGAATAAGACTACTGATGAAAAATTGCTTTGCCACAAATGCGTTAAGATTTTTAGGTAATACATAAACATGATTCGAAAACAGTTTTTATCCTAATTTCATAAATTAAAACATTCAAGTGGAGTGACTGTAAAAACTGACATCATAAGTGAAATCAAAACTTAAGTCTTATGTCTCAACTGTTAATCCAACATTAGTAACAAAAGTGAAAACTCACCTGCTGAACATACTGCAAAGGCACAGGTGTTGCCTGAGTAAAAGCTTCCAGATGAATTCCATGAATGGGATCCTCAATAATCAGACATCCAATGTCAAACCACCTGCAATGACATACAAGCTACTTTACAGTACTGAGCATCACTCAATTGAAAAACAACATGCTGGCGGTTGAACTATGACCTTTTTACAAATTCTACCACAAACGTAGTAATAATGAGTTTCATCAGTTTTCTAGTATTTTTCAAGTAAAATTTGCACATAGCAATTTTTTATATATATAAAATAATACTGCATGTGTATGCATGTGAAATACGTAATATACATTAAAATATATAAAATACATAAAACTTACAGATCAAAAAACCACAGAAATTTGGTGGGGTGGGCATATGTGCAGATATATTCTTTTGGCCATAGTTACTATGCTTTTAGAGAATGTTTCTTATTAAGATAACCTTCCTTAACAATTAAGAAAAAAAATCTATTTATCATTCATCTTCTACATTCAGAAGATTCTTTGGTATGTGTAATCTTATAACAATCATTTAAATGATTTATCCAGAGAAACACTTCCACACCTTTCTGAAAAGATGGTGCCTGCTGTAGCATACACAGTAAAGGCTACTGAAGCACTACCCAAAATGGTTCACTATTTAGCTTGCAAAAACATTTAATCACTTCTCCTATCAACAAACTAACAATACTGACATGATCCAAATAAAAACAAGAACAATGCACCAACATTAACTCACTGTATTCAATTCCTGTAACAGTTTTACAGTTCAGTTGCCACAGGAGAAACATACTCCAGGGAAAGCACAAACACAAAATCAAGGCCAAGAATCATAAAAGATTTAAAAAAGAAAGTATTATAGTTGTTTTTTCATATATATTATATACTGTATTTTGGGAAGTAAAGATGTTGTTCTAAAAAGAAATGCAAGACTCCAATTTTAAGAAATGACTGTTAAGTTCATGTTAAGTTTAGTGGAGCAAGACAGGAAGTATTGCACTTGCATCATCTTTGTAACAGGGACCAGAGCAATGTTGCCTACTGAATAAAAATTAAAGCATATGTTAAGTTATTCTTTGCTTCTACTGTAACTAATGTCAAAGATCAAGGCGTTCTTGGGGCCTGTAATGTGTGGAGAGAAGAGCTATCATTCCCTTCAATAACATTTCAGTCCTGTTTGAGCTCTTTCACGCTGAGTTCTCTAAGCAACATTTTCAGATTTCGGAATGAGAAAATTCGGAGGACAAGAACAGCAATTATTTTGAAACAGAGATTTCACTGTCACGGTTACTCCTTTCTAGAAATACGATAAAACATCTAAACCAGACTAGATGGAAATAAATACTAAACAAAACCTAAACCACTTCCTAATTCTATTTACTTTAGAAAATTCACCATCCATCTTCCACTAAGGACACTAAATGTACCTTTAAAAATGCACAAAACATTAGAAAAAAACTAAATTTTTATTATAAAAACCCATGATGTTGTCCTTAATGTTTTGGAAATTAATTACAGAGCTACTTTAAGAACTGTCTGTCAAAAAGCATGTTATGAAATCAAGTTGTAATGTATTTGGAAACACCATTGTTATGTCTGTGCAGTGCAAATTTAAAGTAGTAAGCACATTCTCAGTGAAAGCGAAATAGATAATATATTATCTGATAAAATTGTACTGCTACAAATGAACTACAAATGACAGAACATCTCCCAGTGTACTTTCTGAACTGAATACAATTTTGGAGAAAGGGAAGAAACAGGAGGTTTGCTCAGAGGAGCGAGCAAACCACTAGCTAAATTCCAGCTTTTACAGCTATTTAGTTTTGTCATTTCAGTATAACTTCATTGTGTTTTTATATTGTGAACCTTGAAAAAATTGACAAGGATTTTGTATATTAAAGTCTCAAGATGTCTGGACAAAAAGCTGAACATCATCACCAAACTCAAATCTGCCAAAGCAATACTGAAGACAAACTCTCTCCTTTCTTCTGCTCTGAGTGATAGTGCCAGCAACTATTTATTAGGCCCCTTTAAGTCAGCAAAGAATATTCCTTTCCCCTGCACCCCACTCTCCCCTAGAATATATTTAAAGTTCTCACTTGTCAGGAAGCAATTCCTCAATGAAGCTTTCTGCTGATACAGCGGGCTGTTTTTCATGTATTACTCCTGCCCGACGCAAGCTGTCTATCCTTTCTTGGGCTCCCTAAATGATAACACAAGCTATTAGACAACATTCTCTTTGAATCACAACTGGTACAATGCTTACAGATTAATGCAAAAAGAATTCTAGAACATACTTTTCAAGTTAAACAGAAAATGTGAAAAATTACTCTTATTTCAACATGGGGGGGGGGGGGGAATACTCATGAAAAGCCATAATGGAATCCCTAACAGTAACAAAAACTATGATAAAACTAATTAAATATTTTTAGTTTGTTATTTTTCCCTGAAGAAGACTTAGATTTCTAACCTGTTACTGTGCCAAGTTTCATTATTAGTTAAAGCATCAGTATATATTACTGTTACTCTTACTGACATTTTTGCAGCTTAAGATTTGTTGGGTTTAAATCCTTTGAGAGCATTGGACCAACTTTGTAACAGTACAGAAGAGAATCTCTTTCCGGTGTTACCTATCCAACTAAGATGAAGGAATCATTTGCTCCAAACCTCTCACCACTCTGAAGTTGTAATAGAAATACTACTACTACACTGCAGTAGGTAAACAGTTGCAGGAACATATACTCTGTACCTCAACATAAAATTGTATCAGCTAATCTGTTGCTATGAGGATAGGTTATACTCAACTGTGCACACTGCCAAAGCAGTTAGGAGAAAACGCTTTCTTTTTAAAATGAGTAAATTATTTGCTTATATTTAAGAATAGTTGTTTTCAGGGTTTTTAGTTACTGGCCGAGGAGGTGGTTGCATATAGGTATACCTTATGAACACATACATTTTTAAAATCTGGTGAAACAACTTTTGTTAATACTTCCAGCCAGCACAGCTGTGTGCAAGGCTGCACAGTGAATTCACACTTTTAAAACATACCACAGATCTGGTTAAGAAGATACTTGACAAGTGTTGATCAAACTATCACTGATCTACAGAATTAGTGGGCAGAAAGCTCAGCTTTAAAGAAACTCTTTTCCTTTCTAACATTTCCAACATGGTGTGCTAGTAAAAGTCTAAGAAGAAATACCTTCTATACTTTGAAACTACAGTAGCATCACAATGTATGATAGATGTGATGGCAATTGATGACAGTATAAGAAAACTGACATAAATATCATTCATTTGTTGTGAATGTCTTTGCAAAAAAATAACAAATCCTAAAACTATTTCATCAAGCAGCTTTAAACTGATACAATGATTCAGATGGCAACTAAAAAAGAACCAAAATATTTACCTATCTCACAACTGCCCTCCCCTTTACAGAAAATCAGATTCTTGCAGGTGAACGATTCCATGCTCTCTCTTTGCATTGGAGGTGCTCTAGTACTGTAATGTATCAACTTACTTTTAAACCTGCAGCATAGCCCACAGGTTGGGGTGCAATGTTAGACTGTGCCGCCTCTCCAGTAACAACCGCCATCCCAAAGACTTCTTGAAAGGCATCTCGAATTGCTGCAACTTTTACTTCTTTATTAGAAGTAACCACTATGTCCAGTTCTCCCCCAGTTTCTGTAAAATACATATATATAGAATCATAGAATCAACTAGGTTGGAAAAGACCTTTAAGATCATGAAGTTCAACCATTACGCCAGGACTGCCATGTCCACCACTAAACCGTGTCACTGAGGGCCTCATCTACATGGTTTTTTTAATACTTCAGGGACGGTGACTCCACCACTTCCCTGGGCAGCCTGTTCCAATGCCTGAGCACCCCCTCTGTGAAGAAATTTTTCCTAATACCCAATCTAAACCTCCCCTGGTGCAGCCTGGGGCTGTTTCCCCTTGTCCTATCACTTGTTACTTGGGAGAGGAGACCGACCTCACCTCATTAGAACCTCCTTTCAGGTAGTTAAGAGAGTGATAAGGTCCTCCCTGAGCCTTCTCTTCTCCAGACTAAACACCCCCAGTTCCTCGAGACGTTCCTCATCAGACTTATTCTACAGACCCTTCAGCAGCTTTGTTGCCCTTTTCTGAGCCTACTCCAGCACCTCAATGTCTTCCTTGTACTGAGGGGCCCAGAACTGAACACAGTATTCTACGTGTGGCCTCAAAAGTGCCAAGTATAGGAAATGGATGAGGAAAAATGTATTTTTCCTCATTCACATGATAAGTTAGTTCAAATACATTCTATTTCTTATAAAACTATGCTTCAGTTGGTCTCCTCTTTCTTCGCCTCTGTATAGAAGTTTTTCCATGAAGCAGAAGTAACTTAGGAAGTAGAAGTTAGGTGAAGAGCTAAGTAATTCAAGAATGAAAGACAGACAACAGCAACTGATGTTTGTTTAGCACCTGAAGAAAAACCTCACACCACTCATTTAAGATGACCATGGATTTAGAAGAATAACTTGGACATCCATTTCTGAAGATATTTTGGTGTTCTGGAAAGGGGTAAGGAATGTTTACGTGACACACAAACTCTTCCTTATGAAAGGGATAAAGAACACAGATGCAGTTCATAAAATTCAGTGAACAGCTGTCAAATTACATCAGCTTTAAAAGAAAGGCTCACATTACTTTATGGGTGTCTGTGGACTGTGAATTTTATTGCCTGTCTGCCTCCCTACAGCTTTTTCCTGGTTTTAGATATTTAATAAGTATGGAACAAAAAAGTTGTATTTCTGAATTATTTCCATATGGCAGTATCTTCATAAAGAAGGTGAGTTTTCACTAAGCTTTTTTAGAATAAATCAAAACAGTTAATGAATTAAAACATTTCTAGAAGGAAGTAAATACTAAGTTTACAAATCTCTGCCCTATCTCCACAACCTGCAACTATAAAAAAAAAAGGCAGTATTTTAATAGCCAAGATGTATACAGATGCTTTCCCTAACAACATGACTTCAGAGAACTTTGAGATAACTACTGAATTTGTTTACTCTGAATCTTACAAGCAAAGTATTTTATTAGAATTACTCCCTCCTCTAGGTAATATTGTTCCATCCAATGAATAGTGTATCAAAATATCCAAACCATCACTGGATCTTGTCAGATCCTATTTTAAAAAGGGATGGTCATGACTGCAATAGAAACCTTAAATACAGTTCGCCAAATTGTGCATAATCAACATTTACTCTAGTTTTGCATTTCATCCCTCTACTCAAAAACTTCCTCACTTGCTGGCTGGCCTTCTCACTGATTTCATATCCTATCATCTCCTCAGTAGTCAGTTGCTGGAATATTTTCCCTTAAATGTAAGACAATTAACTACTGCTCAATAATTAGGTCATCTTCCCCTTTTATGCCACATATTGTCCACTGGATTAGAACAATAGTGCAGTAATGTGGTTAAACAGACCACAGAATAGGTCCACCTGAAAAACAGCTTAGAAAAACAAAATGCAAGAACATTTTAATAGTTTGTTCTCAGTCTTAGCAGTTTCATGACCAGTTTCACCTACATGCAGACAAAGGGCACTACTGGCACAACCAAGGAGGAGGACTGCTTACCATACTGCTGGAAAAAAACCGAAACGAAACCTACAACAACAAAAAACCAAACCATCACCCTGGACAAATTACATCTGCTGCTTCACCATTATAAAGAAGTAGAAATTTCAGGTCAGCTATATGTGACATGTAATGTACTCTAGTAAAAAACAGTGAATGCCACAACAAGCTGTGATTGAAATGCTATGCTTTTCCTTCCTGGCTCAGTGCTCAGCAATACTTCAGACTTCATGAGACTCTTTTAGAATTTTAAGGTTCCTACTAACTGAATCAGAAACTGCTTCAAGCTTGATGAATTTCCTAAAAATAGTATAAATACTATTAGGTAGAAAAGTACAACAGTTGAAAGAAAGTCTCAAAAGCTATGTAAATACCTCTGTCCTATGCCTCTCAAAGTACGTCTACCTTTTGGCTTGTTTTAGCTCTAATGTGACATCTTCCACAGTAGTATTTAATCGTGATCTAGCAGAACACGTATGGTGTGTTTTAAACTCAGCTCCATAAGGCTCAAATAGAGACACAGTGGGAGAAAATAATATGCCATATAGGGATTATAGGAAGTCTCTTCACTTTATTTTGTTTTTCATTTTTATTTATAACTTTCTCATCTTTCACTATCTGAATCTGAATTAAAGGGTATTACTATGCCATTATCTGAACTATAGCAGAATACAAAAGTGAAATGAACCTCATTCAGTTAGACATAAATAAAAAGACACACATAAAAAGTCAGCCTTCAGAATGAGTTTCAGCAGACAAATCACTTGAGAAATCAATACAGTATTGACTGTGAATTAACATACTACACAGACAAACTTCAAGTGTAAAAGTAGTGTGCTATTATATTAACCTCTCCAACATTTAAAAGTATTACTTAATGGTTTGTCACAAATACTTACTGATATATGGAACCATGCCAGGATCCAGTGTTGTGATCATGGTCTCCACTGAATGTTTGGTTTTATCAAGAACAGACTTCACCATGGGATTCTCAGCTACACCCTAAATTTAAGCAAAATAGAGTTGCATATTATCTTTTGTTGTTTTTTTTGTTTTTTTTTCCTGAGAAACTCAAAATGTTACAGTTAAAAAAACCCAAAACCAAATAAAAAGCAAATATTAAGCTGCTTTGTGTTTTTCTTACCACATTTACACACTCCGTAACACCTACTATATCTCACTCCTCAGCACAAACACTACAGAATATGACTATCAGTACACGAATTTTCAGTTAAAACATGAAGTTCAAACATCACTTTCACTATCCTTTTCTGCATTAATGCAGAAGCAGTCCCACCAATGATGGTGGGCAACAAACTTGATCTAGTCTTATTCTGGAGCATTTAAAAAAGTCGAAGATTCGTAACGCTAATTATAGGTATCATAAGACTAGGTAGCTAGATTTAGACTGTGATAACTCACACTGAAGAGTCTGTTTTTTCTTATGTTCTTAAAGACAATAGGATCTATTTTTGAACGGCTCATTACTAACAAATATTTCTAGAGCAATTGAGCTTGAAGTCCTCAATTTATAAACAGATTCTAAACATTGCTGGAAAAATGTTCTACATTCTCCAGGCAAATCATAGGTGGAGCTGCTGACAGACCTAAAAGTTCGTTAAATATAAACCCAAACACTGCCCTGTGTCTTGCACAGTCTTAATGAATGTCTGTAACTCATCAAGTGTTTATTTAAATTCAGATAAGATCACAAGGTGAAAGAAGAAAAATACCAATGCTGAATCATTGAAAGATAAAGCACTGGAAACTATTTTACACAAATCTTTTAGCAAATTTCTTCAGTAAACGAGCTGTTTTCAGTCCAATATTAAAACTGCATATGCTTGTATCTGTATCATTAAATGACAAACATTACACAGGATAGCACTGTGCATATACATCTTTCCAGAAAGTGCTTGCTTAATATACTACACAGTATTCCAGAGACCTGCAGAATCAGAGTAGTTTTAATTATTTCAGAGTAACTTTTGCTCAGCAAAGCTTCTTTCCCATAAATAATATAATGGGTTGCATTGGAAGAGGCCTTACCTATCACCTACTTCCCTTCTGCCATAGGCAGGGACACCTTCCACTAGACCACGTTGCTCAAAGCCTCATCCAACCTTTGAACGCTTTCTTTGTAGCAAGCTTAAAAAAAAAAACAAAAAAAAACAAACCACCAAACAACCAAACCCAAAACCCCCCACACTTCTACGGACACTGCAACATTGTTTGGCTACTAATAATGATGATTATCTGATCCTATGTCTCACGCTGAAACAGTTTACCACTGGGTTCAGGTACTCTTCTCAATGCTGTGGAGAACACTAAGCCTTGCTGCAGAATTTGGTAAAGAAAACAAAACAATTACTCACTCTTGCCCAATTAAACTTTTTGAAGCCAGAGCCCACTATAGCCACTTGTTTCTCATGAACACAAGACTTTTCTGAATGGTAGCATTCACTGACTAATACATACACTCTTGTGACTACTCATGTACCCACAGGATGCCATCAAGAACAAGGAAGTTTATACTCCTCCTTCAGCTCTCCCACAACTTGAAGTTTGTCTGTTGTTTTAACAAAGACTGAGTGCTATGAGATCCTCAGAAACATTTAAAGTATGAATTTCCAGTTCTAGCATCGTTCCAATAATGCAAAGCCAAGCAGTACTTCTTCAATCAGCAGTATGCCTGACTAACTAACACAAAGTCATTATACATCTCGTGAAGATAATCAGATTCCTGAGCAGCAAGAAACTGCTGCTTCTACCTGTGGAAGATGCCTTTATGTTCATCAGCCTAGCACAAGCAGGGAGAAACAATCTTAGTTTTATACCAATGTAAAACATTAAGTCATCACAACACTGTGAACCAGAATGCAGTTTAGTTTGGAATTTCTACCGAATCAATTCTAAGTCAACATAAATCCAAATGGTTCAAATAGACAATCTTCCACATTGGCAGAGCGCAAACACAAATCTTCCGAAAATTCAGGTCCTGGCTGTCATCATTTCTCAAACAGTTAAATATGCAAGCTGTCAGGTGCAATTACTGCCATAGTATCCAGCTTTGCCTCTCATATATTATGTAGAAACCAGTCCTGGAACTCCTGTGAGACTACTCAGCCATCTTTGACAGATCAAAGAAACTGAAACAGTCTCATTCAATTCTACACAATTAATTTGTCAATTTTAGATTGTCACAGTCTTGGATATTATCTGGCTTGAAAGAAATCTGGAAGAAAGGTGTATGATTTCTTAAGAACACTAGAGGAAAAAGGGTAGTTCAAACTACTTCAAGAACAGAAATAAAGACAACTGCTGCAACTACTGTGTAAGCTCTTCCAGGGAATCCAAGATGCATTTCTGTAATAATTACCAGTTATCCTCCCAGATCCTGGCTGATTTTTAAAAAACATAGATTCTGATGTTTTACACAGAATGTAAAACAGAATGTAACGATTACACACATCAAGAACTTGATGGCTCCAGTACAATTAATGACTCCTCATTCTTCCACCACAGGCATTCTCAAAAAGAGGTTATCACTGAACACACAGTGCACATGGAATGCTTAATACTTCAACAAAAGTCTGTATTATTGAAATCCGTGATACAGACCTTCTCCATAAATAAGAACAGGACACCTTTCGGATCCTACTGGTATAAAGGCAACAGTAACGTGGATGAGACTGGCTTTTCAAGTAATTTGCAATGGCAAGCTCTGGTACTTTCAAAAGGGCTACAGAATCATGTTACCAAAAAAATATTCTCTTCTGGAACATTAGCATCTATGGTGTATATTAAGAGGAGTATGATAACCAAGAAGGACATTATTTAAAGGAAGAAAGAAGATGTGTTTTTATGCTCATGAAAAGACATCTCCCCTTGAAAAGGGCAGCCTGACAACTTTGTTCTCACCATACTGACAGAGGATTATTCTTGCTCTTTAAGACTGTATCAATGTCAAGATGTGTATTCCTGGAGTAAGGGAGGGCTCAGTTTGCCATGTCACACACAACTTTTTCTCCCAGCTTTTCATGCTCAGAAGGGCTTGAAAGCCACTCCAAAATTCTGCAATCCCACTGAGATATCAATCTTTTTGATTCTTCCTTCACTTCTCATATGAGACAGTACAAAAAAAATAGTTACTCTTGAAGACGTTTCAGTGTTCATGCGTAGCCCTTACATCTTTTTGCCACAATCTTCCTGATCCTACTTACCTGTAACATTTGTCACAGCTCCAAAAAAGTTATAGGCTAATGAAATTCTAATAAGTTGATGTTGCTGCTTATTTCCTCAGAATGATTAGATCACATCACAAAGAGTATCTGTTCTGCCTTCCAGCAGAACAGAAAAATTCTACAACATATCTTAAACACTTCTCAGGTAAACTGTTCTTTGCTTGAAGAATTGAAGAAAACGCATTTGCCTCTCCTTGAAGAGACTTTTTTGTCCTGTAACAGGCAAGACTTGCATCCCATAGAAACCAAATTCAGTTCATTAGGGAATAATAAAGAAACATGATATGCAAGGAACTCTGGTGAAGTAAACCAGACTTTTTCTGCATCCAGTCACTGTAAAGTAGAAACTAGCTTTCAGGTCTTACAGAGGTCCTAAAGCTTCCCTGATTTAGGAACACGTGACAGAACTTGTTAGGTATGCGTATCTTCCTGTCACAGCAATACACTAACCTAAACCACCTGCATTTGTGCACTCTTCCCTCTTTCATACTGAGGAAGAGCAAAAGCATAGTTGCAGCCACCTTGCACATGAGGCCAGAGAGAGATCTACAGCAACATGAATTTAAAATATAAGATACGTCTTACAGTCAGTAAAAATGGTAATTCCTCATGAAGTGTGACAGACAAAACTCCATACCTTTATGAACCCCCACAGCCCTCCTGTGGCAGTTGATACTCTGGGGTCTTCATGCTCCTCAGGAAAAGTGATTGTAGAATCAGTCCCAGGAGCCAAAGCTGATGGGAAATTTGCTTGTTGAGTAATAGGATCCGCTAAAGCACCTAGGAAGGGGGGAAAATAAAACACAAGTGTTCTCTTATTTTCCTGCATTTAATTTGTTATACTGTAGGAACACACAATTGTTTAAGAGGAAAATGAGCAGGAAGAACAGAATACTGGGCTGATTCACTTCACTTCTTGAAGGCCCAAGAACAATTCTGCTTATTAAAGGTTAGCAGATATAACTACTCTAAAAGACTTCAACAATGCCTGCTATTAGAACAGAGACTGCCTGTACATTATGTATAAAATTAAACAGTGATTTTTTTCTTAGTAAGTTAGTTTAACAGGAGTGCTTTTTATTGTATTCAAATTTTCATAATAATCCCTCATTAGAAGAAAAAGAGGAATGGGTGTTGCTCTCTGAACAAAGAGATAGGAATGATCTCACACGTAATAGAAGAGAGAGAAGTAGGAAATTTTCTAATGCTGAGCGCTGAAAATAGAAAAAAGAAGCAAGCAATAGAAAAAGAAGTAAGCAAATTAATAGCTTTATGTAATTCAAAGGAAAACAAAAGAAACTCAAACAGTATAAAATTTAAGCATGAGCCTTTGCCCCATTATTCAAGCCTACTTTAACAGATTTTCCAGTCTGGCTCTCAGCTGATCCTTGGATAAGCTAATTTTGCTCTCTAAACCAAGTTTAGCTAGAAAATTAAGTCAGAAAACCAGAAATTACCATTTTTCATAGCAGTAACCTACTGGATCAGCTCAAGCATCTCACTAGTCTCAGCCTAAACACCAATGACAGTAAACTATATGCCAAGCTGCACTAACGGAGTGGTCTCCAAACTTTATCTCACATACTTATCAGTAAAAAATTTTGAGCGTGCAACTCCCATGCAATTTCTAAATTATTTACATGTACCATCGTAGTGTGGTATATTATGTGTATCACAAAACATACACAATACAAATGTTAAAAGGACATGATAAAGATAATTAAAATTTCTTTTAATTACTTAATAGTAAAAAAACTTTTCTGCTTGCATTGAAAATTGTTTTATTAATATACTATCAATATAATAATATAAATGTCAATAACTTGACATGCTATATAATGCAATTATTATTAATAATATTTTATGTGAGTAATGTGATTGAAGAAGCCTTATTATTTTTTAAACCTTGGTTTAACACCGTAATTTGAAAGTCTGGTTCAATGTTCAGACAATTCTGACACAGCTTTAATGGCTGTAATTGCTGGAAAAGATACGTCACAAAGGTATATAGATCCAAATGGAAGAAGCGCATCGTTGTCTGTGCTTACTAAATCATGCTACTTGTTTTCCACTGCCACTCACCAATTATGCAAAGGTTTTTTTGAAATTCAGCTAGCAAATTCCCATCTTCTGTGATATCAATCAATTTTCTTACAAACTAATCAGAAGGTATTGCAATTCAGTATTTTTAAAAACGGGTTTAAACCCCACTGAAACTCTTTGGAATGTTTTTACACAGGTCAGGAAGTCCTCTTTGCAAGTTTATGTGTACAGATGCGACAGCTTTTATATGACACTTTATATGACAGCAATAGGACTGCATAATGTTGGAAACATTTCCAAGCACGAATTTTTAAAACGCTCTCTCAAAAGCATGACTTTCTTACAAAAACTAGTTACTGCATCACTCCTTGTTAAAATGTCACCTTTACCTTGAAGGGACAAATTATGAGTGCATTTTCTTTTGAAAACAACTACTAGGCAGCACACTGCTGACAGCCACTTGTCATGACTGGAAACATCAGCAAATCTGGGAGACTTGTCTTTTTGTAAAAGAAAAATGTTCATGCCGCCTTTAAGTTCAACAACTCTTTTAAACACCTTGCCACATGACAACCAGCAAACCTCTGTGCAATACAAAAAAAAATTCAGTCTCCCCTATCTTAAAAAAATTACTATTTAATTTTCCTTAAATTAACCACATTGATGACATCCTGTAGCACTTTGTGCACTTCTGGCTCTTTCCTTCTTTGTTGCAATAGCTTGCCTAAGAACGAGGCAACGAATAAATTTAACGTGTGGCGATATCTCTGTAACCTTATTCCAGAATCTATTTTTATCCTAATCAGAGTAACTGTTCCATCTGTGATTACACTTACACAGTTTTAACAAAAACATTGCTTTTATTAAAGAAGTCATTTATTGTTGAGGATAAATCTTCTCTGGCACATCCCTCCTTTAGCATTTGACAATAAAATAGTTATTTCTGTATTTTATTACTGAAACAGAATTTAGCAAAAGCAATAAGCTGAGACATGTTAGAAACACCTGTACTTTCAGGCAACTTTACAGCAAACCTCCCACGCTGTGTCATTTCTTCTAATACTTGTTTCTTCAAATCTTCAGCAATGTTTTCTATGCATCTTCCAACAGTATTTGCTGGTGAATGCATTTTAGTTTGTCACCATGCTGTTTTCCATGTATTATTTCAGAAATTTTAACCATGTCAGGAAGAACAAGTGTTTCCCCAACATGCATAGCTTTTTGTCTTCACTATTAAGTAAGCAATTTCCAAAGAGCCTTCTAAAGACTTATGAGAATGCATACTATATGACTTGAAACATTAAAAAAAAAATTAAAAAATTAGGTTTTCATGTTCTGCTTAGTTTTTAGATGTCTTGCTAATCATAATGGCTTCATACTATCCTTACCTATTATCTCAAGACACAATGTACACTCAGAGCAAGATACATCATTAACAATAGCAGATGTAAATATGTATTTCAAACAGTCTTCAAAAATTTTAATTTTTTTTACCAACTTTATGTCAGATCCAATTAGACTGTTAGCCATATTACAAGATAAAAACAATGGCAAAGAGCTTGTACTAGGAGTCAGAGAAGTCTCAAATCTTCCACTTTCTTCCAGTTTGCCCATGCTCGCGCTATTAGTAGTATTTTCAATGCACTGTCTCTTTGCAGGAACCTTTTTTGAGTCACTTGTCCATTTTGTGAGGGTTAAGATAGTTAAAACTAGATAACATAATCCATAAATTGTCTTAAGCAGGCATACAAACTGCAAGGCATCGAAGCATGATCAAAGTGAGCAAACGAGTGATGGTGCCACTGTCAACCCTTTTGCATTGTGGAACACCCACTCTTCCCCGAGGACACGTGAATGTCCCAACATATGAACCAACTGAGTGAAGACACTAGTGTCAAGCTGTATATTAAATATCAGTAAAGCTTGATTTCTTTCTTATTTTTTAAATAACAAGAAATACTAATGGAAGTCTAATATTTTTTTCCCACACCGCTGTGGATTGCTTTGCACATCCCCTGGGTTAAGAGTACTCCACTTTGGAATCCACTGCACTTAGTGTGACTGTGACTCACGAGAACAATACCCGATGTGCCAGAAAATAAAGTATTTGGTGTTCAGATTCTTGAAAAATCAGGTAAAGTGTTTTGATTACCACCCACAATATTAAAAACCAACTGACTATCCACATTTACTATAATCCCCTACAAGACTGTAAACTTCTTTGGTTTTAAATTCCCTTCTATGCTACTCATCTAACTGTGCGCTGTAGTGGAAGGTATTACTTGCCTGGCCCCACATCCTTAAAAAATACAAGTGCATCCATAAGACTTCATTAAAAGGTTCCAAAAATAAAAAAAATGTTTAATATAGTCTGTCAGATGCATGTCAGATAAGAAGCACACTTCCATGATTAAGAAACAATGTAAATTCTTCCAATTAGTCTGAAGAAGAGCACTGTAACTATGCTGATTGCAGTGTTTTTGGATGAATTGCTGTGTTTCAAAAAGCACGAATAAATATGACCAAGTTGCTGAGGAAGTTTTTGTACCTAATGAGACAGGTGTAGCAGCGGCAGCAGCATCCCCTGCTGTGCTTGTGCTTGGTGGAGGCGTGCCAGGTGGAGTTGCTTCTATACCACTCTCTTCCATCATTTTCTTTCAGCTATGAAAAGCTGTGAGGAGAAGAAGAAAAAAAACCAAAACAGTGTATCTTGAGAAACAAGGGAAAGATTTTAAATCAAAACGTAAAGGCCACAACACAGTAATTTACATTCCTGAACAGAGCAGGTGATTAAAATACCAACTCTAGAAAAAAGAAAAAAAAATTCTCAAGTACATAATTGTCCACTATGTCTGATTTCTGCTGTATCTTCCCTTTACTTTTAGTACCACGATAATATCGCAAACTCCAAGCCTCTTTCCAAAAACCTTATCATGCATGCCCAGTTACTGTTTCCAATATATACTGGTGGGACTTGGGTGAGTAACAGCAGAGAAGTAATTACACTTCACAAAACCCATATCCCATTGCAAAAAACTTAACTACGGGGCAGTATTTTGCTGCGTTATTGAGCAGTAGTAACTCAAACAAGGAGCTGGTATTTTCAGAGCCGATGCATGACAGAAACAAGCAAACTTGGCAAGAGGCAAGACAGGGGACCGAAGTGTCCCCCTTCTGACAGTGAAGAACCGCAACTTCCCAAGAAGCTGTAGTCCTCTCAGATTTAAGCACTTCAGCAGATGTTCCTCAGCGTCATACCTGAGGGCAAACACCTTGCTGAACACCACAAACAGCGGCATAACTGGCAACGGCCCAGGCACCCAGGCTCTGGCCTATGCTCTAACCATGACTTTGTCCACCTTCAAACGGAACTATTTTGGGGACAGATGAATAAGCCACCAGAAAAGCTAAATGAAATCAGACGAAATTCACTTCCAACATGGACTAAATTACACTGAAATTAATTTACACTGAACAAGTTTTCCAGTACAAACACTTGCTGTAAAATCCCATACTGTTCTGGTGACACTATCAGAAGTGAAATTAACTGAAAACTTTGGCTTTTATTTGGAAGGCCATATCATGTTGAAATTATCTTCTAACATCTTTTGAGTAAACCTTTAAAGTACACTACTTCTGGAAAATTAAAGCTATATGCTTATTTAAAAATCTTAAACTAACGTAAAAGGGCTTAGGAGAAGGGAAAAATTTAAGACTTTAATGAAGATGTGGAGATTTTTGTTTGTGGCAGCTAACAAAAACTCATGCTTCCTCCCAGGTCTGGTAAACTAGACAGCAATGATTTGTACTACTCCAAGGTGGCATTTCTTAATGAAATAAAAATCCTCTATGAAGTAATAATATGTATGAAAAATAGATTGTAACATTTTCCACCATATCCATTACATCAGCAGCTACTGAGGACTGCCAGCTTTATTCCCTTTAACCATTTACAGAGGAAAAGGCTTAGATAATGTGTTGAATAAAAATAGCCATGTGTATATAAAAATAACTCCACTTACAAAAATACCTGGTTTTTCTCTCTTTCAAGCCCCTCCCCATTGCCTCATTGTTGATTTAAATGTATATAAAACTCAAGTTCAATATGGAGGAAAAATTACTATTGCTGCCAAATTTAAAAATCGAGAAAGGATGTCAATGTTAATCTTGAAATGCTTAGAGTCTCAAAAACAAATGAAAGTATCAAAATCACATAGGAGAAATTATACTCCCTCTGACAAGCCAGTATGCTTTGCATAAGCAATTCAAGCTTAAATGTTTCAGCTCAGCCTCAGAAAGCAAGTAGATGTGGTTTATGTGTAGCACTCTTCATGAAAACTCTCATCACAGAGGGATTTTAGGTTCCGAGTATCTCTTCAATTCGTTTAAAAGCTTCTCCTCTGATAGGATGAAAGGAACAGTAATTGCCTGGTGGGACACTGACTGTCCTTGCAGAATGAGTACCTCTCATCACCTCTTTGAAAAGAACTGCACAGTCTTCTGTTAGACTTCACTAAGTGGAAGAATTTGCAATAAGATTATGTTTTTAATCAAGCTAAAGGAGTTTACATTCCCCCTTGTAGAACTATTTCTAAGTCATTCTTCCAATTATTCACTGCAAAGCAAGAAAGAATTTTCCATTGTGCAGCTGAAGTAATCACTGATAAAACCTGCCAGAACCATTTTATTTTCTCAAGGCTCTTTCAATCTGCCCCTTCATTTCACCTAATGCCATGATTAAAAACTGCTGAGAGGTGCTTACTACTTAAAATAAGTACTGTGGCCATGCAGAATGACTGCAAAAGTTCCAGGCTTTTCAAAAAAACTCTGTACAAAGCTTTTTTGAAGCTTCACAGAGCTGTTGGAAGGGTGACGGGCAGAACAGGGGAGGACAGAATGACCCACCCAAAATGTAATCTAACTGACATCTGCAAAGTAAGGAATTAGAAGAAATGTAAGTAACTCTGTAGTTGCTTCACCCTATTAACTTTACAATATGAAAAATGAAATGACTATTAAACAGATACAGCAATCCCATACTTGCAAAAACTATGAGTCAGTTGCTGAAATATAATTACAAAAAAAAAAAAAAAAAAAAAAAAGGGAAAACAAAAAAACATGCAACCAACTTAAAATTTGAATCTCCTCTCAACTTGTAAGCCTCTGGGAAAGCGAATCATCTGTAAATCCATCCTGGACAGGAGATGGAAGCTTGGGAGGGGAACCGTGCCAGTTGTAAAGCTTATTTCCATTCCCTCGGTCTTTGCAGGCTCAGGTACCCACCATTAGGCAGTGTGTCTAAGTAAGCTGGATACCCTCAGAGTGATGTCCAGTCACAACCATACTGCTATTTCTCTTGTGTCTGGCTTAAATTTCTCCTATGACCCTAGTACATCCCACACTCTTTCATATACTGTCCACTATAATCAATTGGGTTCTTACCACTAGCTGGGGAAAAGATGAACTCTCTCTACTTTTTACTGAAAGAGTAGACAAATTCCTTTATCCTATCCCACAATGCACAACCACAATAGCCTGCAGTATTTTCCTCCCACTCTCAATTTTTCCTTCACTCTCTTCTCTTTCCATCTACCCATCACCATACCAATTAGAGAACCCTGAAGCCAAAATGCCCCTATATTCTTTTCCTTTTACTTTACCCACCCCCTCACACAACTGTCAATCTCATTGTGAAGTCCTGACATGGCAGGGACTAACATGAAGCCTGCAGAAATAACAGACGTCTATACACAGAGTTCTCAACATAAGCCAGTTGTAGTTTTCATGTGCTGCAAAAAAACACATAAATAACAATAATAATAAAAAAAGTTTAAGGGGAAAGATAAGACATGAAAGATAGGAAAACACAAAAGGAAGAGAAAGCAAACCGTACAACAGGTGTAACTGGAAGCTTATAGCTCATTGTGTTGAAACAATCCAGCACTACATATAACCAAAACTCAATCTACAGGATGTATGGTTTAATACTTGAATCTAAATGGCCTATGAAACCAGTTATACATGAAAAATAGGGAACATTAGGGTGGAAGAAGAACACGGCAGTGGAACCCAAGCAATCCACAGGCTTTTAACAGAATTCCACCCTCAGAAGTTTCCAATGAGAGTTTCCAACTTCTCTGCGGGGAGATGCAGGAAAAAGTTCTCCAGTAAGATCAGCCTACACATCCTTAATGACTGACTGCTGGGTGTGGAACTGGTCTGTCTTCTCAGTGATTAAAAAAACAAACAAACAAACAAAAAAGGCCAAAAAACCAAAAAAAAAAAAAAACAACAAACAAACAAAAAAAACCAAAAAACAAACAAACAAAAAAAAACCAAAACCAAACCCCCCCCCCCACACACACAAAAGATAGTAAGCCCTTCATAGTCCAAGCCACAAACTCCTAATTTGCAGCAAGCGGCATCTGAAAATTCAGCCTAACTTCTTAAGAAAGTGAGTTTTGGGCCTTCCTGCAAACTAGAACATTTTGTATTACTAAACTGAAGAAACAAAGGAGAAACTCTGAGACAAGTAAATTGAAGCAAGTACAATTAGGTGAAAATAATAGCAGTACTGCCATCTAGTGATTTGTGACCATAAATTAATTTCACAGATTTGATAATCTCACATTTAGCTAGAAGAAAATCCTGTTTTATGCTTATATGAAAGCAAAAAAGAAGGGATATGGAAAATAGAAATAGAGACAAGCATAGAAAACCCACATTCCCAATGATCAGTCATCCTTAAAATAACCCACTGAAGAAGTAGAAGCATGAATTTTGTTAGGCTTCTATCACTTATTTGGTTAAAAAAATTAACCTTTGTAAGTACTAATGAAGACACTACAAGGATGATGTTAAACCCACATAACACAAAGAATATCCGGAATACCTAGTATACCAGAATGATAGAACAGTTTGGGTTAGAAGGGACCTTCAAAGGTCATCTTAGTCCAACATGCCTGCAATGAGCATGGACATCTTCAACTAGATCAGAACCACATCCAAGCTGATGCGCTGGGATGTTGTCTCTTTTCTGCTCTTTCACCACGGCACTCTGAAAATCTGAACCTAAAAATGCATTCTTGGCGTTTTGTTCTTTTTAATTACACTGACCTGCACATCAGGAACATCTCTATAGCTTTCAGTGGGGTTTGTTACTATATGAAACTTTGAGGCTTTTTCTGCCTTTTTGCCCTGATTTTGTGACTTCACAGGCATGCACTTAATTTAAATTACAGAATCATTAGGTCTATCCCTAGCTGACTGGTAACTATACTTTACTGACTCCTACCAGCTGAATCTCATCCATTAACCTAATTCCCAAATGCAAGGCCTGTGTATACTGAAAGGAAAACCAGGCTAAAGTTCCAAATGAAAATTTTAACAGGGCTCATGTTAAAATAGGAATGAAATCATATGATTTAGAGACTAAAAGGCTGAACTGTCAAATTACTCATCTTTTGACTTAAGTTTAATAGGAAGTAATCACTTTTGCACTAGTATTTTGCAATGATCTTAACGGCATAACCATATTCAAAAGCATTCTTCAGGTTATTACTCCGAAATATAGGTATTCACAGTTAACAGTAAGATTACCTACAATCTGAGATTAGCAAATCTCACATGGATAAAAACTTATTCTCTAGAAATCATTCCCACTTTAGAATTTATAGTGAAGCCATATTTTCAGTCATCCTTAATTAACCCCTTCTTGTATTCTGGGAGATGCTTCTGCTAATTAAAACAAACAAACAAACACACACACACACTGCGCTCTCCCCCCCCCCAAAAAACAAACAAACAAAAAAAAAAAAACCAAAAAAAAAACCCACCAGAAGAAAAAAAAAACCCAACCATAAAAACAAGCAACCCACTCCAAAATACTGAAGAGCCGTATCAGGCAAAACTACTCTGAAAACAGAGTCTGAAATGAAACAAAGCCACAGCTGGAAAACTAAATTCAAATGCTATTAAACTTCTCCAGAAAATAGTTATGCCTATTACGATTAATTAAGTGTGTATAACAGTACTGGTTACACACATTGTTAATGGCTAACCACAAGTTGAAACTGTCCAGAATAAAGCACATTTATTTATTTGAACAAATAAATTGTTTGGAGCCATTCCCAGTTCATTCCCCTTCAAATAAAATGTTACATCAACTGATAAGACAGATTCACAGGCATATATAGGAGATTCAACAGGAGACACCAAAGGGGAAATAAAGCCCAACAACTCACAAAGATACAAACACAAGAGAAAAAACAGAATGACTAAGAAGAAAGCAAGAAAGAACATGACAAAAGAAAAGCCTTCAGCTATTATGCTGACACCTATCGAAAAGATATCACTCTAAAAATAAACAAAACCAGAGTTGAACTGTTAGTACATTAAAGTTGCATCTGTAAAATCCTTTACATTGGTTTATTTCATTTTAGAAAGGGAGAAAACACAGCCAGGGGTAAAATTTTCCTCAGATTCCAGTCTGTTAAATGCAGGCAAGTTCCAGAGGACATAGAGAGTCACCCTGAAGCCAAAGGAAGGGCATAGGGGGATCATCAGTTTAATCATCTGGCTAAACAATTTGTTCTGAAGCCCAAAGCCTTAAAGAACACTATCCAGGCAAGGAAGCAAAAAACAAACCAAAAAAAAACAAAACCTCACACACACACACAAAAAAAACCTCACACACAAAAAATCCCCAAAACCAAACCAAACAGAACTCTCCTATACCTGTTTTATATTCGTAGCATACTGTTAATCCCTTTATACCTTAAAAAAACCTAAATTTTGTTTATCGAGCAGAATCTAGTAGATTCTGCTTCAGACTTTATGCAGCACCAAGATACCTCAAAACACCAGACATGCCAGAAGTGGTTTATCTTGAGACCACTGCAGACAGTTGTCATAGTCCATAGATACATTTCATAAGAAACAGGAAGTTCCACTGTTTTAAAAGCTTCCTAATCAATCCCTGAGGATTATTTTGTTTCCCACATTCTTAGTGCGACTGCCAACCCTCAGGATTTGGTCTAGACCACACGCACCCTTGCTATCAAATACATATTTTTAAATATCACAAAGCTTATATAGTTCCATGGACCACTTCGTTCAAGATGTGTATTATAGCTAATGAACCTCATGAAACATCACTTCTATCAGATACTAACAGACCCTCAAAGGTGAGGATTTCCACTGTCAATCATGCTAATTCAAGCTCAAACTACCAGGGTTTAGCAGGACCAGCATGTCCTTGCATCCCTAGCTGCAAGGCTGGAACACTAAAGCCCTGAGGCCAGACATCCAACTCTCTACACAGTGCCTGGAGAAAGCTCGGTCGTTCTACTAATGACTCACAAGAGCTGAACAGTATACACGACCTAGCAAGGTACCAGAACCAGCCAACTGTAAATTCGATGGAGTGCTGGCCCATGTGTTTGTTTGCAACGCCATCAGTCACTGAGGCAGCAAGGAGTCCTGCTGTAAGGTCTCTTACCTGCATCTTCAGCCCACAGTCCCCACCTTATGACAAGCTTCAAGGCACGTTCCTGTCAGTAGCCAGGACAGGAGACACTACTGCCCTAGAAAGCCAAGATGGTTCTGAACATGAGAAATAAGCTATGGTGCCCAGAGCAGGGTCACGTTTCTGGCTGCTCTCCAGGACTGCGCCCGGTGAGGGGCGGACACTGTGCAACCTAAGCGTGCCGCCCACGCGGGCAAAGCGCCAGGTAAGGGGGTGCCTGTGGACGGCTCCCGGAGCTGGGCCCGGGGCCTCTACGCGCTCAAACAGACGCACACGCGCGGTGGGGCCGGCAGCGGGCGACACGGCCCCGGCGTTGACAGGCCGCCGGAGCGCCGCGGCCTAGGCCGGCAGGTCAGGCAGAACGACGCGGAACCCGCCGGCAACACGCCCCACTCCCGCCCCGGGAACACCTCAGCGGCCCTCCCGCCCCACATGCCACAGCCTCCCACCTTGACCCCCGTCCTAACCTCCAAACGTGCCCTCCATCCTAAGCCTCCCACCTTGACCCCCGTCCTAACCTCCAAACCTCCATCCGCTTCGGGACGCAATGACACCCTACGGCCGCAGCCGGCACCCGGGAGCGCGGGGAAGCCACCGCTGCCGGCCACCACCGCCCGGCCTAGCCCAGCCCTTCAGCCACTCCCTCCCAGCCGCCGGGGACGACGGGTGCCAACGCGTACTCTCTGCCCGCTACGACGCGCGGCCTCACCGAGTTCAAGCGCCAGAGCCCGCCCGCTCGCCCGTTGTCCCCAGCCGTCCGCGCTCACTTCGCGGCGACACCAAAGCCCGGACCCCGCCGGCGATGAATGCAGGCACCGACCGGCGTCAACTACAGCTCCCAGCAACCCCAGCGCATGGCCCCGCCCCGCGCTGCTAAGTCTCCTGCGGAGCTGTCTAGCGGTGGGGCGTGCGCGCGTAAGCGCGCGCCCTCTGTCCTGCCGCCGTGCAGCGGGGCGACCGCCGGCGGCGCGTCCGTGTGCCCGAGGCAGCGGGTGCGGGTCCGCGCCCAGCGTGCCCCGCTCCGCTCCCCTCCGGGCACCCAACATGGCGGCAGCGGGGAGCGGGACGCCTTTTTTGCCACGTCCGCGGGCGGCCGCGGGGAGGGGCCGCGGAGCCGGCGGACTCTGCCCGCCGCGGGGTAGCGGTGTTGGGACGGTGCGTAGGTTCCCTTCGCCCGCTTTCCCCCCGCTATATTTCCACGGCAGGACAGAAGGGGCTGGTAGGGAGCTGGAAAAGAAACACCCAGGTGTGTGGCTGGAAGCCACTCAGAGGAGCCCTGGGCAGCTAGTGTTCCATAAGCCGTCGTTCTTTTGCTGCAAGGCTGTGAGCACTGGGATGGTCTGGAGCTCCTGCGTGGCGGCTGATGACACACGATGCCGCAGATGCTCCTCAAAGTCGTCATCAGCCCGCACCGAGTGCGTGATAGAGACGATCCTCCTGAGGGGGCACTCATGATTGTCTCAACCGAATGCAGGACGCATGGATAGTGGAATGAGTGGAGGCACGGCAGTACATGGCTGGCCTCCTCCTAGCTCTCCAGGCATACTGGACAGCAGTTGTCCAGCTCTGCAGCCATGCTCTCCATAGGCAGCGGTGGGCTGGGGGGAGCTGGAGTTGTCGAGCTGCTCCCTCTCATTGCCACTTCAGCAGCAGGTATCACTCTAGAGATGAAGAGAGGCCACAGTCATTGGCTGGCACAGGGAGGGTGGAAGAAATGCCCAGGTCCCTCTAAAAAGGAAATGCACCCAGCTTACCACCCCAGGGTGAGGTTTCCCCACCCAGCTCATCTCTGCTGCTGCATGCGCTGCTCTGGGGTGCCCTGGCCGCCTGAACCTGGCAGGGCTGTGGAGAATCCTCTGACAGCTCTGGGGTCAGGCATGGGGAGCTGCACTGGACAGCTCCCAAGCACACCACCAGCACCAAGGCCTCATTCAGGGCTCCGAACCTAGCCAACTGCTCAGCTGGAGTGAGGGCACAAGCCATCTGGGTGAGACTCAGTGACTGAATGCAGCGAGGGATGCATGGTTACAAAACATCGCTTAGGGACACCAGAGCCCATCACATGGGATGTCACAGCAGACCATTCTTTCCTATGGCGCTCACCCCACTAGCACTGCAGCCCCAGCACATGCATCTGGGGTTACTGCAGTGCCACTGACTACTCCATCCCTCTCTCTCTTGTGCTTGGCATGAGTACTCCATGCCAATCACCAAGGCCTCAGTTGTGTCTTCTCAGACCACGTCAGGTCACTGTGGCCATGGCAGACATCTCCAGGCACATCTGGTTCACTCAGCAACATCTTGTGCTTCCCTGGGTGGCTGCAGGACAAAGTCCCATAGGCCCTCCCTGCACTCCAGCACTGCTGGCCAGCCATCTGGGCTCCCTTGCTTATTCCCACAGGGTGTCACAGGCAGCACTTGGCTTGCTCTGGTGGATCTTCTATCTTCATCTCCTTCCCATCCAAACCACTCTGTGTTTCTATTATGAGTTCTTAATGCCAGTCTCTCATCCTTAAACTGTAATAGGAAAGAAAAATTTCCCACCTTATCTATCTGTAGCCAGTGTTTTAGATCCATGTTTGGGGGTCAGAGTCATAAAAAGGAAATTACGCATGTTACCCCTTTTAAGTCGTGTTTGCACTTTGGTTAACTTCTTTTTAAGGGTTTATCCAAGGCCAAGACCCTAACAAAAAGGGAAAATGCCTTGCTTTTGGCAGCCCAGGCCTCCATCTTTCTCAAGGTTAAAACCTTAAGCATTCAAGGGACAGGCTTGAAAGCATCACCCTGTTTACATAATTAATTCCTGCAGGAACAGACAGTAATCACAGAAGTTCCATAGTTCAATATCAGCCTTGATTTTCTGCATAGCATCTCATAAACTACTTGCTTTCTACAAGAAGCAAAATAAAATACATTACTTGGTGGTCCAGCATGGGCAAGGATAAAATTTTCTATATTTCCCACGCTATTTCCATCCTAAGGAAATGGAAAACAAAGGAAAAAAATTCAAAGTATTTCTTTCATTAGAAACTTTATTACATTAACCTACAGGTATATGAAGTGAAATAAATGGTAGTGAAGGGCAGAATGATGAACATCAGTCATCTTTGGAAAATAGATATATTTTCACAACAAAACACTTTTTTGTTACAGCTAAGAAAAAAAGCCAAGCATACTTGATAGGTTTTCTTTAAAAATACATTACAGTTCAATCATATCAAAGCAAAGTCTTGTGGGCTAAAAAACTGAACATAGAAGAGTTAGGTTCAGTGCTCTAGCACTAGTATGAGTGTACCAAATTACATGATTTTCTGTACATTAATAAACATGCACCCATTTGTCTTTAGTAATTTTAACTACTATATATATAGTCTTTAATATAAAGCATTTTTGTCAAAATTAGCTCTGTATTCTTTAGTCTGGACTTTAGAGCTTCAGTTTAAGGATTATTATTTGGACACACCTAATAAAAAATTCAGCTGAAGTCACAGTACTTGAAAAATTCAGTATATTTTCAATAACGTTTCCCACTTTTGATTTTATCCCAACTTCACTTCAGAATAAACTTGACTTTGCAGATTGTCTCAACAGAAGGTATGAGTACAATGAAATCTTTCCCCTGTAATGTGCGTGTACATCTCCAATTAAAATTAATGGGAGTTTCTGAGTACATCAAGATAAGGACAGATTTTATGTGTAACAGTGTGTTGTGATTAAAAATCTTTGATACAGTAAAAAGCTTTTAGGTTCCTGATGCTTCTAAATGACCAGAATTAATATGCCTACATTATTTAAAACCTAAAGTTTATATTCACTACTTACTTTAAAACCAGTTATTAACTTTGTGCAGCATTTTGCACTTCATTAAACTGATAACGAGTTGCTAAGGGATAGCTATCTCCATTTTCAATGCTGTTTCTCGTTGTAATGTGAATATATAGAGGCGAGGTATCTCTTTCCATTACTGTCTGTGGGGAAGCCAGTTCTCTGAGTAGATGGTGTTTGCTAAAATTATCGTATCCACGATGGTATAGTATGCATGCTCAGAAATATTTAAGTTCTCTGAAAAGCATACTGCAATACAAAAAGGGCTGTGTGTCAGTCATGAGGATTGAGTTTAGGTTGTCTTAAATTGATAGCAGGGTATACACCCTAGCCGTACAGGAGACAGCAGGATTGCTAATGCGAGTCCCGTGCACTTTTTTCCTTTGGAATGATACATTGCCATCATTTAACAAGAATACATTACCCCTGCAGACAGTCTGTTTTCTGAGTGTCTACCAACGATCATTCACTGAAGTAAATTCACAAGTCATTTACTTGACCAATACGTATTGCAAATCCTGCTCAGATATATGCAGGCATTGCTTAATGCTGACTACACAGCAGGAGTTTTACCCACAAATAGAAAGGCAGACTTTGGAAATGTGTACATTTAGAACATACAAAATAGGCAAAATTATCAGAAACTCATCTGTTTTCATGAATATTTGGCTGAATTTATCACTTGAGGATATGTGACATACTGGAAATTTACAAACAATTGTAATTTATTCAGCTTTTCACTTTTTCATATAAAAAAGGAACTGTTTATATTATGAAGATTATCTGTGGTCTCCAAATTTTACACAGAGGAAGAAAATAAGTTTTTTTGAGCTCACAATTGCTAAATACAGCATTTGCTATTCATGGTTTGAAAGAAGAAAGGTTTTATTTTAAAGTCTGTTTCAAACGGTACAAACACATGTATATACCAGTAGCTCTACATGTTATCTATATGCACACAAACCAAATCAATACTTTTGCCTTACATGGGGATTAAATGGTAACTGGCTTTTGAAATCTTGTACTTAATTTCCGTACTTGCAAAATGCAAAGATAATAAAATTATTTGTTCCAAAGATACATAAGAAATGCCCAGGGAATTGCAAAACAGCCAGTGCTCATGGCCAGAAAGAACCATGTCACAGTGCACTTCATGCAGGCATATACGGGCACATCCGCAATGATGTCTTCAGTTGCAGATCTCTCATTTATCACCACTTCAGTGACAACAACTAAAAGCAAACTGTATTTCCATTTCAACTCTGGGGTTCCTTCTAAAAAAAACAAAAATAATAATCCATTCCTCCCCCCCCCCCCAGTTTTAATTCCAGTTGATCCTCTGTTGCCTTTAGTATTCCAAAGGCGACTGGTTGTGATTTTCTTAGGAATATATCAATGCTGTCACAATAGTGATAATTCTTTGTCTCAGACTATATTACAGTCCAGATGTAACAATAAAAAGTGTTGTGGCACTCCCTGTGCTAAGCTGGGCAACACATATTGACTGCTTTTCCTATCGTCATTATCACAGGTCTCGTGCCAAAATGTGACCCCAACGCAGAAAGAGGACTAGTGCTTCCCATTAAATGCCATACGATGCAACCACTTGTGTCCTTTCCTCATCAGTTGGGGATATACCAACCCCCAGGATGAGCTATTCACAAGAAGCTAGAGAGTTACTACCAGGGCAGGGTGGAAAAGCTTGCCAGGGTAACATTACAACCATGTTTAGCAGGTAGCATCACTGACAGCAACAGCAGCTGAAAGTAATATTGCGACATCATTTTTAAGTTTCTAAAGGTAACTTTCCTCTGAAAGAGAATGTCCAGCCTATATCAACCATTATTTCTTTTAGGCTGATGTGTCTGGGCAACAATTTTCCCTCAATACATGGATATCTTGGCAAATTTAATTTCCACTGAATTGTGCACTTAAAAACCAGAGTCTTTTGAAGGGAGAGAAAGGAGCCTTTTGGAAAGATTGTCTCCATCCATATAGTCAACAGAATATGCTAAACTTCACAGAGGGACTGTTTTTTACTTTTCTTCTGCATTCTTGTTATTATCCTCAACAAAAACACCTTGTTGGTTTGGGGTTTTTTTCCCCAATTAATTCATTAAGTTAAATAACTACACTAACTACCTCTGACAGAGATCAGTATGACATGAATTCTTACTTTAATCCTCTCCTCCTGCCCAGAGGTGTCTATAACCAGACAAAATAAAGGCCAGTTGGCAAAAATGCAAAAGAAATGGACACACAGTAGAGTATTTTTGTAATTAGAAGCTAGATCACTAAAAACACAGACACGCAGCGTAAAAATGGAGACACAAGTTAATGAAGAATGGGGAGTACATTATTAGCAATGCAAAAGACCAGCTTAAGCATGTGTTTCCCTACATCAATTATAAAAAAGAAAAGGTGCCTTTTGAGCAAATATGCACAGAGATTGCTTAGTTATTTCTAAGAAAAAAAATCAGAACACTTTACTATTTTTATTCTATATTACAGTCATTATTACTACCTGTTTATAAAATGTAAACCTTTTCTTGCAGTTAAGATTTACAGCAGTCATCACCTTTGTCCACTCCTTACATAATCAGTCCATGGTGACAAAAATAAACTGATTTAAGTTACATATTTATGAAGTAATAACTGATATGTTATGGATTATTTGTTGTGTACGGCAGAAACAGTGGTCAGAACTGCAATATATGAACATAGCAAAAGATTCGTTGAAGACTGGTGCTGCAGCACCAAGAGATCTTGAAGCAAGTAATACTGATGTATGCAATGATTTTATCTGCAAAACTATTCAAGCATGGTATGCCCACCACCAGTAATGGACAAAAAAGTGTAATGATGGATTTCCCAAACAACTGTAGAATTGTGTTTACTTATCCCTATCAGATCTTGTCTCTTAATATGTCTTGACTAAAGATCAGAATGGAAGGTAAGATTTGGCAAGGCAGTTTTTCTTCTACGTAACTAGTCGATCAGATCACCTATATGAAGTGGTATTTGGTAAATTGCAGTGTCCTGGGAGTATTTCTACTCTGAAATGTGACAAACATGAAGTCTATATTTAAAGTTGTTGAAATGGGTTGTTACCAAAACTGATCTGCAAACTAACATTTTTAAGCCAGTACATTTCAGTATAAATGTGTTGCATACCTGTTTCTATAAAATTTACTGCCATGAAAAAAACGAATGATGGATCCCCACAGTGTGGCATTTGTCCATCTGTCACTTGTATACACAATACAAACCTCATGTTGAGATTCTGTTTAATGTACAGCAGTTGTCTGCTGGACAGATTAGGAGCCAAATATGATGGTAAACTAGAAAAAGGAGCACAACCATGCCACTTTGCCCCTTCAGAGTCCCACTGTGCTACACGTCAGCTTTTGGGGTCATTCACTGCTGACCCCTTTCGTAGAGGATTTGGGGCTATCTCGAACTGGTAGCAAGTCATAATGACATGGAATATGGCTGTTTTTTGGAAGATCATAAGGATCCTGGTTGAAATGTCCACTGCTGCTGAATGCTCCCTGGACAACACTCACTGTAGGTTCTGTGATAAAAGAGAGCACATACATACTTTTAACACCAGAAGTGGCAAAGAGAAGGCAAGCACTGTACTTCATTTCGGTTCACATTAAAAAATATCCCCTCCTTTCTGCATCAATATAGAGATTCCTTGTCATGCATAGTCCTGAAATACAGGTGTAAAAACAAAGGTTGGTATTTAGAGGTTTTGGCTTTAAAGTAAGTTACACTTGTGGGCTTGCAACAGGGCCCTGCCATGAGTATATTTACTGACAGAAGCAAGTGGACCAGCATCTGTTCTTTGTGTGTGGACAAACTAAAAAAAAAAAAAACAAACAAAAACACAACACCAAAAAAACCCCCAAGAAAACCAAACAAAACCCTCCCAAAAAAACCCACCAACTTTTATTCAAGATTTTATAAAAATCCTTAGAAACACCATTAGGATAACTACCGTTCTGCATGACCCCAAAGTCTTCTGTAACTATACTAAAACAGTAGCTAGATGGGGCCCCTATCAGTGAAATACTACGCCTGTGGGTGAAGATGCTCTTTTTCTGACCAAGGGGAGGAAACAGATCTTTCCTATTCCTCCCATAAACTTAATCCAGCTGCATTCAATACTTGACAGCCTAATCTAGAGTTGAATTTTACTGTAGTCAAATGCTAAGCTTATCTTATGCCATTGTTTAAAGGCAGGCTTTCAAACCAGGGAAATTCAGAGGTATCTCTAGGTTACAGAACAGAGCTGAAGGTATTTCAAACTCTGTTCTTGGGAATTATACTGCTTATCTCAAAAGAATGAGACTGTTGTTACAGCTTTTGAGCAGAAAACAGAATCTGAATGCATCAACTTTTTTCTTTTTTTTTCAATGATTTTTCATGTGTTCTGTTTAAACTGATTCAAAGAATAAAAATCCTGTGCTCTTTGTTCTTAACTTTCCAACATCTAGAAGTAGATTTTGTACTTACCAACTTCATAAACATTCTTGTTGGCTGAAGCAGAGCCAGCGATCTCAGCATATGGGGAGTCCCTGCGTGCTGGTGACTTCATTTCAACATATCCACATTCCGAACTTTTTGGTACAAGAGCTGGTGGGTCTTTTATAGTAGCATATGGGTTCTCAGAACTACTTAATGAGCAATTACTTAAATTGTATTCTGAGTTCTTCACTAGATCTGCAAAAAGAAAAACATATTGTTCTCTCAAGTGTGCTGCATACTATGGACATTGCTGCTAACCAGGGCATTCTTTAATTTTGAGTTCAAAAAAGTCACTCATAAAAGACTATTTAAGTGGAAACCAGTCATAACACTTCAAAATTGTTATACAGCAAAGTACCTCTACTGCTATGCTCTTTTATGGGCTTGCTCTTGCCAGCAGCAAATTTCTTTTACAAGGTCTGAGAACCTTCAGTTCTCATTAAAATGGTAGCTAGAATTAACTACAGAAAATGCGTAGAATCAGTTTTTAATAGGAACTTCAGAATACGTCTTGCTTTTCTAATTGCTAAACTCAGGACACTCTTAAATTAAGTGATCTAAGACTGTTCTCAATAGCAATGTCTGGGCAAATGGTAAGGTGAAGTTAAGGATGATCATCTTAGGAACCAGAATGTGCACAAGCCCATGGGACTTGATGAAATCCATCCGCGGGTCCTGAGGGAGCTGGAGGATGAAGTTGCTAAGCCACTGTCTGTCATATCTGAAAAATCATGGCAGTCAGGTGAAGTTCCCAACGACTGGACAAAGGGAAATATAACCCCCATTTGCAAGATGGGGAAAATGGAAGATGCAGGGAACTACAGACCAGTCAGTCTCACCTCTGTGCCTGGCAGGATCATAGAGCAGATTCTCCTGGAAACCATTTTAGGGCACATGAAAGACAATGAGGTGGTTGGTGACAGGCAAATCCTGCCTGACCAATTTGGTGGCCTTCTATGATGAGGCTATGGAACTGATGGATAGCGGCAAAGCAGTTTGTGCCGCCTACCTGGACTTATGCAAAGTGTTCCAAACTATCCTGCACAACATCCTTGTCTCTAAACTGGAGAGACATAAATTTCATGGATGGAACACCCAGTGGATAAGGAATTGGCTGCATGGCCACATGCAGAAAGTTGCGGTCAACAGCTCAATGTCCAACTGGAGATGAGTAACGAGTGGTGTCCCTCAGGGGTCGCTGTTGGGACTGATTCTGTTCAACATCTTTGTTGGTGATGTGGACAGTGGGATTGAGTGCACCATCAGCAAGTTTGCTGATGACATCAAGCTGTGTGGTTCGGTTGATACGCTGGAGGGAAGGGATGCCATCCAGAGGGACCTTGACACACTTGAGAGGTGGCCAGTGCCAACCTCATGAAGTTTAACAATGTGAAATGCAAGGTCCTATGCACCTGGGTCGGGGCAATCCCAAGCACAGCTACAGGTTGGGCAGAGAAGTGATTCAGAGCAGCCATAAAGAGAAGGACTTGAGGGTGTTGGTTGATGAGAAACTGAACATGAGCCGGCAGTGCGCACTTGCAGCCCAGAAAGCCATGTCCTGGGCTGCATCAAAAGAAGCGTGACCAGCAGGTTGAAGGAGGTGATCCCGCCCCTCTACTCTGTTCTCATGAGACCCCACTTGGAGTATTGTGTGCAGTCCTGGTGTCCTCAGCATAAGAAGGACATGGAGCTGTTATAGCAAGTCCAGAGGAGGGCCACGAGGATGATCAAGGGGCTGGACCACCTCTTGTATGACAACAGGCTGAGAAAGTTGGGGCTGTTCAGCCTGGAGAAGAGAAGGCTGCTAGGATACCTCATAGCAGCCTTCCAGTATCTGAAGGGGGCCTACAAGGATGCTGGAGAGGGACTCTTCATTATGGACTGTAGTGCTAGGTCAAGGGGTAATGGGTTTAAACTTAAACAGGGGAAGTTCCGGTTAGATATAAGGAAGAAGTTCTTTACTGTGGGGGTGGTGAGGCACTGGAACAGGTTGCCCAAAGAAATGCTTCATCTCTGGCATTGTTCAAGGCTGGGCTAGACAGAGCCTTGGGCGACATGGTCTAGTGTGAGGTGTCCCTGCCCATGGCAGACGGGTTGGAAGCAGATGATCCTAAGGTACTTTCCAACCCTAGGCACTCTATGATTCTATGATTTTATAAGAATTTAAGTATGAGGCCGCACTGAAAGAGTAACCAGCTTCTTAAAACTTTCTGTAAGGTACACATAGGAGAAGTGAAAAGAAAACATCAGGAGGCTTGTTATTTCAGGATTTAACTGAAGAACAGATAACTAAGTAGTTTAAGAGAAGATGTGTTTTCTTATGCTGGGAAGAGATTTTGTGGTGTCTGTGTTCCTTTGTTTTCTGTGGTGTTCTGTGATACGCTGTGTTATTCAAGCTTTAGAGCTGAGGCTTTCTCAACTTGTCCCTGACTCTGAATATGCAGCATGAAGCTGACTTGGTGACCCTGTCAGTGGGTGGGTGCTTAACTTTGTGACTGCTTTAATATATTTTTAATTGGGCTTCCCTTAATCATAGAATCATAGAATTGTTTAGGTTGGAAAAGACCTTTAAGTTCATTGAGTCCAACTGTTAACCCAGCACTGCCAGGTCCATCACTAAACCATATCCGTAAGCACCACATCTACACCTCTTTTAAGTACCTCCAGGGACGGTGACTCCCCCACTTCCCTGGGCAGCCTGTTCCAATGCCTGAGCACCCTCCCTGTGAAGAAATTTTTCCCAACATCCAATCTAAACCTCCCCTGGTGCAGCCTGGGGCTGTTTCCTCTTGTCCTATCACTTGTTACTTGGGAGAGGAGACCAACCTCACCTCATTAGATCCTCCTTTCAGGTAGTTAAGAGAGTGATAAGGTCCTCCCTGAGCCTTCTCTTCTCCAGACTAAACAACCCCAGTTCCCTCAGCTGCCCCCCATCAGGCTTCTTCTCCAGACCCTTCACCAGCTTCGTTGCCCTTCTCTGGACCTGCTCCAGCACCTCAGTGTCTTCCTTGTAGTGAGGGGCCCAGAACTGAACACAGGATTCAAGGTGTGGCCTCACCAGTGCCAGTACAGGGGGATGATCCCTGCCCTGGCCCTGCTGGCTACGCTAGTGCTGATACAGGCCAGAATGCCATTGGCCTTCTTGGCTGCCTGGGCACAAGCTGGCTCATGTTGAGCCACCAATCGGCACCCCCAGATCCTTTTCCACTGAGCATCTTTCCAGCCACTCTTCCCCAGGCCTGTAGCTTTGCATGAGGTTGTTGTGACCCAAATCCAGGAAATGTCAGTTATAATAAACCACTCCTTCAGCTCAATTGTCCTGTATTATACACAAGGTGACAAACCAGCTGTCCTGTATTATACACAAGGTGACAAACCAGACATATTTGTCTCGTTATTCATATTAACACTTAGCTACACTTTTTTCATTTTCTAGATATCCAGGCAATTCTAGTCATGCTTGGCATACCATAATCATATAACAAAAATGGTGACACACACAAGTATGGTTCAATATGAAGTCTTACAAGAAAACCAGGTAATTCAAAAGATAAAAATATCATCACTACCCTGAATTTCTGAAGCTTTTAATTCCTCTCTATTCATATTTTCATACCTTTTCCAAAGGCCTGCAGTGAATGTGATGAAGCACTGCAGGCTTGCAGTCATGCAGTCCTACCATACCAGTTGCGAGAGGAATTGTATCTCTTTTAAAGCCCTTCATCAGAGGTAGCATTCATCCTTACCTGGCTCACTAGGCTGAATTCATCCTGTTCTGCTGCCTATTTAGAATAGAGCCATTTTGTGACTCAATCATTACAGAAACATTTGAGGTATGTGACACATAGGGGACTTAAAAAGGCTTGGCTTGTTGTTTTGGTTTTTTGTTGGGTTTTTTTGTTGGGATTTTATTTTATTTAAACCTTCCCTTCAAAAGAAAAAAAATTAAAAAAATTAATGCATTGATTAAGTGTCTAGGAATAATTTACTCCAAAATTATTTTATATTCTTGTCACACAGAAACCAAAGATAACTTAGAAGAGTAAACTGAATGTCTACATCATTCACGCAAATGCATCAGAAAATCACCTCACCTTTCAGGGACTTTCCCAAATATCCCCTATCAAGTCCAAAAGCACCTGAGAAAAACAACACAAATAAACAGAGTAGTTTTAAAATCAGAGAAAAGTGATTAGGTAACAGCTTCTAAAGCTTTTAAAATTGCCTTGGGACTAATTTCTACCTCAGCAGAATAATTCTCTTATAAGCCCTGTGAAACTGCCCGATATAGAGGTACAGAAGCACTGTTACTACTTGCTTGCATGCTTTCAAACAGTAGTTTTCTGAACAGAGGAAGTGGTTAAGGTCATAAGGCACCATTGAATAAACTAGTTCAACCTCACATATGTCACAGGCCATTACGTTTCCCCAGTTACTCTTGTATGAACCTAACAACTGCTGTTTGATTAAAGAGTATTTTTAGTCTGTATAAACCATATCTACCAGAAAGGCATCCTATCTTGACCTGAAGATCGCAGGGTATGTAAAGTTTGCTCCAGTTGTTGGTACTTTGCTTCCAAAGTTAACCACTCCCATTATGTTGCCCAAGGGCATTCTGTTCCAGTCCCTTGAGCTGCACAAATGGCCTAACACCTATTGTCTAAGTCTACAGCTTTGCAATTACCTGTTAGTAACAGATTTCTCTAAATATAAATCCCAATATAAACATCAGCAATCATCAGTGCCTGACAACTGTCTTCAGAGACCTGGCACTTACTTGGTTACTAATCCATACAATTAGCTTTGATTGATATTATGGAGTGCTCATTTTTTAGCTAGGTTGTATTGTGGTACTATGCTAGAAGCCTTACAAAAGCCTAAAATAATTTTATCTCTACAATATCTCTATAAAAAAATTTATAGATTCCAAGAATGAAATTATGTTACCTGAGGAGACCTAAACCAATTAATTTTATTCCTACCCCATCTTTATTTACTAGATTTCGTGTCAGCTATTCTGTTGTTTTTACTGAGACTAATGCCCAAGTCACTGGCCTAGAGTTACCCAAGTAATCCCATTTTACCTTCTAGAAAACAGACATAGTATCACCATTCATCCAGTACTGTAGAATCTCCCTGTTACACAAGTTCTACTGCAGTGGATTAACCACAGCCAGTAGAGGAGTCTTAAGTGCTAGTACAAATGCTGCAAGAAAGTGTAAAGTTGACACTGAGCATTATAACTGAAACCCTTTTCTAAAAGATCCCTGAGTCTGAATCGAGGTTAGAACAAGATTGGGGAAGAGCAGGGAAAAAAATAATGCTGCATACTGTTGTTCTGATTCCTAGAATCTGATACTGATAAGGACCAGTAATAAAGATAATTAAATGAGCTACATTGTATGGGCAATGAAAGTCCCTTTAAGGATTTCACTGGTCAGAGATATGGTCAGAGCAATCCAGCCTTTTTGGAATGCATGAAATTGGGAGAGGAGGAAAAGACAGCTAAAGATAGCACAAGGCAGAATACAGCAACTGTCACCACTTCTTGGGAGCTGTTCTTCCTAAGGACAGTGTTCTGTCTTCAGCAAACAGGCTTAGCTGGGAAGATGCTCCTAGAATTTACATCTGAAGCAGCTCAGATGATGAGAAACTACTTTAAAAAATACACTGATTCCATTTGGTGAGGATTAAAAAGAAAAGGATATATGCAACCCCTAATTTATTTAATAATATGTAATTTTTGTACAATGTAAAAATTGTACAAAAAGCAGACCCTTATTGTACAATACCCATTATTTTATGAAACTAATTAATAAGCAAATCTCTTTATAAAGATGAGATATTTTGCACATCTTGTCTCCATTGGGCATCAGACTGATTTGCTGTGACTGATTCGGTGTTCCTCAAAAGGAGTTACTTTTTATCTCTAAGGATGCTGCTTTAATGGAAAGTCAAATCCATGACCCTGAACCTCACACACAGTCTTACAAGCCTAGCATTACCGGAAGTGGAGAACCAGGAAAACATCCCTGCTTTTCAATCCATCCCAAACACAGTAAGTAACATTCATATTCTCCTTACTGTTTTTTTTCTGTTCTTACCAAGCTCATTGAGGTAGCCACCATGTTTCCAGTCTGCGGGCAGTGTCCCTGTGTAGTCCATGATGTTGCCTCGTTTTCCAGGTTCCACATTTTTAAGATTCACAAACAGCTGACTGTTTTTTGCCTGTATCAATGAAAGACACATAATAGAAACTGAAACTGATGGGAAGTTGCTGAATTTCCAGGTGATAATCAGGGAAAGTAAAACTAAACAGGAAACATTAGGGAAGCAAACCAAAGGTTCATTTACACAGAAGGATACAGATTTTTACGCTTTACCTTTGCGAGGGTCAGCCTGTCCATGTTGTTGACATGAGGTGGGGTAGTGCATTGAGTTAGAGTATGATAACTAGGGTTAGAGAAATAGTGACTGTTTGCATTTCCACCACTACCATGAGGAATGGTTTCTGAAACAGAAAAGAAAGAAAAATTAACAAGTAAAAATAACATGGCATTTCTTTCTCGGGATATGTTTTTGACAGTACTGTACTGATTTCAGAATCTGATTTAGTTTCTTGGGAAAAAAAAGAAAAAGTTTAAAAATCTTGCATCCATTTGAAGAAATTAGAGATAGTAACTGACTAGTCATTGCCTGAAGTTTCATGTACCCATCCCAATTCACATGCACTTTCATAGGCTGAAAACTCCTGTTTCAGGAGCATTGCTCTTTCTCTTAATTTGTTTTAAACTTGAGCCACTCTGCTATCTGCCTCTCTACAGAATCTTGCCACAGCTAGAGTAAAATCCTGATTTTCTACAGCTGTAACAGTCTTTCTGTATTCAAGCTGTTGGCATTGAACTTAAAGTCTCAGTAGAAACTATTTTTTGCCACACTTCTCAATTCTGTTTAAAAGTAGGCAAAGAGGAGTAGAAATGTCCATACTTCCACTTTTTAATGCAGAAAAAACATTTGAGGGTTCAAAATGTTACACAGTACAGCAAGGTATATGGTCACTTGTTCCTTACAGTTAATGTATCTCACCAGGGTAAGCCACGTTCAGAGTATCAAAAGCAGAGATTGAAAGACTATGATGCAGAACAAAAATAAGCAGCTATAGATGCTGGCACAGGCTCATTCTGAACTCAGGTGAACTGTCTCTGATAGCTGAAAGGTAAGCACACAAGTCTACCACTGCATCCAACTGGCCTCGTGTGCCAGTTCACCTGCACTGCTGTCAGTGTGGTCTCAGAAGCTTCTCTCCTGTGAAAGGCAGTTGAGAGCAGTGTCTCAGTCTTCCTCTTCCTAAAGAGGGAAACCCTCCCCTGCCTCTATTTCCAGGAAAGCTTCCAAGGCAGAACTGTAGACATCGTTTTTGAAATCAAGTATGTTCCTGCTCACAGCAGCCCTTGCTAATGCAAAATGTGAAACATGCACAATTAAGCCCTGTTAGGGGCACAGATGAACCACTTCAGAGCTCAGCTAAAAAAGCATAAGATCAAAAGACAGAGAAAAAACCCTGCTCTAAATATCACTTACCTGAAATGGCGTAATCTGCATTGATGACCCGCATAGCAGGGGTATAGGTCACTGCAGGCATATTTGTTTCTTTTCCTTTCTGCTTTTGCCTGTAAATTATGAACAGCACTAGCAGGAAAAGCACAACCAGGACAAGAATAATGATGCCTGCTATAGCCCCTATCTGGTAAGAATCAGCAGGGATGGCAGCACTGGTACGGCTTAAACTGTTCAAGTTTCCCACTATAATTACACCAGCTGAAACACAAGAAGAAATGAAAATATGTGGCATAAATTCAGAGGCTTATGTATCAGGAGCAGAAGACAATATTTCACTTCTAAACCCTTCTGCTAATTTAACTGCACTTAATAATGCCAAAATAGAACTATGTCAGAAACCAATATGAAGACAATCCTAGCCTTAAGGAAAAGCATTCATCTTCTTCATTGAAACAGATGTTTTCATGGAGTTGAAAAAGTAAGAACACTAGCTTGGCAAAAGCAGAGAGCAGGTAAAGCACATGCTCTATCAGCAGCTTTGGACAGCACAGCACTGTAAAACATTTTATGAAATCTACAGTTGAATGCTTTGCTCCAACAAACTATCACTGAGGCATCTAATACTTTACAGAACATGAATAATTTAATAGAATGGACTATTTAAACACACATGCCTTATCATGTTAATTTAATGAATGATACAGATATGGCAATTAATATGTTAATCCAAGTTTTATATCAAACAATTACAATAATTTTATTGCATCTAGGTTTTACCTTGATCACACCTGGCCCCTTTCCAGCCTGGGCTGCAGTAACATGTTCCTGTGATGTGGTCACAAGTTGAGTTGTTCAGACAGTCACATATCTGCCGGCATCCATACCCATACGTACCTTGAGGGCATTCTGCACAAAAGAGTGCAAATAAACATCAGACATAATACTGCTTAAATGTTTTGGTGTTACAGATCTACAGCACTTTACAGGCTATCATTTATTTCTAACCTCATACGTTTTTGTACATGGCCAGCAGATGGCAATGTGTTATTAGTAGCAGACCTAAAGAGATGTTCTTAAGAGGTCCTCTCTGTATAGGTGTGTATGTGTGGGAAAAGAGATGGTATTCAGAAGTGATTTTCCTTTACTTGTAATGTTGTTGTCGCCAAGGCAATGAAATTAAGAAAGAAAACAAAATAAAATAAAACAAAACAACAACAAAATTTTATCCCTGCCCCAAACAAACCCAAACCCCAATATTTAAAAGGTAGAAGACCCTTTAAAATGGCAACGAAGTGCCAAATTTACACCAGAACGTCAAGTCTCACAAGTTACTCAGATCCCTTCTTGAAATATCACATAATCATATGAGTGGAGCCAGACGTCTGGCTGGTGTTATGTCATATGACAGATGCGCTGATGTGGTAAAAGAGCAAGAGTATGCTTACAGCATACTTTGGTACTGCAATGTATATGCTGAGAAACTACCTACAGGAGAAAAATGGTAAATTATGAAAAATAAGCTCATTGGAAGAGTTTTACATTATTGTTTTCTCATGCAGAATGACTTCAATATAATAACTAGTTACTGATCAAAGTGTCTTCTACATCATGTAATCAGCATGATAGAGAATTATCCTACACTGATAAAAATTATTTCTTCTATACCACCACCTCTGTTAGTGTGTGGCTTGTTGCACTGCTGTAGTTCTGATAGCTTGAGGAATTTCTTGCATTTCTTCACCTTCTGAGGTTCAATTTTCTGAAATCTCTCAAGAGTTTGTAACTATATTAATTTGGTTTTTGTCTTTAAAAGAGTCTAACTCATCTTTTATGTATTTGTAATTTAGAATAATTTACAAGATAATGTAACACAGTGGGTGCCAGATAAATATTTTTACTGTCTTGGTAAATCTAGACTCAAGTGAAATTTCATGCTTATATACCTTCTCCTTCTCTTGGGTATACTCAATAAAATAAGATTATAAGTACTGAGGACAATGGCTGGGCAAAACCCATCACACTATAATGTATTTTGGCATTTTGAAATCTGAACTGGAATGAAAAGTCCATTTTTAAAACTTACATTCAAGTTCAGAAATACAAAAATGTTTAGTTTAATACCGTTAAATCATTATCAAATTATACTGTAAAGTATAAAATCTATAAAACTTAATTCTAAAGCTAGATTTGCTGAAGTATTCAAAATTATTTTTTATAACATATCAGGTTGAATGGACTGCTTTGCACTGCAGTATAACGCATGAAGTGTGGGAGCACCACTGTAGTGTCAGCAAAAGTTGGGCCAACAGCCTTATTATTCTTTTAATATTGTACAGCATCATAACACCACTGATGTCAGTGGTGTTATTCTTTTTTTTTTCTTCGGTAAAGAACCACACACATATGAAAACAAAATGCCATCTATTATGCTTTTATCATCAAATTGTTCTGTAAAACCACATTGTAAAGATTAATTTTATCCTCTAGGATTGATGTATTTCTTTACTTTTCTATTAGTTTTCATTGTGGTTTATGCTAATGACAATTACTTGGATTCATTTGCTACATGACAGAGTTGTTGGGGGTTTTTTAGCATTAGGTCCAAAGCAACTACACTGCAGTACAAATGCCTCTTACATGTAGCTATAAATTGAAAGAGCGAGCCATTCCAATCATAATCAGTCTCAGTAACTAATTCTGAGGGCTTTCATCTGTTTGCAAAAAGCTTAGGTCCAACTCCTGAAGCTCTTTCCCCATCAAAATTCCCACTGAAGTGAAGAGGTTGTATCACAACACTGTCCAAAACAACAGAGGGTCGGCTCAGGGTTTAATATTCGCTATCATGCATGGACAATTCCCACCCCTACTCACTCTGCTCACAATGCTTCCCCATGAACCCTGTGCGGCAGGTGCACTGCCCACTGATGTGGTCGCAGTCAGCTCCGTTCTGACATTGGCATATCAGTGCACAGTCCTTCCCATAAAACCCTAGGGGACATCCTGCAATACAAGAAGGGGTAGGGGAAAAGGAGTGAAACAACTGCTCTGGAAATAAAATGCAAACGTCCTGGTTAAGTATGTTATTGAGAAGTCATACCTATAGCCCTGCTATTCAGCATGGCATTCTATAAACATAATAGATCAAGACCTACCCTATTTTAAGTGGTTTAAAATATATGTTAGGCAAAAACTACATAAAAATGAGGTTGGGAAATTGCACAGACAGCAGATGTTCAGAAGAAGGCAGCAAGAAGGTCTCTTCAAAGAAATGGGTTTAAGAAGGTATTTGAAGGAGGAGAAAGAGGGCAGTTTCTGAACCAAAGCAGGGAGTCCATACAGTGATAAATGAACCCTTGGACATACTTTTGCACAGTTGATGTTGAAACATAAAAAAATAAGAATAATAACATATTGTATCTCAGCTCCTTGCCAAGATACCATTTCAGCATGAAGAAGACATATCACCACAGAGAGATCATTATTCACCAGCAGGAAGCAAAATAACCACGATAGCTGACATCTGAACCAGTATGGTGAATGTCTTCCCGAACTGCATCCATATGGCCTTATAATAGATCTGTTATTTCCTGCCACTATGACATTATTCACTTGAAAAAGAAGAGTTCTGATTATATGAAAAAGTGTACTTAAGAACTGAATGCAAAACACAGCAGTCTTACTTTTCTTGAGTTCCAAGATAACAGTTGTGTACAGATTACAGACAGTAGGGGTGCCTGGATTGAAGGTAAACCAAATTGAAGCTGTAATGTGATAAAAGAAGCCATCTTTATGAGCATCTATCTCTAATAAATGTTTACTTCTCAAACTTAGTATGAACTCTTACCCAACATACAATGAGTGCCATATACCCAGAGCCAGCCACTGCATGGCTGGTATTTTAATGTTAATGAAAAGTTCGGGGGGGGGGGGGGGGATCATCAGATTAGTTATTAATTACATGAAGAAAATTCAAAAATTATAACATTAGAGTCTAGTGAAGTTAAGTTTCTGAGTTCCAAATAAAATAGCTTTATCAGTGTCTGAATTACAGGTGCTGAGCCAGAGCTGTTGTTAAAACTGCTCCTGGAGATAGCAGTTACAGATACAACATGTACTGGATGATCACTTTGCAGTGACAACAGGCACTGTGCCCCAGCAGGCCACAGCCACAGCTAAGCTAGAAGCTATTCTCACGGCTTCAGTCAGCTCTGTGTTATCTTACAGTCTTGGCCATCAGGTCCCTGCTACTAGAGCACTTCCTAGGGAGGTTTCAGAGAGGGAAGAAATAAAATGGTACCATCATCCCACCCTGTGGGGAACGCTTGAAGAACTGACACTATCAGTGCTTTGGACTGCAGCCAAACCACACATACACAATGGTAGCATCTGAATGTCAAAGTCATTCTGTGTGTGCACGATAGACTTTTCCACAGGGATGCCTAGCTGCAGCCAAAAGTTGTCTTCTTCTGAAGGAATGCTAAAGAGGAGCCCAAACGTAGTGACCAGCACTCTGACAGTGCTTATACAACGGCCTTCCCTGCAACCATGGAGGCAATGTGTTGCATCTTCTGTATCAAAAAAGTTCAGGAGCATGGGAAGAAATTAATGGTTAAAGTGTGAAAATACTGAAGAAAAATTCTGTCACTGACTTTAGACTAAGGATGGATAACAAAAGTCACTTACTTTGTGTACAGTAAAGGCCAGTCCATCCTGGGGTACATTTGCACTCCCCATCGTAGGCACTGCAGTAAGCTCCATTATGGCAGTTGCAGGTGTGGATGCAGTTTGGTCCCCAGTGGGAAGGTGGGCAAGCTAAAACAACAATTAATCTCGAATGACAAAGATCCTTGATACCCAGGAACAGAGCTGCTTACATTCATATATGAGCACTGCTTCATTTGGGGTTTGATTTTCTTTTAAACACATTTTTTGGGCTGCTTCATTCGGAGAAAAAAATAGTCACAGGCTTTTTTTTTTTTAACTGAGGAATCATTTTAGTCTAGATAGAAAGCACTGAAAAATAGATAAAAGATTAGATGTGTGAAAGAAACCAGTGATACATACTTGATACTCAGCAACTAGGACACTCATACCAGCTTTCACATAGAGAAAGCCACGTAAGTTTCCTTTCTTAATTTATTTTTTAATCTGCAAACAGTTCAATAAGCACAATTAAGGGAATAAGCCTTTTAAGCCTCAAAAGTGAAGAAGAAAGAACAGAGACAATTGAAACATGTCTTATAGCCTTAGACCCAAGAGCAATAGACACACTGATTGCTTTAAACCCAGTACTAAGCTTACTTCTTGTATTTCCACTGTTAAATTCTACTCAGATGCCTAAATGTGGTGCATATAATCAGGACCATACATTAATAATGTCAACTCAGTTGCTTCTGTGGGTCCATTAATCAATATAATACATTTAAAACCCAAGTAATTATCTATAAAATGGTGATTTTTTTTCATTCACAATCATGTGGACATGTTACAAAATAGAATTTTACTGTAGATTTTTGACTGCTTTGAAAATGTCATGGTGAATGAATTTGATCTTACATGCTGCCATTAGAATAGTGAAGTGGTTCCAAAATGCTAGTTACTATGCAGACACAGCAAAAAATAATTTTCGTCGTGTCAGAATATCACTAAGTGCAGAGGTTACTCTAAGAATAGCCCCTTTCTGCTGATTAGGATTCACATCCTGAGGTTTTTATTTGTTTCTTTAGTTAAAGCTAAGAATAGTTTTATGGAAGTAAAACATGAGTATTTCATAGGAGAGAAGAAAGAGCTCTGACACCAAAGCCTTAGCTTTATACCTGTGTAAGTTTAAAAAGGCTGATAACTCCTTATTGTTGTGTACTGATTTAGTTGTCCAGAGACCTGTCTGACAGCAACAAAAATTCCTGAATCCTTTAAATGTTTGCGTAATGATACATCTATGTGTAGGCTGTACTTTTGCAAAGTGTTCTCTTTGCCCAAATTTCACTTCATTAAGAAATACCCTATGTTGTATTGGAAAAAAGTATTAAGTTTGGTTTTTGTTCTTCCAATTTCAATTGTGCCACATAATGATTTTTATTATTGTTTTGTGTTCAAAATTAGTGGTCAACTAAGAAGGAATGTAAATCACATACAGACGAAAGGTTGGAAGTTTCAAAAAATTTGCTGGTTCCAAAAGAAATTAATGGAATCATTATTTTCCATGTGAACGAAAGGCCTTTATACAAAGCAAATAAACTTCCTCTGTTACAGTCCATGAGCACAGCCTCAATAGACACTTCCATTCATATTGCTTGCACCATTTTCTCATTGATTCAGTGAGTAAAAGTCCCTCCTTCTCCTAAATACCCCTATTCTGCTACTCTCCCAAATACCTACTTATTTTACCATAAAAAGAGGGACCTTTGTTGCTACTGGCTTCCACAGAAACAGGCCCAAGATTTATTTTGGTATCATATTGACTTGTGCATGCTAATTACTTCACAGAATGTAGCCAGCAAAGCTTTTTTTCCAAATTGACCAGATGTGACATTGCAGTGGTACAGAGCCAGCTAACCTGGACCAGTCAAACTGTAAGTGATATAAAACAATGAGGCATGTTATTAGGAAATGCACCTCCCTGGAAACCTCACCACAATGTCTTTTGAATTTTGACATATCAGGGTCTTGTACAGCTTCTTTTGTTCATAAAAATAGGTTGGCTGAAATTTTGGCATGCCATGTGTGCCAGACTCTATGGATTTTGGTACCTTATGGAGCTGGATATGCTTCTTGTGAGAATTTTGCTTCAGATATTTATTTCCTGACATTAGTAATTTGCATAGATCAAGCAAGGCATCTGGGAGTGCCTAATTATTTAATAAAATATGAAACAATAAAATTACCCTTCTCCTTTTTAAATCAGTAACAAAGTAGTCCCTGAGTTTAGCATACCAAGACAATACTTGAGTGAGGTAGAAATGACACTAAAAATGTGTATCTGTGAAACATTTATAAAAAGAAGAAAGGAAAAAAAACATCAAAAAGTTATAAGTACTTTAAAAAGTCATGGTGAAAAAATTCTTAACAAGATGTTCAAATGTTTAACAAGAATAAGGATGATCTTGCAGCCAGAGCAGTGAATTGTATCTGAGAAAATCTTGGCTTTGTTCTGAGCCTTGCCAGCAGCTCTATATGCAACTGTGTTAAGAAAAAAACACTCTGTATTTAAGTGCCTCAGCTCCTAATTTGTAAAATAATACTTCCATTATACATAAGATTGTCCTGAGAATACAAGCCCTGGTATCTTCACATTACTATGGTAAGACTGAAGAATTACAGACAAGAAAACTACAAGTCAAGAACCCTCTCTTCAATTCAAGATTCATCAAGTCAGAGACTTTTTCATGTTGAAAGAGACCTCTAGCATCACCTAGTCCAACATCAAAGGATCTTCAACAGTGAAAATTTCACAACCTCTTTCAGGCTGGAGACTTCAGAGCCTCTGTGGACAACTGCTGTGCTTGACCACTCACACAGTAGGGATTTTTTTTTTTTTTTCTTTTATCTAGCGAAAGTAACCCTTGCTGCAACTTCTGAAACAAATCTCATCCAGCTTCTCTACAACTCTTCTTTGGACAGTGGAAGACTGAAAATTGATCACTTCCTGTTGTATGCTCCAGCCCACTTACTAGGAAAATCATAGTGCAGATGTGTTTCTGATAGTGCTGATGAAGTGCAGAAAAGTTTAGATCTCTTCATTATATACCATGAAGTCCTCATTTCCGACTTAGACAGTGTTTCTTTACCAAAAAACTAGACAATTTAAATAGCCAAACCTTGAATAATTGTTTCAAAAATAAAGGAAAAAAAGATGATACTTACGCTGAGAGCAGTCACTACCAATCCAGCCAGGGTAACACTGACAGGATCTATCAATAGGATTACACGTTCCGTTATTGGTGCAGGTGCATATGCCAATGCAGTTCTTGCCAAATCTGCCACTGGGACACACTGAGAACAAGTTGTCAGAATTAGAACTCCTTAGTAGATTGTATTTTCTTTATTTCAAGAGAAAGCAACTGGTACTTGGATCAAGAAATGTGTTGCTTAGTATAATGTTAAAGTAAGGCATTAAAAATTCTGGTAAGACCATTATACATACTCATTATACAAATAATGCAAACAAGAATACAATAGGTTTTATACTTCAGGATCAAATGTTCAAACAGCTTAAACCTGCTTAAGATTTCTAATTTATAAGCTGCACATACTAAAAGAAAAACTATTTTTGGTTTTATTGTTTCCAAATGATGAAATGAAAATTATTACAGTGCTTGGTCTGCATCCCATGAAGTCTTTATTACAACATGTACCTTCATTACAGAGGGCTCCTGTAAATCCAGGTAAGCAGTCACACAAGCCAGTAATGTGGTGGCAGGGACCGCTGCTGTGTACACACTGGGGGCATGTCTGGCTGCAGCGGTGTCCATAAAACCCAGGGGAACAAACTGGAATCAGAAAGAACAGATTGTCATTGCTTCCTCTATTTTCTATATGGCTGTGAACTGCTCTTCAGTGCATGAGTTCCTGACTTTCTATTAGCTCTCCTTTCTAAATACACAAGAATTGCAGTGGTGGTTGTTATGATTCATAAAGTCCCATGCTTTACACTCACAAAAGGAAATTTGCTCGTCTTCCTCAAGGGTTTACTATATGCTAGTTAGTAATGATTTAGTTGACATTCTATTACCTGCCAGGCCTCACTGTATTTGAGTTACGCTTGAAATGCGTGTATACTATATATATGTATTTTGCTATACACTACATGTCCTCTGCCACATCAATGTCTTTTAAAGCATGTTTGAAGAAAAGTAATTTAAAAAAAATAGAGTGGATAGTTTTATCTGTAGATGACTAGGGTCATCTTAGACTTGACTTCTGTGTTTCCTAACTTAGAATACAAATAGCCATTCCTTCACTGAGAAAAACATACAAATGTTTTCCATTCATCCTTTCATTTAGGTATTCACTGTACTCATTACATGGTGCTGACAGCTATGCATCACCTAACTTTTAGGGAACTTAAGAGCAGAAACAGAGAGTTATCCACTTAATTCTTACACTTAAGGCACTGGTTTCTTAAAAAAAAAAGAAGGGGGGGGGAAAGAAAAAGACTGTTGCATAAAATCTCCTTTGTTACTTTAATCCCTTTTGGCATTCATTTCCTGATAAATTAGAATATTAGGTAATGCATCAAGAGAAATACCTGTTTCACAGCAGCAATTAGCACTGATGAAAACTAACTTGGAATCTTTTCAGTATTTTAATTTCATTCAAGATTCAGTCTTTTAATTATACACTTTATACAAGTTATGTGGCCAGACCTCTCCAGAGAGATTAACTTTTCCAAGTGAAACAGTGCCAAAATGTCTTCCTGTTTACTGAAAAGGCACTTTCTGACTGGGATCCAAATTATTCATATGATCTTTGTCTTCCCGGCCTCCAGACCGTATATCAGAGTGGGACTCTGAGAGCCCCCGGTCTGGTTATAGGCACAGTTCCAAAACACAGGGAACATTTTTATATGTAATGTTACACTTAGTCTGCCTTTGGATTAACTGAGTAACTGCTAGGCCATTAGAGATTAGATAGCAAGAATAATTTCTGCAGTTAGTTAGAAATGCTTAAGGAATACTAATGCAACACTAATGTGGGATTTAGCAGTGCCATAGGCAATCACATTCTTCAGCTTGAAATCTTGCCATTCCTAGACAGTAAGACTTTGTCCTCCTCTGGTTCTTCTTCTACCTTCTAGTAATCATGTAATGTCATCTCCTGCCTTTTAAGCCTCTTTTGGAGACCCTATGAGCACTTGGCCTTACTACACCTGCTTCTTGACCCTGTTTCTGGATGACCGCCTCTCAAAACAAGGCTACCCTCCAAGCGCAGAGGACTCACATTTCTCTTCTCTGAACACCTTTCCCTCACAGCTTCAACAATTTAGGCTGAAGGCAGCTCGACTGCTGACAAACTGCAACAAATCTTGGAAGGGTAGATATTTTGTTCATCAGCTTATTTTTGCCTCCCTGTTTTTGGTATGATTTGCCCCAGTTCATCTGTATCTCTCTTCTTGTAACATTTAAATTTTACAAAGACAATTTTTCCAAATGCAACTACGGGTACATATGATATCATCTACTTACTGTAAGGCCTTATCCCACTGGCCATTCTTTGCTGCTTCAAAGTAAGTCTTAAAAGAAAGCAGTAATGATTAGCCAATGATTAGACTCAATCGGAAGCCTGGGTGTCTAGCTGCTGAATCTCATACATGTTTTATTTACCTACTAAAATATGTATTACAAAATCAATCACATTTGGAAATGCTTGCCTTTAGAATGGAATGCCTTACTAAATTTGTTTCTTTGAAAGTCATGTGCATAGCAATGTCACAGCACAGACAGTGAACAGAAGTTCTACAAGAAGAGCACTACTAGTTGAAAACACTTTTTCATTTCAGGTAACATTTATTTCTGTATATTCATATATACAGAATATAATTTGACACAATATCCAATCAAGGACTGTTTCATAGTACTTCATCCTACAATTAAAAAAGCATTATGGTATTATATTCCAAGTAAGGGAGGGAGAAACAGAGATTTTAAAGGATTTATTTTGTCCTTACTTCTCTGACAAGTGGCGCCTCTGTATCCTGGTGCACACTCACAGATTCCATCATCTGGAGAGCAGGATGCTCCATTTTTGCAGTAACAAGACAACGAGCAATTTGGGCCCCACTGTCCCTCAGCACACACACTGTCACAGTGAATGCCTGCAACCATAAATAAACAAATCTGTTAGCCTTTGTAAAGAACTCTTACATGTAGTTAGTTTAAACCTTTGGTCCCCGGGAATCATTTTTAAAACAAAGCTCACAAAACTTGTTTATGAAAATATCACTAACATCAGGAAAATAGGAAAAGATAAACTTGCATCTCTGCTCCTGCCTTCCCCCAGAACAGTCAGTTTCTTTCATTTTCCAGTTTTGAAAGATGTACATAAGGGCTGACCCTGAGTTCTGTAACAGGAAAGCACTTCTGCAGATTTACAGGGAATGTAAGAGCTCCATGGGATGCTACCTCCAGGCTTCCTGCCTGCAGATACTTTAGTATCTACAAAGATGAATGCAAACCTCTGAATAGGATAAAAAGTTTGATAATTTTCCAAAACATTTACACATATAAAAATTTAAAAAGGTCTTTTATTCCTCACACTTTCACCACTGGTATCAGTAAAAAGAATCAAAAGAAGAAAGTAATTTAAATGCAGCAAAATAATGGCTTTTGCTTCCTCCATAATGGCTATTTCAAAACAGCAAAAGCTTATTTTCAATTTTTATGTTAGGGAAATACACGACAAAATGTTTTGCAGAAACTTTTCCTCCTCAATGTAAAAATACTTTAGGTTTGACATAATTTTATGTAATAATAGGGTGCAAGACATGGAATGATTTCTAATTAGTCGTGAGCTGATTATGCTCAGCCTCATACCAAATGGAAAAATGTAGCACACACAAAGGGTTTCCAAACACACCATGTGAACATTCCAAAATGCTTAGCTGCAACAGTGTTAAGGATGCTGGTCAGTCAGTGCTTTGTCTAACCATTTTTGGCATAAAGTTGATTATAAAATGGCCATAACCTGGACACCTATACATAAATCATAATACAAACTGCTAATTACAATCATCCAGTCATGCAGTGTTTTATTTCTTTGCAACTCAGCAACATTAGATATAACTTTCCTGTTTGCTTTTTCCACTATCTGCTTTCTAAAAGCATGCTGCATGTTAAATGCCAGCAGGCACCACTGTGGAACTCAGACCGTACTGTGTCTACAGTACTTTGCATTAACAATTAAGTATTATTGTAGTGCCTCTACTGAATGAAGCCCTTTGCTAAAGGAAAAGTGGATTGGATCCAACCACAAGCATGTCTTGCTTTGTAAGTATTTCCAGCAAAATATGCCACAGGTTCACTGGCTGCCAGTGTCCTAAAAAAGCAAAGGAGTTTCACATGTGACACGAAAAAGTTCTTTTAACTTTGAAGAGCAAAACCTACTGTTTGTAACAATACTGAAAAATAATTACACTGTTTACTGATAGACCAGACTTAGAGGTGATTCCTCAACCCTTGCAGCATTTGCCTTGTAAAGCTGCCTGTATCCAAATACCTAACTCTCTAACTAGAGGAAAGGTGAAACTCTAGACTCTCAATTTGTTTGTTTATCTGCAACACAATCAACAGATTGAATAATCAAATACATGGTTCAACAGATTGCACCAATTTATGCTAGCAAGGGAGAAAACACATGCCTTTTAGAATCCAGACACCAACCAGCAGCAGGCATGGGCCACCTAAAAGCCCCAGCTGTACAATGACCATTGGTTAATACTGATCTAAACCAAATTTATTGTCAAAAAATAAAAGGTCTCTTATATCACTAGTTTATTTCATTTTTGCCTCTGTAAGTAATGTCATTCTTCTATCTTCATCTACATTTGAGAGTCACTGTAGGCTTGCTTCTCAGAAGCCTGGGTCAACTTTTTCATTAACTCCCTATTTATGGATAAATAGATAAAATAGAGTGGTTTGATTTTTAAAAATACTGATGCACATGAGCTGGATGAGATCACAGTGCTTTTTTTTAGAAACAAGACCACTTATATTTTAGAAACAAGATTGCTCTGCTTTAGATTCCCCAAAGCTGAGAACTCAGGTTTGTAAGTCTGTGAAAGCACAAGTAGACACATGCAGAGCATCTCAGAATTGAGCCTGGCATTCTGTTCACATGAGTGTTACCTGTCATATCATACATAGCTTCACTCACTGAATCCTGCTAGAGAAAAGACCTTTTTCACGGAGCTTTAATGGGTTTCAGTAGTGTTCAGTACACAATGGTCACTATTAACAAGTCAGCGGTTGCCAAGAGTTACCAGAGTGCATTATCTGAGATTATGTAGACCAGTGACATACAATAACACCAGGCTCAATTATATCATCTTGATCTGTGAACAGAGGATGCTTTATGACAGCATGGTGTCAAAGGGTGATACTGGGCACACTGGGATAGAAAAGACAATAGGCCCCATGCTGCATAGACCCATGATGATACTTAAAAGAGCTAACAACTACCATTAAAAATAAAAAGGAGAAAGTTCCTCCAGTATACATCATGGAAAATTATGCATTAGGGGAAACTGAAAAAAATTATCTTTTTTTTTTTTCCCCACTTTCACCCCTTATAGTCAGGTGAAGAATGGTATCGCCCTACTTAGCAAAGAAACAGTGCATCCTGAACATCACTGGGTAATAACTATGAGAGTATAACATACTGCAAATGTGCTGAATAGTACTTCTGTTCCACTACAAAAAGAATTCTATTTTATTCATTATTGATCACAAGCAAAATTAATTTCACTGCTCTGTGTGCATGCCAAGAACGAATGTAGCAAAGCCGAAATACTAGTACATTTAGTGATT